>NC_086116.1:55408728-56063157 GCF_963921235.1 Mobula hypostoma
CCAGCTTAATAAAAGCCCTCTGAAACACTCACCTTCTATCTGACTAGTGGTTACTGTTGTAAAAATCAAGAGTTCTGTTGAAAATCTTTAAATGGATTAAGTGCTTTTATAAGGTGAATTCTTTGTGGAATCCAGAGTTTTATGCTCAAGTAATTTTGCAGAGTTTTGGTTCTTAGCTGAGAGAACATTTACTATTCAGAGAGGGAGTAGAACTCTGCCTCAGATGACCCCAAGCCCGGCTTTGGAAGGAGGAGGACTGGGCGGAGGGCTAGGAATCCCTCCTTGAAACACTAACAGAAGCTCCAAAGAACTCATCCCTGCGAGAGGAAGGGTCTTCGATGGGCTACACCTTGAAAGACTGCAAGACTGGCCCAGGACAGAAAATTCTGATGAGCTGCTGTTGGCACCCTATGCCCCAGTAGGTATGGTGGTCTTAAGAAGAAGAAGGGGAGGTTCTCTTGCCTGATTTCTAGGATAGTTGCACTGTCATACAAGGAGAAATTAGATCAACTGTATTCACCTGAGTTTAGAAGATGAGAGCAGATCTCAATAAAACCTGTGAAATTCAGACAAGATTGTGCGCAGGGGAATGTTACTATTCCTGGGCTGTCTAGAACCAGGGTCACATTTTCAGGAGATGGGGATGATGTCCAGGACTGAGATAATGAGAAATGTGTTTACACAGAAGGTGGTGAACCTGTGGAATTTTTTTTGTCGCAGTTGATTGTGGAGAATAAAAGACAGACTGTGTTCAAGAAGGAGACTGGCTGATTTTAAAGAAGGATTACCTTTATTTGTGGACGTGTACATTGAAGCAGAGTGAAATGCAATTGTTTGCGTCAACGACTAATAGAGTTCAAGATGTGCTGGGGGTAGCCTGCAAGTGTTGCCATACTTATAGTGCCAACATATTCTAGTGCCCACAAGTTACTAACTCTAACCTATGCATCTTTGGAATGTGTGAATTAACCGGAACACCTGGAGGAAATTCATATGGACACAGAGAAAACAGACATTGGCAGGAATTGAACCCTGATCTTACAGCTGGTGGTGTAAAGCATTATGCTAACCACCATGATCCTGAGTTTGCCTCTAGATCCCTAGATACAAAATGCGTGCAGGGAAATGGGGAAACATTGCAAATGGGGTTCTGAGGCAGGTGACCAATATTCAATGGCCATCTCCTGCTTCTATGTTTCTAGGAATTTAATGCTGGGGAAGGAGGTAGGAGAAGAGATCAATTAGGTAAGCATAGTTTGACAGACTACAGCTCTCTTCACGCTGTATCAACAAGCACATCCAGAGCAGATCTGGTACGAGTTCAGTGCTCCATTCCTGTTGCTCCAACAAGCTCTCCCAGTGTCATTGTATCTCCAGTTCCTTAGTCACCAGTGGAAGATGGATGCTCCCTGTTATCAGTTAGAATCAGATTAGTGGCTCCTGATGTGAACTGTTATGGAAGACTGCTTGCAGAAGGGAATAAAGGAAACTCAATCAAGATACCTGTTTAGCTAGTGCTTAATTTGAGCAATTGTTTTCCTAGTTATTGAGAGGAGAATTTCTTGTTCTTCCCCACCCCTTCTAACCTACTGTAAACTCACTTCATAAATAAAAACCATAACCTTCATGCTTTTAGACCTTTGATAAGGTTATTAGATCAGTTGGTAGAGTCCATGATAAGACAGTGAACACACAGCCCATACATCCATGGTATTCCTTAACAGGGACTCCAACCAACCATTTCATCTCCTTCCATACACGGCGTACAGTGCTGTGCAGAGGTCTTAGGCACACAACACTCACACACGCACAGACAGACAGACACACACACACACACACACACACACACACACATATATATATAGCTAGCTAGGGTTCCTAATAATTTGCACGGTACTGTAATAATTTTATGTATTGCACTGTACTGCTGCCACAAAAAGAAAGCAAATTTTGTGGCATATGTGAGTGATGATTATGGTTTGGAATGAGATCCCCTTTGCTAATATCTCAGAGCTGAGTGTGTTTGCACCCGTGCACCCCAGCTCTCTCTATATAAATGCCTGACTTTGTCTCATCACCCACGCTACCGTCCCTTTATGGTCCGTGTCCGTTCTATCCTTTTGTAGTCCTTGTAGTCTTTCATTTCAACGGAGAGTCTGGTGGGGACCAAAGGTGAGTGAGCGTCCCCAGACTGGACATATCACCAGAGGTACGACCCCTCCCTGGGCTCTCTCTGAGAGAGCGGACTGCCCCAGTGCAATGACTTTTCCACTTTAAAAACCCTCCCTCACAGACTTCCAGTCATCGTCAGACATGACAGACAATCACCAGACTATAACTTCCAAATCAGGTACATGTAAGTATTAGTAGCCAATAGACGACTACACAGAGAATACAATGGAGGACCAGTTAGTGAATTTGGGCAGAATCAGGGGGAGACGATGGAAGATACAATACCATTTCTCACCAGCAAAGGGCACTGTTGAGCTATGTAACATGCGCTGCTGTCTCTTTGCTGAATATGTAAGCAAGTGTGAAGTCAGGTATGCTTTGCTGTTTACTTTGTGTAGAGCCTTTGAATAAATTAGACACACCCCTCCTTAAATCCCCTTATGTCCCACCAATAAAGGATTCAATGGATTTTGATGGATATTAAGAAATGTTGACAAGATGGGATGATGTTGGATCGCGGCCATGGGAAATGAGCGGGATATCGAGGATGCTGAACACATGACTATATGGTAAGTGTGTCTGAGAAGTTCTGGAATGATCATGACAAATCTAAGGTGTAGTCAAGAGCACAAGAGAGAAAAAGCAGCACTTGTAAATACACAGACACGCCTAGTGACAGCTGAAGAGGGACCTGGTGCACTATGGTGGTTCCATCCCACTTGGCAGCTCGGGCAGGAAGCAGTTAATGCTCTTTCTGTTCTATCCCCAGCTAGCTCTGCTGGGGTAGAGCACAGGGGCTCGTCGTCAGACAGGTGGAGACTGTTAGGGCGAATAGCACCATCAGAAGTGACAGAAAAATTTGTGAATGAGGCCACAAGTGAAAGCAAGAAGGCAATTCCATAGGCTGAAATCAAATCAGATACTTATCACCAATGACTATTTATGGCAATACACTCAATAATGTTTTTAAAGTTACAAAACCATGTCAATCCAGTACCACTGGAATTTGTGGAAAATCTCAGATTAAAACTCACAACCTGAGATCGAGGAATGGTTAGTGATTTGTGAGAAACTTGTTGCACCATCACAGCCTGTGAGTGCCATGGTAGTGTAGTGATAAGTGTGGTGTTATTATGGCTCGGGGTGAGAGTTCAGCCTTCAAACCCAGCATCCTCTGTAAGAGGTCTGTGTGTCCTCCATGTAGAACGTGTGGGTTTTCTCTGGGTGCTCCAGTTTCCTTCACAGTCCAAACGTGTTGATTGGTTGTTGTAAATGGTCTTGTGATAAGGCTAGAGTTAAGTCCGGGCTTGCTGGGTGCTGCAGCTCACTGTATCTCCAAATAAAATGAAGAGCTGGGTCTTGAACCCTTGCAAGGCACCAGGCTTCGATGGCCAAATGGCCAAACAGGAAAGGTTTGGTATAGGCCCAATCGAGGCAGTGGGTCCTGGGCCCCAGAATGTATCGAAGCACAGGGCCCAGGTCCAAGAGCGATGGACAACCCAAGGTTTGGCCGATTAAAGTGCCAAATTGAAAAGGTCGGGATGTCGGGGCTGAAGGAGAGGGAAGTGCCAGTGATCAGCTCACTGCTCCATGAGGTTTACCCGTCTCTGCACTGCACTGAGGCTGCGGCCTGCAAATAACAGGACCCTGGATCGGCTGTGACCGGCTTCGTGGCTGCAGACTCACCTTCAGTTCTGAATGTTATTTGCTTATTTTTATTGTTTGCACGATTTGTTTTTTTTCCCTGCACATTGGGTGTTTGGGTTCTAATGCATAGCATCCTGGAAGGAGACGAAACTACTTTGATAATAAATGTACTTTGAATTTTGGCGGGAGTGTTCAAGGATATCTGCAATGTCTCACTGCTAAACACAGAACATAGAATAGTACAGCACAGTACAGGCCCTTCGGCCCACAACGTTGTGCCGACCTTTAAACCCTGCCTCCCATATAACCCCCCACCTTAAATTCCTCCATATACCTGTCTGGTAGTCTCTTAAATTTCACTAGTGTATCTGCCTCCACCACTGACTCAGGCAGTGCATTCCACGCACCAACCACTCTCTGAGTAAAAAACCTTCCTCTAATAACCCCCTTGAACTTCCCACCCCTTACTTTAAAGCCATGTCCTCTTGTATTGAGCAGTGGTGCCCTGGGGAAGAGGCGCTGGCTGTCCACTCTATCTATTCCTCTTAATATCTTGTATACCTCTATCACGTCTCCTCTCATCCTCCTTCTCTCCAAAGAGTAAAGCCCTAGCTCCCTTAATCTCTGATCATAATGCATACTTTCTAAACCAGGCAGCATCCTGGTAAATCTCCTCTGTACCCTTTCCAATGCTTCCACATCCTTCCTATAGTGAGGTGACCAGAACTGGACACAGTACTCCAAGTGTGGCCCAACCAGAGTTTTATAGAGCTGCATCATTACATCGCGACTCTTAAACTCTAAAGTCAGAGGTTCCCACCTGCTTCAAAAGGAGATGAATCCTACCAGTGCCCAACAAGAGCAGGGTGAGCTGCCTTAATGGCTATTGCCCGATAGCACTCAAATCTACTGTGATGAACTGCTTTGAGCAGTTGGTCATGCTTAGAATTAGCTCCTGCTTAAGCAAAGACTTCGACCCCCACACTCAATATTTTAGGAACAACTACTTCCCCACCATCAATGTATTTCTTAACGGACCATGAACCCATGAACATTGTACAGCTTGTTTATTTTGTTATATGTTGTAACTTGTAGTAGCTTTTCATGTATTGCACTGTACTGCGGCTGCAAAACAACACATTTCGCGACATTTGCGGGTAATATGAAACCTGATTCTAACTCTGTCTCACTACGAAATAAGTTGAACATACACCAGATTGAATGTATGGGAAGACATGCAATATTCCAACTGGCGGAAATGGCCTTTGAAAGTGTATAAGGGTTTCAGGGAGTATGGAACGTCAGTAAAGATAGTGCCATGAGTCCTGGTGGCAGCTCCGATGTGGGTCTGGCTCGTGTAAACGTGGATGCAGAAGGAGCAAGTCTGGAAGGAAATCCAACTACAGTTGCAATAGTAGCCGTTCAGCACAAGTTCAGAGCCTCAGACTGGCTTAACTGTGGAAAGTAAAGGCACCTGATATCTGTATGCTGCATTAAACAGAGTACAGACAGCAAAATTAAACTCCTCAGAGAGGATCTCCAGGTTCTCCCTTCCCCACTTGTGACATTTACCAGGAGCACTGCATACAAAGGGCCCAACATATTGTTGAGAATCCCTACCACCCATCCAGCAGTCTCTTTCACCCATTCCTATCAGGAAGAAGGTATGGGAGCATGAAGACTAGGGCTACCAGACAAGGAAACAGGCTGTGAGAGTAATGAATACCCTGCCGCCACAGAGGTCTCGTCATTAGGACAGCGAGCGGCTTGCTGTTTTCTTGTTCAGTGCACTACATGAATTTTGGATTATATTTTGATTGTATATACATACAGTTGGATGACAATAAACTTGAACTTGAAAGGTAATAGCAGTTAAACAGCATCTCAATGGAAGGGAAACAATGATGGTGGAAAACACTGGAACAGAGGAGGTAAACAATACAGGGTGTCTGTGAGTTGAAAGGTTGCATGTGTCCTTCCTACATGAAACCTTCTGGGAAAAAAGGTGCATCAGACAATGGTACACAGTTCAATCATTCCAGTTTGAGGGACTTACAAAGATCAATAAAATCATTCCTCTGTTTCAAATAAGGAAGTGGAAAGATCAGTCTGCATGCTATGGGAGGTGTTGAATAAACAATGAGAAACGTTGAATATCAGCCTTTTCTTTAAATGATGGAACAACAGCACACCTATGGAAATGCAGAGTTACGGGAGGCTCAAGTTACACTTGTCCAGCTCAGCTTACAGGGAAGGTTGAGGAATAATGGTGAATATCATGACTCGGATCACTGGAGAGGGATGAAAAGGTTACATGGTGTGGTGTATTTGATGTGCTGAGACCTTCCAACAGCATGGTGATGTTAAGGTGCAATACGATGAAACTATGGAAATTTACATTTTCCAAATATTATCCATCAGACTGTGTAGGAAACTCAGAGAGGTTTACAAAGACCACTTGATATTAGCGCAGATCATATCTAAGAACACCGAGAGATGGAAGATGGTCTTGAAATCAATCCCATAATTGATCAGGAAGAGCAAAGGTATAATAGTTCTAATAAGAGTCTAAATGAAATGACAACATCTGATGAATTTGGTGGAGATGGTCAGCAAATTTAAATTCCTGGGTAATAACCTGTCCTGAGCCCAGTATGTAGATGGGATCATAAGGAAAGCATCCCTTCTTCTTCATTTCCTTAGCAAGTTAAGGAGGTTCAACTTGTCACCAACCACTCAAAAAATCTTCCATAGATTTGAAAGGTTGAAAGTACCTGAATCACAATCAGGTTTATTGATATGTAATTTCTAGTTTTGTGGCGGCAGTAGAGTGCAAAGACATAAAGTGACTATATTGATTATGAAGTAAGCAAGTAGTGCAAAAAAAGCAAAAATAAGCTGGTGTTCATGAATTCATGGACCATTTAGAAATCTGACGACAAAGGGGAGGAAGCTGTTCCTGAATCATTGAGTGTGGGTCTTCAGGCTCCTGTACCTCCTCCATTGTGGTAGTAATGTGAAGAGGACATGTCCTTAGCAAGGGTCCTTAATGATGGATGCAGATTTCTCAAGGCACTGCCACTTAAACATGTCCTTGATTGTGGGGAGAGTTGTGCCTATAATGGAGCTGGTGGGGTCTACAGCCCTCTGGAGCTTCTCCAGTCCTGTGCATCGGTGCCTCCATATCAGGCTGTGATGCAACCAGTCAGAATGCTCTCCACTGTACATTTGTAAAGAAATCTGCAACAGTCTTTAGTGACACACCAAATCTGTTCAGAATCCTAATGAAGTGGAGCTTCTGGAGTGCCTTCTCTGTGATTGCATTCGCTTGTTGGGCCCCGGGCAGGTCCTCGGAGATGCTAGCACTCAGGAGCTTGAAGTTACTCACTCTTTCCACTACTCACCCCCTCAACGAGGACTGGTATCTGTTCTTCTGACTTCCCTTTTCTGAAGTCTACCCTGAATTCCGTAGTCTTACTTATGTTGAATGCAACGTCACTCAACTGGCCAATCCATCTCTCTCACGTACAGCCTCCTTGTTGCAACCTGAGATTTTGTGGTGTCATCTAAAAATTTACAAATGCCATCTGAGCTGTGCCTAGCCACGTAGTCATGAGTGTAGCAAGAGTCGTGCAGTGGGCTAGGCATGCGTCCTTGAGGTGTGTCTGCATTGTTTCTCAGGAGGAACCGTTATTACTGATTTGCACTGACTTTGGTTTCCCAATCAGAAAGCAGAGGATCCAGTTGCAGAAGGACGTACCGAGACTCAGGCTGTTGATTAGTACTGAAGGTATTCATTGCCAGACTGTAATCAATCAACAGCAATCTGATCTGTGTTGTGTTGTGTTGAGCTGCTCCACAGCAGCGTGGAGAGCCAGTGACATTGCATCTGCTTAACGTTATTCTCCCTTTCAAAGTATGCATACAAGGTGCGGAGCTCACTGGGGAGAGCAGCATCACAGTGTTCGGTTTTGTCTTACGGGAGGTAAAGGCAGGCAACCCTACCATAGCCGGCAAATGTGATTGTATGTTAACTTCACATGAATTGCCCGTTCACTCTCAAAATGGCCTTCCCTAGATTGTACCTGGTCATAAGACAATAGACAATAGGTGCAGGAGTAGGCCATTCGGCCCTTCGAGCCAGCACTGCCATTCACTGTGATCATGGCTGATCATCCACTATCAATGTCCAGTTCCTGCCTTATCCCCATAACCTTTGATTCCGCTATCTTTAAGAGCTCTATCCATCTCTTTTTTGAAAGCATCCAGAGACTTGGCCTCCACAGCCTTCTGGGGCAGAGCATCCCATATATCCACCACCCTCTGGGTGAAAAAGTTTTTCCTCAACTCTGTTATAAATAGCCTACCCCTAATTCTTAAACTGTGGCCTCTGGTTCTGGACTCACCCATCAGCGGTAACATGCTTCCTGTCTGCAGCGTGTCCAATCCCTTAATAATCTTATATGTTTCAATAAGATCCCCTCTCAGCCTTCTAAATTCCAGAGTATACAAGCCCAGTCACTCCAATCTTTCAACATATGACAGTCCCGCCATCCCGGGAATTAACCTTGCGAACCTACACTGCACTCCCTCAATAGCAAGAATGTCCTTCCTCAAATTTGGAGATCAAAACTGCACACAGTACTCCAGGTGTGGTCTCACCAGGGCCCTGTACAGCTGCAGAAGGACCTCTTTGCTCTTATACTCAATTCCCCTTGTTATGAAGGCCAGCATGCCATTAGCTTTCTTCACTGCCTGCTGTACTTGCTTGCTTGCTTTCAGTGACTGATGTACAAGAACATCTAGATCTCGTTGTGCTTCTCCTTTTCCTAACTTGACTCCATTTAGATAATAATCTGCCTTCCTGTTCTTACCACCAAAGTGGATAACCTCACATTTATCCACATTAAACTGCATCTGCCCACTCACCCAGCCTGTCCAAGTCACCCTGCATTCTCATAACATCCTCCTCACATTTCACACTGCCTCCCAGATTTGTGTCATCGGCAAATTTGCTAAGGTTACTTTTAATTCACTCATCTAAATCGTTAATATATATTGTAAACAGCTGCGGTCCCAGCACTGAACCCTGCGGTACCCCACTGGTCACCGCCTGCTATTCCGAAAGGGACCCGTTAATCGCTACTCTAGACATCTGGCATAGGAGCAGAGTTAAACCATTTGGCCCACTGAGAGTGTTCCAGCATTCCATCCTGGCTGATTTATTATCCCTCTCAACCCCATTCTCCTGCCTTCTGCACGTAACCTTTGACACTCTAATCAAGAACCCATTAACCTCCACTTTAAATTGACCCCATGACATGGCCTCCACAGCCATTTGAAGCAATGAATCCCACCGATTCAGGACTTCTTGAAATGATGGGGAGGGCGTCAGAGTGCCCAGTCTCGGGACTGTTATTTGTGGTGCTCAGCTCCTTCAGTTCCAAAATGATATTTGTCAGGGCTGGCCTGTAACGGGGACTCAAATGTGCAGGAAGATAAGAAGCTGCACAGAGCGGTGGACTCAGCCCAATACATCGCAGGGAGATCTCTCCCTACCATTGGTAGTGTCTACAGGAGGCACTGCGTCAAGAATGCAAAATCCATCATACGCCACCCACCACCCAGGCCATGCCATCTTCTTGCAGCTACCATTGGGCAAAGGGTACAAATGCTTGAAGTCCCAAATCTCCAGGTTCAAGAACAACTACTTCCCCTCAATCATTCCGTTCTGGAACAACTGATACAACCCTAATCACAACGATTTAGTAACATCGTAATCACTTTGATCGCCATGCACTAAAATTGACTTTCTTGTTCTAGTTCTGTTCTTTCTTATAAAAGTTGTGCATATATTTTTGTGAAATGCTGCTCATTTGATGCCCTGTGTCTGTGAAGCTGCTGCAAGTTCCTCATCGCATCTGAACCTGACGTTGAATTTGTAGCAACAGACCACAAAGAAGATTCTGAGTGAAATTCTGTAACTCAGTTGAATTTGTAAAGCAGTTACGTCTTCTTTTAAAAAATGGAAACCAATATGGCTTATATAAATACGCGTGATATAAGTTGTAATGTATTATGTCATATTTACTGTTTATTGTTGTTTGAATGCGCAGTCTGAGCAAAACTTTAATTAACACAAACAAGAGAAAATCTGCAGATGCTGGAAATCCAAGCAACACACAAAATGCTTGAGGAACTCAGAGTTTCTCCAGCACTTTGTGTGTGTTGATAACATTGCCATGTTGTGTTTGAACTTCCCATGATTCACATTTATTGAAAGTGGGCATGCAGGTACAGCAGGCGGTGAAAAAGGAGAATGGTATGCTGGCACTTATAGCAAGAGGATTCGAGTACAGGAGCAGGGAGGTACTACTGCAGTTGTACAAGGCCTTGGTGAGACCACACCTGGAGTATTGTGTGCAGGTTTGGTCCCCTAATCTGAGGAAAGACATCTTTGCCATAGAGGAGTACAAAGAAGGTTCACCAGATTGATTCCTGGGATGGCAGGACTTTCATATGAAGAAAGACTGGATGAACTGGGCTTGTACTTGTTGGAATTTAGAAGATTGAGGGGGGATCTGGTTGAAACGTATAAGATCCTAAAGGGATTGGACAGGCTAGATGCAGGAAGATTGTTCCCGATGTTGGGGAAGTCCAGAACGAGGGGCCACAGTTTGAGGATAGAGGGGAAGCCTTTTAGGACCAAGATTAGGAAAAACTTCTTCACACAGAGAGTGGTGAATCTGTGGAATTCTCTGCCACAGGAAACAGTTGAGGCCAGTTCATTGGCTATATTTAAGAGGGAGTTAGATATGGCCCTTGTGGCTACGGGGGTCAGGGGGTATGGAGGGAAGGCTGGGGCGGGGTTCTGAGTTGGATGATCAGCCATGATCATAATAAATGGCGGTGCAGGCTCGAAGGGCCGAATGGCCTACTCCTGCACCTATTTTCTATGTTTCTATGTTTCTATATTACTGTTTGTCAAGGACATGGTCTTTTACACCTAGTAACGGGGTTCCCCGATTACTCCTCAGTACTAATGTGCTATATTTTGACCATAAAACTGACACATACCCTTTTGAACGGGAACAGATTTGAGAGGCAACACACCTGGCAAAACAAGACCAATTAAATATAATTAAATATGTACATTTGCTTAAGGAGCTATCTTTCCTGGCACAGGAGATATAGATCTTTGTGCTCCCACACCAGGTTCAGTTCTGACTTCTGGTGTGCTATCCCTGTGACCATGTGTGTTGCCCCTGACTGCCCCACTTTCCTCCCAAACCCCAAAGATGTTTGAATCAGTAGGTTAAATGGTCCCAGTAAACTCTCCCTGGTGGGTGGTAGAATCCAGGAAGGATGAGCTGTGGAGGAAATTAGTGGGGAGATGGCATTAACTTTGTGAGTTAGTATAGATAATCGACCACAATCTGTATTGGATAGCTACTGTACGCAGACGGTAGGGCTATGGAGGGCTATGGTCCTGGTGCAGGTGAATGGAAGTAGGCAGTTTAAATGGTTTGGCACAGACTAAATGGGCCAAAGGGCCTGTTTCTGTACTGTACTTTTCTATGGCTTTTTGAGCCTAAAATGTCCTCCTTTTAAATGATATAGAAACAATAAGTAAGTGCTATTATTTTTGTGGTTATTGACAATGAATTGGATTTGTCCCTGATCAGACCACTTTCAGGATCCAAGTGCTTGCCATAGCAACATTGAAATGACAGTAAGATCTCACAGGGTAACAGTGAAAGGGGAACCCCAACAGGAGTTAGCGAGAAGTTAAAACGAAGTTTAACAGCACCATCAGAAGGCAGGGGAGGAGCAATTGACAAAGATTGCCTTCAGGTTTATTGAGGTCCTTCTATGTATATCTAGACAAATGTTGCTTTGATTCCCAAAAACAGTCCCTCTCACCTGAATCTCGACTCTCCATAATTCATCTTGGATCAAAGTTGTGATGTCAGGACTGGAAAGATCCAGGTAAAACAGGTGCTGAATATTGCCGAACTGTCCATTGAGGAGGAACTGCCAAATTAAATTCATGGTTGATAGTAACTTATATCAGCTAGAGTTGACTAATAGGTCAATGACTGGCTGCTGTTGATTTGTCAATGAAAGGCCAGGACATACTTGGACAGTTTTCCACGTGGTGGCCTATTATTCTGTTGCAGTTGGTGAGAGGTGGTTCTTGTTGTTTGAACCCATAATCTTCTCTGAATCCTGTCTGCCTGATACACCTGGGAATGAATTGGATTGGCTAAGTCTGGCATTTGCGCGGTGACAAACTCAACTGGAAGCTAAAGGGGCTATCTAGTTGGCTCCTGCAGAATCGAATAGTTGTAAATATTCAATCTTGTCCTAGCATTTCAAAGTACAGGCTTCACCACTCTAAAGGTTGGCAATATTCAACCTTACCACCCACCCCCACCTTCCCCATCATTTGATCTCACCTATCACCTACCACCTTATACTCCTTCACCTTCCTATTCTGGCTTCTTCCCCTTCCTTTCTAGTCCTGATGAAGAGTCTCACCCTGAAACGTCATCAGTTTATTCCCCTCCATGGATGCCACCTGACCCTCTGAGTTCTTCCAGCATTTTTAGATTATGAAGACACGTAGTCCCCTTTTATTGTCATTTAGTAGTGCATGCATTGAGAAGTGATACATTATTTCCTCCGGTGTGATATCACAAAACACAGGACAAACCAAGACAGAAAAAACTGACAAAACCACATAATTATAACACATAGTTACAAACAGTGTAACAATACCATAACTTGATGAAGAAAGTCCATGAGCACAGTAAAGTTCAAAGTTTCTCAAATGTCCCACATTTCACGCAGACGGGAGAGGGAAGAAAAACTCTCCCTGCCATGCCGACCACAATCCGACTGTGAGTCATCCGAAAACTTTGAGCTCTGATCAGCTTTCCGACACCAAGTACTGAGCGCCATCTCTGTCCGAGCGATTCGACCTCCTTCTCGGTCGCCAAAAGCAGGCAAGGCCGGGGATTTTGAGGCCTACCCTCCGAAAGATTCCCGACCACACAGTAACGACAGCAGCGGATGGGCGTTTCAGAAATTTCTCCAGATGTTCCTCTGTGCTTTCACGTCCATTCTCCATCAAATCAGAATTGTCCACAGCCCCTATTTAACAGATACGACATCATTTTTCTCCGGAGAGGTGCGTACACGTGGCACGCTGCCATCTTCTCCTCCTGCCTATCACAATACATTTTGTATGTGTTACACAATATTGAAAGAGTCTCTTTTGCCATAGATGGTCATGATATGATATTTGTAGTGGACATATTGTACAGCTGTCCACTACAAATGCTATATCATGACCAACTATGGCAGCTCTCCAGAGCTCTTAACTGATCCATTGAGTATGGATATCTCAGGTCTACTTACAGCATGTTGTGTGTATGGATCTGCCTGACTGTGCATAAACCAAACTACATCACCCTCAGCAATGAATAATAACTCATCATTATTTGCAGCAAGTTGTAACATCCCACAATGAATAAGTAAATGGACCTTCCTGCTCGCACCTGCTACAATTAGTGGTTAGATCAGAGAGTTGTCGTAATCTGTAATGGGCTGATGATTAATTCCATTCCTAATTAACATTTTTTGTTTCAATTAGATTTTCTTTAATTATCAACCTAATTGAAGCATACAAAGCCAAGCTGCTACACTGGAAAATGTGGTTATGATATTAAACGTACAAATTAAAATAATGATTGGATCTCCCTTGATGGGGCCTCTTATGCACTGTCATTTAACAGACCATTGGATCTGTGCTTTGAGATGGTCATTCATACAGTGCAGAAAAGTATCTGACCCATTGCTTTAATCAGCTGTTTAACAGAGCAACCCAGTTTCAGGCAGCACGGTGGTGTAGCGGTTAGGGCTGCACTTCATCGTCTCAGTGATCACTGACTAGAGAAAGGAGTTTGTGCCCACGCGGTTTCCTCCCGGAGCTCCAGTTTCCTCCCACATTCCAAAGGCATACAGGTTAGGGAGCTGTGGGCACACTATGTTGGCACCAGAAGCTTGGCAACCTTGGCAGGCACAATCCTCGCTGATTTGATTTGATGCAAATGACGCATTTCACTGCATGCTTCAATGTTCAAGTGACAAAGAAAGCAAATCTTTACCTTTATCTTGATCCTGTAGCTCCATTCCTCTGCCCATGACATTGCAAATAATCTGGTCACCACGGCAATGTCCAGATTTACACCAGTGAGTGGTCCAGGTCAAATTCAGCCTACTTCTAAGTGCCAAAAGTCAAGCAATATGCCCCTTTACAGTACAGTGCAAAAGTCTTAGGTCAAAGGTCAAGCAATATGCCCTTTTACAATACAGAGCAAAAGTCTTAGGTCAAAGGTCAAGCAATATGCCCCTTTACAGTACAGAGCAAAAGTCTTCGGCATATGCGTAGCTACATAGGATGTCAGAGACTTTTGCACAGTGCTGTAGCAATTTTATGTACTGCACTGTACTACAACCAAAAACACCCAAATTTCATGACATATGTGAGTGATGATAAACTGGATTCTGATATGGGTCTCTATTGTGAACTGAGAGTGGGAAGGGGGCAGGGAGAGTGGAATCATGGTTGGGAAAAGGGGAAGGGAGGGTTAGGGAGTGTGAAGCACCAGAGAAATATTCTGTAATGCTAAATGAACCTATTGTTTGGAATCAAATAACTTTGTCTGGTGTCTCTGGGTTGGGTGTGTCTGCACCTGTGCCATCACCACCCCAACACTCTTCCTCTGCCACCTGCCCCACACCCCTCCTGTGGCACTCCACCCTCACCATTCCCAATGTTCTTTGCCCCCTTCAGATTTACAAACTTGTTCTCTGCTCCATGTTGACAAATACAGTAATGTGCAGAAGTCTAAGGCACCCTATAGGTGCGTAAGAGTTTTACAATTGTAATTGGTGACTATTACAGAAATAATAGCTAGAAGCTCTTAAATCTTGTTGCACTGCTGGGGTTTATTTGTGGCAGTAAAAATGGATTGTAAGGAGTTGAGAGGAAGGACATTGTGGAGGGATCATCTACTAACCCAGTGTGGTTGAAGTCAAAAGCAGCAAGAGAGGGATCACTCTGTTGGGAATATAAACAACAACCTAGGCGCTGAGGAGCAGTTAAGTAGGGTGATTTTGGAAAGGTGCAAAAAATACAGGGTTGTTGCCATGGGCAACATCAACTTCCCTAATATTGACTGAATGATGAACGATGAGTCACATACAGAGAGGAGGTGCAGTGGCTAACGGACTGGTGCAGAGCCAGCAACCTGTCTCTGAATGTGAACAAGACAAAAGAGATGGTTGTTGACTTCAGGAGGACACGGAGCGACCACTCTCCACTGAACATCGATGGCTCCTCCGTTGAGATCGTTAAGAGCACCAAATTTCTTAGCGTTCACCTGACGGAGAATCTCACCTGGTCCCTCAACACCAGCTCCATAGCAAAGAAAGCCCAGCAGCGTCTCTACTTTCTGCAAAGGCTGAGAGAAGTCCATCTCCCACCCCCCATCCTCACCACATTCTGCAGAGGTTGTATTGAGAGCATCCTGAGCAGCTGCATCAGAAATTGCACCATCTCGGATTGCAAGACCCTGCAGCGGATAGTGAGGTCAGCTGAGAAGATCATCGGGGTCTCTCTTCCCGCCATTACAGACATTTACACCACACGCTGCATCCGTAAAGCGAACAGCATTATGAAGGACCCCACGCACCCCTCATACAAACTCTTCTCCCTCCTGCCATCTGGCAAAAGGCACCGAAGTATTCGGGCTCTCACGACCAGACTATGTAACAGTTTCTTCCCCCAAGTCATCAGACTCCTCAATACCCAGAGCCTGGACTGACACCAACCTACTGCCCTCTACTGTGCCTATTGTCTTGTTTATTATTTATTGTAATGCCTGCACTGTTTTATGTACTTTATGCAGTCCTGGGTAGGTCTGTAGTCTAGTGTAGTTTTTGTGTTGTTTTACATAGTTCAGTGTAGTTTTTGTATTGTCCATGTAGCACCATAGTCCTGAAAAATGTTGTCTCGTTTTTACTGTGTACTGTACCAGTAGTTATGATCAAAATGACAATAAAAAGTGACTTGTCTTGACTTGACTTGATTGGTACCTTCTTGGAGCAAAAATTTAGATGGGGCAGAGTTTGTTAGCTATGTCCAATCGGACTGTTGACGCTGAGCATAGACAGACTGGAGGAGAAGCCATATTGGATCTAGCTATATATACTGTATGTACAGTATCTAAGTCTTTAGCAGAGTACTGTGAATTTCAGTGTCAGGCAGCAAATGGACTCTTCTTTTACCAAGTTTGTTTTATGTCTTTAACAGGATATTTTGGTGCTATCTACAAAAATGATAGAAAGTGGAATGATTTCTACCCAGAATCGCAGGATGTGTTAATTTGGTGCAAATCATACAAAATGCTGGAGGAACTCAGCAGGTTAGGCAGCGTCCATGGGCCGAGACTCTTCATCAGGACTGGGAAGGAAATGGGAAGAAGGTGTGGTGGGGAAGGAGACGAGGACTAGCTAGAAGGTATTAGATGTAGCAAAGTGTGTGGGAAGGGTAAAGGGACGGAGAAGAAGGAATGTGATAGCTGTGGACAGTGGGCCATGGGGGAAAGGAAAGAAGGAGGCGTACCAGGGGGAGGTGATAGGCAGGTATGGAGAAGAGGGAAGAAGGCCAAGTGGGAAATAGAAGAAGAGGGAAGGGGGAGGGATAAAAAATAAAATCACCGGAAGGAGAAATCAATGACTATCACCCAACGGACTTGCACATCTACTGTGATGAAGTCATTTGAGATATTGATCATGTCCAGAATCAATGCCTGCCTAAACAAGGGCCCGGAGCCACTGCAATTTGCCTATCGCCACAATAGGTCTACGGTAGATACAATCTGACTGGCTCTCCACTTGGCCTTGGGTCACCTGGACAATGGTAACACTTACAATGTGTCAGGTTGCTGTTTACTGACTACAGCTGAGCATTCAACATAATCATGCCCTCAGTTCTGATTAACAAGCTCCAAAACCTGGGTCTCCAAACCTCTCTCTGCAACTGGATCCCAGACTTCCTCGCCTGGAGACCACAGTCTGTGTGGATTGGAAATAACATCTCAACCTTGGCACCGTTCAGGGAGGTGTGCATAGCCCACTGCATTATTCTTTTTAGACCCATGACTGTGTGGCCAGGTATACCTCAAATGGCAACTATAAAATTGCCGATGGCACAACTATTGCTGGTAGAATTTTGGACGGTGATGAGGAGGCGTACAGGAGTGAGACAGATCAGCTGGTTGAGTGGTGACGGGAGTCCTGCTGGCAGCCGATGGGGTAACGTCTTTTTGAATTTGCTCCGACCTTATCTATCTTTTTGTTTCCTACCAGTTTTTTGAAACCTTATTATAAATCTCAATATTGCTCTATTATGTCTTTGAGAAAGACTAAAGCCTCTGCAAATGAAAAAGAAGATGATTCTCCAACCACTTTGGAATCAATTGGAGATTTCCTAAAAAAGCAAAGAATAGAATTCTCTGAGGAATTTCAACATCTTTAGATTAGATTATGAGGACACTCAGTCCTCATTTATTGTCATTTAGAAATGCAGGCATTAAAAATGATACAATGTCTTAATGTCAAGTTGGACACTATCCAACAAACTCTAATCGAACATGAAAAGCGAATTAAGGAGAATAAACAAAACTTTGTCACTACTGGAAGCGGACTTAGAAGACATGAGTAAACTCTACAAAAAATTATCATTATCTAATGAAAAATTAACAAAGAAGATTGCCAACCTGGAAAGCAGAAGCAGAGGAACAATCTACGTATTCTGGGTCTTGAACAATCAATTGAGGATGCCCACCCCATGGAGTTCTTTGCAAGCTTTCTGAAGCAGCTGTTCCCTGATTTATTGCCGTCTGTGCCTAAGCTGAACTGTGCCCACCGGTCACTGGCCCCGAAACCAAAGTCGGGAGAGCGACCTAGGTCGGTTATTTTATATTTTCATGAATTTCATACTAAGGAGCTTTTAATCCATCATACCTGTCGAGTAGGAATGATCGATTACAACGGGAAGATGATCAGATTCATGGAAGATTATACACCGGAGATTATGGCGGAATGTGCTAAATATAAAGAGGTCATGTCGCTGCTGTATAACAAAGGGTTTAAGCCCTCCCTTCGCTTCCCTGCATGTCTTAGAATCGTTCTGAAAAATGGCGTGCAGAAATGGCTGGGATCAGTTGAACATGCAGAGAAGTTTTTGGAAGCAGAAGATTAATTGCGTTATATCTCTTACAAGAGCAATTATCTTTTTAATGTTGGATAGATTAAGCTTTTAATAAACTTACATTTTGACCATTTATATATCTTGTTTTTTGATATTTTCTTTGATATTTTTACTACTTTTTTGAGGTTTTTCTATATATATATTTTTTGAAATTGTTAAAATAAATCCTCTTATGTTTTGGATTTCTGATCTAAGTTTTTTTTTGTCTGTTTTGTCTTGGTAGGAATATAATAACCTTGAGGGATTGGTGTTTTGCCAGCAGGATTTCTTTGGGAGGGTTGTCTTTAGGGTTTAGCATGCCGACTGTCCTTTGGCCAGCTTTTTGGCTTTGGGAGGGGGAGGGGGTGGGGTCTCTTTTTTCTTTTTTCTCTGGAAGCTGGGTTGGGCTACTGTCCAAATTTTCTGTTTGAGTACCTTATTTTATGGTTCGTTCTCTGGTTCTAATAATTTATGGTCAGATCTTTTTAACTCTTCTGTTAATTAGTATTTAAAACAGATTGAAATATTAATTTACTTAGTTTTAATGGGAAAGGGTTATATCATCCTGTGAAACGGAATAAGATTTTTGCATATATTAAAAAGTTAAGGGCCCCCATTATTTTTCTACAAGAAACGCATGTATGTACTTGTGACAACACATGCCTTTTTAATCGGTGGAGGGCTCTACAATTTCATTCTTCATTCAGAGCAAAATCTTGAGGGGTTTTGATTTTTATAGACAATACAATTTCTTTTGTTCAATATAAAGTTGTCTCTGACCCTAATGGGCGATTTGTCATAGTGTCAGGGAAACTAGATAATAAATTAATTGTGTATGCCCCCAATATGGATGACCCAGGAATTTTTGAGCGTTTCTTTTCATTCCTGCCAGATTTGACTCTTTATTCTTTAGTGATGGGAGGAGATTTTAATTGTTGTCTAGATCCAGTATTAGATTGTTCTTCTCTTAAATCAGCCACACCTAATAAATCAGCTTTATTTATTCAATCCTTTCTAACAAAATGTGATATTGTTGATGTCTGGTGTTTTTTTTCACCCAGCAGAAAGGGAGTATTCATCCTTCTCTCATGTCCATCATTCATTAGTTCGATCCATTGAATATAAAGAAATAGCTGTATCCGACCATTCTCCTGTATTTCTATCTTTAAAGACTAAAGAGCTGATGGTAGGCCTGAGGAGAGCTAAGGTACCGGTGACTCCTGTTTCCATCCAGGGGGTCAGTGTGGACATGGTGGAGGATTACAAATACCTGGGGATACGTATTGACAATAAACTGGACTGGTCAAAGAACACTGAGGCTGTCTACAAGAAGGGTCAGAGCCATCTCTATTTCCTGAGGAGACTGAGGTCCCTTAACATCTGCTGGACGATGCTGAGGATGTTCTACGAGTCTGTGGTGGCCAGTGCTATCATGTTTGCGATTGTGTGCTGGGGCAGCAGGCTGAGGGTAGCAGACACCAACAGAATCAACAAACTCATTCGTAAGGCCAGTGATGTTGTGGGGATGGAATTGTACTCTCTCACGGTGGTGTCTGAAAAGAGGATGCTGTTTAAGTTGCATGCCATCGTGGTCAATGTCTCCCATCCACTACATAATGTACTGGGTGGGCACAGGAGTACATTCAGCCAGAGACTCATTCCACCGAGATGCAACACAGAGCATTATAGGAAGTCATTCCTGCCCATGGCCATCAAACTTTACAACTCCTCCCTTGGAGGGTCAGACACCCTGAGCCAATAGGCTGGTCCTGGCATAATTTACACATTACTATTTAACTATTTATGGTTCTATTACTATTTATTATTTATGGTGCAACTGTAACGAAAACCAGTTTCCCCCGGGGATCAATAAAGTTTGACTATGACTATGACTAAATCTTCCTGATTTCACTCTTATGAACAGTTCCTGGTGCTTTAATTTAACTTTATTATTTGATAAGGAATTTCTAAGATTTCTGGAGAATCAAATTTCTCTTTTTTTTTGAAGAAAATGCATTGTAAGAGACTTCTAGTCTTATCATTTGGGACGCTTTTAAGGCATATATTAGAGGACTAATTATCTCCTATACTGCATATATTAAGAAAAAAATAATAAAGAGAGAACTGATTTAGTTAATCAATTAAAACAATTAGACCAGAAAGATAAACAACAGGAATTCTGCAGATGCTGGAAATTCAAGCAATACACATCAAAGTTGCTGGTGAATGCAGCAGGCCAGGCAGCATCTCTAGGAAGAGGTACAGATGACATTTCAGGCCGAGACCCTTTGTCAGGACTAACTGAAGGAAGATTTAGTGAGAGATTTGAAAGTGGGAAGGGGAGGGGGAGGGATGGAGCCAAGAGCTGGACAGTTGATTGGCAAAAGGGATATGAGAGGATCATGGGACAGGAGGTCCAGGGAGAAAGAAAGCGGGGGGAACCCAGAGGATGGGCAAGAGGTATAGTGAGTGGGGCCTCCTGTCCCATGATCCTCTCATATCCCCTTTGCCAATCACCTGTCCAGCTCTTGGCTCCATCCCTCCCCCTCCTGTCTTCTCCTATCATTTTGGATCTCCTCCTCCCCCTCCCACTTTCAAATCTCTTACTAACTCTTCCCTCAGTTAGTCCTGACGAAGGGTCTCGGCCTGAAATGTCATCTGTACCTCTTCCTAGAGATGCTGCCTGGCCCACTGCGTTCACCAGCAACTTTGATGTGTATTTTGAAATAAATGACACTTTTAGAGAATTTTATTCTAAACTGTATAGTTCTGATTTTGTTAAAGATAATACTGCAATGAACAATTTTTTAAACCAATTAAGTATTCCTGGACTTTCAGTTGATAATCAAAAGCAGTTGGATCAACCTATTTCTCAGGAGAAAATCACTGAGGCTATACATTCATTGCATTCTGGGAAATCTCCAGGGCCTGACGGATTCTCTGGAGAATTTTATAAGGCTTTTTCTTTATTGCTTATACCTTATTAATGTTCTACCCTTACTGATTCCTTCAAGGTGGGTAGGTTGCCACAGTCTTTTTATGAAGCTTCCATTACGCTTATTCTTAAAAAGAATAAGAATCCCACTGAATGCTCTTCATATAGACCAATCTCTTTACTCAATATTGATGCTAAGATCCTATCTAAAGTTTTGGCCCGTAGACTCGAAATATTATACCTTCTATAATATCTGATGATCAGACAGGATTTATTAAAAATCGATATTCCCATTTTAATATACAGCAATTGTTAAATGATATGCATGCTCCATCCAAGGAAATATCGGAATGTGGGATTTCTCTGGATGCGGAGAAGGCTTTTGACCAAGTTGAATGGAATTACCTATTTAAGACCTTAGAAAAATTTAATTTTGGGCCCAATTTTATTCATTGGATTGAATTACTTTACTTATCTCCCTCCGCTTGGGTCCTTACTAACTTTCAGAATTCTAAACCAATTAAACTCCAACGTGGAACTAGACAAGGATGTGCGTTAAGCCCTTTGCTTTTTGATTTGGTATTAGAACCTTTAGCAACTGCCTTTTGAGAGTCTAAAGATATCACCGGTATCTTAAGGAAAGGTACTATTCATAAAGTCTCGCTTTATGCTGATGTCCTATTGCTTCTTATATCCAATGTTACAACTTCTTTACCCTCTATGTTTCTTTTACTGACTAATTTTAGTCAGTTTTCAGGATATAAATTGAATTTACATAAGAGTGAATTGTTTCCTTTAAATAATTTGATATCAACCGATATTAACCTTCCTTTTAAAATTGTAAGAAAACAATTTACATATTTGGTGTAACAATCACTAAGAATTATAAAGATCTATTCAAAGAAAATTTTCTAACCTTAATGAATTATGTGAAAAAGACACTTTTTAATTGGTCGCCTTTCTCTTTATCATTGATTGGTCAAATTAATTCTATTAAAATAAATATTTTACCTAAATTTATATACCTTTTTCAAGCTGTACCTGTTTTTATTCCTAAGTCTTTTTTTGATTCTTTAGATTCGATTCTTTCTTCCTGACTATGGAAGAACAGAAAACCCCAATTAAATAAAACCCACCTTCAAAAAATTAAAAAGAATGGAGGCCTTGCTCTACCCAATTTTAGGTTATATTATTGGGCAATTAACATACAAAATTTTACGTTCTGGTTATATTACATTAATCATGAGGATTGTCCAATATGGGTCTTTTTGGAAGCCAACTCTGTTACGAAATTTTCTATTATTTCTCTCCTTGGATCCTCTCTTCCTTTATCTTTAAATAAATTAACTGACAGTTTGGTGATTAAACACACTTTGAGGATCTGGCTACAGTTTAGAAAACATTTCGGTTTATTGAGGTTTTCCCTTTCTAGTCCTATTTTTTCTAATTTTTTTTAAACCGTCTACAACCGATCTGTTTTTTAGAGAATGGGATAGATTAGGCATTAAACGATTTCAGGATCTCAGTGAAATATAACCTATCAAATATTTTTTTGATATTTACAGATTAAAGATTTTATAAGATCTAACCTACATGTATTTCCTACCAGCCCAGATAAGAACATAATAGATGTAATTTTTATTTTGAAACCTCTTGATAATGGCTCAATATTTTATATTTATGTTCTGTTGTTGGGACTGCGAATGGCTCCCTTAGACAAAATTAAAAAAGATTGGGAAAAAGATTTACAGACTTCATTATCTGATGAGACCTGGAGGGCTATTTTCAAAATGGTTAATTCTTCATCATTACGTGCTCGTCATTCCCTCCTACAATTTAAAATGGTACATAGGGCTCATATGACTGAAGACAAGCTCTCTCGTTTTTTTGCAGATATATCTCCTTATTGTGACAGATGTAGTAATGGAGAGGCTTCATTAATTCATATGTTTTGGTCATGTTCGAGCCTTGAAAAATATTGGAAAGATGTATTCCAAACCTTTTCTGTACTTTTTAAAGTTAATTTTAAGCCCAATCCTTTGACTGCCTTATTTGGTATTGTTGAGGAAAGAGCTATAATTCTGGAGCCTTCTCATTTGCGGGTACTGGCTTTTATTTCTCTTAATGCTAGGAGGGCGATCTTGCTTAAATGGAAGGAGGTTGCTCCCCCCGACACACATGCTCAATGGTTATGCGATGTTATGTCATGTTTAAATTTAGAGAAGATTTGTTGTTCAATTTCTGATTCTAATCAAGATTTTCAAACGTTATGGGGACCCTTTCTGAACTATTTTGAAAATCTTTGAATTGTTATTGTTATTAAAATATAGATCTGGGTTATTATTATAAAACACTATGTGGTAAAGTACTCGTTTTTTTCTTTTGCTTTTTTTACCAACCAGCTTTGTCTTGGTAGTGGGTGTAGATTTTTTTAATAATATAATTAACCATAATATTGTATTTCATAATTCAATTTATTTTATTTGATTGATCATGAATATGGGATACCGTGATTGTATCAGTATGAGTTATATATAGTGCATTTTGTGCTATCTTATTTTGATTTATAATAAGTATCCTTATGAATTCTGTATTTGTGTATATGAAATTTAATAAAAATATTGGAAAAAGAAAGAACGAAAGAGTGGTGTCACAACAACAAACCTTGCACTCAATGTCAGCAAGACCAAGGAATTGATTGTGGACTTAGAAACATAGAAAATCTACAGCACAATACAGGCTCTTCTGCCCACAATGCTGTGCTGAACATGTACTTACTTTAGAAATTACCTATGGTTACCCATAGTCCTCTATTTTTCTAAGCTCCATGTACCTTTCCAGGAGTCTCTTAAAAGACCCTATCGTATCTGCCTCCACCACAATCACCAGCAGCTCATTCCACACACTCACCACCCTCTGTGTAAAAAACTTACCCCTGACATCTCCTCTGTACCTACTTCCAAGCACCTTAAAACTGTGCTCTCTGGTGTTAGCCAGTTCAGCCCTGGGAAAAAAGACTCTGACTATCCACGCAATCAATGCCTCTCATCATCTTATACACGCAGGGGAAAGGGAAGTCGAGGGAACACATACCAGTCGTTATCGAGGGATTAGAAGTGGAAAGGATGAGCAGCTTCAAGTTCCTGGGTGTCAAAGTCTCTGAGGATCTACCCTGTGCTGAACATATTGATGCAGTTACAAAGAAGGAACAATGGCTATATTTCATTAGAAGTTTGAAGAGAATCGGTACCAAAGGCACTAGCAAATTTCTACAGGTGTACTATGGAGAGCATTCTTACTGATTGCATCACTGTCTGGTGTGGAGGGACAACTGCACAGGTTCGGAAAAAGCTCCAGAAATTTGTAAGCTCGGCCAGCTCCACCTTGGGCACTGGCCTTTCTAGCTTCCAGGAAAGCTTCATAAGGTAATGCCCCAAAAGGGCAGCATCAATCATCGAGGACCACCATCACCCAGGGCATGCCCTCTTCTCATTGCTACCATCAAGTAGAAGGCACAGGGTCTTGCAAAAGTGTTACAACCAGGGATTTTGACCAACTTAACTGAGAATTTTTATTTGTGAATCACATGCTCCTTTTTTCCACAGTAGAACCCAAAAAACAGGGAAAAACTAAAAATTCAAAAACTGAAATGTTAGCAGTTCAAAAGTATTCATTCCCTTTTCCTCAATACTTAATTGAACCACCTCTTATAGCAACTACAGCCAGTAGTCTTTTTGGATAAGTCTCTATTAGCTTCACACAACATGATGGAACAGGTTTTTCCCATTCCTCCTTGTAAAATTGCTCAAGCTGACCCAGGTTAGTTGACAGTGGAAACGGACAGCAATCTTGAGGTCTTGTCAGAGATGTTCGATCAGGTTAAGGACCACTCAAGGACATCAATTTTCTACATTTGAAGCTACTCCATGATTGCTCTGACAGTGTGCTTCGGGGCGCTGTCTTGCTGAAAGATGAACGTCTTCCCCAGTTTAAGCTTTCTGGCAGAGGTTAGCAGGTTTTTCTCCAGGATCTCTCTGTCTTTAGCAACATTCATCTTCCCACAATCCTGACCAGATTTCCAGTCACTGTTGCTGAAAAGCATCCCATAGTATGATGTTAGGGATGGTGTTACCTGGCTGATGCACAGTATTAGATTTACACCATACTTAATGCTCAGTGTTGAGGCCAAAATGTTCCACTTTCATCTCAACCAACGATAAGACCCTCTTCCAAGACCATATTCTAAGGGACACTTTGTAAAGTATTTATGGGCAAGGATATGCATTTTTTTTTTCAGCCAGGTCTTCTTCCTTGCCACTCTTCCTTTTTGTGCAAGGCCTTAGAGATAGTGGGGCTCACTCAGAGTGACTGTTGGCATCACAGTAGCTTCTCTTACAAGTGCCATTCTTCTCCGGTGACTAAGTTTAGAGGGGCGGCTTGAACTAGGCAGTATGGCTGTAGTATCATATTTTTTCCACTTTTCCATGATGGACTGCACTGAGCTCGAGGTATGTTCAGTGCCTTTGAGATGGTCTGTACCCTTCCCCAGAGTTGTGCTTCTCTATTATCATTTCCCTGACTTGTCTTGAATACTCATTTGTATTCATTTTGGTTTGGTCTGTTGAAAATCTACCACACTGCTGGACCTTACTGAGAGAGGGGCATTTATTATTATGAATTCATTGAAAACAGGTGATCCTCCAAATTTCTACATCCACAAATTGGGTGAGTTGGTAAGGTAAAACAGTACGTTGCTACTGAGGAAAGTTAGTGTAGTAATTACACAGGGGATGAATATTTTTCAGCCTCACAAGTTTGGTTTTTAATTGTTAGTAAATTGTTAACTCATTTTGGAATTTTTCTTTTGATTTGACACAACGCACAATGTTTTGCAGATTAGCTTAAAGAATCCTACTTCAATATGTTTTAATTTTAGAAACTGAGACAGTAAAATGTGAAAATTGTTGCTAGGCTAAATATTTTTTTCAAGGCAATGTACAGGAGCCTGAAGACACACTCTTAATGTTTCAGGAACAGCTTCTTCCCCTCTGTCAACATATTTCTGAATGGACAGAGAACCCAGGAACACCACCTTAGTATTTTTCCCTTTCTTTTAGCACTACTTATTTAATTTTATATCTATATATTTTAATGTAATTTATAGATTTTATTACTGTACTGCTGCCGCAAAACAACAAACTTCGCAACATATGCTGATGATATTAAACCGGATTCCGATTCTGAAATTGACCCAGTATCTTCAGAATGCCTTTGGTTAATCTGATGCTAAGGTGAAGCCACATCTCTTTGAAACATAAGAGTTGCCAAAACTGTCATTACTCTGGCTTTCTTTTATTTTTATAAAATTGCCATTTGTTTAGCAACTTACCTTGAAGGCCTTAAGCACTTTAATGCTTTATTTTAAATACCTAAAATGTGTTGGTTAACAATTTTTAATGGCCACAGTAAATTACCATTGGGATAAGTAGAATCTGATAAAATGGTTGGTGCTAATTCAATGGGCTGATGGACCTGTTTCCATGCTCTATCATTTTATCATTCTGTAATTTTCAAATTTACATTGAAGGCTTGTGGCAGAATGATAAAGTCAAGCACAATGAAGAATGAGAAAAGAGCAGTTATTGAGCGGGGAGAGACCTTATGAATGAGATGGCAAGAAAGTTCTTCATAATTCAGCAAGAAGGAAAAGAATTTTAAAATTGTAACATTGCCTGACTGAAATTAGGAGAATCTGATTTTGTTGGCCCTGTGTCTAAGAAACCAAATGCCACGATTTAGTGTAATCAGCAGATCGGGGGAAGCTGAGGAGAGTTACTTTTTCACCCAGCAAGTTGCAGTGTACAGATTTGAAAGATGGAAGCAGATTCAGATGTGTTTTACCTTTTTAAATTAATCCAATTATCTCCACACAGTCCTGACTAGGAGAGCTGTTAGAGACAGGGCAGCTGTGAGGGCGGTATTGTCTACAGCAGGCACCGGAGAACCATAGAAACCATTGAAAAACTACAGCACAGAAACAGGCCTTTTGGCCCTTCTTGGCTGTGCCGAACCATTTTCTGTCTAGTCCCACTGACCTGCACCCCTCCATACACCTCCCATCCATGTATCTGTCCAATTTATTCTTAAATGTTAAAAAAGAACCCGCATTTACTACCTCATCTGGCAGCTCATTCCATACTCCCACCACTCTCTGTGTGAAGAAGTCCCCCCTGATGTTCCCTTTAAACTTTTCCCCCCTCACCCGTAACCCATGTCCTCTGGTTTTTTTCTCCCCTTGCCTCAGTGGAAAAAGCCTGCTTGCATTCACTCTATCTATACCCATCATAATTTTATATACCTCTATCAAATGTCCCCTCATTCTTCTACGCTCCAGGGAATAAAGTCCTAACCTATTCAACCTTTCTCTGTAACTGAGTTTCTCAAGTCCCAGCAACATCCTTGTAAGCCTTCTCTGCACTCTTTCAACCTTATTTATATCCTTCCTGTAATTTGGTGGCCAAAACCCTGGAACAATACCACCAAGGATCTCTACGGCAGATTATGAGGACCAGCTGGGAGGTTAGGCACACCAACACCAGTGTACTGGAGGAGGCCAACATGGACATCTCCTCCACCTCCAGAAAATGACACCAACTCCGATGGATAGGTCACGTCATCGGGATGCCTCACTCAGGCCCCACTAACAGATCCGTTACTCCCAGTTGATGGAAAGTCAACAGGTTGAAGAAAATGTTTGAAAGATAACGTCAAAATCAGCCCAAAGAAATTCAACATTACACCTAAAAACTGAGAAAACATTGCACTGGGTAGAAAGAGCAAAAAGTAATCTGTTCAACAGGGAGCTGTGCTAAGTGAGACTGATTTCCGCTGTGCCGCACAGAGCAAGGGGAAGCTGTGAAAGGAGAGACTGAACAAACAAAAGACCCAAACACTAACCACAACCACCATTTACACTTACACTGCACCAGAACATGTGGATCCCAGATCGCCCTTGCCAGCCGCCTGAGGACCCACCAATAAACAGCCCCTCGGAGAACATCATACTCCACCCAAGTGATCTCCGTTACTGAAAGGATAGTTCTTTTGAGAACTGGTACAAGAAGAATGGCCTGAATAACATTTTTTGTACCATTCTAAAATTCCATAAGCATTCAAAGTTGGAATCAGCGAACTACTTTGTAGTTATGTGCTCAAGTCAGACTATTTCTGGGCTTAGTTATTAGGCTTACGGAATCAATGACCACAGTGCACAATGGTCAATTTGGAGCTGCCGGTGTGATTTGTAAGTTGTAGTCATTAATGAAAGATACAAAAGATGGTAATTTTTAAATATTAAAGCTTTACTTTTTAATAAATTAAAATACAGGCATTAATCATAAAATCTACATTATTACAAATAAGTTATTTTTTCAAGTTCCCTCAACTCTTTTCCGGTCCCACTCCTCTCCGTTTGGATAATTTTTTACACATCCAAATACCAACAGTACACATTCAGTAAATACAGTGCAGCAGTCATTCAAGACATGGGAATCACTGGTGACATAAAAGCCCAGTATTCCAAATAAATATGGACTTCATTACAGTGACATCAGGTGACAGGCTGGTTTGGACTAGGAAGTGCCTGAAGGTAGATTGCTGTACCCTGCTGGTGAGGCGATGAGAGACAGATCATCACTACTTTTCATACCAGAAATATGCTCCTCTGGTCCCACTCATTACCTGTAAGCAAGTATATTGTAAACTAAAACTAAGGCACTAGTTTAAGGAAAATCTACAGGTAGATTTATTCTGCATTAAACCCTTGCACCAAGTGGGCTTTTTACGTGTTTAATGGAGGAAGCTGATCCCAAGTTGGACCAAGTCAGAAGGAACTCAATACTGACTGTGGCAGAAAATAGTATTTATTTATTTATTGTTTCTAGATTGTTTCTATCCTGTAAAGCCTACTGGTAGTAAATAAATAAATAAAAGTTACCAAACCTGATATGCTAAACATTAAAGAGACATAATCACACTTCCTGTAGCTGCATAATTCTAACTGAGCAAAGACTTAATTTAAAGGCATTGTTTGGATATTCATTCCTTTGTTTGTTTATTTTGTGCCATGTCGTATGATGCGGGCGATCATGGTTTTTCCCATGAGCATGATTGTTCTTGGCAAATATTTCTACAGAAGTGGTTTGCATTGCCTTCTTCTGGGCAGCGTTTGGACATTATCAGTGAAGGAGCTAAATAACAATTGTTCTGATGAAGGATCTCAAACTCAAATTGTTAACTGCTTTCCTTTCGGTGGATGCTGTCTGACCTGCATTTACTGTTTTTGTTTCAGATTTCCAGCATCTGCTGTTTATTTGATTTACATTCCAAATATACTTCATTTACTGGCATTCTGGTTTTCCAGAAGTTTGGAAACGTGACTGCATCATAGCAAGTCTTTTTTTTTCCACTTTCAGCAATAACCCAGTTTGCATTTGTGACAAGTGATATTCACCAAAAGCTTCAACTGAGAAGCCAGTGGTAAGGAGCACATAGAGGTGCAGCGTACAGTAACATCAGAAAGGGCCAGTAACATCACGAAGGGCCAGTAACATCACGAAGGATCCTACTCACCCTGCTCATGGGCTGATTGTCCCACTCCCATAAGGGAGGAGGCTACACTGGGACCACCAGGATCAAAAATAGTCACTTTCCCCCAAACAGAAAAGCTGATCAACACCTCCACCCAGTAACTGACCACACCAGACCCCCAACCACCACTACTTTATCATTTCACATCAGTCACCTTATGTACAGACACTCCTGTGCCTAGCTTCACTTTAATGGACATACAATCAATCTCTGTATATAAGCTATGCTATGTATTTATATTTATTGTGTTTTTTATTATTCTTGTGTTTATTGTGTTGCAGCGGAGCTGGAGACCTTATTAAATTCTCCTTCACAATTGTGCAATGGAAATGCTATTAAATTATGGATCCTGAATCTAAAGAAGGAAAGAATGGCAGAGAAGTCTGGGGAGAACAGTTCATTGGCCGAGACAACAGAAGATATGGTCACACATGAGGAATTCTGCAGATGCTGGAAATTCAAGCAACACACATCAAAGTTGCTGGTGAACGCAGCAGGCCAGGCAGCATCTTTAGGAAGAGGTACAGTCGACGTTTTGGGCCGAGACCCTTCGTCAGGACTAACTGAAAGGGTCCCGACAAAGGGTCTCGGCCTGAAACGTCGACTGTACCTCTTCCTAGAGATGCTGCTTGGCCTGCTGCGTTCACTAGCAACTTTGATGTGAGAAGATACGGTCATCAAAGATGTGAGAGGACAAAAGTAAGGAAAAGCAGAGATCTTCGAAGGTTTTGAGGCTTGGAGAGATAACTGAACTCAGGATAAAAAGAAGGATGTTAGCTTTAACATCAATATTTTACAAGACAGAAACTCATCATTTGTCACTTAGCAGAGGGGTGACTGGTGAATGGAATATGGAGAACAGATATTTGACTGAACTCAACTTCACAAATAAGAGTTCAGTTGGCAGATAAGGAGCAATGAGATTGATGTGATTTAGTCACATTTCCACATCTGACATCTGGCAGTGACGTCTTAACAAGCCATTCCTTGCAGCAACCAAATGAACAAGAAGAATCAGCAGGACCTGATCCGGCAGCAGTCCGCCAGCTTGCTCTCTGAATCATTGAGAAAGGTGGATGAGAAGATGACGAACAGTTTTTAAAATGGGTGTTGTGAGTGTTAGGAGAATCAGCCACGATCATTTCGAGTGGCAATGCAGGTCTGAGGGGTCAAGTGACCTACTCTAGTCCCTCCGGGTATCATTTAGGCCATACTCAGGTTTCACCATTCGGTTAGCTGTTGACCGATCATGAGTGACTAAATTGAGCAGCCGATTTTCTGGGTCCCAACAAAAGTTTTTCGATACCAATTTTAATATTTCAGTTGTCATATTCTTAGTAGGATTTTGGGATATTTTACATAAAATTTGGGCAACTTTAACAACAGGTGAGTGTTTCCTATGGTTGAATTCACACATGCTTTCTTTGTGTGAACATCATCCACACCAGACACAGCACAGCATGGTGCCAATTTGTCACCAAAGGGCAGAAGGCACATGAGAGAATCTGCAGATGCTGGAAATCCAAAACAACACACACGAACTGCCGAAGGAACTCAGTGGGTCTGGCAGAATCTAGGGAAATGAATTTAAGTAGTTGACATTTTGGGCTGAGACCCTTCATCAAGACTGAGAAAGAAGTGGGAAGATGCCAGAATAGAAAGGTAGTGGAGGGGAAGGATGCTAACTGGGAGGTCTTAGGTGAATCCAGGTGGGTGGGGAAGGTCAAGGGCTAATATTTATAATAATAAATATTTTTGAATGTATTCAATGGATTTTAAATATCTGAAATTAGTTGCCTGTGATAGCCCTTGTACTTTATCCCACCTCCACACCTCCACTCTTTACTCTATCCTGTGGTTGTCCGCAGAATCATATGTAGACAAATGTTCTCTTTCAACATCTTCTCCACTAAACTTTAAGGCAATAATTCTTGTTGGGATGCTTTCCTACCAGCGCACTCATCCGCAGCGATAGGAAGAATACAATTGCATCTTTGGCTGACATTGACCGAAGCAGATTTCACAGCTCAAGCTGTGAAAGAACATTCTGCTCAGTTTTCTAGGCCAAGGTCTCGGAATCCAATGATAATGTTCCCGCAGCCAACCTAAAGCTGTGATGTTAAACGATTTGCAGCTAAGGAAGAATAATGTCTCTTTAAATCATACACTTCCATTACGGGTGTACCTTCCAAGTGCTCAAAATACATACCCCGAAGACCTTTTCAAGGGTGGACCCACGCAACTCAAAGGGTTGCCCAATACCACGAGCAGCCTACTGAGGTAGTTTCGGAGCCTGTCCAGAACGACGTGTTTGATGGTGAGAACAAAAGCAGAGTTCCTCTGCAGGAAATTCCTCAGCTGTTGGGACGCCGCACACCTGGAGGCGGGGCAGCCGTGCGAAGTTGCCAGCGATCTGAGCAGCACTTTGAGGTTCTTCAAGTCAGTCTGGATCTGCAGAGTGTTACTTATCTGGAGAGTGGCGAGGCTCTCAGCAAGACATTCCAGTGCCCCATGCACAGTCCCCAGGTTCTCCTGAGTAACGTCTTTGAGTGGTGCTGGAATCAAATTAACTCCACTGATTTCTATTCTTGGTGAGGGTTTGAACTGAAGAAAAAAATAAGATCATGTTTGAAACAACTTACCTATAGCATTATGGAGCCACCCATCTATTAACATCAGTTACCCCCACATTTTCAAACTACAGACGTTTACAGTATCATTGAAACATCTTGTTGTCTACCCCAAAACTAGGGATAATGTCTATTTGGTTAAGGTGACTATGTAGCCAGTGCAAATAATGCCGCTGACTTCAATTTTATATGTTCTTATTCCAGCAGCTCTTAATATAATAAAACTTGAAAATCTGTCTGTTGAAAGGTTATTGATGTGAAATGTTAATTCTGTTTTTCTCTCACAGAGATGCCCGCGTATCTCCTGTGCTTTCAGAACCTGACGTCTTACTAGCAGGAACAATAGCAGCTCCAATGGTGGAGCCAACATTGCCATCAAACGCTCCTCATACATTAACCCTTTCCTTCCTGGGATCATTCTTGTGAATCTCTGAACCTTCTCAAATGCTAGCACATCCTTTCTCAGATAAGGGCCCCAAATGCTATCAAAAATGTTCAAACGTGGAATTAGAAACATCCCTTTTTCTCATTTCCGACTGGCAACATTTTTTTTAATCTCCTATTTTCACAGCGTGTCCTTATTAATGATCTACTCCTCCCTATGCCAGTAACTTTTTCCATCTCTCACAACCCTTCAAAATCCTCAAATGGACTATCAGTAACTGGGATGTTTTAAATCTCACATTCTCCGTTTAAATAATACTTTTATCCTTATTTCTCTGAATCTACTTTGACCTTGGCCTTCGCCATCTCTCTCCGTTAGGCCAAATTTCAAGCAGCTATTTCTCTGGGCCTTTCCCAACCCGCCCCATTCTGGGTTCACACGGTTCTCTCTTCACCATTTTCAGCTGTGCCTGATGTTAAGCTCCTAAATTCTCTCCCCCTCCCCTCACTTTTACCTGCCTATCAAACCTTTTTTCTTCCATCAAGCTTCCAGTAACCTGTACCTCCTGCTGAAAACGTTCCTGTAAGGGAAGGTTCTGTGGTTCTAAATAAACGCAGATTGCTTCTCACAGCTGACCGACTTGTTTACTCTGGGAGATCGATTTTTGCTGAATGCTTTCGTCCAGTCCGCCAAGTTGACCACGATTTGAGCTTCTTGCTGTTTGGCGTTTTAATTCTGCATCCCACTTCTACTGTTGACCTCTGACTCCTTGCACTCGGGGTTAGAGAGTTTACAGCGTGAGCATCGATTTGATCGGCATAGCTCAGTTCTGCCCTCACCCAGCAGCTGCACAAATTCAGGGGGAGAACGACGCAGCGGGGAGGGCTTCGCATCTTCACCCAGCTCCATGGCACACAGACGGATCTTCACCCAGCTCCATGGCACACTGACGTGCCACGCCAGTTCAGTTGGCACGCCAAAGACCGAGTGTGCCTGGGAGACTCGGAGCTGTTACTGCTTAATCGAGAGGTAGCGAAAGGATTTCAACTTCTCGAGAGAAGTACTTCTTGTTATCTTAACTAGCCTTTTAGACAGGTTACATGGGCTCCGAGCGAGAGAACGAGAACAAACTGGACTCAGGTAACCGGTCACAATATATTAATACATAACCAAGCGAAGGAAGCTTGCCCCGGAATTTAAATTAAACAAAAAAAAAACGAACCTTTGCGTTTTTTCTGTTACATTGGTCCGGTTCCTCAGATCCGGAACTCCGGGTTAACGTTATCATATGAAATATGTTTATTTTTGGCTATTTATTGACATGACATGTTCGTGTCATATAAGTGTCGTTTAAAATTCCGTTTTAATTTTCTACTCTCATACAGACATTAAGGTGATTGATCTGGAATTCATAACGTACTGAGAAATGTTACTCCATGTGCCCAGCTATTAAGCGATTTCGGTTCTGTGTCCCTTGCGTTTGGAAGGACTTGTTGCTGCTAATTTCGTTTTGCTGATCGGACGCTTCATTTTCACTCTTGAAATAATTTTATAATCGGGCGGTTTGGAGCAGAAATATTCAGGAAGTAATTTACTAAGGAGTTTGAGTACGTACAAGAATTTTATGTAAATATCGTAACGGTAGAGAGGAGTAAAAAGTATCTAAAATAGAGGGACATAATTAAACAAATAATTTCCAACCTTTATTCGCCCTTCCGTTCGCAGCCGCTTACTAACTTTATTCTAATTTCCATCGTTCATCTTTATTTCTCATCATCGTAATTTGTATAATAAATATTGAAATATAGTTGAGGTTTTACAAACACGTAGTGTTGTTTTATTCTTTATTATATTTCCAAACGTTTTAACGAATTATGTGTAAAACGGTGAACGGATTTGGTAGGTGCTTTCGTCAGAGGCAACCTGACATTTGTCCATCCCTCTGAATATTCCATCTATCCGTCCACTTAACTCAATTTCGTTTAGATCGTTTGCGTCTCTCGACTGACGAGACAGATTTAACTGACTTCATTGCTGACCGGCGTTCTCTCCAACCAGCGCGCCAGAATCAATGTTAACTAATAACAGAGCGCAGCCTCTCGGTAAAGGCGGCGGAGCTGAGGCGAGCTGGGCACTCTAGTGGTGCAGTGTGAATGTGTATGGCGGGGCAACGCACAGGATGGAAAACTCAGCGGGTAAGGCAACATCTATGGAGGGAAATAGACAGACGACGTTTGGCGTCGAGACCCTTCATTTGGACGTCAGTTGTCCATTTCCCTCCAAGCTTGCTGCCTGACGCGCCGAGTTCCTCCAAAAAGCTTCTTTTTGTTGTTCTCGTCTTGAGGCCGCTGGATGCATTGTTCTGTTTTGGGGTTCATCAAACCTGTGCTTTAGTTTACTCCTCTGTCCTTTCCATCACTCCCAGCAGAGCGGGACGCCTAGCATTTGCAATTTCCCGCGCTATCACTTAAATTCGCTTGTTCCCCCACCCCGCTTCCCCGCCTTCATCTTTCACCCTCACAAATCCACTGCACAGCCGGCCTACTTCCCTCCTACTTCCGAACTGGCCGCCACTCCCACTCCACATCTGGCTACAGTTCGGAAGGGGCTTACCCGGCGGTTGAGCTGCTGAATGCGGACGATGGTGGTCTTGGCCAAAAGACGAGCGTCTTGGATGCGTCTCTCGGTGCCCGCGGGACGTCCCGAGCAATGAGGGGTCAGCACCCACAGGGCGGCCCAGACGGAGAGGGCGAAGCTTCTCATCTTAAGACTGGAGATTCGGGTTGCCCAAGGTTGAATCTAACAAACAAGGTGTTGGTACGATTTTACATCGAATGTAAACTCTACTTTGCGCTGTAAACATTGTGTCTAGTTGGGGGGGGGGGAAGCCACACACACACACACACACACACACACACACACACACACACACACACACACACACACATACACACACAACACAACTTCCCCCAGGGCAACTTTCTAACTCTCAAAGAATTTTTTTTCTTCTCTGGGAGAAATGGCTCTGGTCCCTTTCCACGCAATCTACTGCAATAAACATCTCAACATCCCTGGAGAATTGAGCCCCGGGTATTTCTCGGGCTGGGCTAGAGGGCACGATGACTCACTCCCCCCTGCACCTTTGGCTCGCTTACTCCGAGTGGAATCGCGCCGCTCTGAGCGCCAGGTTACGGTGCCGGGGCCAGCGCTGGCTGGAACCAGGGCTCTGGGAGGAGTTCGAGTTCAAAGTGGCTGGTGGGGTCGGGGGACGGATTTGGCGGTGTGACAGTCCCCTCGGTCTCAGCACATCTGTGGAGCCGACATGCTTGCTGGACGGCTGGACGGCAGTTTGAAGTTTATAGGAATTGGTAAGGTTTCATAGGAAAGAACGAGTGAAGGGTGTTGATCAAAATAGAAAGGCGGGTTAAATTAGCACTGAGGTGTATAGACAGAGAGAGATTGCGAAATTGCATATATATATAGATTGCGGAGAGACAGACAGAAGCTGTGAACGACGTGAAGGATGGAGTAGATCAAAGTGGTGGACGGGAAATTGAACGAGACAGATGGAAGGAAGAGTGAACAGAGAAATAAGGGGCACGGGAAAGTCGGGAAGGGAGAAAGAAAAACAAGATAGCGAGAGAGAGAGAGAGAGAGAGAGAGAGAAATAATGAAAGGTAGATGAGATGACTGGTGGGGTAATTAAACGACAAGATGGGGCGAGCGAGAGATGGAAAGGAGGGGGAACTCCGCGAGGTAAGATGCATATTTTATCAAGGGGACTGAGAGACAGAGAGAGAGAGAGAAAATAATCAGAGAACTACAGCGGGAGAAAAGGCAGGAAACAATTTTCAAAAGTTTAAAAGTTTTTCAGCAGTCGCCGAACTCAGTGACATCGACAGATGGTGCAGGATTTCAGGTTCAAGTTCCGGCACGGGAATCAAAAGCCTGTATGAATAATGCCGTTTCTGTCAGCAGCAGCTAAAAGCCCGTCCGTGCCGCTCACGCCCCCAGCGGAAACCGTGGAAAGCCCCAGTCAAAGCAATAATCTCTGCCCCCCTCCTCCCCGTCTGAGAGGCGGCTTACCTGTGGACTGGCTGCTCGCCCGGCTCCTTACTCCGCTCACGTTGTGCCGGTCCTTTATATATTGCGAATTCCATTGCACAATGTGCGTGTGTGATTCATGTAGCGTTTTGGAAACCCGGTCTGACCCCAGTTATTCCCGACCTGGCTAAATTTCATCTTTAATTGGATGAGCAACGTTCGGGGTTTGGAGCGAGTTCATGTATCTTGCATGACAAGAGAGAGAGAGAGAGAGAGAGAGAGAGAGAGAGAGAGAGAGAGAATAAAACCTGACAACTAATACAGACGTCGAGCGGAATCATTGAGTTTAAAGTTACTGGAGGTTTTAAAGGTTAAGAAAAACTTGTAAGAACCCGGAACGAAGAGCTCAAAATGATGTTCCTGTATGATTTTTGATAAACAGCTTAATTCAATGAGTTTTTATCGGTTTATTTGTTATTCTCATTGACCTGCTCTTCATGACGTTTTATCTGCGATTGAATTTTAAAAGCCGAATTTAATGTAATTTATCAGGTCTATTTGGTCAGTAGGTGGAACTCACAGGTCGGGGGCTTCGAGCCCCGCTCTAGACTCAAGCAAAAAGTCTAGGCTGAAACTTCGCTGTGGGAGCGGCTGCAGCACCGTCTGAGAAGGTGCAAATTCCGAGATTATGAGAGGGATCCGAAAACTAGAATGGCGTGTAAGGAGAAGAAGATAAAAAGCATCAAAATGTGAAAGTTTGCATCTGTGGAGCGCCCGGGATGCTGAAACATTCTACAACCAATTAAATCCTTTAAAAGTTGCAATGTATGAAATGCGGCAGCCGACGTGCAGAGAGGCAGCCGGAGTCCTCCTGGCCAGGTAGCTGCTTTCCAGCCCTGCTATTGAGGGATAAATATTGGTCAGGCTCTGCTACCCTTATTTAAATAAAACTGTGGGACATTCCCTTCAAAAGCAAAACACGGCAAATATTGGAAAGCTGAACTTCGTTCTTGGAGTTTGAGAGAAAGAGAAGTGATTCTTAAAATCACAACCACAGAATTTACAGCAGAGTGGGTGACTATTCAAACCGTTGAATCTGTATTGGCTCCATGTAAGTTAGCTGCTACCACTACTCCCACCCACCGATCGTGTCCCTTCCGAGTACTACAACTAAACCAGCCTCCACCTACCTCAATGAGGCATCCAAACCTGATCCTTGACCTGCATAAAAAGGCATTGTTAGTTCCTTTACTAACCTCTTTCTGTGTTTCATAGTTATTGGCCTGTCCACTATCAGCTCTTCATGATACAATTCTATCTGATTCCATTACAAGCTCAAGGCGAACAATCTTAGCCTCTCCAGCCTTTCCATATAACATGTCCGTGCAGTAGTTTTAGGAAAATCTCTTCTTCGCTCTCTCTGAAACCTTTACATCCTTCCAAAAGTGTGGTACCCACAGATATACACTAAATTCCAACTGCGAACGAAATGGCGATTTCCGATGTCCATCCGACTAACTTTCTCTTTTAGCTTTTGCTTCTGTTTATAATGCACAGAATTCTATGTATTTTAAACTGCTATCTGCTACTTCCAATGAGCTATGCACATGTACCCATCTGTGCCTTTCTGTTCTTTTGTCCCTTTTTAGAATTGCCGCCCCCCCCATTTATGTCATTCTTCTTACCAAAGTGTAACTTTCAACATTTCTGAGCATTAAATTTCACCCTTTTACCAGAATGCACTTAGCAATTGACAGCCCTAGCCAAACTTATGGAAATGCAATCTTTGTTAAAGGTAAACCTATAGTAATGAGCACAGCAAACATCCAAGCTGGCTCATTGGAACTTCTGAAAGTTGAAACAAAAACACATAAATATCATCTCAGTCTGCAAACCCCCTAATGAAGATTTGTGTGGCCACCTAACCTAGATCTCCAGGACAAAATGTGGTGACTATAGCCATAGCACCAAATGGGGATACGAAGATAATGATGCAAATGGAGAAGAAGTTGTATGATGGGCTCTAAACAACAGCCTTGAGCTACTATATGAGTCAAAGGACCCCCCTACCTTCACAAGTTCCAGATAGAGAAAAGGATACAACCCAGGACTTGCTTTTGTTGCCTCAGCAAGCTCCAACCTCTTCACACGAACAGTCCTCCAACATATACCCAAATCCCAACACCGTCCAGTCCAGGTAGAATCCCTTCCAGTTCTGAGACCTGTACCATCAAAGTACCTATCAAGATTTAACCTGAGAAAAGTGAATTGGACATCTTTCGCAGAATCCCTTGATCAACTTATCGATACCATACCACCAGAACCTCATTATGATGAATTTGTCCGACTAATCTGCAAAGTAGCACAGCAGAACATACCTAGAGGCTGCAGAATCAAATATATTCAGGGATTGACTGGTGATATCAAGCAAAGTTATGATGAGTATGTCAACTTATATGACCAAGACTCGTTTGGTCAAGACACAATTGAAATGGGAGAGTCAGTTCTGTCCCTACTGAGCCAAGAGAGACAACAGCATTGGCAGGAACTGATAGAAAACACAGACATGACCAAGAACAGGAAGAAGGCATGGGCATCTGTTCGGAAACTCAACTCAGACAATAGACCACCACAGAGAATTGCTGCCGTAACACCCAATCAGGTTGCCCACCAACTAATATGAAATGGTCGACCAAATAACAAGGAATGGAGGCAAAAGAAAAAGCAACATCAGGAGATGGAGTCCGCTCTCTCAAACGGGAATAACAACTTCCCACCTTTCACCCTAGAAGAATTAGAACATAGAACATAGAATAGTACAGCACAGTACAAGCCCTTCGGCCCACAATGTTGTGCCGACCCTTAAACCCTGCCTCCCATAAAGCCCCCCCACCTTAAATTCCTCCATATACCTGTCTAGTAGTCTCTTAAATTTCACTAGTGTATCTGCCTCCACCACTGACTCAGGCAGTGCATTCGACACATCAACCACTCTCTGAGTAAAAAACTTTCCTCTAATATCCCCTTTGAACTTCCCACCCCTTACCTTAAAGCCATGTCCTCTTGTATTGAGCAGTGGTGCCCTGGGGAAGAGGCACTGGCTGTTCACTCTATCTATTCCTCTTAATATATTGTATACCTCTATCATGTCTCCTCTCATCCTCCTTCTCTCTGAAGAGTAAAGCCCTAGCTCCTTTAATCTCTGATCATAATGCATACTCTCTAAACCAGGCAGCATCTTGGTAAATCTCCTCTGCACCTTTTCCAATGCTTCCACGTCCTTCCTATAGTGAGGCGACCAGAACTGGACACAGTACTCCAAGTGTGGCCTAACCAGAGTTTTATAGAGCTGCATCATTACCTCACGACTATTAAACACTATCCCTCGACTTATGAAGGCTAACACCCCATAAGCTTTCTTAACTACCCTACCTACCTATGAGGCAACTTTTAGGGATCTGTGGACATGTACCCCCAGATCCCTCTGCTCCTCCACACTACCAAGTAACCTACCATTTACTTTGTACTCTGCCTCGGAGTTTGTCCTTCCAGAGTGTACCACCTCACACTTCTCCAGTTGAACTCCATTTGCCACTTCTCAGCCCACTTCTGCATCCTATCAATGTCTCTCTGCAATCTTTGACAATCCTTTACACTCTCCACAACACCACCAACCTTTGTGTTATCTGCAAACTTGCCAACCCATCCTTCTACCCTCAAATCCAGGTCGTTAATAAAAATCACGAAAAGTAGAGGTCCCGGAACATCTTTGTGGGACACCACTAGTCACAACCCTCCAATCTGAGTGTACTCCCTCCACCATGACCCTTTGCTTTCTGCAGGAAAGCCAATTCTGAATCCACTTGGCCAAACTTCCCTGGATCCCATGCCTTCTGACTTTCTGAATAAGCCTACCATGTGGAACCGTGTCAAATGCCTTACTAAAATCCATATAGATCACATCCACTGCACTAGCCTCATCTATATGCCTGGTCACCTCCTCAAAGAACTCTAACAGGCTTGTTAGACATGATCTACCCTTCACAAAGCCACGGTGACTGTCCTTGATCAGACCATGTTTCTCTAAATGTCCATAGATACTATCTCTAAGAATCTTTTCCAACAACTTTCCCACCACAGATGTAAGGCTCATTGGTCTATAATTACCTGGACTATCCCTACTACCTTTTTTGAACAAGGGGACAACATTTGCTTCCCTCCATTCCTCCGGGACCATTCTCGTGGACAACAAGGACATAAAGATCCTAGCCAGAGGCTCAGCAATCTCCTCCCTTGCCTCATGGAGCAGCCTGGGGAATATACCGTCAGGCCCCGGGGACTTATCCGTCCTAATGTACAAATGTATTTTAACAACTCCCAGCACCTCCTCTCTCTTAATATCAACATGTTCCAGAACATCAACCTACTCATATTGTCCTCACCGTCATCAAGTTCCCTTTCATTGGTGAATACCAAAGAGAAGTATTCATTGAGGACCTTCTTAAGCTCCTTTCTTGCCACCCTATATTACTCAATAGACCCATCTGATCCTTGCTTCCTAAACCTCATGTATGCTGCCTTCTTCCACCTGACTAGATTTTCCACCTCACTTGGCACCCATGGTTCCTTCACCCTACCATTCTTTATCTTCCTCACCGGGACAAATTTATCCCTAACATCCTGCAAGAGATCCCTAAACATCGACCACATGTCCATAGTACATTTCCCTGCAAAAACATCATCCCAATTCACACCCGCAAGTTCTAGGCTTATAGCCTCATAATTTGCCCTTCCCCAATTAAAAATTTTCCTGTCCTCTCTGATTCTATCTTTTTCCATGATAATGCTAAAGGCCAGGGAGCGGTGGTCACTGTCCCCCAGATGCTCACCCACTGAGAGATCTGTGACCTGACCCAGTTTGTTACCTAATACTAGATCTAATATGGCATTCCCCCTAGTTGGCCTGTCAACATACTGTGACAGGAATCTGTCCTGGACACACTTAACTAACTCTGCCCTGTCTAAACTGTTGGAACTAATCAGGTGCCAATCAATATTAGGGAAGTTAAAGTCACCTATGATAACAACCCTGTTATTTTTGCATCTTTCCAAAATCTGCCTCCCAATCTGCTCCTCAGTATCTCTGCTGCTACCAGGGGGCCTATAGAATACCCCCAATACAGTAACTGCTGCCTTCCTGTTCCTGACTTCCACCTATACTGACTCAAAAGAAGATCCTGCTACATTACCCACCCTTTCTCTAGCTGTAATAGTATCCCTGACTAGTAATGCCACCCCTCCTCCCCTTTTTCCGCCCTCTCTATCCCTTTTAAAGCACTGAAATCCAGGAATGTTGAGAATCCATTCTTGCCCTGGTGCCAGCCAAGTCTCTGTAATGGCCACTACATCATAATTCCATGTATGTATCCAAGCTCTCAGTTCATCACCTTTGTTCCTGATGCTTCTTGCATTGAAGTACATGCACTTTAGCCCTTCTACCTTACTACCTTTACACCGTTAATTCTGCTTCTTTTGCCTCAAAGCCTCTCTATATGTTAGATCTGGTTTTATTCCGTGCGCTTCTTCCACTGCTCTATCGCTCCGAGTCCCACCTCCCTTGCAAATTAGTTTAAACCCTCCAGTAAAGGTTGAAGTATCACAGCTAAAATCACAGAGCTGCCGGCATAGATGGGATTCTTAATGAATTCCTTAAACATTTTGGACCTAAAGCACTCCACTGGCTTCTGTCCCTTTTTAAGATAATTAAAAATACCTAAGAAGTGGAGAGGAGCCAAAGTTGTTGCTCTCCTAAAACCCAATAAAGACCCCAACATTCCTAAAAATTACAGACCGTTTTCCTTGCTCTAGACCCTCTATAAACTCTATGAGAGACTCATACTGAAAAGAATATCCCCCTTAGTCGAAGATCTTCTAACACCAGACCAAGCCGGGTTCAGGCCAGGTCGCTCTTGCTGCGGTCAAGTCCTGAACTTAACCTAGTATATTGAGGATGGCTTTGAAATGCGACAAATTACAGGGGCAGTATTCGTTGACTTAACAGCAGCATACGACATTGTGAATCACAGAGGCATTCTACTGAAATTATCTAAAATGTTAAAGAATGAAACCACAGTCAAAGTAATAAGAAGCCTCCTAGAAAATCGTAGATTTAATGTAGAAATGAATGGAATTAAGAGTAGGTGGTGTCCACAAAAGAACGGACTACCACAGGGATCAGCCCTGGCACCTCTATTATTTAATATTTACACAAACGACCAACCAACCTTTCCTAACACACGCAGGTTTATCTATGCAGATGACCTATGCACAGCAACACAAGCTAACTCCTTCCAAGAAGTTGAAGTACGACGCACAGCAGTCCTCGAAGCAATGAAGCAGTATTATGAAAAATGGTCTCTGAACCCAAATCCATCAAAAACTCAAGTGTGTGCATTCCACCTGAGGAATCGAGAAGCAGCTCGGAAACTCAAGATCTTCCGATGTGGGAAGGAGCTCGAACACCAAATTACCTGGGCGTGACACTGGATAGGACGCTCTCATTTGCCACCCACATTCAAAAACTCCGAGGGAAAGTTGGCTCTCGCAATTCTCTCTTGAAAAAATTAGCAGGCACGAAATGGGGAGCTAATGCTCACACACTTAGATCAACTGCCCTAGCACTCTGCTATGCACCTGTGGGGGGCAGATCAGCCCATGCGAAGAAAATAGACTCGTTGCTTAACGAATCCCGCCAAAACATCACGGGCACACTGCGCCCCACACCCACTAACATCATTTACAGAATTGCAGGCATTGCTCCCCCAGAGATCCGAAGACACACCATAACAAAAATTGAAAAAGGTAAACGGAACTCGGATCCACGGCACCCACTACATCATCATGTGCCAGTTTCCAACCGCCTAAAATCAAGGAAAAGCTTTGCTACAGTGGAGAAACTACCGCACGGAACATCCCCCCAAACATACAGGATTGACCTCTGGCAACAAACAGAAGCCAGAACCCCACCAAACAATACAGTGCAAGACCCCACAGAAATGTTACCAGACGGGGCGCTGCTTGACAGACGGAAGTGGTTCACTCTCAACAGAGCGAGAGCGGGAGTTTGTAGGATGGGAGACAATATGGTGAAGTGGGGTTTAAAGACCAACGAATCCTGTGAGTGTGGTGAAAGGGTGCAGAACATTGAACACGTTCTGTGCAACTGTCCACTCTCACCTGATTTAGCTGACTGACCTGCTCAACATCAACCAAACAGCACTCGAGTGGCTGGCTGTCTGGTGTGACAAACCATGATGATGATGATGATTAAATTTCACCTACCACTTATCCACCCATTACCCTGTCTATGCCAACTTGAGGTGCAGTATTGTCCTCCTCCTGGTTTACTGTGTCTGCAAGTTCTGTATTGTTCGCAGATTTGGAAATGTGGATCTGTACACCCAAGATAAAAAGTGGTATCATTTCTAATGCCAATGAACTCCACCACACATTTCCCTCCTGTCCAAAAGGAAAGTTTTCTCCTCTCCGGTTGCTTAGTAATCTTCAATCATGCTACTCCAGCTCCTTTTATTCCAAGCCCTCGAATCTTGTTGAAGACTGCTATGTCTTCCATATGATATGCCACATGGAAGTCTATATATATATTGCATTAAGTAGGTTTCTTTCACCAACCCTTCCTTACATCAAAGAACTCTGTTGTTAGTTAAGACACTAACTAAATAAATCCATGTTGGTTTTCTGTTATGGGTCCTCACATTGAACCACTGAGGTTAAACAGAATATTGGCATTGGTATTGCCTTATTATTGTCATGAGTCATGTCAAAGTCAAAGTATATTTACTGTATACAACCTGGAGATTTGTCTCCTCACAGACAGCCTCAAAACAAGGAAACCCAATAGAACCCCAAAAAAAGAAGACTGTCAAATACCCAATGTGCAGGAAAAAACTAATCGTGCTAACAACAAAAGCAAACAAATCACTGAGGCTCACAAAAGTGAGACCACAGCCGCCGAGCCTGTCATCACTGCAGCCGGTCCAGGAACTCGTTAGTTTCAGGTCACGGCTTCAGTTCAGTGCAGAGACGAGTAAGCCTTGTGGAACAGCAAGCTGAGCCAGCTAGACTCTCGCCTCCAGCCCTGACACCCAGACTTTTCAATCTGGTCCGGTGCTTAGATCATTCAAACCTCAGGCTGTTCCTTGCTGTCGGACCCGGGCTCTGTCACTTCATTACGCTCTCGGCCCACCAAGACCCCTGCATCTCGACTCAGCCTGTACTTGACCTTTCCAATTCATCCTGGTGTTTAAATCGATCAAACCACTGGTCGCTCTTCGCTCTCAGACATGGGCCTGTGCCCCATTGCCTCAGCTCGCCTCGTCTCTGTTTTGCCTCCTGGAATCGCCTCCAAATCCACTCCAGCAAAAGTTAAACATTGGCTTATTCCCCGCTCTCGGAATATCAAGATACAGTGAAAAGCTTATCCTGCTACAATTATACAGATCAAATTGTGGGCCGAATGGCCTGTTCCTGTGTTGTACTGATCTACGTTATAAACCATTACACAGTGCATTGTACTGTAATAAGGTAAAACAATGACAATGTAGAACAGAGTGTAAATGCTACTGAAAAAGTGCAGTTCTGGTAAATGATCAAGTGCAAGATCACAACGAGGTAGATTATGAGGGCAAGAGGGATCCCTCATAGAGGGATCTGTTTTAGAGTCTGGTAACAGTGGGATAGAAGCTGCCTTTAAGCCTGGTGGTTTCAGACTATGTATCTTTGGCCCAATGTGAGAGGGGAGAAGGGGGAATATCCAAGGTGGATGGGGTCATTGATTATGCTGCTTGCTTTACTGAGGCAGCAAGAAGTATGGACAGAGTCCACAGAGGGAAGGCTGGTTCCAGTGATGTCTTCAGCTGTGTCTGCAGCTTCCTGTGGTCCCGTGAAGAGCAGTTGCCAAACCGAGCATGGAAGCAAAAAGACAAAATGTCTTTGACGAAAATTGGTAAGAGTTGACATGGACAAGCCAAATTTCTTTAGATCCAGAGTAACTAGCCTCTGGTTACCGGGTTTATTCCTCTATGAATTTTTGAAGAAAATAGTAACATTCGTGATTTTCCAGGCTTCAAGTGTTACTCCTGAATCAAGTATTACACCTGTGATTTCCTTCCATCAGTAACTTACAATGTAGCCCCATAGAATCAGATGCTAAGACCATAAAACTACAAGACATAGAAGCAGAATTAGGCCATTTGGCCCTTCAAATCTGCTTTGCCATTCAATCATGCCTCATCCTTTTTCCTCTCCTCAGCTGCACTCCCTGGCCATCTCCCTTTAACCTTTGATCCCATGTCCAATCAAAAACCTATCAATCTCCGCCTAAGATACACTCAATGACTTGACCTCCACAGCTGCCTGTGGTAACAAATTCCACAAATTCACCACCATCTGGCAAAAGAAGTTTCTCTACATCGCTGTTTTAAATGACCCTCCCCCAATCTTGAGGCTGTGCCCTCTTGTTCTAGACCCTCCCCCTCATCCTTCTAAATTCCAGTGTGTACAAGCCCAGAGCCATCAAACGTTCTTCATATGATAATCTTTTCATTCCCAGAACCATCCTTGTGAACCACCTCTGAACCCTCTCCAATGCCAGCACATGTTTTATAGACAAGGACCCAAAACTGGTCACAATACTCAAGGTGAGGCCTCACCAGTGCCTTATAAAGCTTCAGCATCTCATCCCTGCTCTTGTATTCTAGACCTCTTGAAATGAATGCTAACATTGCATTTGCCTTTCTCACCACTAACTCAACCTGCAAGTTAACCTTTAGGGTATTCTGCACAAGGACTCCCAAGTCTCTTTGCATCTCAGATTTTTGGATTTTTTTTCCCCATTTAGAAAATAATCTGCACATTTATTTCTTCTACCAAACTGCAAGACCATGCATTTTCCAACATTGTATTTCATTTGCCACTTACTTGCCCATTCTCCTAATCTATCTAAGACCTTCTGCAACCTTCCTGTTTCCTCAACACTACCTACCCCTCCACCAATCTTTGTGTCATCTGCAAACTTGGCAACAAAGCCACCTATTCCATCATCTAAATCATAAAAAGAAATGGTCCCAATACCGACCCCTGCGGAACACCACTAGTCACTGGCAACCAATCAGAAAAGGATCCTTTTATTCCCACTCACTGCCTCCTACCAATCAGCCAATGCTCTAGCTGTGTTAGTAGCTTTCCTGTGATACCATGGGCTCTTAACTTGGTAGGAAACTTTATGTGTGGCACCTTGTCAAAGGCCTTCTGAATATCCAAATATATAACATCTATTGCATCTCCTTTATCTGTCCTACTTGCTCTCACACCCTTCAACATCTGGCACACTGCTAATGTCTTCCACAGTTAAAACTGATGCAAAATACTCATTTAGTCCATCTGCTATCTCCATGTCCCCTGTTATTATTTCTCTGGCCTCATTTTCTAACGATCCTATATCCACGCTCATCTCTCTTTATTCCTTACATACTTGAAAAGGCTTTTTCTATCCACCTTGTTATTGTTTGCTAGCTTGCTTTCATATTTCATCTTTTCCCTTCTAATGATTCTTTTAATTGTTTTTTGTAGATTTTTAAAAGTTTCCCAATCCTCTATCTTCCCACTAATTTTTGTTTTGTTGTATGCCCTCTCTTTTGCTTTTACATTACCCTATTCACATTACCATTTCTCCTGACAGTCACCCAGCTCCCCGCCTCCTGCAGCTTCGGGTGACTACTTCCCTGTAACTCTGATCGATGATCTCCTCGCACTCCCGTAGAAACTGAAGATCATCCAGCTGCTGCTCCAGATCCCTAACACAGTGTTCAGGATTTGTGATTAAATATTGACGCTGAGAAAGTGGATCTTAAATTTTACAGATGAAACATTCTGAAAAGCATTGCATCCATTTCTGAACATATTATGGAAAGCAGAGGAACAGGCTCCATCTGCAAGTCAGTGCAAACAGGCTGAAAGCACTTGCAGTGGGAGCAAGAGACCACAACATGGAGGTGCTGAGTGAAAGAGCAATTCAGTTATCATGAAGCAAAGGACATGATGATTACTGAGGACATGCATCGAACTAGCAGAAAATATAAAAAGTTACAAGCACAAGAATGCATGGAATCTAAAGTGGTATTTGGAAACACACCTGACTACCTGTCAGAGAGACTACAATGATATCTGCTCACAACGCCATGCCAGGAGCTGATGACTGCTGGACTGGTCAATAGTTACTCTGTTCTACTCTCTATTAACACGGTCTCTAATCAGCAATGACAAGTGAGTCTTTCCCACAGGAAAATGCTGTTTGACCTTCCGCTCTGCTTCAACCACCTAAAAACAAAATGGTGAAAGAAAATGTTCAAGAAAGTGAAAAAATAAAATCACGTCGTTTTTTCTCTCTCGTCTGCTGTTATCAGTCATATCCTGGAGAGTAATCACTGGAAACCCTAAGACAGTTCGAGAAGATTGAGACTTTATTCAGAACCATGATACCTGCTCCTTTCAAGATTCAAGATTGTTTAATGTTATTTCCAGTACACAAATGTAAAAGAGAACAAAATAATTGTTACTCCAAATCCAATGCAGCACAAAAAAAAATAGGAATACAGTAATAAAAGCACAAAAAATATAAATACATAAGGTAGCTTATATACATGGATTGATTGTGTGTACATAAGGTGACCCTAGGCACAGGAGTGACTGTACATACAACAGGAAGTGATAAAGTAGTGATGGTTGTGGATGTGGAGGAGAGGGTTAGTGGTGGAGGTGTTGATCAGCCTTACTGCTTGGGGAAAGTAAATGATCTTTGAGTCTGGTGGACCTGGTGTGGATGCGACATAGCCTTCTCCCTGATGGGAGTGGGACAGACAGTCAGGGCTGTCGGCATGAATTTAAAAAACAATCATCAGTTAAATGCAAAACATCTCATCTGTATGTACTGGGAAAAGAATGTCCCAAACAGGGTTTGCTAACACTGCCGTCCTACATTACAACATTGTTTTCCTTGTATATATGAAGAAGCTATTCTCTAATGTAACAATAATTCTCAACATAAAATTTCTTTTCCTCCTGAGGAATTATAGTGTGTTCCCTGTTTTATTGCAGGCTCAACTAAATACATGTTTACTAAACCCAAACACAGTAATTCCAAGGTGTTAATGTCCAAATTTTACAGATAACTTGCTAGGCAGCCTCATGTATGGCACCTTGTCAAAGGCCTTCTGAAAGTGCAAATATACAACATCCACTACATCCCCTTTATCTATCCTACTTGTAATCTCCTCAAAGAAATCCAACAGGTTCGTCTGGCAGGATTTTCCCTGAAGGAAACCATGCTGACTTTGTCCTATCTTATCCTGTGTCACCAAGTACTCCATCACCTCATCCTTAACAATTGACTCTAATGGTCTATAATTTCCTTTCTGCTGCCTTCCTCCCTTCTTAAAGAGTGGAGTAACATTTGCATTTTCCAGTCCTCTGGTACCATGCCAGAATCCAAGATTTTTGAAAGATAATTTCTAATGCCACCACAATCCTCAATGCTACCTCTTTCAGAACCCTGGAGTGCACTTCCTCTGGTCTGGGTGACTTATGTACCTTTAGGTCTTTCAGCTTTTTGAGCACCTTCTCTCTTGTAACAGTAACTGCACTCACTTGTCTTCCTTCACACACTACACCATCAGGCACACTGCTAGTGTCTTCCACAGTGAAGACTGACAAAAAAAAACTCATTTAGCTCATCAGCTATCTCTTTGTCCCCCGTTATTATTTCTCCTGCCTCATTTTCTAGTGGTCCTATATCCACTCTCATTTCTCTTTTATTTCTAAAATGCTTGAACATCCCTGCCAGCAGCTCCTTCCAATTTACTTTGGCCAACTCCTCTCTCATGCCACTGTAATTTCCCTTACTCCACTGAAATACTGCTATGTCAGACTTTACTTTCTCCCTATCAAATTTCAAGTTGAACACAATCATATTGTGATCACTGGTTCCTAAGGATTCTTTTACCTAAGCTCCCTAATCGCCTGTAGTTCATTACATAACACCCAATCCAGTATAGCTGATCCCTTAGTAGGCTTAATGGCAAACTGATCTAAAAAGCTATCTCTTAGGCATTCAAGAAACTCACTCTCTTGAGATCCATTACCAACCTGATTTTACCAATCGACCTGCATGTTAAAATCTCCCATGACTACCATAACATTGCCCTTTTGAGCAACACTCATAAAAATTGCTAGTGAACTCGCCTTATCTATTTTCTGTTGTATCCTGTGGTCCACCTCCCAGCCACTGTTGGGTGGCCTGTATATGACTGCCATCAATATCCTTTTACCCTTGGAGTTTCCTAACTCAACCCACAAGGATTCATCATCTTCCGATCCTATGTCGCATCTTTCTACTGATTTGAAGCCATTCTTCACTAGCAGAGCCACACCACCCCCTCTGCCTACCTTCCTATCCCTCCAACAGAGTGTGTAACTTTGGATATTCAGCTCCCAACTACAACCATCCTTCAGCCACAATTCAGTGATGGCCACAACATCATACCCAACAATCTGTGATAGTGCAACAAGATCATCCATCATATACACCCATGCTGCAAACATCCAGGAGCTGATAATGTCTCTACAACATATACACCGGTAACACAAATGTACAGGAGCTGATAATGTCACTACAGCATATATACCCGTACTACAAATGTACAGGAGCTGATAGTGCCATCTACAACACACACACACACACACACACACACACACACACACACACACACACACACACACGCACACACACAGAGGCAAATCATTCTTTAATTGGCAATTAAACAGACACAGACACACAGACACACACACACACACACACACACACACACACAGGAGCAAATCATTCTTTAACTGGCAATTTATTTTACAGGTACAAGGGCTGGCTAAGGTGGGTGGCCTGGCAAAACCAGACTGACTGAGTTGAGTTGTTACTTTTTACGTAGAATTCTGTATCTGCAAAAGATTTGAAAGCTACACAGAGCCAGATATGAACATGACTCGTTCTGTCTGATGCATTTTAATGTTATGGGTCGTAAGCAATGCTGAGAAGGGTGGCATTAGACTGACCAGATGCAATTACCCTGGAGAAGAAGGTGGTGAACTCGTACATGTACAGAAGATTTTATTTCCTGTCCATTGTACACAGCACTTCAGCATTATGCTGTTAGGTACATTCTTCAATGTTCGTGCCGGAGATGATAATGCCTTTATAAAGAATATTTTATAATTGGATTATTGCGACCCAGTGGAGTGAGCCCCGCAACACTTTTGCGAAATATTTGTGCATACGTTCCTTTTCCTTTTTAGCATCTCACCGCAGGGAAATGCACAATTGCACTTGTAAATCTTCGCTCTCTAACCTGAAGTTTCGCAGAAACTGTTGCAAATTAATTTATTGCACTGGCGTCAATTACTTTGACGCACGTTTTTGAACCGGTTGCACTAAAGCAAAATTAATGGTTTATTTAGGAGAATAACACACAGATGTGACAACTTGCTTTCTCAGGAGACAATGCGACTTTGAACTGCTCTTTATCCATTGTTTGCGGGGGGGGGTAGGGATAACGGAGCGGCTTTAGAACAAAGTCTATCCATTCCGATCAATAGCGTCGATCATGACGTTCAACGCTCCCCGCATTCCTTCAATGTAAAAGGAATGGAAATAAATTTAGAGCACAATAGGTCCCAGATTGAAGCTCCTCCGGTCTCTCATTGGCGCAAGTAGGGGGTGGGAACTGGGGGAAGGGGAATCCCTGATGTCACGCAGAAATCACCATGGAGACTCCAGGATGGCGTCAAAAGGAGCCAGAAGGTTGGGGTGGGGGTTTGGGTCAGCCTCTGTTAGCCATAGCAAGGGTAATAGACGTCCTTAACTATTCTGCTTTGTCGAAAGAAAATATATCATCGCAAGGGAAATTTCACCTGAGCTGGGCTGTCTCTGATGTTTCAACCGGGTTCCGGTTCATTTGACTTAGCTGGCGAGTTTTTGCAGAGGGGCCTTGCAGGTGGTTTCCTTGTTCACTCCAAAGAAAGCGGTGCTACTCCGGGCAAGTGGAAGTGTGTGCGGCCCATCACATTCCTGACTGGTGGGAAGGTGGGAAGAAGGCGTGTCCGAGGTATCAGCCATTTACTCTCATGCTGGTTTCCAGCACTTTGACCATAGCCTTAGTGATTCAGGCACTTTTAAGTACTTACATATTGAACCATAAGACCATAAAATAGAGGAGCAGAATTAGACATTTTTGCCCATCGAGTCTGCCCCATATTTCATCATGGTCGATCCAATTTTCCTCTCAGCCCCAGTCTCCTGCCTTCTCCCTGTATCCCTTCATGCCCTGAACAATCAATAACCCATCAACCTCTGCCTTAAATATACATGAAGACTTGGCCTCCACAGCTCCCTGTGGCAAAGAATTCCACAGATTCACCACTCTCTGGCTGAGGAAGCTCCTCATCATCTCCGTTCTAAAAGGACGTCTCTCTATTCTGAGGTTGTGTCCTCTGGTCTTAGACTCTCCCACCGTAGGAAACATCCTCTCCACATCCACTCTGTCAAGGACTTTAACCATTTGATGTTTCAGTGATTACAACCCCAAAGTCATCAGACGCTCTTCATATGACAAGCCACTCATATGGAATCATTTTTGTGAACCTCCTTTAAACTCTCTCCAGTTTCAGCACATCCTTTCTAAGGTAAGGGGTCTAAACCTGCTCACAATACTCCAAATGAGGCCTCAGTGCTTTATAAAGTTTCAAAATTACATCCTTGCCTTTATATTCTAGTCCTTTCGAAATGAATGCTAACATTCCATTTGCCTTCCTCACGACTGACTCAACCTGCAAATTTAACATTTAATGAATCTTGCACAAGGACTCCAAAGTCCATTTGCACCTCAGTTCTTTGTATTTTGTCTCCATTTAGAAAATAGTCAAACCTTTCACTTCTTCTACCAAAGTGCATGACCATACACTTCCTGACACTGTATTCTATCTGCCATTTCTTTGCCCATTCTCCTAATCTGTCCAAGTCCTTTCATAGCCTCTCTACTTCCTCAAAACTACCTGCCCCTCCACCTATCTTCATATGGCCTGCAAACTTTGCAAAAAAGCCATCAATTCCATCATCCAAATCATTAACATATAATGTATAAGGAAGTTGTCCCAACACAGACCCCTGTGGAACACCACTCGTCACCGGCAGCCAGCCTGAAAAGGCTCCCTTTATTCCCACTCTTTGCCTCCTGCCAATCAGCCACTGCTTTATCTATGCTAGAATCTTTCCTGTAATACCATGAGTTCATAGTTTGTTAAGCAGCCTCACGTGTGGCACCTTTGCAAAGGCCTTCTGAAAACCCAAGTATACACCATCAACCGATTCTCCATTATCTATCCTGCTTATCATTTCTTCAAAGAATTCCAACAGATTTGTCAAGCAAGGTTTTTCCTTGAGGAAACCATGCTGACTTTGGCCTATTTTATCATATGCCTCCAAGTACCCTGAGACCTCATCCTTAATATCTTCCCAAACACTGAGGTCAAACTAACTGGCCTATAGTTTCCTTTTTCTGCCGCTCTCCCTTCCTGGAGTGGAGTGATATTTACAATTTTCTAATTTTCTGGAACCATTCTAGAATCTAGTGATTCTTGTAAGATCATTACTAATGCCTCCATGATCTCTTCAGCCACCTCCTGCAGAACTCTGGGGTTTATACCATCTAGCCTAGGTGACTTATCTACTTTCAGACCTTTCAGTTTCCCAAGAACCTTCTCTCTAGTTATGGTAACTTCACACAGTTCATGACCCCTGACACCTGAACTTCCACCGTACTGCTACTGATTCCAGATTACATTAATCTAGATGAAAAAAAATCCTCAGCTCCCTCAAGCCCTGTACCCCTGTACCCCTCACTCTGAACCTACGCTCCAGTGTTCAGCTACAAGGAAAGATACCTGCCTACGCCTCTCATAACTTTCTGTACCATATTTATATGGGCTAGCCCACGAGGTTCTGATGCTGTCTTTCAGGATATTGATGGTGGCGGCTCAGCACTGGTCATTGAATTATACAACACAGAGCCAGTCCTTTTGACACATCATGTTCATGCCAACAACTGAATAACCATCTATTCTAATGCTACCTTTTTGCCCATCGTCTTCAATGTCTTGGCGATTCAAGTATTTCTTAAATATTTCCGGTAAGGTGGTGGCTTCTACGGAGTCAAGCAGAGGTGCTATTGCCTTTTATAAATGTATTTTTATGACTACAAGACACTACTGGACGTTAAGAAGTTGAAGTACTGCAGGTCTACCCCATCAGCACATAGCACGTTGGTGGAGAAACTGAAGGAGCTGGACTTAGTGTGGGTCGTGCAGCTGTCTGCATCGGCGAGGCGTCGGAAGAGTCAGTGCATGACAGCGGTATGCAGTCTCAGCGAGTGATTGTCTCAGTCACTTTTCTTGTGATGGCAAGACCCATTTGGACATTGTTAACGTGGAATGCTGCAAATCTGATTCACTGATCTCTTGGCGGACGGCGTGAGAGCTACATGGCCTCGGTGATAGTAAGGACTTGGTCTCAAGTTGCAGCCATGAAGAGAGAGGGTTCAGAGTTGGTGCGCTCCACAGGATGCACTGTGGCAAGCCGTATTGTGTTCGACTGTAGATTTCTGCAATATTCATGGATTCACAGTCTTGGACTATTTTTTTTGTGAGACTATTTTACTGCTATCTTATATGTGCTTTGTGCTGTGTATGACTATTGGTACCGTGTTTTGTATCTTGGCCCCGGAGTAACACTGTTATGTTTGGCTGTATTCATGTGCTTTGTGCTGTGTGTGACTATTGGTACTGTGTTTTGTATCTTGGCTCTGGAGTAACACTGTTACATTTGGCTGTATTCATGGGTGTTCATGTATGGTTGAATGACAATTCAACCTGAACTTGAATTGTCAGAGTCTTTGCCTCCACCACCCTCTCCTGCAGTGCATTTCAGGTTCCAAGTACCTGGATGAAATAATTCATCCTCAGATCCCTTCAATATAACTGTTCCCCTTACTCTGAACCTGCACTTTTTAAAACAAATTGTTACAAGGAAAAGTAATATCCACCCTACGTATGCCACTCAGAAATTTGTATACCACATTTATCTCATCTTCATTTGCTTCAAAGAAAACATCTTTATCTTGTCTCTATACATAACTGAGACTGTCCATGCCGGGCAACGTCCCGATGAATCACCCTGGCACCCTGACTAGTAAGGTCACGTTGTTGGTACATGTGATGACCAGAGTACTCTACCAAGATATAAAGTTGTGCCGTAACCTCTCCACTCTTACGTTGTAATAGTTCGACTGTTATTTGAGATGGTCCTTTTCTAGTGCTTCCATCTCCCATTTTTTGCCACTTATCGTCCCTTTCCTGAATATTGTTGGGTATAGGCTGCTTCAATTGCGAAGGGTCTGTGAGTGGAGTGGGCATGATAGAATCAAACACCAGCAACTCCAGTTCTGTTTCAATGGAAGGAGGGTCATTGATAAGACAGCTGAAGGTAGAAAGCATTCTTCTAGGGTGCATCACAACCTGGTACGGAAGTTGTCCTGTCCAAGACCGGAAGAAGCTGCAGAAGGTCGTGAACACGGCGCAGCACATCACACAAACCAATCTTCCATCCTTGGACTCACTTTACACCGTACGCTGTCGGAGCAGTGCCGCCAGGATAATCAAGGACACGACCCACCCAGCCAACACACTTTTCGTCCCTCTTCCCTCCGGGAGAAGGCTCAGGAGCTTGAAGACTCGTATGGCCAGATTTGGGAACAGCTTCTTTCCAACTGTGATAAGACTGCTGAACGGATCCTGACCTGGATCTGGGCCGTACCCTCCAAATATCCAGACCTGCCTCTCGGTTTTTTTGCACTACCTTACTTTCCCTTTTCTATTTTCTATTTATGATTTATAATTTAAATTTTTAATATTTACTATTGATTTGTACTCCAGGGAGCGGGAAGCACAGAATCAAATATCGCTGTGATGATTGTACGCTCTAGTATCAATTGTTTGGCGACAATAAAGTATAGAGTATAAAGGTGGTCAGGCTTTAGAATACTATCCTGGCGAATTCCTGGGGTCAAAACAGAAAAAAATAGAACATTTAGGCAGCATTTGAGAAAAAAAAAATAGAGTTAACATTTCAGGTTAACTGGAGAAGAGAGAAGGCAAATTAATATTAAATTGCAGAAAGAATGGGTAGAACAGAGTGGATAGGACAAAGGAAACATCCGTGATAGGAATGTAATAACCAAATGGGTGACGGCTTTGTGGTTCACCTGCACTCAGTCCGCAGAGGCGGCTCGGAGCTCCCTAACACCCGGCACTTTAACTCTCCATCTCATTCCCATTCTAACATGTTTTCAACAAAGCCCAATTCAAGCTTTGGGATCAGCACCTTCCTTTGCAACTGGGCACATTTCAGCCTTCCGGAAGGAATACTGAGATGAGCAATTTCAGGTACCCAAGCTGTATCAGAACTGGCCTTCCCTGATATAATTAATCCATCTGTGATACTGGCTCAGTGTTTCTGTATCCTTTAGTGCAGGTTGTCACGATGGGCATGATCCACAACTCTGTGTTTTCCAACTTCTATGTTCCTTTGTTTGCATTCTCACTCTCCAAATACTTTCATCTATTCATTTTCTCTTTCTGTACTGCCTCTACTCCCTGATCAAATGACTTATATAACTTATTCTCACAACAACCATGACCTCACCCTTTTACAGATATTTGTCTGATCTTTCCTTGCCCACCATCACTTCATCCTTCTTTTCTCCCTTCCTCAGTTTCTGCAAAGGATCTTCAACCTAAATCATTAACTCTGTTTCACTTACTGTTGATGCTACCTAACCTGCTGAGTGTTTCTAACATTTTCTGATTTATTTTGCATCTGCAGGTTTTTCTTTTACTTACTGTGTCAGATTCAACTCTAACAATCATAGCAATCTTCCTTTGTGTAAGTGATGACTCCACCTGCTGGAGTCTGGATAACTGAAAGGAAAGGGGCTCATTGAATAAGCTTCTTTTTAATGACAACAGAAACCAATACCTGAGATTCAGTGACAAAGCTGAGAGGTTCACATCCAATACAGGTCAGAAGGGCCACGTGGATGAACAATGTTGACCTCATCTCACAAGGAACAGACTGAAGCTGCCTGAATTACTCACAGAATAGTATGAATTTGTGAAGGCAATTCTTACCAGCCAAGGGAACAACAATATCCTAGTTCTGGTGCCAACAATATCCTAGTTCTGGTGCCAACGATATCCTGGTTATTTTGTGCCAACGATATCCTGGTTCTCGTGCCAACAATATCCTGGTTCTGGTGCCAGTGATATCCTGGTTATTGTGCCAATGATATCCTGGTTCTGGCGCCAGTGATATCCTGGTTCTGGTGCCAATGATATCCTGGTTATTGTGCCAACGATATCCTGGTTCTGGCGCCAATGATATCCTGGTTCTGGTGCCAATGATATCCTGGTTCTGGTGCCAGTGATATCCTGGTTCTGGTGCCAACAATTCCTAGTTCTGGTGCCAGTGATATCCTGGTTCTGGTGCCAATGATATCCTAGTCATTGTGCCAATGATATCCTGGTTCTGGTGCCAGTGATATCCTGGTTCTGGTGCTGTTGACTTCCGTTCCAGGACTTCCTGTGCCTACAGCTCAACTGCCCAGTATAGCAGTAATATTTGAGCCTCTGCCAGAAGTTGAAAATTTGTCCAATCCACAAACAGCAGGGTCAAATCTGGCCCAAACAGACTTTCTTCAGTCAATAGCAATGTGGAGGAAGGTGATATCAACAGTGGCATCAATCTTAACTCTTGTTCTGGTAACTTACTCACTGTATTCCAGATTTTAATATTATTTAATTTTGTATTATTTAGAGATACAGCACGATAACAGGCCCAGTGGGCTTGCACCACCCAATCACACCCATGTGACCAACGAACCTACAAACCTGTACGTCTTTGGACTGTGTGAGGAAACTAGAGCCTCCAGAGGAAAGACGTGGCCACAGGGAGAACGTACAAACTCCTTACGGACAGAACAGAATTAAATCTGGGTCGCTGGTTCTTTAATGCCACCATGCCACCCTATCCTGAATGTAGACTAATGAGTTAAGTTCCAAAGTTGAAGGTATGGTTACTAAGTTGCCTGATGATATAACAATTGGTGGAAAAGTTATGTGGAAGACATAAGGAAGGTACAAAGGGATATTGATGGGGTGACTGGGTAACAATCTGGCTAATGGAGCCCAATGTGGGACAGTGCCCTTTGTAGGAGGAAAGATCAAAATGATGCATACTATCTAAATGTTGAGCTCTGGGATGAACTGAACAAAGAAGTTACACAGCCTTTGGTTTCCCCAGTGCAGTGGAGATCAGACTTTGAATAAAAAATGCAGTTCACTAAGTTGGAAGAGTTGTAAGTGGATCCATATTCTTTATTGAAGGACTCTCTGGGTCGCTGGATGGTGGAAAAGGAAGAGCTAAAAGGGAAGGTGTTGACTCTCCTGCAGTTGCATGGAGACCAAGGACTTATAAAAATAACAGTTACTTTGAAACATAGAAACATAGAAAACATTCAGCACAATACAGGCCCTTCGGCCCACAAAACTGTACCGAACATGTCCCTACCTTAGAACTACCTAGGCTTTACCCATAGCCCCCTGTTTTTCTAAGCTCCATGTAGCCATCCAGGAATCTCTTAAAAGGCCCTATCATTTCCACCTCCCCCATTGCCACCAGCAGCCCATTCCACACACTCACCACTCTCTGCGTAAAAAACTTACCCCTGACGTCTCCTCTGTACCTACTTCCAAGCACCATAAAACTATGCCCTCTCATGCTAACCATTTCAGCCCTGGGAAAAAGCCTCTGACTCACAGGTAGATAGGGTAGTTAAGAAAGCTTATGGGGTGTTAGCTTTCATAAGTCGAGGGATAGAGTTTAAGAGTGGTGATGTAATGATGCAGCTCTATAAAACTTTGGTTAGGCCACACTTGGAGTACTGTGTCCAGTTCTGGTTGCCTCACTATAGGAAGGATGTGGGAGCATTGGAGAGGGTCCAGAGGAGATTTACCAGGATGCTGCCTGGTTTAGAGAGTATGGATTATGATCAGAGATTAAAGGAGCTAGGCCTTTACTCTTTGGAGAGAAGGAGGATGAGAGGAGACATGATAGAGGTAGACAAGATATTAAGAGGAACAGGTAGAGTGGATAGCCAGCGCCTCTTCCCCAGGGCACCACTGCTTAATACAAGAGGACATGGCTTTAAGGTAAGGGGTGGGAAGTTCAAGGGGGATATTAGAGGAAGGTTTTTTACTCAGAGAGTGGTTGGTGCGTGGAATGCACTGCCTGAGTCAGTGGTGGAGGCAGATACACTAGTGAAGTTTAAGGGACTACTAGACAGGTATATGGAGGAATTTAAGGTGGGGGGTTATATGGGAGGCAGGGTTTAAGGGTCGGCACAACATTGTGGGCCGAAAGGCCTGTACTGTGCTGTACTATTCTATGTTCTATATCCTATATATCCACATGATCAATGCCTCTCATTATCTTGTACACCTATATCAGGTCACCTCTCATCCTTCATCGCTCCAAGGAGAAAAGGCCAAGTTTACTCAACCTATTCTCATAAGGCATGCTCCCCAATCCAGGCAGCAACCTTGTAAATCTCCTTTGCACGCTTTCTATGGTTTCTACGTGAAATACTGAAAGGGGAGGGGAAGATGGGTCCTGTGGCAGAATCTTGTAGAAGGTGGGGTAAATTGCAAGGGTTTGTTACTTCCATATATCCAGTCACGGGATATGAATGTCACCAGCAATGCAAACATTTATGAGGTTAGAAGCTAAAGACGGCCTGTCCTGGGGCTCGAGGCTAAAGACGGCCTATCCTGGGGTTCGAGGACTGTGTACGTGTGCCTGTGGGTGGGTGCGTGGTTGGTAGCAGGTACAGGGCTTGTTGCTACGTTGCTGCTTTGTCTCTTGTTATGTCCTGTTTTGTTGTGTTCTGACTTGTTCTGCTGAACATTTTGGGTATGCTTTGTTGGCACTGGAATGTTCAAAGTTCATGGTAAATTTATTATCAAAGTACATACACACACACACATATATATATCAATCACCATATTCAATACTGAGATTCATTTTCTTGTGGACATTCACATTTCAGTATTATTTGAGTAATATTGTAAATAAATTGTTTGATTAAACATCCTTTTTTTAAGTAATTCATTACGAGTTATATGTAAAAGTACATGAATAGCATACGTCATTAGGACACTACGTCATAAGAGTGCGCCTCACTGAAAGTAAAAACAAAACTAAGGCACCTATCTCCCAGATTTGTGTTTTTCTTTCAATTAGTTTTATTTTTTGGAGTTACAAAACATAACAGTGGTGATGTGGAAGTCTTAAATTAACCTGAGATAACTACCCACTAGTGAGATATTTGAGTTGAAAAAAATAAAGCTCAGAGAGACATTCAAGTTTAAAAAACAATCATAGCACATGCTGTTCAGAAGGAAAAGATGCCCAAGTTAATGAAATGGCAGAAATCTGGGCAAATTCATAAACAGTGAGTACCAGGTGATAATAATCATAAATTTTTAAAAAAGCAGAAATGGCTGGGTACAATGGAGAGATAGATGTGTTTGATTACACAAGAGACAACTGGAATATGCTTACAGGGCAAATTGAATAGCCAAATAGAAGTAAGTGTCAGTTTGCTGAGTTTAATAGGTGGAAAAGCATACAGTTTGCTTAGAAGTTTATCTACTCCAATCAAACTAGGTGAAATTAGTTTTGCTGATATCATAAAGGTAATGCAGGAACATTTAGAACTGAAACCATTGCTGATTGCAGAATACATTGGGTTTCATAAGCACAAGCAATAGGAAGGGGAGTCCATTTCAGCTTACATGGCTGAACTGAAAAAATTTGAGCATTGTCAGTTCAGTGATGGGCTTAATGATGCACTGACAGGTTGTTTGTTGAATCTTACAAGAAAGCAATAAAAATGGCTCCTAGCTGAAATACAGCTCACATTTAAAAGAGCAGTCGAAATCGCTGTATTAATGGAAACAGCGGACAGAGACAGAATTGAATTGCAGTCAGGAATAAAAATGAGCTCGAACAAAATTACAATGTCTAAACAGAAACCTGCTTGGCCAAATAAATTGTGCTACCGTTGAGGCAGGGGCTCACATACATCAGACCAATGCAGGTTTAAAGGCAAAATTTGTAGAAAATGCAATGAAGTACAACATGTAAAAAGAGTATGTCAGGCAGACAAAAATAAATGGACTACATAGGGAAGAGAAAAAGGTAAAAAGTCAAGTTGCAGTTTCAGAAACAACACCTACCTGCATGCTGTTGATGAAAAAATCTGATAACAATGAGAATGACGCAGGACTGAGTGGCCTTTAGATTTATAATGTGAAAACTAACAGACAAGCAATATGGCTTACACCAGAACTGAACTGCAAATTAATTAAAATGCAATTGGACGCTGGCTTGGCTGTTTTTGTCATTCTACAAAATGAGTTTGAAAGCATTTCAAAGATACTAAACTGAAGCCTGTAGATATCCAACTAAGAACTTTTACTGGAGGAAAGGTAATTCCTGTGAGAATGACATTCATAACATTGAAATACAACTATTGACAAGCCACACTGGACTTGTATATGATAAAAGCAGGAGGGTCACCATTATGGGGCTGTGATTGACTGAGACAGTTACAGCTTGATTAGAGATCCAACAACAATTTGCATGCCACATCCCCTGCAATAGTCAACTGAAAGCAAATTAAGAAAGATACTGGATGATGCCACAACAGTGCTCAAGGATGGCACTGGAAAATTCAAACATATCAAGGGTAAAATAGTGTTAAATGATGAAAATGCCACACACAGATTTTCCAAAGCATGTCTGGATCCTTATACCATCCGTGATAAATTAGCCAGTGAGCTGCATCACATGGAGGCCGAAGCATTTCTTTCCGAGGTTGAGTGGAGCCCATGGACAATGCCAGTGGTCCCAGTAGCCAAGGATGGGTCTGTCAGGATCAGTGGTGATTTTAAAATCGCCATCAACCCGGTACTGAAAGTAGATCAATACCCTCTGCCCAGGATGGAGGATATTTCTGCAAACCTTTCTGGAGGGAAACATTTCAGTAAAGTGGACCTAGCTGAGGCCTACCTACAGATAGAGATGGAAGAAGAGTTTATAGTGTTTCCCACCATAAACACTCACAAAGGGCTTTCTTGATGTAATAGGCTTATTTTTGGAGAGGCATCTGCACCTGCACTGGGCAGAAAGCTATGGACCAGGTGGTGCAAGGCTGCCTGGGCACTCAGTGTTACCCAGATGACACCATTGTTACCAGTGAGGATGACAAGGAACATCTCCAAGATCTTAAGACAGTGTTAAAAAGATTAGAAGATTATGGGCTCAGAGCATGACTTGGCAAGTGTGAATTCTTTAAACCAAGCATCATTTATTGTGGTCACACTATGGACATACACGATCCTGGCGATTCTTCCAGAAACCATGGAAATATAGGGAAGACAACCAGTAGTTATGGGTTCCTCCTTGTTATTAGGTTTCCTGGTTTTTCTGTCAGCCCTTTTAAGGGTTCGATTGATTTCCTTCACTTTTTGGCCATTCTGTAGGAACGTCATGCATGATCATTTTATTTCCTTGGGGAGACTGTCTGGGTCCAAAATAGTTTTTGCACGGTAAATCAAAGTAGAAAGAACTGCTCCATGTTGAGAGGCGTGACAGTGGCTGTTATTGTTGAGGTATGAGTCCATGTGAGTGGGTTTCCAATAGATGCCATGTCCGAGGCTACTGTCCTGTTTGCGTCTTGTATTCGTCGCTGTCGTCGTGGCTGTCCCTCGAGGTCGAGGATGATGGTCTTCGTTCTGAAGAAGTGGCCCACAGAGTGAAGATGCCTGTGTGTGTATTTGTTTAACGTGTACTTGATGTTGAACTCCAAGAAGCACACGATACTTCACAAATCAACCATCTGATTCCAATGGCATGGAAACCACGACAATTGGAGCTGATGGATTTGTTGCAGCCTTCATCCGCCTTCACAGCCATTGATTTCGAAGTAACTTCGTCCACCTGTTCAACCACTGAGGTCTTGGTTGGATTGTTCTTTGTCAGGGACCTCACCCTCGACCTTACTGCCATGGGTGACCCTACCAGGAGCATAGCTCCAGAGGGCATCGCTCTTGGGATCTCAGGACCACACAAGCTTCTCCACCACGACAAGGTGACAATCCACGGAGAACGTACAGGAATGGGAGGCAACCATTCTTCTCCATCTCCATCATAAATTGAATGTTTGGATGTATACTGATCAGATGGTGGAACTGTTGCAGTGCCTGGAATCCATGAGGCCCTGCTACAAAGGTGTCATCAATGTATCTGAAGAAGCACTTGGGTGTAAGGGCGATGAACTCAGAACTCTCTCCCCAAAGTCCTCCATGTGGAAAGCCAAGGGTGATCCCATGATCACTCATTCTGAACCAGTTGCCCCTCAGCAGGACCAAGACCAGAATCCTTACCCTCACAGGTGAGCCATTTTGGGGAGGGGATGCAGGATTAAACCAGTTCAGCAGGAGAATGGGAACCTTAGAGGGAATTCAGGAAGGAGAGAAACAAGGTGAAAGTTATAAAAGAAGAGGAAAAATAGACAGACAGAAGAAACAAAAGCAAGGTTCAAAAAGGTTCAAAGTACAGTAAAAAAAATAAAGAACATAATCCGAGGAAAGAAATCTAATTGCATACAGCACTTGCAATAAGGGAGATGAATTAACACCACAAATGGAAATAGATGGTTATGATATAAATGCTGTAACAGAACCATGGTTACACATTGACCAAAGGTGGGAGCTGAATGTACATGGGTAGTTGGCATTTACGAAGGTCAGACAAAAAGGAAAAGGAGGAGGGGTGGAGCTGTTAATAAGGGTTGAGATCAATGTAATGGTGAAAATTAATATTGGCTAGGCAGATCTGAATCATTCTGGGTGGAGCTAAGAAACAGCAAAGGGCAGAAAAGACTGGTGGGAGTTATTTATAGGGCACCAAAAAGTAGCTTTAATGTTATGCTTGGCACAATCAGGAAATGAGATGTACATGTTACAGTTGTAACAGAGTAATAATGGGGGACTTTGATTCACATGTGGACTGGAAAATTCAAATTAGCATTAATAAAGTAGACGATGAACTTATGGAATTGGTGTACACAAGATTTCAAAATCAATGGCCACTTTATTAGGTACTACAGTATCTTGCTTGGTTATGCAAGTACCTAATCAGCCAATCATGTTGTGGCAACTCAATACAGAAAAGTTTGCAGACATGGTCAAGAGGTTCAGTTGTTGATCAGAATGGGGAAGAAATGTGATCTATGTGATTTTGACACTGAAATGATTGTTGATGGGGTGGTTTGATTATCTCAGAAACTGCTGATTTCTTGGGATGTTCACACACAACAGCTTCTAGAGTTTAGGGAGAAAGGTGCAAAAATTTTTTTTAAAAAAACAGCCAGTGAGAGGCAGTTCTGTGGATGAAAATGCCTTGTTAATGGGAGAGGTCAGAGGAGACTGACTGGGCTGGTTCAAGCTGACAAGAAAGTGACGATAACTCAAAAAAACCATACTTATGTTACACTGGGTCCTAGTGTGAGGTACAATGCACTGTTTAGACAATTTAAACACCGGCCCATATCAGAGGTGAGAGCTGATGTTATTCGCTCTCCGCGATGGTCATCTCCATGGCGCTGAGGCTGTGAAGACTGCCCCGGCTGCTGTGTTCCAAGCCTGCTAATGTGTTGAACTGATAAGCAAGGCTTTGGGCCTACTCCGGGCTGCTCCACGGTTCAGATCTGAGGACTCATTTTTGGTTAGAATGCTGTTGTTCACTTCAATTATTTGCATAATTTGTATTTTATTTTTATTTTTCTTGTGCATTGAGTGTTGATCTTTTATTTTTATTCTTTTTTTCCTTTAAATTGGGCTCTTTCAGGTTTCTTGCTTTGTGGCTACCTGTGAGCAAGCAAATCTCAAGGTTGTATAATTTATACATTCTTTGATAATAAATGTACTGAATCTTGAATCTTGAATCTACAATTGTGGTGTGCGGAAGTACATCTCTGAATGCACAACACATCAAATCTTGCAGCGGATGATCATGAACATACACTCAGTGGCCACTTTATTAGGTACATGAAATACCTAACACAGTGACCATTGAGTGTATGCCGGGCGCCGTGGTAGTGTAGCAGTTAGTGTGACACTATTATAGCACTATTATAGTTCCAGAGTTTGGAGTTCAATTCCGGCACTGTCCTATAAGGAGTCTCTGTGTGTCCTTCCCGGGGAACGCGTGGGCTTTCCCTGTGTGCTCTGCTTTTCTCCAATGCTCTAAAGTTGTACCGGGTAGGTTAATTGGACATTGTAAATTGTCCCGTGATTAGTTTAGAATTAATCAGGTTTGTCAGGGGTTGTTGGGGCAGTGTGGCTTGAAAGGTCGAAAGGGCCTACTGTGTGCTGTATCCTTAAATAAATAACTCAGTAGAAAATGGTTGCAGACACACAAGACTGCATGTAGTGGGATCTGAAGCAGCAAGCAATCTGCTGGAGGAATTAGTGAATCGAGCAGCATCTGTGGGGGTGGGGGAGGAATTGTCAATGTTTTGTGTCAAAACTCTGAATCAGGATAGAGGGAAAGGATTAGTGATGCGAAATGAAGAGGGGGTTAATTAATAATCATGTTGTAAAAGGGCCTTTAGGGAAGAACTGACCATAAAATAAAGGAAAGTGGTGTAAATGTAAACAAGGTACAAGAGGTGAGGGGGCTATGGCTGATTGTTCAGCTTCACTTTTGCACACGTATACAGCCAAACGAAACAATGTTTCCCCAGACCAAGGTGCACAACACAGAACATATAACTCACACACAGCTGTACGCATGTACGCCGCCAAACGAAACAATGTTTCCCCAGACCAAGGTGCACAACACAGAACATATAACTCACACACAGTACATAAAGTAATATTACCACAAATAAGTTAACAAATAATAAAATATATTTCAGAAGATTGACATCAGAATCAGGTTTAATATCACCGGCATATGTCGTGAAATTTGTTAACTTTGTGACAGCAGTACAATGCAATACATGATAATAGAGAAAAAACTGAAATACAGTAAGTATATATTATAGTTAAATGAAATAAATAGTGCAAAAACAGAAATAAGAAAATAGTGAGATAGTGTTCATGGGTTCATTGTCCGTTCAGAAATCACATGGCAAGGGGGAAGAAGCTGTTGCTGAATTGTTGAGTGTCTTCAGACTTGAGACATTTAGCATAAGATTCATTTATGACACAATTTAAAAGGTTAACAGTATAACGCTACTTGCGCTTCTTACGTGTTGAGACCTGGGTGGTAGTAGGCAGTTTAGTAGTCTCATGGCTCGGGGCAAGGAGCTTCTGGAACAACATTAGAAGGTATGACACTAGACAGAAAATAAGCTGCATTTAAATATGTTTTGCATTCCTTTAAGACACCATAGGCAACAGGAAAAATGCCTCCTCCATGGCTAGCAAATGGAATTAAAGGTGGTATGGCTAGCAAGTGGAATTATACGTTATACTTTATTGTCACCAAACAATTGGTACTAGAATGTACAATCATTACAGCAATATTTGATTCTCAATAATTTATTCTCAGTATTTTATTCTCAATAAATTAAAGGTGGTATGGCTAGCAAGTGGAATTAAAGGTGGTATTAACTAAAACGAAGACACTCAGAAAGGTGCCAAAATTTGTTGGGCCTGGAGATTGGGAGCATTTTAGACCTCAGCAAAGGAGGAACAAGAAATTGATTAAGGGACGACTAACAAGGGCAAAGGTGGATTCTTTACAGAGATGGAAAGAGCTTGAAAAAGCAGCAAGTTTTTCAACAGGAACCGTTGATTGGAGTATTGCACAGATGCAACAGGAGTGTTCCCGTGCAGGTCTGACAAAGATTTTTGATGGGAAACCCAGTCTCTATAAAAGATAGGTATGGCCTAGAGGAGCGGTCATTGTGGGAGTGCTCGTCGTCGGAGTAATCTGAAGCAGAGTAGGAAGGCTTTGTCTCAAACAGGGTTTCGGCAAGAACAGGCAGAGTCCAGGTAAGTTCATTTCTTTTTTCTTATTTAACTACAGAGAATAGGGGGTATGTCTACAGGGCCAGAGTTCGGTTCTGGGTGTCAGATGTGGGATTTCCAGGAGACTCCCCGCCTCCCTGATGGCCACATTTGCACCAAGTCTATTGAGATGCAGCTCCTTAGAGACCGAGTTAGGGAACTGGAACTGCAGCTCGATGACCTTCGACTTGTTAGGGAAAGTGAAGAGGTGATAGACAGGAGCTACAGGGAGGTAGTCAGCCCAAGGCTGCAGGAGACAGGTAAATCAGTGACTGACAGGAGAAGGAAGAGAGAATGTCCAATAATGGAGAGCACCCCTGTGGCTGTCCCCCTCAACAAAAAGTACTCCTGTTTGAGTACTGTTGGGGGAGATGACCTCCCTGGGGGAATCAACAGCAGCCGCACCTCTGGCACTGAGTCTGGCCCTGTGGCTCAGAAGTGTAGGGAAAGGAAGAGGATGGCAGCAGTAATAGGGGACTCTATAGTTAGGGGGACAGATGGGCGATTCTGTGGATGTGATAATTTAAAACTCTCTTGATTGTTGCAAGCTAATTCATAATCTATGTCAAAGATCTATTCTTGAAGATAAACTGTGTAATTTCATTTCTTCTCAGACTTCATGAATGTGAAGCCAATGAGATCGATGTCAATGAGAATCTTGCGGGGGTCTTCGGTCAGTTAAATGTTCATCTGTAACTTCTGCTGTGAATTTTTCCCATTCAATTCTCTCATTCAAGGCAAAATGTAATGAACATGATTGTCTAGCATGTTAGTCCTCCAATCAATAGTGAGCCAGAATTGAAGTTATTAAAATGCCAGAGTTTTTTTTTCATTCTTTATTTTCATATTTGGTGCATATGCACTCTACACTAAACTCCATCTCCCTCCTTCAGAGAGCTCTCAGATAGTAGATTCTTCTGCCCTGAAATGCAGAAAAGATGCAGATGCTGAAAATCTGAAATGGAGCAGAGAGTGGTGAACCTACTCAGAAAGTCAGGAAGCATCTGTTGAGAGACAAAGTTAACATTGATGGCCCTTCATCAGAACCAGCTATTGGATTTCACATGATGAGCACCAAATGTAATACGCTAAACTGAAGGGATTACAAATTCCAGAAGCAGTGATTCATTTGTACTTCCAGTTTAATGTGCTACAATCAATATTCATGATGTGGTTTCTTTTACAATGGACAAATCAAATGTAAACCAGCTGCTGCAGAATCCTTCCATTCAGACTGCATGAGTGACCCGTAGTTTCCACATGCCTATCACCTAAAGTCCCCATCCCACTCTGACTATCTTTGGCCTCATACACTGTACAAATCCTACCGCCAACCCCCCCCCCCCCCCATAGGAAAGCATTCCATCTTTCAATGAGGCACTTATAGTCCTCAGGACTTTTTAAGACTGAATTCAACAATTTCGGATAACCTAACCAGTTTGTATCAGGACTAGTTAGTTCTGATGAGACTAGATTCCTCTCTCTGCAGATGCATTCCAGTGAGTTGTCTTTCCATTATTCTGTGTTTTTTTTTCATGATCCTCTACGCCCTCTTTTGGTGTCAACCTGTTCCACTTACTTCATACCATTTAACTCACTCGCAGGTTGACTCTGTGGTTAAGAAGGCATACGATGCATTGGCCTTCATCAATCGTGAAATTGAGTTTAGGAGCCCAGAGGTAATGTTGCAGCTATATAGGACCTTGGTCAGACCCCACTTGGAGTATTGAGCTCAGTTCTGGTCACCTCACTACAGGAAGGATGTGGAAACTATAGAAAGGGTGCAGAGGAGATTTACAAGGATGTTGCCTGGATTGGGGAGCATGCCTTAAGCCTGATTTATACTTCTGCGTTAACTGGACGCTGTAACCTACGCAAGTGGTCTACACGCGTTGTGAGCTTTTATACTTCTGTGTTGGTGTGTTTGCGTCGCTCTGCAATTTGCACATGTCACGCATGCACACTCACCTGCCTGTGCAAGGCTTCATGGTCATGGTAGTCTTTCTCGGGGTAAACAAGACGCGAGCGTCTTTTTTGTAAAAGCGAAATGTGTCCTCCATAATTTCGGAGGTGTGTAAAGCTTTATGGAAAGCATTGCAGCCAGAGTTCCTTCCCTGCCCTTCAGTCGCCCAATGGGAAGCTATTGCAGCGTAGGATGAAATGCGATGCTACCAAGCAGACCAATCATAGTTCTTACGGTCTGCGTTGCCGCGACGCACGGATACATTTTGGGAGAGGTGCGTGTCGCAGCAACGCAGGTTCTCGCGTAGGGTTCCGTGTCGGCTTTGCGTAGGGTTTGCGGCAACGCAGTACTTACAGCGACGCGTTGATGCAGAAGCCTAAATCAGGCTTTATGAGAATAGGTTGAGTGAACTCGGCCTTTTTTCCTTGCAGCATTGGAGGATGAGAGGTGACGTGATAGAGGTGTATAAGATGATGAGAGGCATTGATTGTGTGGAGAGTCAGAGGCTTTTTCCCAGGGCTGAAGTGGCTAACACGAGAGGGCACAGTTTTAAGGTGCTTGGAAGTGGGCACAGAGGAGATGTCAGGGGTAAGTTTTTTATGCAGAGAGTGGTGAGTGTATGGAATGGGCTGCCGGCGACAGTGGTGGAGGCGGATACAATAGGGTCTTTTGAGAGACTCCTGGACAGGTATATGGAGCTCAGAAAAATAGAGGGCTATGGGTAACCCTAGGAAATTTCTAAGTTAAGGACATGTTCGGCACTGCTTTATGGGCCGAAAGGCCTGTATTGTGCTGTAGGTTTTCTATGTTTCTGTGTTTCTAGAAGGAAACACTGATGGTGGCTTGCCTCCCAGGTGCCAGGGTCCAAGGTGCTTCTGGATGCGTCCACAACATCCTGAAGAAGGAGGGTGAGAGCCGGAAGGAGGGCCTGAAAACAGACTACAGGGAGTTAGGAAGGAAGCAGGACCTCAAGGGTAGTAATCTCAGGATTGCTGCTTGTGCCATGTGACAGTGAGTATAGGAACAGAATGAGGTGGCAGATAAATGCATGGCTGAAGAATTGGAGCAGGGGGCAGCGGTTCAGATTTCTGGATCATTGGGACCTCTTCTGGGGCAGGTGGGACCTGTACAAAAGGGATGGGTTGCACTTGAATCTGAGGGGGACCAATATTCTTGCAGGCAGGTTTACTAGAACTGTTGGGAGTGGTTTAAACCAATATGGCAGGGGGATAGGATCGAGTATGATACAGCTTAGGATGAAATAGTGGGTTTACAAATAGATGATGGGTGTAATATGAATATGAGGAAGGACAAGCCAATGATTGGGTACAAATGCAGACAGAGCACAGACTTAAATTGTACGACAGAGGCAAATCTCAAAGGGGCAAAAAATACAGGACTGAAGGTGCTGTATTTAAATGCATGTAGCATTTGGAATAAGGTGGATAAACTCGTGGGACAACTAGAGATTGGTCGGTATGACGTTGTGGGCATCACTGAGTCGTGGCTGAAAGAAGATCATAGTTGGGAGCTTAACATCAAAGTATATACTTTGTATCGAAAGGACAGACAGGAAGGCTTAGGCAGTGGTGTGGCTCTGTTGGTAAGAGATAGAAGTGCATCTTTAGAAAGAGGTAACAGGGTCAGAGAATGTTGAATCTTTGTGGGTGGAGTTAAGAAACTGCAAGAATGAATAAACCATTATGGGAATCATAGAGAGGCCTCCAAATAGTAGCCAAGATGTGGGATTGAGATTGTAAGGGGAGCTGGAAAGGGCATGTAATAAGGGTAATGTCACAATTGTAATGGAAGAGTTCAATACGCAAGGGGATTGGGAAAATCAGGTTGGTGTTGGATCGCAAGGGGAAGGATTTGCTGAATGCCTACAAGATGGCCTTTTAGAGTAGCTTGTTCTTGAGCCTACTGGGGGAAAGGCTATCTTAGATTGTGTGTTGTGTAATAATTCAGGGGTTTAACATAAAGGAACCTTTAGGAGGCTAATCATAATATGATTGAATTCATACTGCAATTTAGACCATAAGACCATAAGGTATAAGAGCAGAAGTAGGCTATTCGGCCCATCGTGTCTGCCCTGCCATTCAATCATGGGCTGATCCAACTGAGGTTAGGCTAATTTCCTGTAATTGGCCTGTAATTTCCTCTCTTTTATCTTCCTCCCTTCTTGAAGAGTGGAATGACATTTGCAATTTTCCAGTCCTCCGGGACCATGCCAGAATCAAATGATCCTTGAAAGATCATGACCAATGTATTGTTATTGCTTCAGCAAAATCTTTCAGGACTCTGGCATGTAGTCCATCTGGTCCAGGTGACTTATCCACCTTAAGACATTTGAGTTTGCTTAGCAACTTTTCCTTTGTAATAGCAAAGGCACTCACACCCATTCCCTGATGCTCACGGACCTCTGGCACACTACTAGTGTCTTCCACAGTGAAGACAGATGCAAAGTGCCCATTAAGTTCATCTGCCATTTCTTTGCCCCCCATTACTACCTCAGCAGCATTATTTTCCAGTGGTTCAATATCAACTGTCACCTCCCTTTTACTCTTTATATACCTGAAAAAGATTTTGGTATCCTGCTTTATATTTTTGGTTACTTTGCCCTCGTATTTCATCTTTTCTCTTCTTACAGCTTTTTTAGTTGCCTCTTGTTGGATTTTAAAAACTTTCCAGTCATCCAACTTCCCACTCACCTTTGCTACTTGATATGGCCTTTCCTTGACTTTATGCAGTCTTTAACTTTCCTCGTCAGCCAAGGTTGCCTACCCCTGCCATTTGAGAACTTCCTCTGTGGGACATAACTATCCTGCGCCTTGTGAACTATTCCCAGAAATTTCAGCCACGTCTGCTGCCATCATCCCCACCAGCACCCTCCTCCAATCCACCTGGGCAAGCTCCTCTCTCATGCCTCTGTAATTTCCTTTATTCCATTGTGAAACTGATACATGTGATTTATGCTTCTCTCAAGTTGCAGTATGAACTCAATCATATAATGATAACTATCTCCTAAGGGTTCCTTTACATTAAGCACCCCTAACAAGATCTGAGTTATTACATAACACCCAATCTAAGATAGCCTTTCTCCCAGTAGGCTCAAGCACAAGCTGCTCCAAAAAGCCATCTCAGCGTTCAACAAATTCCCTCTCTTGCAATCCGACACCAACCTGATTTTCCCAATCCCCTTGAGTATTGAAGTCCCCCATTACAATTGTGATATTACCCTTATTACATGCCCTTTCCAGCTCCCTTTGAAATCTCAATCCCACATCTTGGCTACTATTTGGAAGTCTATATATGATTCCCAAATGATTTTTCTAATCCTTGCAATTTCTTAACTCTACCCACAGAGATTCAGCATTCTCTGACCTATGTCACCTCTGTCTAAAGGTGTTTTTCTATCTCTTACCAACAGAGCCACACCACTGCCTATGCCTTCCTGCCTGTCCTTTTGATACAAAGTATATCCTTTGATGTTAAGCTCCCAATTATGGGCTTCCTTCAGCCATGACTCAGTGATACTCACAATGTCATACCGACCAATCTCTAACTGCGCCACAAGTTCCTCCACCTTATTCCGAATGCTATGCACATTTAAATACAGCACCTTCAGTCCTGTATTCTTCACCCTTATGAGCTTTGGCTCTGTGGTGTAATTTAACTCTTTGCTTTGACTGTATTTGAATGGCTTGTCCTTCCTTACATTCAAGTGACATCCGTAATCTACTTGTACACCTGCTAGCTCATCCTCAGCTCTGTCATCCTGGTTCCCATCTTTCTGCCATATTAGCTTAAACCGCTCCCAACAACTCTAATAGACTTGTCCACAAGAATATTGGTCCCCCTCAGATTTAAAAGCAATCCATCCCTTTTTCTACAAGTCATACTTGCCCCAGAAGATAGATTAAGAGGATCTGTGGGACCTGTTGGGGTATACTGTTTCTAATGCCCCTGTTCTGGGAGTAGAGAGTTTTAGTGACTGCATTTGGAGCTACTGTTCCTCATGCCCCTGTTCTTGGGGTAGAAAGGATTGGTGGATGCTATGGGATTTGCAGTTCCTCATGCCCCTGTTCTTGGGGATAGAGAGGTTCAATGGGTGCTGTTGGAATTTCTGTTTCTCATGGTCCTATTCTGTGGGTGGGGAGTTTGGTTCGGTGGGAGCGGTTGGGGTATACTGTTCCTCATGGTCCTGTTCTGTGGGTGGAGAGTTTGGTTCGGTGGGTGCTGTTGTGGTACACTGTTCCTCATGGTCCTGTTCTGTGGGTGGAGAGTTTGGTTCAGTGGGAGCTGTTGGGGTAAACTGTTCCTCATGGTCCTGTTCTGTGGGTGGAGAGTTTGGTTCAGTGGGAGCTGTTGGGGTAAACTGTTCCTCATGGTCCTGTTCTGTGGGTGGAGAGTTTGGTTCGGTGGGTGCTGTTGTGGTACACTGTTCCTGTTGTGTGGATGGAGAGGTTCAGTGTGTGCTTTTGGACTCTATTGTTCCCTATACTCTTGTTTTGTGGAGGGATACGGTGGGAATTGTTAGAGTTACTGTACCTGAAACCTGTATTCTGGGTGTAGAAAGATACGGTGGGTACTCTTGGAGGAGATTGTTCCGGGGATAGAGAGGATGGGTGGACGCTCTTGCAGTTACTTCACCTCATGCCCTTGTTCTGTGCGTGGATAGTTTCCCTGGGTGCTGTTGGAGTTTCGGTTGGTCATGCCCCTGTTCTGGGGTTAGAGAAGTTCAGTGTGTGTTGTTGAAGTTACTGTACTTAATGCTTATGTTCTGGGTGTATAGAGGTCTGGTGAGTGCTGTCAGAGTTACTGCTCCTAATGCCCCTATTACAGGTGTAGAGGGGTTCGATGGGTGCCGTGAAATTTACAGTTACTCGTGCCCCTGTTCTGGGGGTGTAGAGTTCAATGGGTGCTGTTGGAGTTACTGTTACCACAGAATACAACTGGACTCCAGGTTTGAAAACTGAATACGACTCGACTCCAGGTTTGAAAACTGAATACGACTCGACTCCAGGTTTGAAAACTGAATATGATTTGACTGCAGGTTTGATGTTTGACATTCTGTAGATTGCTTTCTTGCTTTATGCCATTTGTGCAAATTGTTTCTCTTACATTGAGTGTTTTTAATATTTTCTCGAGCAGGTTCCACAGTGTTTCTTTGTTTTGCGGCTGCCTGCGTGAGTTGGAGCCTCTGAATTGTATTGGGTGTACATAATTTGATAATAAATGTACTTTGAACTTTGAACTTTGAACCCTTGTGCTTGGTAGGCATTTTGGACACAGATTTGGAAAGACTATTCAAGGAGAACTTTCCTGTTGTTGGAGCTCCCTTTAGCAGGGAGGTGCTATCCAAAATACTGCCAGCATTTGTGTTGCAGTGGCCTTTACTCACTACCGTGGAAACATGAAGACGCTGAACTGGTGTTGCTTCCTACATCTGCAGTTCTGCAGGATACACAAAGTTAACACAATATTCAGAGGACAGGCACTAACTCTGCCGGGGAATAAAGAATTAAAGAGTAAGTAGTTTAATTTCAAGGCAAATAAAATTGTTCAGCTTGCATTCGTTGTTTCACATTGCATATTATAAAAGAAATTTACATCATTAAATGATGACATTATTTCCCTTGCACAGGATGGACTTGCAGTCAAATTTATAGACTGGTATCCAAGGAAATATTTTGATTTACTGAAAATAGAGATGACTGCACTTATGCAAATGCAAGGTAGTGACCTACATCTGAAGGATATTGCAAGTTAAATCCAGATAAATAGCTCGAGGGATTGAGGTTATTAATGAGCTCCTAACTGGATGAAGTGTGTATAAGATACCAGCAACAATCTGAACAATTTTCCAGTAGAGAATGCTGCTTTAGGGAATACCACACACTCTATCCCAAAGAGCAGATGGCGTGTGTGATGCTGGAGATAAAGGAAAGGACACAGAGCGTAACACCCAAGCCAAAGGCACGCACACAGGACGTAGCACTGCGGTCAGAAGAACAGATACTAGATGAGCCATAGGAATGAGCAGAAACACTACTGGTAACTCTTCATCAGAAAAATGCATGGTGGAGCCAAAGGAACACACAAATGGCTTAGCACTGACATAAATGAACGTCCATTGGGAGTTGAATTTTACGTTAATATTGTGAACATTATATGGTATTGCACAAAATTCTTAGGTACATATATAGTATATAGCTAGGTTGTCTAAGACTTTTGCAATGCACTGTAGTAATTTCATTTACTGTACTGCTGCTGCAAAAAAAAAATTAATATATATGTGATTAATTATAAACCTGATTCTGATACGGGTCTCTGTTGTGGACTGAGAGTGGGAAGGGGGCAGGGAGAGGGGAATCATGGTTTGAAAAAGGGGAAGAGAGAAGAGACGGTTAGCAAGAAGCACCAGAGAGACATTCTGCAATGATCAGTAAACCGACTGTTTGGAATGAAATGACCTTACCTGTTGTTTCAGGGCTGGGTGTGTCGGCACCCGCACCACTCCCTCCCCACACCGGTACACCTCCTCTGCCTCCTGTCCCACACCCCTCCTGCAGCACACCACCCTCACCATTCCTGACGTCCTCTGCTCCCACCAAATGTTACAAACTCACTCTCTGCTCCATATTTATGTGCCTAAGGCTTTTGCACAGGACTATAGCTCTAAAGGTATTCAAAACCCAAGGGGGTTAGACACACACTTCACTCTTTCCCCATCATTCAGTTCTCATTTCTTGTACATTTTACAGAATCTTGTATTTCCCAACAAGTGTTAGGATACTACACCTCTGCTCATTATCTACATTGGTGACCAATGAACTGTCTCAGCCTATAAAATCACACAATCCCGTACTAGTCACTTTCTGCATAAAATGGCATTTCTTTGTTCAAACTACAGAAGTGTGTGCTGGCAGGAGACATGCTGTTCACTTTGTACAAACTCCCTTCACACATAAGGAAAGGCTGAATAGGCTCTGTCTTTATTCCCTGCCATATAGGGAAATTAGCGGAGATCTAGAGGTACATCAAATTATGAGGGTAATTATTATATAGGGTAAATAGATACAGACTTTTTCCACCGAGGTTCAGCGAGAATAGAACTAGAGGTTGTAGGTAAAGGGTGAAAGATGAAATACTGAGGAGGATCTTGTTCACTCTGAGGGTGGTGCGAGTGTAGAACGAGGTGCCAGTGGTAGTGGTGGATGTGGGTTTGATTGTAACATTTTAGAGGATGTTCTGAGCAATGGGATTAACATGCACAAAACAGTGCCTTCACTATCGTTTTGGGGGATTTTATACCAGGCCAGTCTGAAAAAATCACTAAGCAATTACCATCAACAGATCACTTGCAATACCAGAGGAAACCACACACTGGAGCATTGTTACACCACCATCAAAAATGCCTACCGTGCTATTCCACACCCACACTTCAGGAAGTCTGATCACCTGCCTGTACTTCTACTCCCTGAGTGTCGGCAGAGACTGAAGACTGCAGCACCAGTAGTGAGGACCAGGAAGGTTTGGACAAGGGAAGCACAGGAATGCCTACAGGACTGTTTTGAATTGGTGGACTGGACTGTATTCAGGGATTCATCTTCGAATCTGGATGAGTATGCTGCAGTTGTTATTGACTTCATTAAAACCTGTGTGGATGAGTGTGTGCCCACAAAGACTTATTGTACATTCCCAAACCAAAGGCCCTGGATGAACCAAGAGGTACGTCATCTGCTGAAGGCTAGATCTAAGGCATTCAAGTCTGGTGACCCAGGCCTGTACCAGAAAGCAAGGTATGATTTGCGGAGGGCTATTTCAAGGGTGAAGAGACAATTTTGAACGAGGTTGCAGGCAACATCGGATGTACGGCAACTCTGGCAGGGTCTGCAAGACATTACTTCCTACAAAGCGAAACCCAATAGCATGAATGGCAGCGATGCTTCACTACCAGATGAACTTAACACCTTCTATGCCCACTTTGAAAGGAAGAACACAACTACAGCTGTGAAGATCCCTGCTGCACCTGATGACCCTGTGATCTCCGTCTCAGAGGCCAATGTTAGACTGTCTTTAAAGAGTGTGAACCCTTGCTAGGCAGAAGATCCTGATGGAGTACCTGGTAAGGCTCTGAAAACCTGTGCCAACCAACTGGCGGGAGTATTCAAGGACATTTTCAACCTCTCACTACTAACGGCAGAAGTTCCCACTTGGTGTAAAAAGACAACAATTATACCAGTGCCTAAGAAGAATAATGTGAGCTGCCTTAATGACTATCGCCAGGTAGCACTCACATCGACAGTGATGAAATGCTTTGAGAGGTTGGTCATGACTAGACTGAACTTCTGTCTCAGTGAGGACCTGGACCATTGCAATTTGCCTATCACCACAATAGGTCAATGGCAGATGCAATCTCAATGGCCCTCCACACGGCTTTAGACCACTTGGACAACACAAACACGTATGTCAGGATGCTGTTCATTGACTATAGCTCAGCATTTAATACCATCATTCCCACAATCCTGATTGAGAAGTTACAGAACCTGGGCCTCTGTACCTCCCTCTGCAATTGGATTCTCGACTTCCTAACCAGAAGACCACAATCTGTGCGGATTGGTGATAATATCTCCTCCTCGCTGACGATCAACACTGGTGCACCTCAGGGGTGTGTGCTTAGCCCACTGCTCTACTCTCTATATACACATGACTGTGTGGCTAGGCACAGCTCAAATACCATCTATAAATTTGCTGACAATATAACCATTGTTGGTAGAATCTCAGGTGGTGACAAGAAGGCACACAGGAGTGAGATATGCCAACTAGTGGAATGGTGCCACAGCAACAACCTGACACTCAACGCAAGTAATACGAAAGAGCTGATTGTGGACTTCAGGAAGGGTAAGACGAAGGAACACATACCAATCCTCGTAGAGGGATCAGGTGGAGAGAGTGAGCAGTTTCAAGTTCCTAGGTGTCAAGATCTCTGAAGATCTAACCTGGTCCCAACATATCAATGCAGTTATAAAGAAAGCAAGACAGAACCTATACCTCATTAGGAGCTTGAAGAGATTTGGTGTGTCAACAAATACACTCAAAACCTTCTATAGATGTACCGAGGAGATCATTCTGACAGGGTGCATCACTGTAGAGTAGGGTCGGGGGGCTACTGCACAGGACTGAAAAAAGCTGCAGAGGCTTGTAAATTTACTCAGCTCCATCTTGGGTACTAGCCTACAAAATACCTAGGACATCTTCATGGAGCGGTGACTCAGAAAGGCAGCGTCCATTATTAAGGACCTACAGCACACAGGGTATGCCCTTTTCTCACTGTTACCATCAGGTAGGAGATACAGAAGCCTGAAGGCACACACTCAACGATTTAGGAACAGCTTCTTCCCCTCTGCTACCCAATTTCTAAATGGACATTGAACCCTTGGACACCACCTCACTTTTAAAAATATTTGGTATTTCTGTTTTTTTTAACACAATTTTAATCTATTCAATATACTTATACTGTAATCGATTTATTTATTTATTATTATTATTATATTTTTTTCTACGTTATGTATTGCATTGAACTGCTGCTGCTAAGTTAACAAATTTCACGTCACATGCTGGTGATAATAAACCTGATTCTGATTCTGATTCCAAAGTCTGGATAAGCACATGGATGGGAGGGCTATGGAGGTGCCATCACTGATGAACTGGAATTTGAAAACTTACACTCAATCACACTTTATTTTACTTGTGCAGAGGGAGAAAGGCTTGGCTCCTGTCACCAACACAGAAAAGGCTGTAAAAATGTCTGCACTCTGTTCAGTTAGCCCACCATTTTAACTCTTTCCTTGCTGGAAGATCCACCCAGGGGTCTGGAAGGGTAGAGTCTGTGTGCAGAGAGATGGGACAAGGCAGAAACAGCAGATCAACATGGACTAGAGGGTCAGAAGGGCCTGTTACCATTCTGTAGTCCTCTAAAACTCGGTATTGGTTCAACACAGTGCAACAGTGAAATATAGAACAGTGTGACACTGGAGTTAGCACAATGCACTGTCAGTGTGACCCTGGAGTTAATGCACTGTCAGTGTGACACTGGAGTTAACACAATGCACTGTCAGTCTGACACTGGAGTTAGCACAGTGCACTGTCAGTGTGACACTGGAGTTAACACAATGCATTGTCAGTCTGACACTGGAGTTAGCACAGTGCACTGTCAGTGTGACACTGGAGTTAACACAATGCATTGTCAGTCTGACACTGGAGTTAGCACAGTGCACTGTCAGTGTGATACTGGAGTTAATGCACTGTCAGTGTGACACTGGAGTTAACACAATGCAGTGTCAGTCTGACACTGGAGTTAGCGCAACACGCTGTCAGTGTGACACTGGAGTTAGCACAACAGACTGCCAGTGTGACACTGGGGTTAGCACAACACATTGACGGTGTGACACTGGAGTTATAGGTGCTTAAGGTGTTTCTTGTGCAGTTGGTAGCTGAAAATACTCTAGTGCTCAAATTGTTGGAGGAACTCAGCAGGTCTGGCATCATCTGTGGAAATAAACAGACTGCTGATGTTTCGGGCTGAGTCCCTTCTTCAAGACTGGAAAAGAAGGCAGAAAAACACCAGAATAAAATGATGGGGGGGCAGGAGAAGGTGGACCAGATAGGAGGTGATAGGTGAAACCAGGTGGGTGGGAAAGGTAGAGGGCTGGAGAAGAAGGAATCTGATAGGAGAGGGGAGAGGACGATAGGAGAAAGGAAAGCAGGAGAGGCACCAGGGGAGGTGATAGGCACGTGTGGAGAAGAGGTAAGAGGCCAGTGTGGGGAAATAGAAGAGGGGAGGGGGAAGTGAAATCGATATTCATGCCATCAGGTTGGAGGCTACCCAGATATAATATAAGGTGGTGCTCCTCCACCCTGAGGGTGACCTCATCATGGCACAAGAAGAGGCCACAAACCGACATGTTGGAATGGGCATGGGAATTGGAATTGAAATGTTGGGCCACCGGTTCTGCTTTTGACAGATGGAGCAGAGATGTGCAACACTGCAGATAGAAAAAAGCATATTAATTTAAGAATGAGTCAAATGAATCATTAGATTAGATTAGATTAGATTATGAGGACACGTAGTCCTCTTTTATTGTCATTTACTAATGCATGCATTAAGAAATAATACAATATTCCTCCGGTGTGATATTACAAAAACACAGGACAGACCAAGACTGAAAATCTAACAAAAACCACATAATTATAACATATAGTTACAACAGTGCAACAATACCATAACTTGATGAAGAACAGGCCATGACACAGTAAAAAAGTTTAAAGTATCTCGAATGTCCCACGTCTCACGCAGATGGGAGAAGGAAGAAAACTCTCCCGGCCATGCCTGACCACAGTCCGACTCTGAGTCGTCCAAAAACTTCGAGCCTCCGATCAGCCCTCCGACACCGAGTACCGAGCACCATCTCTATCCGAACGATTCAACCTCAGCCTCAGTTGCCAGCAGCAAGCAAAGCCGGGGATTTTGGGGCCTTCCCTCCGGAAGATTCTCGATCGCCCAGTAACAGCGGCAGCGGACCAGCGTTTCAGAAATTTCTTCAGATGTTCCTCTGTGCTTTCAGGTCTGTCTCCATCAAATCAGAATTGTCCACAGCCCATATTTAACAGAAACGATATCATTTTCACCAGAGAGCTGTGTGAAGCACCTGCATTAATATTTTTATTTGTATTCCATCATGTATGATCCTTGATGTTCATTGAATTTTACACTTACGAGTTCTGCTTTTTTGGGAATATTTTAGGTTTGTACCCTTATCGTTAGCCCTTGCACAGCTTCCCAAGGCTCTGAAATAGATTTACATTCAAGTGCACTTTGTGAAGCTGCTGACTCACAGCGCTGTCAGCCTGGGCCCTTGCTCCAAGCTGTCTGTGTGGAATCTGACTTCTCTGGTTTCCCATCACATGCCTGGGAAGGGTGGGTTGTGAGCTGATTCTCCAGTGCGGGACGTCCCTGTTGTGTGGGTGATTGGTGGATTCTGAGGGGAGTTGATCAAAATGTCGGTGAATAAGGAGGGGATAATGTAAATCAGAGGTTTCCAACTGGGGTCTGTGGATCTCTTGGTTAATGGTGAGGCTCCATGGTTGGGAACCCCTGATATAAATGCTTGCTTCATGGTCCGTATGGATTTAGTGGGCTGAATTGTATTGAACGAGTCTACAGTTATGGCAGTATCATTGGTGTCATTTGGGTGAGTCCAATGTTTGAAAACAGAGTAAAGGAACAAGGAAATTTCACAGTACATTGACAATTCAGTGTAACGCCAAGATTTAAGTCCCCTAGTAATATGCATAATGTTTCCACCACCCAGTGTACTCGACAACTCCATCATGGCTCCTATCCCCCTCGACCCCATTGTCCTGCCCTCTCCCCATAACCTTACTCATCAAAAACCTTCAACTAATCAACTCCGCTTTAAATATACTGGAGAATCTGAGTGGAGTTCTTTGCCACAGGTAGATGTGGAGGCCAAGTCTTTATGCATGTTTAAGGGAGAGGTTGATAGATTCTTGATTGGTCAGGACATGAAGGAATATGAGGATAAGGCAGGAGACTGGGGCTGAGAGGAAAATTGGATCAGCCATGATGAAATGGCTGAGCAGACATGATGGGCCATATGGCCTAATCCTGCTCCTATATGGTCCTTATGGTCTGATGGTTTTATACTCAGTATCACTATATACCACCAATTCTCGTGACATCGGCTGCATTCACTTCCAAGCAAAAGTCGCAGAACCAATCTCTTAATCAATGAAGTGGATACACGAACGGCGTCAGTCACAGATTTCCAATCACTGGAATTCTCTGTCTCAAAGGGCAGTGCAGTTTTTGAATATTCAAGGCTGGTGTTGTGCGATACACGGACAGTGAGCATATCTGAGGATATGGTGATTGAGAGGCAAAGAGGACTCGAGACTCAGCCGTTTTCTTACTGAGAGTTGCAGCAAACTTAGACCAGCTGGCCTGCTCTACTTTGATTCCATATGTTCCATTTACATTTATTTTGATCAAAATACAAAAGGTGCTTGGATAGGTTCTGAACAGCCAACATTTCCCAGTGAAACAAAGTGAAAACCCTAACCATAACCTTGTCTGAGAAACAATTTCCACGATCGAGCTGGAGCAAAAGGACTTTAGAGAGGTAACTGCAGAGTTTAGAGCTGAAATAGATGGCAACCAGTGATGGAGCAAAGGAGATTACCAAGATAGGAACCTTAAGTTTGGAGTATCATCCAGAAGACCACAACTGCCCTGGGCAGTGTTTCCTCTGGGTGGCCCTGAATCCTCAGCCTGGATTATGGGTCTAGGTATCTGGCACGAGTCCTGTCTCGATGATGTGAAAGTTACCACTGCATATGGGTAGAGCTGCTTCACAGGACAGGTAAGCACAGATGGGATGAAGAGTGAAAAGGACAGAAGAATAGTTATATACTGTAAATGCAACTCTTTCTGAAGGGCATCTCAGCAAAGTTCAGTGATCTTTCAGAGCAGCTGCAGTATGAGTGATTGCCTGCAGGTGGGGATCTGCTCTCTGTAGCATCACCAGCAGGACACTACTAGAACTACAGCATCACATTCACTCTCCAGATTCGGTTCTGCCAAAGTTGTACAAATCCTTCAAGTCAGGAAACTCATGCTCTTGCAGGATCAATATCAGGCACCAAATCTGCTTCAAGCCAAAAGCAACTGCAGAGTCAGAAATCAGAAATAGAAAGGAAATTCTGGAAATACTCAGCATCTATGGAGAGAGAAATAGAATTAAGGTTTCAGTTCTGATGAAAGTTTATTGACTTTAAATGGTAACTCGGCTTCTCTCTCCACCATCCCTGCTTGGCCAGCTGAAAAGTTCTACACATGAAGAGATATGATGAGAGCTGACCAAAGACTCGATCAAAGCCTAATTTTCAAGGATAATGTAAAGCAACCAATCATACACAGGAAGATTCCACAAGGAGAAATGATGAAATGGCAGGAAGAAACCTTTATTTATATTGTTACTAGCACTGTTCATGATCAGGAAGGGCACTTTGAGAGCCATGGAGTTGGGCAGCATAGAAGCAGGCACTTCCTCCCACTGACCATTATGCCTGCCTACACCCATTCAATATCTGTCTAGTTATCTCTTTAATGTTGTCACTGTTCCTGCCACCAGTAGCTCCTCTAGCAGTTCATTGCAGATACCAACAGCTCGGCAGAGATGGTGGTCGGTGCTGGGTGTCGGAGGCTCGAAGTTTTCGGACGGACTCAGAGTCGGACTGTGGTTGGGTGCTTCCAGGATGCTGCATCGGCAGGTTTGCGGCGCTGGAGGTTCATGGCAGGGAGAGTTTCTCCCTTCTACCGTCTGTGTGAGATGATGGGCTATCGGGACCTTGAGACATTTTTTTACGGTGCCCATGGTCTGCTCTTCATCAAATTACGATCTTGCTTTGCAGTGTTGTAACTATATATTATAATTATGTGGTTTTAGTCAGTTTTAGTCTTGGTCTGCCTTGTGTTTCTGTGATATCATACTGGGGGATCATAATGCATGCATTTCTAAATGACAATAAGCGAGGACTGAGTGTCCTCATAATCTAATCTAATCTAATCTGTATGAAAAGTGAACTGCTTTAAATTTCCCACTTACCTTAAACCTATGCCCTTTAGTTTTAGATGCACATCTCCTCTCAGCCTTCTTCACTCCAGGGAAAACAGACTCAATCTGTCTAACCTCTCCATAAATTTAACTTCCTTGTGAATCTTTTCTGCACCCTCTCTAGTCTAATCACATTCTTCAAAGGTTCATTTATTATCGAAGTATGTACGCAGCATACAACTCAGATTCGTCTTCTCCAGATAGCCACGAAACAAAGAAAAACCATGGAAGTTAGTTCAGAGAAAGAGCAAACCCAACCCCCTCCACTGCCACTCCCTTTGTCCTTTCACTAAACCAACCTGGTGTCCAATTGATCAGCTCACCTTGGATCCCGTATGTTCTAACCTTCCCAAGAGAAGTTAAGAACATCATAGCAATATGACAATAACCCCATCCCCAGGATATGCTCCTAGTGCCATGTGAGAGTAGATCAATGGCTGGGTGTTCTCAGGTCATTGTCTCATCTCTTGATACCTCAAGGCATAAGTCAGGAGTGTGATGGGATCTGCTTTGCTTATGAGAAACATGGTAAAATCCTTCAAGCAGCTCAACGCCAACAAGAGCAAAGCATTTTGCTTGATTGACACCCCGTTCACAACCCTAAACATAATCTGTTCCCTTTTCATTCAGCACATTGACACAGGGCACTGTCACAGAAAAGCAGCATCCATCATCAACGACCCCCACCATCCAGCCATGCTCTCTTCTCGCTGCTGCCACCAGGAAGAAGGTACAGGAGCCTCAGGACCCACATCACCAGGTTCAGGAACAGTTATTATCCCTCAATCATCAGGCTCCTGAACCAAAGGGGATAACTTCACCTCAACTTCACCCACCCCCATTGCTGAACTGTTCCCACAAACTATGGACTCACTTTCAAGGACTTGTCATTTCATGTTCTTGATGTTTATTTTCTATTTATTTATTATGACTACTTTTTGTTATTTACACAGTTTGTTGTCTTTTTGTAAACTGGTTGTTTGTCCTGTTGGGTGTGGTCTTTCATTGATTCCATTGTGTTTCTTGTACTTCCTGTGAATACCCACAAGAAAATTAATCTCTGGGTTGTACATGGTGACATATATGTACTTTGATAATAGACTGACTTTGGACTTTGAACCAGGGAGCTGTAGTGTGTTCCATCTACAGGATGTTACTCACCCAGGCTCCTCCAACAGCTTCACAACCAGCAACCTCTACCAGCACAAAGGTCAGGGGAGTCAGGCAGAGGAACACTGGAAGGTCCCCCCTCAAGCTACTCTTTCCTAAGATTAGCTTTATTTGTCACATGTATCAGAATCAAGTTTAATATCACTGGCATGTGTCATGAAAATTGTTAACTTTGTGGCAGCAGTACAATGCAATACATAATACTAGAAAAAACTGTGAAGTGCAGTAAGTATATATATATATATTTTTAAAACTCTCACTCCTAGTGAGTGGTGTGTATGTGTATTTTTCCCTCAGTCGTGGGTCTTCTACCAGAGGCCTGGAGCTTGAGGGTTTGGCGTAGTGTCCTTGCCAGTATCCTAGTAGTGCGCTCTTCTGGACAGATTCAAGTGCTCTCTCAACCAGGATTACCTTCCACATCCTTTCTATCTGCTCGTTCAAGCCCTGGTATCTCTCCAGCTTCCTGGTGAATGTAATTCAGGATTGCCACATCTATTACTGCTAGTGAGGTAATGTTCAAAAGTTCAATGTCCATTCAGAAATCAGATGGCAGAGGGGAAGAAGCTGTTCCTGAATCGCTGAGTGTGTGCCTTCAGGCTTCTGTACCTCCTCCCTGATGGTAACAATGAGAAGAGGGCATGTCCTGGGTGGGAGATGGTGGTGGGTCCTTAATGTACAGTACCCCCCACCCCCTTACCAGACAGTAATGCTGCCAGGCAGAATGCTCTCCACTGCACATCTGTAGAAATTTGCAAATGTTTTAGGTGATTAACCAAGTCTCAAACTTCTAATAAAGTATAACCACCATCTTTTCTTCTTTATAACTGCATTGATATGTTGGGACTAAGTTAGGTCCTCAGAGATCTTGACACCCAGGAAATTGAAACTCTCTCAACTTCTGATCCCTTCATGAGGATTGGTGTGTGTTCCTTCATCTTACCCTTCCTAAAGTCCACAATCAGCTCTTTCGTATTACTTGCGTTGAGAGCCAGGTTGTTGCTGCGGCACCATTCCACTAGTTGGTGTATCTCACTCCTGTACACCCTCTCGTCACCATCTGAGATTCTACCAACAATGGTTGTATCATCAGCAAATTTATAGATGGCATTTGAACTATGCCTAGCCACATAGTCATGGGTATAGAGAGAGTAGAGCAGTGGGCTAAGCACACACCCCTGAGATGCACCAGTGTTGGTCGTCAGTGAGGAGGATACGTTATCACCAATCTGCACAGATTGTGGTCTTCCGGTTAGGAAGTCAGGATCCAATTGCAGAGGGAGATACAGAGGCTCAGGTCTGGAGCTTTTCAATCAGGACTGTGGGAATGATGGTGTTAAATGCTGAGCTGTAGTCTATAAACAGCACCCTGACTGGGTATTTATATTGAAACATATCATACTGAAACATCAGCATATTTGTATATGGAAACATCATAACATATAGTGAAATGAATCATTTGCATCAATGACAAACACAGTCCAGATATACGCTGGGGCAGCCCGCAGTGAAGCCATGTGTCCGGCAGCAACGTAGCGTCGCGCGCTCACGACTTACTAATCCATACATCTTTTCTGGAATGTGGAGGAAACTGAAGCACCTGGAGAAAACCATGCAGCCGTGGAGAGAACGGACCATGCTGCTTGGATATATTTGGCTATTCCTTCTGGATCTGAAACTTGGAAATCAGCACCCAGCACTTCAGTGACCAGGAGATTGCCCTCAAGAAGATGGCTCTTCAAATCCTCCTTGAAGACAGTCAGCGATTAGTAATAAGTGCTGGCATTGCTGGAGACATCGAGGAATGGAGAATGGTGAAAGATGGGTGGCAGTTACCAGATCACAGGGGATGGAAGCAGTGAGAGATATTTGAAACTTAGAAAACCTACAGCACAATACAGGTGCTTCAGCCCACAAAGCTGTGCCAAACACATACTTGCTTTAGAAATTACCTAGGGTTACCCAGAGCCCTCTATTTTTCTAAGCTTCATGTACCTATCCAGGAGTCTCTTAAAAGACCCTATCGTATCCACCTCCACCACTGTCGCTGACAGCCCATTCCACGCATTCACCACTCTCTGCGTAAAAAACTTACCCCTGACATCTCCTCTGTACCTACTTCCAAGCACCTTAAAACTGTGCCTTCTCATGTTAGCCATTTCAGCCCTGGGAAAAAGCCTCTGACTATCCACACGATCAATGCCTCTCATCATCTTATACACCTCTACCAGGTCACCTCTCATCCTCCGCCGCTCCAAGGAGAAAAGGCCGAGTTCACTCAACCTATTCTCATAAGGCATGCTCCCCAATCCAGGCAACATCCTAGTAATTGTCCTCTGCACCCTTTCTATGGGTTCCACATCCTTCCTGTAGTGAGGTGACCAGAACTGAGCACAGTACTCCAAGTGGGGCCCGACCAGGGTCCTATATAGCTGTAGCATTACCTCCCGGCTCGTAAATTCAATCCCACAGTTGATGAAGGCCAATGCATTGTATGCCTTCTTAACCACACAGTCAACCTGAGGAGCAGCTTTGAGTGTCCTATGGACTTGGACCCCAAGATGCCTCTGATCCTCCACACTGCCAGAGTCTTACCATTAATACTATATTCTGCCATCATATTTGACCTACCAAATTTGAACTCCATCTGCCACTTCTCAGCCCAGTTTTGCATCCAATTGATGTCCCGCTGTAACCTCTAACAGCCTTCCACACTATCCACAACACCACCAACCTTTGTGTCATCAGCAAATTTACTAACAAATCTCTCCACTTCCTCATCCAGGTCATTTATAAAAAATCACGAAGAGAAGGGTCCCAGAACAGATCCCTGAGGTACCATTTGTCACCAGCCTCCATGCTGAATATGGCCCATGCTAAAATCCATATATACTATATCTACTGCTCTATCTTCATCAACGTGTTTAATCACATCCTCAAGAAATACAATCAGGCTTGTAAGGTGTGACCTGTCTTTGACAAAGCCATGCTGACTATTCCTAATCATATTATGCCTCTTCAAATGTTCATAAATCCTGCCTCTCAGGATCTTCTCCATCACCTTGCCAACCACTGAAGTAAGACTCACTGGTCTGTAATTTCCTAGGATATCTCTACTCCCTTTCTTGAATAAGGGAACAACATCTGCAACCCTCCAATCTTCCAGAACCTCTCCCATCCCTATTGATGATACAAAGATCATCGTCAGAGGCTCAGCAATCTCCTCCCTCGCCTCCCACAGTAGCCTGGGGTACATCTCATCCGGTCCCGGAGACTTCTCCAACTTGATATTGTGGCTGAGCTCCCATCAAAGGGAAGATTTAACCTTCTTCAGGGTAGGCATCCCTCAAAGAGCCTTCACAGTAGTAGTAGTTTCCCATTCCTGTTTCCCTTTCTCAACTTATCTTCTTTCCTGCCCATCACCTCTAGTGCTCCTCCTCCTTCTCTTTCTTCCATAACCTTCCATCCTCTCCTATCAGAGTCCCTCTCTTCTAGCCCTTTATCTCATTCACCCATCAACTTCTCGGGTCTTTACTTCAACCCTTCCCCTCACCCGGTTTCACCTATCACCTACCACCTTGTACTTCTTCCTCCCCTCCCCCCAACTTCTTATCTGACTTCTCTTTCTTTCCAGTCCTCATGAAGGGCCTTGGCCCGAAATGTCAACTGTTTACTCTTTTCCATAGATGCTGCCTGGCCTGCTGAATTCCCCTAGCATAATGTGTGTGGTGTTTGTATCTGCAGAAACTCTTGTGTTTATGTGCCACGTGCAGAATGGTTGGAATGTAATGGGTACAGATTTCAGCTAAAATTAGCAAATGCACCACAAGAAATATGAGGAACTCTTTTGGCACAGAAAGTTGTTATGGTGTGGAATATCTGAAAGGATGACAGAGCAAATTAAACCTAACTCTTAGAAATAACCTAGAAAAGGGAAGAAGTTTGGTAAAAAAGCAGAAACATGGGATTAGTTGAAGCAATGATATGATGGATTGAATCCCTTCATCATCTCTTAGAAGTTCTACAACTTCTACTCTATCCCACTTTCGGAAAAGTGGTATCCTTCCTAAAATGCAAAGAGCAATCCCGGAGGCTTTGTGAATTTTCTGGTCCTTCAAATTCCAAATGTTGAATCCCATTCCCAAATTCGCTGGGTCTGGGCCAGGTGAAATGAGAACATTTTGAAAACCCCAAACTTGGTCGAACCCATTTCTGTTTTGGCTTTAACAGATGAGAGATGGGAACGAAGAGAATGGCAGGAAGCAGCACCAGCCACGCCTTCAGCTGAGGTGCTCAGCACAGGGTAGGACATGTGGAGATGCAAGCAGTAGACAAAGCTCAATAATCCCTCAAAGAAACAATAAGAGCAGCACCCTGCTGTGCCATCACACCCATCCCTCATCTTCATATCTTTACCTCTAAGATGGTGTAAATTAGCACCTGAAGGTAAAAGCTGATGCTGGAGTGTTCATAACAAATATTGCCCAGGAAAAACAATGGAGGAATAATATTGGCCTTCTCCTGAGGGTCCCACCATCGATCAGAAGCTATTTGTTTCACTCAACATGATATAATGGAGTGACTGATCACTTTCAATTTGGCAAAATCTATGGGTGCTGTCAACATCCTGGCTCCGATACAGTTGATGTGTTCATGAACTTTCCGTGTTCATGAACTTTCCATGTTCTAGCTGAGCTCTTCCAGCTCAGCAGAAACATTGGCACCTGAATGAGGATCCTGAAAAATTGCCCATGTATGTCCTGTCCACACAGAACAGGACAAATCAAATCAAATCTGGCCAATCATTGGCTGAAATTTCCTTCCAATCCACTCAAAGAGTAGATAATGAAATAATTCCTGGCCTGAGAGTGATGCCCCCTTGATGGGATATCTCCCTTTATGGGGACCTGGAGCTGGTGCTGCAGGGATGGACTGGAGGTGTTCACAGCAGAAAGGGATTTATTATAGACCTGTCATCCAGGACATGAGATAATACCCTGAGGAATTCCTGTAGCAAAGAGCAGCCACATTACATAGTTTTGCCAGTGCTCTTAATCAGATTCACATTCTGATTTATTATCATGTGTACACTGAAACATAGAGTGAAATGTATTGTTTGTGTTAACAATCAACACACCCAGGGGTATGTTGTGGGCAGCCCACAAGTGTCACCACACATTACAGTGCCAACACAACATGCTCACCATGTACAGCTGGACAATGCGGACCCTACCAAGCGACAAAACAAGACCTGTCCCTCACTACCACCCGCACATACACAGCCCATCACAAGGACAGAGAGTGGAAAGTTTACATGTTTTTCCTCATGTTCGCAACTCCTCAGACAGTTCTGCTTTCTGTATAGCATTCAACTCAACCCAGACGGCACTCAGGCAGGCAAGTGATGAGTAACACTTCCACCACATTACGGCCAAGCAATGACTTTCTTCGACAAGAAAGAATCTAACACCTCATATTGGCTCTCAATGCCACTACTGTCTTTGTATCCAACTCCATCTACACCAGCAGCTTAACTAGACCAGGACATAAACACTACAGCCACAGGAGTAGGTCAGAGGCTGGGTATTCTGTGGTGCTTCCTCGCTCTGCTTAGACACTGCTCACCAGTGCGGAAATTACTCTCCATTGGCTTGAATGAGTGCAGCTTCACAATCTACAACCTACAGACTCACTTCCAGGCATTCTGCAGTTCATGTTCTCAATATTAATTATAAACATCGAAACATAGAAAACCTACAGCACAATACAGGCCTTTCGGCCCACAAAGCTGTGCCAAGCACGTCCTTACCTTAGAGATTACCTAGCTATTTTCTTTCCCACTTCAGGATATCGTGGACGCGATCAGAAACACACCAGACCCTGGCACCTGGGAGACAAACTGCCATTTGTGTTTCTTTCCTGCGTCTACAGAATCGCCTGTCTGACCCCCTAACTATAGAGTTCTCTATTACTGCTGCCATCCTCTTCCTTTCCCTACCCTTCTGAGCCACAGGGCCAGACTCTGTGCCAGAGGCGCGGCCGCTGTTGCTTCCCCCAGGTAGGCCATCCCCCTCAACAGTACTCAAACATGAGTATTTATTATTAAGGGGGACAGCCACAGGGATACTCTCTAGTATCTGACTCCTGTCCTTCCCTCTCCTGACTGTTATTCACTTATCTGTCTCCCGAGGCCCCGGTGTGACTACCTGCCTATAGCTCCTCTCTATCACCTCCTCACTCTCCCTGACCAGACGAAGGTCAGCGAGCTGCAGCTCCAGTTCCCTAACGCAGTCTCTAAGGAGCTGCAGCTCGACGCAACTGGCACAGATGTGGCTGTCCGGGAGGCTGGGAGTCTCCTGGACTTCCCACATGTGATACCCATTATAGAACACTGGCCTCACAGACCTACATCCTGACTATATTCTACAAAGGTAATCTACCTCGCCTTGACCTGTTGGTGAGACCCAACGCAGACTGGGAGACCGCTTTGCTGAACACCTACGCTCTGTCCGCCAGAGAAAGCAGGATCTCCCAGTGGCCACACATTTTAATTCCACATCCTATTCCCATTCTGACATGTCTATCCACGGCCTCCTCTACTGTAAAGATGAAGCCACACTCAGGTTGGAGGAACAACACCTTATATTCCATCTGGGTAGCCTCCAACCTGATGGCATGAACATTGACTTCTCTAACTTCCGCTAATGCCCCACCTCCCCCTCGTACCCCCTCTGTTATTTATTTTTATACACACATTCTTTCTCTCTCTCTCCTTTTTCTCCCTCTGTCCCTCTGACTATACCCCTTGCCCATCCTCTGGGTTCCGCCCCCCCCCTTGTCTTACTCCCCGGACCTCCTGCCCATGATCTTCTCATATCCCCTTTGCCAATCACCTGTCCAGCTCTCGGCTCTATCCCTCCCCCTCCTGTCTTCTCCTATCATTTTGGATCTCCCCCTCCCCCTCCAATTTTCAAATCCCTTACTCACTCTTCCTTCAGTTAGTCCTGACGAAGGGTCTTGGCCCGAAACATCGACTGCACCTCTTCCTAGAGATGCTGCCTGGCCTGCTGCGTTCACCAGCAACTTTGATGTGTGTTGCTTGAATTTCCAGCATCTGCAGAATTCTTGTTGTTCCCCATTGAACCGTTACTTTTCTTTTCACTTGCGCAATTTGCCTTCTGAACATTGGTTGCTTGTCAGTCTGTGGTTATGTGTAGTTTTTCATAAATACTATCACGTTTCTTTATTTTCCTGTAATAATGAATCTCAGAGGAGTATATGGTGACATTTCATAAATACGCAGATGTTAGGAATCCAGAGCAACACACACAAAATGCTGGAGGAACTCAGCAGGTCGGACAGCATCTATGGAAATGAATAAAGAGTCGATGCTTTGGGCCGAGACCCCTCTTCAGGACTGGAGAGGAAGGGGGAAAACACCAGAATAAAATGGTGGGGTGGGGGAGGGGAAGAAAGATAGCTAGAAGGTGATAGGTGAAGCCAGGCGGGTGGGAAGGATCAAGGGCTGGAGAGGAAGGAATCTGATTGGAGAGGAGAGAGGACCATCAGACAAAGAGAAAAAGGAGGGGAGTGGGGCGAAGAGATAGGCAAGTGAGAAGAGGTAAGAGGCCAGAGTGGGAATAGAAGGAGGGGGAGGGATGTTTTTTTAAATAGAAGGAGAAATCGATGTTCATGTCATCAGGTTGGAGGCTACCCACATGGAATATAAGGTGGATGAATTGAAAATGCAGATTGTTATTAATGATTATGATATAGTTGGGATCACAGAGACATGGCTCCAGGGTGACCAGGGATGGGAGCTCAACATTCAGGGATATTCAATATTCAGGAGGGATAGACATGAAGGAAGGGGAGGTGGGGTGGCGTTGCTGGTTAAAGAAGAGATTAACGCAATAGAAAGGAAGGACATAAGCCGGGAAGATGTGGAATCGATATGGGTAGAGCTGCGTAACACTAAGGGGCAGAAGACGCTGGTGGGAGTTGTGTACAGGCCACCTAACAGTAGTAGTGAGGTCGGAGATGGTATTAAACAGGAAATTAGAAATGTGTGCAATAAAGGAACAGCAGTTATAATGGGTGACTTCAATCTACATGTAGACTGGGTGAACCAAATTGGTAAAGGTGCTGAGGAAGAGGATTTCTTGGAATGTATGTGGGATGGTTTTTTGAACCAACATGTGGAGGAACCGACTAGAGAGCAGGCTATTCTGGACTGGGTTTTGAGAAATGAGGAAGGGTTAATTAGCGATCTTGTCGTGAGAGGCCCTTTGGGTAAGAGTGACCATAATATGGTGGAATTCTTCATTAATATGGAGAGTGAGATAGTTAATTCAGAAACAAAGGTTCTGAACTTAAAGAGGGGTAACTTTGAAGGTATGAGACGTGAATTAGCTAAGATAGACTGGCAAATGACACTTAAAGGGTTGACGGTGGATATGCAATGTCAAGCATTTAAAGGTTGCATGGATGAACTACAACAATTGTCCATCCCAGTTTGGCAAAAGAATAAATCAAGGAAGGTAGTGCACCCGTGGCTGACAAGAGAAATTAGGGATAGTATCAAATCCAAAGAAGTAGCATACAAATTAGCCAGAGAAAGTGGCTCACCTGAGGACTGGGAGAAATTCAGAGTTCAGCAGAGGAGGACAAAGGGCTTAATTAGGAAGGGGTAAAAAGATTATGAGAGAAAACTGGCGGGGAACATAAAAACGGACTGTAAAAGCTTTTATAGATATGTAAAAAGGAAAAGACTGGTAAAGACAAATGTAGGTCCCCTGCAGACAGAAACAGGTGAATTGATTATGGGGAGCAAGGACATGGCAGACCAATTGAATAATTACTTTGGTTCTGTCTTCACTAAGGAGGACATAAATAATCTTCCAGAAATAGTAAGGGACAGAGGGTCCAGTGAGATGGAGGAACTGAGTGAAATACATGTTAGTAGGGAAGTGGTGTTAGGTAAATTGAAGGGATTGAAGGCAGATAAATCCCCAGGGCCAGATGGTCTGCATCCCAGAGTGCTCAAGGAAGTAGCCCAAGAAATAGTGGATGCATTAGTGATAATTTTTCAAAACTCGTTAGATTCTGGACTAGTTCTTGAGGATTGGAGGGTGGCTAATGTAACCCCACTTTTTAAAAAAGGAGGCAGAGAGAAACCGGGGAATTATAGACCGGTTAGCCTAACGTCGGTGGTGGGGAAACTGCTGGAGTCAGCTATCAAGGATGTGATAACAGCACATTTGGAAAGCGGTGAAATGATCGGACAAAGTCAGCATGGATTTGTGAAAGGAAAATCATGTCTGACGAATCTCATAGAATTTTTTGAGGATGTAACTAGTAGAGTGGATAGGGGAGAACCAGTGGATGTGGTATATTTGGATTTTCAAAAGGCTTTTGACAAGGTCCCACACAGGAGATTAGTGTGCAAACTTAAAGCACACGGTATTGGGGGTAAGGTATTGGTGTGGGTGGAGAATTGGTTAGCAGACAGGAAGCAAAGAGTGGGAATAAACGGGACCTTTTCAGAATGGCAGGCGGTGACTAGTGGGGTACCGCAAGGCTCAGTGCTGGGACCCCAATTGTTTACAATATATATTAATGACTTGGATGAGGGAATTAAATGCAGCATCTCCAAGTTTGCGGATGACACGAAGCTGGGTGGCAGTGTTAGCAGTGAGGAGGATGCTAAGAGGATGCAGGGTGACTTGGAAAGGTTGGGTGAGTGGGCAAACTCATGGCAGATGCAATTTAATGTGGATAAATGTGAAGTTATCCACTTTGGTGGCAAAAATAGGAAAACAGATTATTATCTGAATGGTGGCCGATTAGGAAAAGGGGAGGTGCAACGAGACCTGGGTGTCATTATACACCAGTCATTGAAAGTGGGCATGCAGGTACAGCAGGCGGTGAAAAAGGCGAATGGTATGCTGGCATTTATAGCGAGAGGATTCGAGTACAGGAGCAGGGAGGTACTACTGCAGTTGTACAAGGCCTTGGTGAGACCACACCTGGAGTATTGTGTGCAGTTTTGGTCCCCTAACCTGAGGAAAGACATCTTTGCCATAGAGGGAGTACAAAGAAGGTTCACCAGATTGATTCCTGGGATGGCAGGACTTTCATATGAAGAAAGACTGGATGAACTGGGCTTGTACTCGTTGGAATTTAGAAGATTGAGGGGGGATCTGATTGAACCGTATAAGATCCTAAAGGGATTGGACAGGCTAGATACAGGAAGATTGTTCCCGATGTTGGGGAAGTCCAGAACAAGGGGCCACAGTTTGAGAATAGAGGGGAAGCCTTTTAGGACCGAGATTAGGAAAAACTTCTTCACACAGAGAGTGGTGAATCTGTGGAATTCTCTGCCACAGGAAACAGTTGAGGCCAGTTCATTGGCTATATTTAAGAGGGAGTTAGATATGGCCCTTGTGGCTACGGGGGTCAGGGGGTATGGAGGGAAGGCTGGGGTGGGGTTCTGAGTTGGATGATTAGCCATGATCATAATAAATGGCGGTGCAGGCTCGAAGGGCCGACTAGCCTACTCCTGCACCTATTTTCTATGTTTCTATGTTTCTATGTTAATATAAGGTGTTGCTCCTCCACCCTGAGAGTGGCCTCATCGTGGCACAAGAGGAGGCATGAACTGACATGTCAGAAGGGGAATGGGAACAGAATTAAAAAGTTTGGCCATCCGTAAGTTCCGCTTTTGGGAGATGGAGCAGAGGTGTTCGAAGAAGTGGTCCCCCAAGTTACGATGGGTCTCACCAATGTAGAGGATGGCAATGGGAGCACTGGATACAATAGACGACCCCAGCAGAGTCGCAGGTGAAATGTTGCCTCACCTGGAAGGACTGCTTGGGCCCTAAATGTGTTGGCCAAGGTGGAATAAAAATATGGAAGAGAACGTCAAACTTAAATGGGTTGAGGACAGTGGAAGCAGACAGACCATTGTGATGAGATGGAAGGAATGGAGGCTGCCATCTTGTGAAATGGCTCCATGTCCTCTGTTTTGTGAGATGAGTCGCATGGCTTGATGGATGTTTTAAGTAGATATAATAATGCTCCAAGCACTTGTTGGACTAGAAATCATTTCCAAATAAGAAGTTATTTGTGAAGTGTACTTTGGTTAGATATAACATGCCGGTTTGTGACTGTTGGGGTCTGTGTCTGCCCTGAGTTGCTAGTTTTGTAAGTGATTTTAAGCAAAGAGCTATAAATTACCAGTTGTCAGTTGTCACTTGTGGAAGAGGGGCAACACGTGGATGCTGGTTTGGACAAGAACTAATAAGAAGATGTTAAAGGTCAATAGCCAGTGACACTGAAAAACAAAATTTGAACTGGTAAGAAATGAGCATAAAAAACCAGAGGTTTTCAGCTACAAGATAATGACAACTCTCTCAAAGACGAATGCAAAGAAGAACCTCCAGCCAGGGACTGGGAGAAGAAAGAATCGATCGTCTGGCCAATGGAAATCCCCGATTTTGGTGTTGTAAATTGGACAAGTTGTTCCAGTGAGCACTGGTACAGGGGAACAGAAGAATTCATGTTCTAAGTTGTTGGCCCAGGATCAACATAGCTGTGTGGTCGTTAGTGCAGAGACAATGAAGTGTGAGCTTCGACTAATTCAGAGTTGTGCAGCGAGTTTCCTAACCTAGTTCCATTGATAAATGGTGAACAGATAGAGGTGAGGGAGGGGGTGAATGGAAGGTGTAGCACCTTGGCCACTAATGTATAGGTACATTGATAATAACTATACTTTGAATTGCTTTAGCTTTGACAGTCAGGAAAATTGAAACAATCCTGGTTAACCCAGCCCTCTTGACTGGCAGGCCACTCCCTGTTTTCTCCTCCACCGACAGTGTCCTGAGGCTGCTCTTTGTACCTTTAGCACCAGTACTGCTAAAGTCTAGCAAGATTTTTCACAAGCTTTTAAAGCCAGTACAAAGGCAAGGCTGGCAAATGCATACTCCATTTTAAATTATCATTCCTTCCTCACTCTTCAGTGCATGTCCTGGTATCCCATACCAAACAAGACTCTGGAAATGTTGCAAAAAATGGCTATAGTAATCTCAGGGTTGTAGAGTTTTGGCAATTTAAATGTTGTAACAAAACCTTCAGTTTTTCTCCTGATAGACACTTGGAGAAGAAGCCTTCTTGGAACTGTAAGAGAGAAAATGAATCTCCTCAAACATTCCAGGTCGAAAGTGCAACCCAGGTAACTCAACAAATTCTTCTACAATGGACTACCAATAAACTTGTAATCAATTGCTGATCAATAACACCAGTGATGGACTGCTTTGAGTTGCTTAGTTTTGATTCCTTGTTTGTGGTCAGCGCAGTGAGTGAGATACACAAAGCTGAGGCCATGCGTCATATAGGGAGCCTGAGTGTGGAGCTTTGTGGCGCCCCCACGTTATCCGTGATATGCTAGCTAAGCTTGGAGGAATCTTTCAAGGTGTGAGTGGTAGTCAATAATCTACCAATTCTGACAACAGATGATATTCAGGAGGGAGGAGAAGATGGCGGCACGACACAGCATGCACGGCCTCTCCGGTGAAATGATATCGTATTTGTTAAATAGGATGCCGTGCACAATCCTGATTTGATGGAGACAGACGTGAGAAGCACGGAGGAACATCTGGAGAAACTTCTGAAATGCCCGGTTCGCTGCCACTGCTACTGTGCAATCGAGAATCTCTGGAGGGAAGGCCCCAAATCCTCGGCTTTGCCTGTTGCTGGCGGCCGGGGCTGGGGTCGAAGCGCTTGGCAGGGATGGTGCTCGGTGCTTGGTGTCAGAGGGCTGGTCGGAGGCTTGAAGTTTTCGGACGGACTGAGAGTCGGACTGTGGTCGGGTGCTTCCAGGATGCTGCATCGGCAAGTTTGCGGCGCTGGAAGCTCACGGCATGGAGAGTTTTCTTCCTTCTACCGTCTGCATGAGATGTTGGGACTTTCAAGAGACTTTGAGACTTTTTACCGTGCCCATGGTCTGTTCTTCTATCAAATTACGGTATTGCTTGCACTGTTATAATTACGTGGTTTTTGTCAGTTTTTCAGTCTTCGTCTGTCTCGTGTTTCTGTGATATCACACTGGAGGAACATTGTATCATTTTTTAATGTATGCATTACTAAATGACAATCAAAGAGGACTGCGTGTCCTCATAATCTAATCTAATCTAATCTATTGGAAACCTATGGCAACCACGGTGAATAAAAAACAATATGTGGCACGTGGTTCATATCCTGGAGCACTGTGACCATGTAGGGAGTAGAGCCTGGCCAGTATGTCAGGAGATCTGATCCCAGTGGTGGCTGCAATGAAAATATAAACCCACTCCATGGTACGGGGGGAAGGTCCATCTGCCCCACACTCAATCACCCAGCATGGATTCCTTTGCACACACACTCCATGATTTATAGAATGACCCAAATCATTGAGATATTCCATAATGTGTACATTTCTCAAAACCACTTCTGAAGAAACATTTAGCCCATTCCTTTTAGAAAGATACCAGTGGTCCTGAATTAATCTCAAAATATAGTAGCAATCTCACTGAACATTTTCCAGCGTGGTGGGAATGGAGACGAGAAGTGGCTGAGATCTGTTGTGAAACAATTGAAGTGGTTATTATGTTTTCATAATACTCTTCTTAAAGTTTTTTGTGGTCTTCACCTCAATATTATGATGACCACATCCTGAACATTTTCATTGATAATATTCTTTGAATAATAATCTGACATACATTTTCCCTTACACACTGACTAATGAGGTCAGGAGCTGTGACTGCAGCTTCCATTCCTCGATGGCCAGTCACAGAGCCCCATTCTGCAATCTCCCACGGGACTCAGAACATTTGTGGTTTCAGTTCATCCTTTCCTAAACTCACTGGCCAGCAGTGAGTTTGACCCAAATAACAGTCTATTCAATTAGATCTGATTTATTTAAGGAGAGATTGTGAGGCCTCAGCACTTCTGATGTGTGTATGTGAGAGAGAGAGAAAGTGAGAGAGATTAGATTAGATTATGAAGTCACGCAGTCCTCTTTTATTGTCATTTAGTAATGCACGCATTAAGAAATGATACAATACTTCCTCCAGTGTGATATCACAAAACACAGGACAGACCAAGACTGAAAAAACTGACAAAACTACATAATTATAACATATAGTTACAACAGAGCAACAATACCATAACTTGATGAAGAAGTCCATGAGCACAGTAAAAAGTTTAAAGTCTCTCAAATGTCCCACATCTCACGCAGACGGGAGCAGGAAGAAAAACTCTCCCTGCCACGCCCGACCGCAATCCGTCTCTGAGTCATCCGAAAACTTCGAGCCTCCGAATCAGCTCTCCGACACCGAGTACTGAGCGCCATCTCTGTCCGAACGATTCAACCTCAATCTCGGTCGCCAACAGCAGGCAAAACCAGGGATTTTGAGGCCTTCCCTCCGGAAGAATTCCGACCGTGCAGTAACAACAGTAGCGAACCTGTGTTTCAGAAAGTGAGAAACTGAAAGAAAGGTAGGATCAGCAGGAGGAAATCCCCTTTTTTACCTTTAACCATTCCACATCTCCTTAAAACTGATTAAAACTGAGGCCAGTGTTTCGGGGTGGGGCTGTGGAAGTAAGAGCTGTCAAAGCCGTGACAGCTGAAATTCAGTGAATCCACAGTGTGTTTATGGAAGGTTTCTCATCGGCTGATCTGTGCAGTCCTCCGGAGATCAATTACCAACCAATGCTCACTATCTCATATTAATCCATTTGAGAAATACCTCAGTTTGAAAATTCTCAACATTATACTCAAATCCATCCAATCCTATAGTCTCTGCACTCCTCCATAACCATCTGTTTTTAATTTCCATTGGACTATGTTTTTAGCTACCAAGACACAAAACTCTGGCACCACACACAAAGTGCTGGAGGAACTCAACAGGCCAAGGCAACATCTATGGAAAAGAGTACAGTCAACGTTTCAGGCCCAGACCCTTCAGCAGGACTGGAGAAAAAAAGATGAGGAGTGGATTTAAAATGTGGTAGGGGGAAAGAGAGAGTGAAACACAAGGTGTTAGGTGAAACCTGAAGGGGGAGGAAGGGGTGAGGTAAAGAGCTGAGAAGTTGATTGGTGAGAGAAATACAGGGCTGGAGAAGGGGAAATCTGATCGGAGAGGATAGAAGAATGAAAAGGGGAGGAGTACAAGAGGGAGGCAATGGGCAGTCAAGGAGATAAGGTGAGAGAGGGAAAAGAGGATGGGGAATGATGAAGGGGGGGCAGCAATACTGGAAATTGGAGAAATCGATATTCAAACCATCAGGTTGGAGGCTACGCAGTCGAAATATAAGGTGCTGCTCCTCCAACCTGTGGAGCCTCATCACAGCAGTAGAGGAGGCCATGGATTGACATATGGGAATGGGAATAGGTGGCTACTGGGAGATCCCGCTTGTTCAGGCAGACAGAGTGTAGGTGCTCGGCGAAGCAGTCTCCCAATCTGTGTCGCGTTTCACCGATATACAGGAAGCCACACCGGGAGCACCAGACACAGTATATGACTCCAACAGACTCACAGGTGAAGTGTCACCTCACCTGGATGGACTATTTGGGACCCTGAATGATAGTGAGGGAAGAGGTGTAGGGACAGGTGTAGCACTGTAACTCTAGGATGCTCTCCTTAAACTTCTCCCTCTTTTCCTCCTTAAAACATCTTTCATTTATCAAACATTTGGTCATTTGCCTTTTATCTAATATAACCTAGAGTCAAACTTTAATTGACAGTAACACTCACAACACGCTGGGGGAACTCAGCAGGTCCGGCAGCATCCGTGGAAATGATGAGTCGACATTCCGGCCCGAAACGTCGACTCATTGTTTCCACAGATGCTGCCGGACCTGCTGAGTTCCTCCAGCATGTTGTGAGTGTTGCTTTGACCCCAGCATCTGCAGATTATTTTGTGTTTTAATTGACAGTACTCCTTTGAAGTTTGGTACTTGCATGGTAACATCACTATGGTTGTGCAGACTGCCAAAAAAGAGTCAACACATTCCAGTGAGGGATAAGGTAAAAATGGGAACTAAAGCCATCCACAATGAATGGAGATCTGTCACTCTTTCTTGAATTTATTACCTGTATGATGCAGCTCGGAAGTACTTTCTCAGAAGCTGCTCGGCCCTCCACACATTCTGTTGCCAGGAAGATAATGGCACGGTCATTGACAAGACATACTTGCTGAGGTTCAGTGAGTTTACCTTTGCCTGAAAGCGGCTTAGGGAGTCCTGTGTCGAAATCCAAACCTCAACTCTTCGTGAAAGACAAAAGATGGTGGATTTTGTTGGCCTCCGCTGACAATCAGTGAGTCACAGCAGTGAGCCATTATGAACTAACGGCTTGGGCAGGGGACTGTTTCTCAGCCTCAGGACAAGGCTCCAGGGAACAAGGTCTGTGCTTCTGTGTCAGTTAATCAACAAACAAATTCCTCAAAAACATTTAAGGAGCAGGAGTTCATCGAGTGATACATCCACACTCAGAATTGTTGATTCCAATATCAGAAGGAGCAAACACCTCAAACTGGGTGATGTATTTCAGTTGGTTGGATACAGTGTTGCACTGGATATGTTCATGGGCTAGTATTTTTATTGATCATGAGTGCAGATCACACTACTATCGGCTGAGAGAAATGATCGCTGAAAAGTAAAATGTACTGGAAACTGTCTGACTCTTGCAATAACTTCAATAGTTCATATGTCAACAAGACAGAATACCCACCGCTTTATTCGACCTGAACCGATCTGTGACCTCCATTTTCATTGTCTGTTTGACTGATTTTGCCATGTGAACAAGCCTTTCTACAAGGAAGTTCTGAGGTGGGCAATAATTGCTGACCTTAGCATTGATGGTTACAAGGCAAAGGAATTCTCATTACATTCCATTTTGATAATTTATGTTGGAATGAACATGGATGTATTGTGAGAGTGCTTAATTTTTGTATTATTGTTACAAATGCTTCCTTACCTCATGGGTTTGAATGTTAAGTTTTCACTGGTAACAAATACTATATAGACATACTAAAAATACTGATATTTGTTTCTAAACTGGTATAGGTCTGTGCAGCAACATAGTTTGTAATATCATCCATGCATCAGGCACTTTGCTTGAAGTAAGCACTTCCAAAATGTACATAATTTGCATACACAATTCAGCAATCACATATGTTCATGGCTATACAATAGATAACAAAATTTAGTAATGTGACTGGTATGTACCTTTGTAAGTGTCGATATTATTGTGATAAACATTTCTTTCACACTTTGTTATTAAAACTAGAACTTTGGCATTTGCCTGATTTTTTTGAATGACAAAATAACCAAAAAATCCAAATTTTGATAATAGCTGAGAAGACACTATCATACAGAATCAAAGACAAAACTGAAAAATTCAAGCCATTCTGTAGGGACTGTAGAGGAAAGCAGATGTGATATGCAGATTGACTGAAATGATCTGGAATCTGAACTGCCATTTCAGAAATGCAGCCAGGATCTTTTAACCTGTGAAGTGAATCATCTAAATCTTGCAGGTCAACCTCCAGAGCTCCCTTGCCATGGGGCACGGTTGTGGTTCATGTTTGGGAATAGTTGGGGTTGTCTGAACTTAGAGAAGCCCAAGAAAGAATACTTTTGTTTATCCTGGCCCCACAAGAAAATTTTTTTAAAAAAACAACACATCCAGGGCTCTTTTAATGAAAGTTACTCTGTCACAGAATTCATTTGAGTTGAAAGCTACAGGCCAAATTATCCATTTTAAATTACAGTCCACTGCCAAAGATGTCGGCGAGATGTGACTTCCTGGCAAAGAGAAGGATCCTGGTAACTTTGGATAGGTCAGTTGAACGGATAAACTTTAGTATAAGGCAGTGCAGGAGCCTTCCCACCAGTGAGTAAAGGGGGAAATGTTATCCCTCCACCTGCCTGGTTCTGCTGGGCTTCCCTTATCCACCAGCTGTTTCAATCAGGATGTGCAGTGATACCTGACTGGTTGTTACAGGAATGGTGCAGACAGAGCTAATGTGAGATTTTGTCTGCCGGTCAAGGGAAGTAGCAGGACACCAATGATCTTAGGACACTAGCAGAATCAAAGACACAGGTTCACACTTCCCAGCTCACAGGCTTATAGAGCTGCCAGGGTAGGTTTGAACTAGGTTGGCAGGGAGTTGCAATCCTAAGCAGCAGGGAGGCAAATGACAGGCTGGAAAGTGATGCAGAGGTCAGTGACAGCAAGTTGAATGGACATGGCAGGCAGGAGAATGGCCATGAGTGAGGCATAGCCTATTGGGTTAAATTGTATTTAATTTAATGCAAGTGGTCTGAGAGGGAAGGTGGACAATCTTAGGACTTGGATAGTTACATGGGACTGGGATATTATACCCACTAGGAAAATGTGGTCAAGGAAGGGTCAAGACTGGCAACTTTAGGCAGAGAGGTGCTTTTGGTGGGATACAGCCAGAGGAAAAAGAGGAGGGAGAGTTGCATTTTTGATTAAGGAATTAATCAGAGATGAAATTACTGAAGGATTGAGACTTTCTGGGTAACTTACCTACTTGGACCCTTAGCTCCCAGTGCAGCATAGGCCATTTATGACCGCCCGTCTCCATTGTCAAAGTCAATGGTATTGTTGGAGTTCATCAACATTTCTGTAATCCGTTGTATCCACTGTATAAGGGATTGGCCTGTACAAATTCACCACAGCCCTTTTGGCCAGCCCTACCCATTTCTACCTTTCACGACAGGGATGTAGGGTTGGACTTTGAGAGGCCTTTATGGATGAAGCTGAGAGACAAAATTAGAAGAACAAATAAGCAGGGAGATTGTGCAAATTTGTAAGTATAATAGTGTTGTCATGGTAGGGTATTTCAACTTTCCTAACAGATTAGGACTGCCATACTGTTAAGGGTTTAGATGAGTGGAATGTATTAAGTACATTCAGGAAACTTTCCTTGGGCCCTTCAGAGAGTGGGCAAAGCTCTCTTGGATAATATGACTGAGGTAACATGAGGGAGTATTTTGGGACTAGTGGCTATAGTTCAATTAGTTTTAAAATGATTATGGAAAGAGACCAAACAGATCTGTGGGTTCAGGTTCTAAACAGGGCAAGGCGAATGAGACAAGAGCTTCAAAGGTTGATTGTGGGCAAGTGGGGGACTGTTAAGGTGAGATGCTGAGAGCTCAAGATCTGCATGTCTGCATGTTCCTGTAAGAATGGAGGGCATGTTGGTTGGAATAGTGAGCGATATCGAGACCCTAGCCAGGAATAAAAAGGAGACATGGGTCAGGTACAGGTAGTCAAGATCAAATGAATCCTGGAGAAGTGTAAGAGATGCATAAGTTTACTCAAAGAGGAAATCAAGAGGGCAAAAAGTAAGCATGAGATAATTTTCACAGAGAATATTAAGGAAGGAAAATCCAAAGAGATATTGTGTTATTAAGAGGAAAAAAAAGAGTAACTGAAGGGAGAATAGGGCCCCTCTAAGACTATGAAGGACAACTTTGTGTGGATCTGCAGGAGATGGGCAAAGTCCTGAATGGATATTTCTCCTCTGTTTTTGCCATGGAGAAAGACAGGAAGACTTTGGAACCAGGAAAACGAAATAGGGAGGTATTGGGGATAGTCTGCAAAAATGTGAAGGTAGAAAGATCTCCAGGGCCTGATGAGGTTTATTCAAGAACACTGTGGCAGGTTAAAGATAAGCTGGGAAGTCATGGTGTGGTTGTACAGGACGTCGGTGAGGCCATACTTGGGTTATTGTGTTTAGTTTTGATCACCCTGTCATCAGAAGGATGTTATTAAACTGGAAAGAATACAGGAAAGATTTACAAGGATACTACATGTAATGTGCTGGAGGAACTCAGCAGGTCAGGCAGCATCTATGGATCGGAATAAACAGTCACCGTTACGGCTCGAGACTCTTCATCAGGACTGGAAATGTTAAAGACTTGAGGAGACTGAGGTGATCTTATAGAGAGCCATACAATTTTAAGGGGCATGTAAAGGATGAATACTCTCAGTACTTTTCCTAGGGTTGGGGAATCAATAACTAAAGGGGAGAGATTTAACATAAGAGGGGAAAGATTTAAGTGGAATTTGAGGGGAAGTTTTTTTTTAAACAAAGGGTGCTATCTATGTTGAATCAGATGCCAGAAAAAGTAGTTGAGGCAGTACAATAACAACTTTTAAAAGACAGTTGGACAGGTACATGGATTGGAGAGGATGAGGGCAGCATGGGTCAGATGCTGGCAAATGGGATCAGCTGGGATGGGGCAATTTGGTCCATGGACCAGCTGGGCTGAAGGGATTGTATGACATTATGACTCGTAGGATATTGTATCCCAGTCCCTGACTTTAAATTCTGCTTAGGGGATAACTTCAGGAATTAACACAGGATACAATTTATAAGAATACTGAAGGGTTCTGCACTTTAATTCAGTAAAGTTTAATTTACTCAGTGAATGTAAACATCACTGGCAAGGTGGGCATTTTAATTCCTATCCCTATTCCTGTTCCAATATACTGGTCCATGGCTTCCTCTTCTGCCACGATGCGGCCACACTCAGGTTGAAGGAACAACACCTTATATTCCGTCTGAGTAGCCTCCAACGTGATGGCATGAACATCGACTTCTCTAACTTCCGTTAATGCCCCACCTCCCCCTCGTACCCCATCCATTATTTATTTATATACACACATTCTTTCTCTCTCTCTCCTTTTTCTCCCCCTGTCCCTCTGACTATACCCCTTGCCCATCCTCTGGGTTTTTCCCCCCCTCCCCCTTTTCCTTCTCCCTGGGCCTCCTGTCCCATGATCCTCTGATATCCCTTTTGCCAATCACCTGTCCAGCTCTTGGCTCCATCCCTCCCCCTCCTGTCTTCTCCTATCATTTTGGATCTCCCCCTCCCCCTCCCACTTTCAAATCTCTTACTCACTCTTCCTTCAGTTAGTCCTGACGAAGGGTCTCGGCCTGAAACGTCGCATGTACCTCTTCCTAGAGATGCTGCCTGGCCTACTGTGTTCACCAGCAACTTTGATGTGCGTTGCTTGAATTTCCAGCATCTGCAGAATTCCTCGTGTTCACCTATCACCTTCCAGCTTGTCCTCCTTCCCCTCCTCCATCTTCTTATGTTGGCATCAACCCCCTTCCTTTCCAGTTCTGAAGAAGGGACTTGGCCCAAAACATCGACAGATTCATTTCCATAGATACTGCCTGACCTGCTGAGTTCCTCCAGCATTTTTTGTGCATTGCTCTTGATTTCCAGCATCTGCAAGCTTTCTCATGTTTACTTTTCTCCATTTCCTATATAGTACATCTTGAGAAGATGATGAGGTTCCTTCCTGAACTTCTACAGACCAGCAGCTGATTCTTTTTGCATGTTGACAATTGAGTTGTCTGTTCTTTTTAGATTCAACACAGTTTGCAGTGGTTAGTACTGCTGCCTCAGGGTGCCAGGGACCTGTATTTGAATTTGTCCCCAGCTGCTGCATGTGTGAAGATTGCATGATCTTCCTGTGACTGTGCAGATTTCTGTCGGGGTCTCTAGCTTCCATCTGCAATGCAAAAATATGATAGTGCATTAATTAATTGATGTTGTCCTTGATTGCTGTTGTCCTTTGTATCCGACGATTACAGTTTGATTTGTGCAGGTCTTCTCCTGTGCTTTACATGATGAGAATTGCATGGAGGAACATGTGGCAGAGTAACACACACAAAATGCTGGAGGAACCCAGCAGGTCAGGTAGCATCTATGGAAATGAATAAACAGTTGACGTTTCGGGCCATGACTCTTCACCGGCACAGGAAAGGAAGGGGGAAGATGCCGGAGTAAAACGGTGGAGCGAAGGGAAGGAGAATAGCTAGAAAGTGATAGGTGAATGGTGGGAGAGGAAGGAATCTGAAAGGAGAGCAGAGTGGACTACAAGAGAAAGGAATGGAGGAGGGGACCTTGGGGAAGTGACAGGCAGGTGAGAAGAGGTAAAAGGCTAAAGTGGGGAATGGTTGAAGCTTTTTACTGGAAGGAAAAATTGATATTTATGCTATCTGGAGGCTATCTTCATGCGAACTGCAAGGGTAAAAGGACCCTGATGGTGGTTATATACAGGCCTCCCAACAGTGGCTGGGAGGAGGACTACAGGTTACAACAGGAAATAGAAAGGGTGAGTCAAAAGGGCAATGTTATGGTAGTCATGGGAGATTTTAATATGCAGGCTGATTGAGAAAATCAGATTGGTAATGGATCTCAAGAGAGTGAATTTGTTGAATGCCTAAGAGATGGCTTTTTAGAGCAGTTTGTTGTTAAAGCCTACTAGGGGATCAGCTATGCTGGATTGGGTGTTATGTAAAGAACCAGAGGCGATTAGGGAGCTTAAGATAAAAGAACCCTTAGGAGCCAGTGATCACAATATGATTGTGTTCAACTTGAAATTTGATAGGGAGAAAGTAAAGTCTGACATAGCAGTATTTCAGCAGAGTAAGGGAAATTACAGTGGTATGAAAGAGGAGTTGGCCAAAATAAATTCAAAGGAGCTGCTGGCGGGGATGTCAGCAGAGCAGCAATGGTGTGTGTTTCTGGGAAAAATGAGGAAGGTGCAGGGCACGTGTATTCCAAAAGTGAAGAAATACTCAAATGGTAGAATAGTGCAACCATGGCTGACAATGGAAGTCAAAGCTAATGTAAAAACAAAAGAGAGGGCATACAACAAAGCAAAAATTAGTTGGAAGAGGATTGGGAAGTTTAAAAACCTACAGAGAGCAACTAAAAGTATCATTAGAAAGGAAAAGATGAAATATGAAAGCAAGCTAGCAAATAATATCAAAGTGGATATTAAAAGATTTTTCAAATATGTAAAAAATTAAAGCAAGATGAGAGTGAATACAGGACCACTAGAAAATGAGGCAGGAGAACTAATAACAGGGGACAAGAAGATGGCTGATGAACTAAATGAGTATTTTGCATCAATCTTCACTGTGGAAGACACTAGCAGCATGCCAGATGTTGTAGTGTGTGAAGAAAGAGAAGTGGGTGCAGTTGCTATTACAAGGAGGAAGGTGCTCAAAAAGCTGAAGACCTAAAAGTTCATTAAGTCACTAGATCAGATGAACTGCACCCTAGGGTTCTGAAAGAGGTAGCGTTCGAGATTGTGGAGGCATTAGCAATGATCTTTCAAAAATTATTGGACTCTGGCATGGTGCTAGAGGACTGGAAAATTGCAAATGTTACTTCACTCTTTTAGAAAGGAAGAAGGCAGCAGAAAGGAAATTGTAGACCAGTTTGCCTGACCTCAGTGGTTGGGAAGATGTTGGAGTAACTTGTTAAGGATGAGGTGATGGAGTACTTGGTGACACAGGATAAGATAGTACAAAGTTGGCATGGTTTCCTTAAGGGAAAATCCTGCCTGACAAACCTGTTGGATTTCTTTGAGGAGATTGCAAGTAGGATAGATAAAGGGGATGTAGTGGATGTTGTATATTTGGGCTTCCAGAAGGCCTTTGACAAGGTGCCAGACATGAGGCTGCTTACCAAGTTAACAGCCCATAGTATTACAAGAAAGTTACTAACAGGGTTAGAACATTGGCTGATTGGAAGAAGGCAGCGAGTGGGAATAAAAGGATCCTTGCCTGTTTGGCTACCAGTGACTAGTGGTGTCCCGCAGGGGTCGGTGTTGGGATCACTTCTTTTTATGGTGTATATAAATAACTTAGATGATGGAATAAATGGCTTTGTTGCCAAGTTTGCAGATGATACGAAGTCTGGTGGAGGGGCAGCTAATGTTAAGGAAGCAGGTAGGATGCAGAAGGACTTAGACAGATTAGGAGAATGGACAGGAAAGTGACAAAAGAAATATAATGTTGGAAAATGCATGATCATGCACTTTGGTAGTCGAAATAAATGTGCGGACTATTTTCTAAACGGGGAGAAAATCCAAAAAATCTGAGATGCAAAGAGACTTAGGAGTCCTTGTGCAGAACACCCTGAAGGTTAACTTTCAGGTTGAGTCAGTGGTGACGAAGGCAAATGCAATGTTAGCATTCATTTCGAGAGGTCTAGAATACAAGAGCAGGGATATGATGCTAAGGCTTTATAAGGCACTGGTGAGGCCTCACCTTGAGAATTGTGAACAGTTTTGGGTCCCTCATCTTAAAGGAGATGTCCTGGCATTGGAGAGGGTCCAGAGGATGTTCACAAAGAATGAAAGTGTTATCATACAAAGAACATCTGATGGCTCTAGGTCTGTACTCGCTGGAATTTAGAAAGATGAAGAGGGATCTCATTGAATCCTTTTGGATGTTGAAAAGCCTAGACATAGTAGATGTGAAAAGGATGTTTCCCATGGTGGTGGAGTCTAGGGCAAGAGGGCACAGCCTCAGGATAGAGAGGCGTCCATTCAAAACAGCTATGGAGGCCTGGTCATTGGGTGTAGTTAAGATAGAGATCAATAGATTCTTGACTGGACATTGCATCAAAGGTTTCAGGGAGAAGGCTGGGAAATGAAGTTGAGGAGGAGAAAAAAAGGGATCAGCTATGATTGAATAGCAGAGCAGACAAGATGGGCCAAATGGCTTAATTCTGTTCCTATGTCTTATAGTCTTATGGTCTATCCAGATGGAATTTAAGGTGATGTTATCTTGGCAGAAGAGGAGGCCATGGACTGTCATGTTGGAATGGGAATGGGAATTGGAATTAAAGTGTTTGGCCACCAGGATAGTTTTTAAAATGGAAAAGCCTTTGCACTGGGGCAGTTCCACACTTTTGACCTCAGAAGTCCTGGCTCAGTAGTACGACTAGTCACCACAACTGGGGACTTCCTTAGGTGCACAGGGTGACCATGACTTTCTCTGTGCCTTGTCATGCCTCCACTCTCCATGAACCATTGCAGAACCACCTTCCTGGCCATTGGATCTCACTGTTAATCTTATCTTCCCAGTCCACCAGAGCTGGCTTGGATGGACAATTCCTCAGTGAGTGTGTTAACTGGCAATTGATAATTGCCAATCAGTATATGGACAAGTGGCAAAGCCAATCAAAGAGCAGAAGGTTGGTATGGGAGAGCGAATAATTTGCAGGATTCCATGGAGGGGGAGAGGGACTTAATCAGCATTCACCTAATCAACTGAATGACATTATGTACCGTCCTGGTAAGTAAGCAACTTCAGAGACGGATGATAATTACACTGATGTGAGTCCGGAGCTCTATATAGGACCAGACCAGAACAAGACCGCAGGACCTTACTCCATATGGGACCAGACCAGAAAAGGACTGCAGAAACATACAATGGAGATTTGAATATTCCCTTTGCCCCACAAGATGACCTTCAGTTTCACAGCCATGGACCTCTCCCCGATCCTGTGATGTTACCATACCTTCTACCAGTGAGACATCTTTGGGAGCCAACCCTCACAAACTCATATTCCTGTGAGAAAATTAATGGACAAGTTGGATTTTAAACAATTCATCAGTTTTACTGATGGTAAAGAAATATTATCTTCATTTTGTTTAAGCAGAATTCAAATTCAATCATCATCTTGGAGTCATAAAGCACTGCAGCACAGAATGGCTGATCTAGTCCATGCTGAGCTGTTGTTCTGCCTAGTCCCAATGTCCCTATCCAGGACCACAGCTCTCCATACCCCTTCCATCCATGTACTTATCCAAACTTCTTTTAAATGCTCCAAATGAACCCACATCCCCCACTGCCGCAGACAACACGCTCCAGACTCACACCACCCTCTGAATGAAGAGTTTCGCCCCAACGTTCCCCTCAAATATTTCACCTTTCGCACTTAAGCCATGACCTCCAGTTCTTGTCTCACTCAACTTCAGTGAAAAAAGCCTGCTTGCCCTACCTACAGTATATTCCTCATAATTTTGTATACCTCTATCAAACCTCCCCTCATTCTCCTGTGCTCCAGGAAAAAAGTCCTGAAGTATTCAACTTCTCCCTTCAACCCAGGTCCTCAAATCCCGGCAACATCCTTGTAAATGTTCTGTGCACTCTCTCAATCTTACTGGTATGTTTCCTGTACGTTGGTGACCACAAATGCGCACAGTACTCCATATCTGGCCTCACCAATGTTTTGTACAACTTCAACATAAGAGCCGCACTTCTGTACTCAATATGCTGATTTATTAAGGCAAATGTCTCCCTTTATGATCCTATCTAGTTGCAACATCCCTTTCAAGGAATTATGGATGTGTATTCCCAGATGCCTTTGTTCTACCACATTGTTCAGTACTCTACCGTTCACAGTGTAAGTCCGACACCGGTTTGTCCTCCCAAAGTGCAGCACCTCACTTGTCTGCATTAAATTCCTTCTGCCATTTTTCAGCCCATTTTCCCCAAGGGAAAACATAATAGGATCTGGACCTATATTAGTAAAGGCCTCTTAATAACTAGTATCTAGGCTAGTAGATGACCACAGCCACTGAATTCTGCCCAGTCATCTGAGGTGGGTCAGGGATTTATTGTACACAACCATCCCTTCCCCCTTTGAGAGCACCAGGAGGCTGGATATTGCTTTAGCAAGTAGCACAGGGGAATGAGAAACTAGAACAAGGGGCTTAGTTCTGAAATCATTCCAAGTCTTTTAATGGGCAAGTTCGGAAGCAAAGTTTCACAGAATGCATTGTGGAAACAAGGAACTTTTTTCTTCAACTCTGGGGGTTGATTGGAAACTTTAGGATGATGATAACTAGAGGTACAGTAAACTAGATTAGGCGTGTTCTTGGCTAATGCAATTAAAGTTTACTAAAGCAAGCCTGTTTGATAAAATTCAGATGCAGATCAGCTTGGATCTAGTCAAATGGTTTAAAGTGTGAATGCCTTCCTCCTGTTCCCTTACTGCAGCCAATAAATATCAGTCCTGTGCTGGCCGGAGGCCAGAAGGACACTTGATTCAGTTTACATGAACCTGAATGCCGACAGTGAACAGATCCCAGAGGTTTCCTATACCTCAGCCTTGGCCTGACCTGAATCAAGGTCTTTGAGATGAAAGGCTGGAGTCTAAGCTCCCCTGAGCCTAAATTCTCTGCATTCCACAAAAATTAGGTCTTGTAAAGTACTGCCTTTGATTAGTTTAACAATCTTCAGGACTATTACTCTAAGTCCTGCGAACCCTCCACCCTTCTATCCAGCTGCATTCTCCTTTTCTGTGGTCTGGCTGTCTAGTCCCTGCTCCCACCCCTCTTGTCTGTGGCGGGCCCTTCTGTGAAATTAATAAATTAATCTGATATTCCACTCCTGCCCCCCAGTATTGGCTGCAACAGGGAAAGTGGTCACCATTTCAAAAGGACGCTTGGAGAAAGCGGATGTTTTCTTAGTTAGATCACTTTCGCACATTCCCTGACTCGCACAACTAGCACAATGTCACCCTCTGCTGTTGGTAGGAGCATAGCACACTGGATATGGTGAAAGGCAGCAACTTCCAACAATCTTGAGTTGGGATGGTTCATCTCCATCCTCATCCTGCTCCTCAGGAGTAAAGTACACACACTGGGTGGAAGAGAACAATGCACCTCTGTCTGGTACAGGGCAGCTTGAGCATGTCAGTGTCAGCTCCACTACTGTACACAGAAGCCACAAGGAAATAATTCACTCCTGTGTGATGTGGCAACTCACTGTCAACCCCTCCATGTGTAAAGTATATGCAGAGAGAAGTGATTCACTGCTGTCTGGTACTGTATGGTTTGTGTATGTCTCAATGTCAGCTCCTCCCCGGCTACAGTATTCTCTATGTATGAGGGACTGATTCATTTCCTTCCAATACATTTCAGTTCATCTGTGCTGCTTTAGCCTCTGTACATTCTGCAGTAACCAGCAGCAAAAGCAATGATTCATTCCCATGCATTAGAAGTACCACCCTGAGGGTCTTGAAGACTTCACTTGAATTTATATGGAGCATTTAACAAGTTGTGTCAAATCTGCCATACAAACTCAAGGAAGGTCTTCAAGGGTTAAATTCCATGGCAGTCAATGGCATATATACTGTATATTGACAATGAGCCACAAATTAGGGCAGGTTTCTGAAATCTGATCAAAAATTTAAGGAGCACCTATGGAGAAGTTAATTCCCAAGCTCAGGGTCTTGCTAGCTGAGGGTACAGCCACCAACAGCAAAGCAGTGGACATCAGTAAGACTCCAGATGTGTTGGAGCATTGTATGTTTGGGAAGAGATTGTGAAAAAGGTAAGTGAACGACCATGTAAGAATTTAAAACCAAAACAGTTCTAAAGTTGAATCATTGTTTAATCGTGTGTCAATGTTGCCCAAAGAGCACAGGGATTTAAGTGAATGGAATTTGGTAGAACTTGGAACATGGTCAGCAAAGAAACAAAGCTACTCACAGAAAACCTTCTTACAGAAGGTCAAGTGGTAACAGGAAGATGTTGTTGACAAATTCAATGTCTGGAGTGATGTCTCAAGGACATGAAAACATCCTGCAAAAATATGAGTGTCCATCACTGTGTGGTCAAAGTTAGTGAGGCACCACAAAAAACTGTCCCACTGACATAGACTGTTCCATGTCATAGACTCTCACCATTTCCATTACAATGCCACCAGGCAGGATTTCAACCTAAGGTTCATTATGTCACACCCAATCCTTGCACACTCACAATGACCAGATCCAATACTCATTTGTTGTGATAGGATTGGATTATGATGATTCACTGGGCAGGAAGAAAAGGTACCCCCAGGTGCCACTTGGTGGAGAGTGACCCACAGCTAAACGCTCTGGGGTATGTATCGTGAAGACTTCCCTAAGCATCTGCATGAAATCTGCCTGCATCAAAGTAGGCGGACTGACTAATAGTGAGTGACTGTCTTGGTTGTTTCCCTTGTGATCGTAAGATCCTTTGGGACATTAATAATGTGGAATGCCACAAGTTCAATTTACTGGCTTATAGGTGGAAAGCAGGGGCGGACAGTGGAAGAGTTGCATGGGTCTCAGTCGTAGCAAGGACTAGGCCTTAAGCCAGGAGAGAGGCATCGAAACTGGTGAGCTCCACTGAGGGCAGTGTGGCACAGTGTCCAGGATGGATTTGGTGCTTCCCCCAGTGTTCGCTCAGCAGAAGACAAACTCCATTGTGGTCGACTTACAGATTTCTGCAGCATTCGTGGCTCAGGTCTGGACTTTTTGTTTTGTGTGACATCTTTCTGAGCTTGCTATCTTCTATGTGCTGTTTGTGCTTTGTGCTGTGCGACTCTTGGTACTGTGTTTTGGACCTTGTCCCTGTAGGAATGCTGTCTCATTTGGCTGGATTCATGTATCATCGAAAGGCAATTGAACTTGAACTGAAAGACCACAAGGAGAATTCAGCTCCACTTTCTGTGAGACTTTCCATCAACATTTGTATGTTCTCCCCGTGGCCACGTGAGTATCCTCCCACATTTCGAAGACGTGTGTGTTAGGGCTGGTAAGTTGTGGCCATGTTGTTTTGGCACTTCTGGGCTGCCCCCCTACACGTCGCAGACTGTGTTGGTCATTGACGCCAAAAACAATGCAATCCACTGTATTTTTTCAAAGTTTTGATGTACATGTGACAAATAAAGCAAACCTAATCATGTCCAGAACGGAGGTGCTGACTTGCTCTATTTCAACAGCTGGCTGATCTCTGGTGTATCTTGTGAGTTCTCATGGTGACTCTGCTAAGAGATGACTACACATCGAGGGAACTCCATGTTTCTATGTAACTGGCATTTTGAACTGTCGCCCTGTAAGTGCTATGTAGAGCGGTTGTACACACTAGGAACAAGCCCACCCTCTCATCATGTCAAGACCACGGCATTGCTCCTATCTATACAAATCCCATTTACCTGCATTCAGTCTGTAGCCTTCTGTGCTCTGGTGATTCACATGCTTGACCAGATATTTCTTAGATGCAGTGAGAGTATCTGATCCAGCACTTGCTCATCCAGCCCATCCCAGTCTGTAACCACTCTCGCTGTGAATCATTTCCCTTTCATATCTCCTCTGAACCTACCTTTCAACCTCATGCCTACATTCCACCAAGGGAAAAGATTATTTTTATTCACCTATCTCGCCTTTTCATAATTTTCTACCTCTGTCAGATCATCCATATCCTTCTCTGCTCCAGAGAAATCAAACCCAGCTTCTTTGGTCTCTCCCGGCAACTGTAGTTCTCCACTCTAGGCAACGTCGTGTTAAATCCCCTTTGTACCTTTTCCAACACCATCACAATAATGGAGTGAACATGGTACTCCAGGTGTGGCCCAAAGTTATAATATTGTGACTTGCTATGTCTGAGCTAATGAAAGCAAAAATCCCATACACCTTCTGCACCATCCTATCTAGCTGTGCAGACACTCTCAGTGACATGTACTCCCTGTTCATTGACTATCCCTAAGTCCCTACCATTTACCTTTGTTTTTCTTCCCAAAATGCCTTACTTCATATTTGTCAGGATTAAATTCTATTTGACATTCTTCTGCCCACCATTCCAGCTAACATAATACACTGTGGCCTTTGACAACCTTCCTCACCATCTATAGCACCATCAATTTCCATATTGGAGAGTGTCAGACACACACCAATTCATCAGAAAGCCGTGGCCTTGCCAAAGCCCTCACATCTGCTGTAGGAGAGCAGCAGCCTGGGAAGTCTCTGAGTGAACATTTAAGGGTCAAGCCATTGTCTGAGAGACCCCTGCAACCACTTAGCATTAGGCAGACCTCGGTCATGTTCTCCTCTCTCTGACAGGATTGTGGGCTGAAGGGCCTGTATTGTGCTGTAGGTTTTCTTTGTTTCTGCCACTCCCACCACCCCTGGTAGGGTATTCCATACACTCACCACTCTCTGTGTAAAAATCTTACCCCTGACACCCCTCTACACTCCTCCAATCACTTTAAAATGATGCCCCCTCGTATCATTTTAGCTTCAGAGAATTTGGTAGCTTCAGACAATGCAAGTACACAGCATCCAGCCTTCTCCAGTTGTCTATAAACCTGCAATTGATTTAAAAACACAGGTCAGGATGGTCTTTGCTGCTGCTTAATGCTAGGTTCTGCACTTACATTTCTGACATAAATTGAGAAAGCCTAGCTAAATCAGTGAGAAACTGAACAGCGCCAAAACAGTGAGAACAGATGTCTTCAATTTGCTTTTCAACACACTCAATACAGCCGACACATAGCACCACAGTAACTACCTGCTTGTTGTATGAAAATACAGGCTACTAATTTTCAAGTGAAATTACAAGCAAGTTTGACCTATAATGTGAAAACCAAAGTTCACAGTCAACATGGCTTAGTTACATTTTTGAGGGATTAATATTAGATAGTACATTGGAAAAATGTCCATTTGGGATGACAAATAGGGTTTAGCATTCTATATCAAAAAGGGCTTATTCCATAAAACAGTACCTCATGGTGAAAGGCCTTGACCGAGTGGATGTGGAGAGGATGTTTCCTAGGGTGAGAGAGTCTAAAATCAGAGGACATACCTCAGAATAGAGGAGTGTCCTTTTAGAACAGCGATGAGGAGGAATTTATTTAGCCACAGACTGGTGAATCTGTGAAATTCTTTGCCTCAGGCAGCTGTGGAGGCCAAGTCTTTATGTACATTTAAGGCAGAGCTTGATAGATTCTTGATTGTTCAGGCATGAAGGGATACAGGGAGAAGGTAGAAGACTGGGGCTGAGAGGAACATTGGGTCAGCAATGTTGAAATGGCAGAGCAGACTTGATGGGACAAATGGCCTAATTCTGCTCCTATATCTTATGGTCTCATGGCCTTATCATCAGGAACTAGAGTGTCAAACGGGATTACATGCTTGGGTCCTGATGAAGGATCTCTGACCGAAACGTCGTCTGTTCATTTGTCTCCATAGGTGCTGCCTGACCTGCTGAGCTCCTCCAGCATTTTGTGTGTATCTCTCTGGTCCTTGGAGTAGATTGAGCTGATTCAGGGGCTGTTATGCAACCATGCATCTGATGACAGGATCCCCCCACTATCAGCATGTAACTCTTCAAAATGACAATACATTGTTTGTCCATCTATGCCCACGGGTATTGATCAACCTTTGATCTGAACAGCCTGCTAGGGAGAGAGCTGAATTTCTATTTACAATTTAGATCAGCATTTCCTTCTCCATAAATGTGATTTAATTTGAAAGAAATACACAGAGTTGAAAAAAAACTGCAGATGGTTGTAGGCTGAGCCTGTTCCATCACGGGCCCAAGACCCCCTATCATGGAGGATATCTTCAAACGGTGCTGCCTCAGGTAGCCGGCGTCCATCGATAAGGACTGGGACATGCCGCACTAGCACCAGGGAGGAGCTACGGAGTCTGAAGAATTACACTTAACGTTTTAGAAACAGTTTCTTCCCCTCCGTCATCAGATTTCTGAACGGTCCATCATCTCATTGACACTAACTCACCTTTTAGCTCTTCCTTTGCACTATTTATTTATTTTTAATATATTTCTTATTGCAACAAATTAATTTTTAAGTCTTCCACTGGATTGCTGCCACAAAACAACAAAAAGGCATCCGTTAGTCTTGCGAGACCATGGATCTGCACCTGGAAACTCTTCGCTCTCCAGTGGGCAGGCCTGGGCAAGGTTGTATGGAAGACCAGCAGTTGCCCACGCTGCAAGTCTCCCCCCTCCATGACACCAATGTTGTCCAAGGGAAGGGCATTAGGACCCATACAGCTTGGCACCGGTGTCGTCGCAGAGCAATGTGTGATTAAGTGCCTTGCTCAAGGACACAACACGTTCCCTCAGCTGGGGCTCGAACTCACGGCCTTCAGGTAGCTAGTTGAATGCCTTAACCACTTGGCCACGTGCCCACACCACGTGCCAAAACAACAAATTTCATGTATATGTCACTGATAATAAACCTGATTCTGAATCATACATTTGTGATATTATATAATCATTTGTCATTGAGATAAGAATCGTGTAAGCAAGACAGGGATTTATTGGTCATTCCTCAATGCCCTGAGAAGCTGGTGTGAGTCTTCTCCTTGAACTGCTAACGATGCTTTGATGAAACTGATGGCCCATTTGGGCACACTTGGGAACTAGAGTCACTTGCAGGGCAGAACAGGTGAGCACAGCAGATTTCCCTCCTTGAATCAGCTGTGTTTTCAAATCAGCGGGTCACTTCTACTGTTTTATGTGTCATTAACTAAAATGTCAGGGAAGTCACTTACTAACAAGAGAAGAGCTGCAGGTGCCGGAAACCTGAGCAACTCACAAAATGCCAGAGGAACTCAACAGGCCAGGCAGCATCTATGGAAAAGAGTATAGTCGAGATTTCGGGCCGAGACTGAGGAAAGGAAGATGAGGAGTCAGAGTAAGAAGCTGGGGGGTGTGGAACAGAAGGGAGAAACACAAGGTGAGGGTGAAACTGGGGGGGGGGTGGGGGAGGAATGAAGTAGAGAGCTGGGAAGTTGTTTGGTGAAAGAGATACAGGGCTGGAGAAGGGGAAATCTGATAGGAGAGGACAGAGGAGGCGGAAGAAAGAAAAGGAGGGAGGAGCACCAGAGGGAGGTGATGCGATGAGCAGTTAGGGAGATAAGGTGAGAGATGGAAATGGGAATGGGGAGTGGTGAAGGAAACAGGGGTGGGGCACTAATGAAAGTTCACAAAATCAGTGTTCATGCCAGCAGATTGGAGGCTACTCAGACAGAATTTAAGGTGTTGCTCTTCCAACCTGAGTGTGACCTCATCATGACAGTAGGGGAAGCCCTGGACTGACATGTTGGAATGGGAATGGGAAGTGGAGATAAAATGGGTGGCCACTGGGAGATCCCGCTTTTTCTGGTGGATAGAGTGTAGGTGCTCAGCAAAGCAGTCTCCCCAATACACAGGAGGCCACACCGGGAGCACCAGATACAGTACATGACCCCAGCAGACTCACAGGTGAAGTGTCACATCACCTGGAAGGATTGTTTCGGGCCCTGAATGATGGTGAGGGAGGCGGTGTAGGGACAGATGTAGCACTTGTTCCGCTTGCAAGGATAAGTGCCAGGAGGGAGATCAGTGGGGGGGGATGAATAGACAAGGGAGTCGCATAGGGAGCAATCCCTGCAGAAAGCAGAAAATGGGGGAGGGAGGGAAAGATGTGTTTGGTGGTGGGATCCTGTTGGAGATGGTGGAAGTTACAGAGAATTATGAATTGGATGTGGAGGCTGGTGGGGTGGTAGGGGAGGACAAGAGGAACCCTATCTCTGGTGCTGTGGCGGGGGAATGGGGTGAGGGCAGACATGCAGGAAATGGAAGAGGTGCAGTTGAGGGCAACATTAACGGTGGAGGAAGGGAAGCCCCTTTCTTTGAAGAAGGAGGACATCTCCTTTGTTCTGGAATGAAAAGCATCCTGAGAGCAGATGCTGTGGAGCTGGAGGAAATGAGAGCAGGGGATGGTGTTTTTCATTTACCACCACTTAGCTTACATTAGCTGCTTACTATCATAATGCTGTCATCTGGTGGACCAGCTCTATCTTCCCTGTGTATGCCCAAGAAAGAAACCCGATAGAGGGCTGAGAAATGGTGTGGCCCAGATGTACACTTGGATGACCTCTCCATACCTTCCTCAGGGCCATGACTCCATCACCCAAATATCGAGACAAGAACATTTCTTCCTGAGACCTTCTGTGCTCAGCCCACAACCTCACACAGGCCACCTCTGCCTTCCTTCCTGTAGTCCATTAACAAACCTAACGTTTTCACGCCAGTGAAACCTGTTTCTTCTTACTTTGGATTCCTTTTTCACCACTTGTCTAGTCTCTTCCCACCTGCATCTATGGCAGTTACAATGTCCCCTGCCCAATTTAATAGCATCTAATTTCCTGGTCTGATTAGTCTATTTTCAGAATGGACCTTCAATGACACCATCAAAACTTTTTTCTTCATCGAACAGAATCCAACCAGCTCCGAGATCCCCATCATAAAACTGGATATGAACTTAGCTTGGTGGTTGGTTCTTTTCAGATTGAATGTCTGTGACTGGTGGTGTACTGCAGAGATCAGTGCTGAGCCATCTGTTTTAGAGAATTCGATGAGAACATAATCACCAGGAAGTTCACAGATGACACTAAAACTGATGGCATAGTGGACAGTAAAGAAAGTCATCTAAGATTACAACAGGATCTAGAATAGGAAAGTTGGCCTAAGACATGGAAGATGGCATTTAACTCAGACAAATACAAAATTTTGCTTTTTGATAGATCAGGGCTTCCCTCCACCTCTAGAAGGTAGGAGAAGAAGGGTGATCTTCTAGGGGTGTATAAAACCGTGAGGGGCATAAATAATATTAATAGTCGTAGTCTTTTTCTCAGGGTAGGGCACTCTAAAACTAGAGGACATAGTTGATAGGGGAAGATTTAAATGTGATTTAAGGGGTAAATTTTTCAATCAAAGAGTGACAGGTACATGAAATGAGCTGCCAGAGGAACTGGTAGGGGCAAGTACAATTACAGTATTTAAAAGGCAGCTGGGTATAGGGATAAAAAGATTTAGAGGGAATTGGCCCAAACACAGGCAAATCTGGGACTAGCTCAGATTGGCAATTAATTCAGCATGGCTAGTTTGGGCTGAAGGGCCTGTATCACTCTCTGATTCCATGACCACCACCCTCGTCCACCGGAGGGAGCCAGTCTACACATTATGCAACTTCTCCATTGACTTCACCCACTTCCACCAAATATACATGTTACTATGGGAACCCATCTGATTCCTGACTCTGTTTGTAATATTGCGAGATGTGGCACATGTTCTTTACAGTTTTACTGAGTTCCCCCCCCCCCCCCACCAGCTGTTTTCCTAGTAGATTGATGACAATGTTGGTGCTGGTTCTTCCACTTGCCTAAAATTTGAATATTTCATCTCTTTTACTGATAATTTCCAAAATTTCCAACTTTCTCAATCTTATAAAGAGTCAATTTCTCCGATTTATCTCCACCTTGTCTTCTGTACCTCTATTTCTGCTGGGGGAGGGAAAGGGTTAGACTTTGACTAACATTCATCAGAAATTCAACCCCCAACAGTTAACATTACTATATTTCCTATTCTGCTTCCAGTAAAGACTCCATTTACTTCTCCCCATTTCTACTCCTCTATTTCATCTATTCTAACAATAGCATTTTAAAAGTTCAAAGTTCAAAGTAAATTTTATTATCAAACACATTTTCTTATGGGCATACTCAACAAATCTACAGAATAGTAACTATAGCAGAATCAATGAACATCCACCAAACTGGGGCTTTCAACCAGCATACAGAAGACAACAAACTGCAAATGTAAATGGAAGAAATAATAATAAAAAAACAAACAAACAAATAAATAAATAATATAGAAAACATGAGATAAAAAGTCCTTGAAAATGAGTCTGTAGGATCTAGCAACATTACAATGATGGGTCAAGTGAAGTTGAGTGAAATTATTCCATTTTGTTCAGGAGCCTGATGGTTGAGGGGTAATGACTGTTCCTGAACCTGGTGGTGTGATCCTGAGGCTCCTGTACCTCCTTCCTGATGGCAGCAGTGAGAAGGAAGCATGCCCTGCATGGCAGGGGTCCCTGATGGTAGATACTCCCTCCATGCAGCAACGTTTCATGTAGATGTGCCCGATGGTTTAGAGGACTTTACCCATGATGGACTGGGCTGTATCCAATACCTTCTGTTGAATTTTCCATTCAAGCAAAATTTACACACTACTGCTACATCTTCCATAACAGTTGAGGGGCAATCACTATGTCTTTCTGAAACACGAAAGCAGATCTACAGCATAATCAAAGACCCCGTCCACAGCAGACATTTTCTCTTCTTCCCCATCCAATTTGGCAGAAGATATAAAAGCCTGAAAACACATACTACCACGTTTAAGGACAGCTTCAATCCTGCTGTTATAATAGTTCCCTAGATGGACTTCCAACCTCAGAATCTACCTCGTTATGACCTTTGATTGTCATCTGATTGTCTACCTGCACTGCACTTTCCTTTTAACTGTAACACTTCCTTCTGCATTCTGTTATTGATTTACCTTGTACTACATCGATGCACTGTTGCAATGAACTGATCTGTATGAACGGTACGCAAGACAAGTTTTACACCAGACCATAGTACATGTAACAATAATAAAGTAATTTAACAGATTATTACTTTCCAATCCCTCTCCCCACTTTATCTCCCTCCCAAAACTGTTTGTCTTGTCCTCATTCTCCAGTACCACCTCAGGACCAATATCAGACATAGGCACACAAACAATCTGTTTAGTCCTATGTGCTTGCTCCAACATTCAATAAAATCACCGCTGTTCATTTATCTCACCCCTACTTCCCTGTACAGACCTCAGCCAATCTCTGCTTCGAATGTACACAGTGACTGAGGCTTTGCAGCCTCTAGGCAGTGAATTCCAAATCCTCACTACTCTCTTCTTCTTATATTGAGACTGTGAACACATGGCCAAAGAGAAACAACAACTCTCCGAGACCAGGAGAAAATATAAAGTTTAAATGTGATAACATCTCATTAGAGTCATAGAGCACTACCGCAAAGAAACAGGCTCTTCAGCCCATCTAGTCCATCCTCTTCTTCTTAAGCCCATCACCCCTACCGGGGCATTGGCGGCCAACAGCAGCTCACCAGAGTCCTCTGTCCTGCGCCAATAGAAGGTTGATTTGCCCTGTGGCTTCCACTTTCACCACACGGCTTCATACATCTTCCAGACAAAGATACTTCCTCTCCCAGGGAAGAAGTCTTTGGAGCTTCTGTTGATGATTTTGTAGTTTTAGGTTTTTACAGGATGGGTTTACTAGCCCCATACCCAACGCTCCTCCTATCGTGGCTGGGCTTAGGACTATTCACGGCAGAATTCCCATATCTAATCAGCCAATCGTGTTGCAGAAACTCAATGCATTAAAGCATGCAGACATGGTCAAGAGGTTTGGTTGTCATTCAGATAAAAACATCACAATGTGAAAGAAACACACATAAGAGTTGCTGGTGAACGCAGCAGGCCAGGCAGCATCTCTAGGAAGAGGTACAGTTGACGTTTCAGGCCGAGACCCTTCATCAGGACTAACTGAAGGAAGAGTGAGTAAGGGATTTGAAAGTTGGAGGGGGAGGGGGAGATCCAAAATGATAGGAGAAGACAGGAGGGGGAGGGATGGAGCCAAGAGCTGGACAGTTGATAGGCAAAAGGGATACGAGAGGATCGTGGGACAGGAGGTCCGGGAAGAAAGACAGTGGGGGGGGACCCAGAGGATGGGCAAGGGGTATATTCAGAGGGACAGAGGGAGAAAAAGGAGAGTGAGAGAAAGAATGTGTGTATAAAAATAAGTAACAGATGGGGTACGGGGGGAGGTGGGGCATTAGCGGAAGTTAGAGAAGTCGATGTTCATGCCATCAGGTTGGAGGCTACCCAGACGGAATATAAGTTGTTGTTCCTCCAACCTGAGTGTGGCTTCAATGTGAAAGAAATGTGATCTAAGTGACTTTGACCAGGGAATGATAGTTGATGCTAGTTGGGGTGGTTCGGGTATCTCAGAAACTGCAGATCACCTGGAATTTTCATCCACAGCAGTGTCTAGAGTTTACAGAAAGAGGTGTGAAAACAAAATAACATCCAGTGAGTGGCTGTTCTGTGGGTGAAAATGCCTTGTTAATGAGAGAGGTCAGAGGAGATTAGCCAGACAGGTTCAAGCTGATAGCAGGCAACAGTAACTCAAATAACCACATGTTACATCGGTGGTGTGCAAAAGAGCATCTCTGAATCTGCAACATGTCAAAACCTGAAGTGGATGGGCAAGAGCGGAAGTCCACGCACTACACTCAGTGGCACTGTATTAGGCACAGGTGGCACTTAATAAAGTGGCCACGAAGTGTACCTCAGCTACTTGTTTCCTTTATCTATTCTGCTAAATGTATCCTTAAAACAACTTAATAGATTTATCAAAAATTATTTCCTTTTCGCAAATGCACGCTCAACCTACCTGAACATGGTATTATATCTGAAGTGCCTAATACCATTTTCTTAATAACAAATGACGACTATTCGGATTGGCAACAATAATCTCAATCTCCACAATCTCCATCACCACAAAACTGTGTGCTTAGCCCCCGCTCTACTCACTTTACACGTACGAATGGGCAGCTAAGCACAACTCCAATGTTATACTCAAGTTTGCTGACGACACCACTGTCATTGATCGAATCAAGGGTGGTGGTGAATCTGCAAATAGGAGGTAGATTGAAAATCTGGCTGAGTGGCGCCACAACAACCTCTTACTCAACATCAGCAAGACTAAGGAGCTGATTATTGACTTCAGGAGCAGAAAACCAAAGGTAAATGAGCCAGTCCTCATTGGAGGATCAGAGATGGAGAGGGTCAGCAACTTTAAATTCTTCAGTGTTGTCATTTTGGGGGACCTCTCCTGGGCCCAGCACTTGTGTAATTATGAAGAAAGCACAGCACTGCCTCTACCTCCTTAGGACTTTGTGAAGATTTGTCATGATATCTAAAACTTTGACATACTTCTATAGATGTGCAGTAGAGAGTATATTGACTGGCTGCATCAAAGGGTATGGAAACACCAATGCCCTTGAAGAGAAAATCCTACAGGTAGTAGTAGATATGGCCCAGCCCATCGCAGCTAAAGCCCTCCCCACCATTGAGTACATCCACACAAAGTCTTGTCACAGGAAAGCAGCATCCATCATCAGAGACTCCACCAGCCAGGTCATGCTCTCTTCTTGCTGCTGCTGTCAGGAAGAAGGTACAAGAGTCTCAGGACTTACACCACCAGGCTCAGGAACAGTTATTACCCCTCAGTCATCAGGCTCTTGAACCAAAGGGGATAACTACACTTACCCATCTTCAAAATGTTCCCACAACTTATGGACTCATTTTCAAGGATTTTTCATCTCATGTTCTTTATATTTATTATTTTATTATTATTAGTTCTGATTGTATTTGCATTGCTGTCTTTTGCTCACTGATTGAACACCCAAGTTGGTGTGGTCTGTCATTGATTCTATTTTGGTTATTATTCTAATATAGGTTTATTGAGCATGCTTGCAAGAAAATGAACCTCAGGGTTGTATGTGCTGACATATATGTATGTTGATAATAAATTTACTTTGAACTTTGATGTCAGGTTAACAGGTCTGTAGTTCTCTATTATTCCCTCCTTATAGGTACTGGAATTACATTGGGTGCCTTTCACTTTGTGAGAACCATTCCAGAATCTGTGGGATCATCACTGTTTAATGACTTATGGACAACCACAACCCAATGTTTTCTCTATCTTCCCGCTTCTTAGTGCCAAACTGTTTCTTGATTTTCTGAGCTAAAGTCCTCTCCTTCTGCCTTTACCCCATCCTGTTTTATCAAGGCTCCTCCATCTTCTTTCCCATTTTGCCTTTCTCTTGGAAATGTTATCTTAGGATATTTAATCTCCAGCCTTGATCACGTTGCAACTAAACCCTGTAATGGCGATTAAGTTTATTTCTATTTGAACCATTAATTCATCTACAGTCCCTTTCTATGATCATTCATATGTGTTCTTCACTTTTATCGTTACATAACCAAACCCGAACTCAGCAGGTCATTCTACATTGTGTCCATCACCTCTTACTATCAGAGATATTTTAATATGGTTGAAAGCCTGTGGCAGTAATGGGCCAACAAAGAACATTGAGGCCTTGACAGTCATCACCTGAGCCTAACCTGACTCTCGGAGTTTACTCCACCTTGTCTACAGGGGCTCAGCTTGTTCGGCCTTCTGTACCAAGCAAAAGTTAGTTGAATGGTTGGGCACCTTGGACCGAGCCCGGTCAGCGACTGGATTCAACTTCATCTGATCCATGGCGTTGAATCCCCAGTTCTTATTAGAACAGGGAACAGTACAGCACCGAAACAGGCCATTCAGCCCACAATGTTGTGCCAAACCAGCTGAAAAGCAAATCAAGAACACACAAACTCTAATCCCTCCTACTTACATCATGTCCATATCCCTCCATTTTCCTCACACCCATGTGCCTATCTTGGCGGGAGGAGAGAGAGCAGCGTGCCACGCGTGCGCAGCTCTCCAGTGAAAAATGACATCGTATCCCTTAAAAAGGGGCTGTGGACAGTTCTGATTTGATGGAGACAGACGTGAAAGCACAGAGGAACATCTGGAGAAATTTCTGAACCGCAGGTTCGCTACTGTTGTTACTGCGCGATCGGGAATCTTTCGGAGGGAAGGCCTCAAAACCCCTGGCTTTGCCTGCTGTTGGCGACCGAGATTGAGGTCGAATCGTTCGGATAGAGATGGCGCTCAGTACTCGGTGTCGGAGAGCTGATCAGAGCTCGAAGTTTTCGGATGACTCAGAGTTGGACTGTGGTTGGCATGGCAGGGAGAGTTTTTCTTCCTTCTCCCGTCTGCGTGAGATGTGGGACATTTGAGAAACTTTGAACTTTTTACTGTGCTCATGGACTTCTTCATCAAGTTATGGTATTGTTGAAATGTTGTAATTATATGTTATAATTATGTGGTTTTTGTTAGTTTTTTCAGTCTTGGTCTGTCCTGTGTTTTGTGATATCACACCGGAGGAAATATTGTATCATTTCTTAATGCATGCATTACTAAATGACAATAAAAGAGGACTGCGTGTCTTCATAATCTAATAATCTAAATACCCCTGATTAATGTGTAATCATTAGTTGTAATTACTTCATGTCATGTTGTTCTAAATTCATTTGCCATTATGTTCAAACAGACAATGGGAGAGGCTGATAGTGAGGCAAAGAGTGCAGGCTGGATGTCAGTAATCCAGACCAATGGTGTAGAAGACTTTCTTAAGTAAAATATCACACAGTGGGACATTAATAGCAAATTAGGTGTGGACCTCACTCAGCACATCCAGATCACAATGATCCCAACTCTGACCAACATATTGACCGTAAATCCTCTTGAAGGATTGGTGATTGACTCTAGGATACTATTAGCATGTCTGTAGAAAATTCATCGCCACAGTGAAGGAAAGTTCAATGGTTTATTACCCCAATAGTGAACTTCCGAAGAACTTCAGCGGCTGAAAATTCTTTTGTTGCTCCCTAAGTTTCTGAAAGGCTGCGTAGAAATGCATACCACTATCTAGGTGAGAGTAAGAGTTCGGCACGGACTAGAAGGGCCGAGATGGCCTGTTTCCCTGCTGTACTTGTTATATGGTTATATGGTTATCTGCCCCTTTCCTTCTCAGCCCTGAGGAAAGGCCTCAGCCAACAATGCTGACTATCTATTCATTCCCATAGATGCTGCCTGACCTGCTGAGTTCCTCCAGCATTTTGTGTGTTTTGCTATAGAAGTGTATGGACATTGTTTTGCCAATTACCTAAGGGAGTATTGATAGAACCATAGAACCATAGAAACTATAGCACAGAAACAGGCCTTTTGGCCCTTCTTGGCTGTGCCGAACCATTTTCTGCCTAGTCCCACTGACCTGCACACGGACCATATCCCTCCATACACCTCCCATCCATGTATCTGTTCAATTTATTCTTAAATGTTAAAAAAGAACCCGCATTTACCACCTTGTCTGGCAGCTCATTCCATACTCCCACCACTCTCTGTGTGAAGAAGCCCCCCCCCTAATGTTCCCTTTAAACTTTTCCCCCCTCACCCTTAACCCATGTCCTCTGGTTTTTTTCTCCCCTTGCCTCAGTGGAAAAAGCCTGCTTGCATTCACTCTATCTATACCCATCATAATTTTATATACCTCTATCAAATCTCCCCTCATTCTTCTACGGTCCAGGGAATAAAGTCCTAACTTATTCAACCTTTCTCTGTAACTGAGGTTCTCAAGTCCCGGCAACATCCTTGTAAACCTTCTCTGCACTCTTTCAACCTTATTTATATCCTTCCTGTAATTTGGTGGCCAAAACTGAACACAATACTCCAGATTCGGCCTCACCAATGCCTTATACAACCTCATCATAACATTCCAGCTCTTATACTCAATACTTCGATTAATAAAGGCCAATGTACCAAAAGCTCTCTTTACGACCCTATCTACCTGTGACGCCACTTTTAGGGAATTTTGTATCTGTATTCCCAGATCCCTCTGTTCCACTGCACTCCTCAGTGCCTTACCATTAACCCTGTATGTTCTACCTTGGTTTGTCCTTCCAACGTGCAATACCTCACACTTGTCTGCATTAAACTCCATCTGCCATTTTTCAGCCCATTGATGAGGAAGTAAATGTCGCCAGAGTAGATGGGCTGGTTGGTCAGTGGTGCAAGGTGATATAATGATACCTTTAAGAATCCTGAGTCCTGATTCAGGATTGCGACCAGAAACATCAGTGATCCCTTCCCCTCAGCAGATGCTGCTTGATCCTCAAAGTTCCTTCAGCAGATTGCTTGTTACTCCAGCTTCCAGCAACTGCAATCTCTTGATATTTCCTTTGATAATCTCTCTCTCTGGAATTAAGCAACCATACAAAAAGTGCTTGAAATGAGTTTATCAACCTGGTTAATTGAGGCCTTCTGCCAGAAATGGGGTCTCAGAGAGTACATATTGGGAACCCAAGTAAAGCGAGGTAGAGGTGGCAGGTCTTTCCATATCCTGTATGATCAATGGTACCTCCACCAATTTGATGGAAAAGTTTCATTTATTAGAATGTGGCTGATGATGAGTGGAAAGATTGAAAAGAAGAGTTTGAATGAGAATCATCATCACTGTCTGGAATATGATCACACAATAAACATGTCTAGCTTCCAGCCAGACATCCAGTTAGATGCACATGTTTACTGATCGATAACTCAATTTGCAACCAAATTCCAATACAAAATATTTGAAAGCATTTCCAAATACACCAATGTTCTAATTTAGCATGTTCCCAATTTTGCCTAGAGTGGCCCCATTTCTGAAGAGTTGTAAGTTTCCCGTCAGACTTCCCTCTGGCTTCATAATCTTCCATGTTGGATCCAGTGCAGGTTTCCGTTAGAGATGGGGCTGCAATTCCAGTAGAAGATTCAAATGCCTTGGTTGCATGTTTAATGTTAAACAGTGAGTCAAATAATGATAAAATTCAGGTCTGGCCTAGATGTAATGCACAGATATGGTGCCCAGTCTCCCCCAGACTCCACATCTAGCTGATGGAAACATAGAAACATAGAAAACCTACAGCACAATACAGGGCCTTTGGCCCACAAAGTTGTTCCGAACATATCTCTACCTTAGAGATTACTAGGCTTACCCATAACCCTCTATTTTTCTAAGCTCCATGCACCTATCCAAAAGTCTCTTAAAAGACCCTATTGTATCCACCTCCACCACCGTTGCCGGCAGCCCATTCCACGCACTCACCACTCTGTGACAGGAGTGAGCAGAGACTGGAGCAAATTCCACACGTTCAGTTACATTCATTGTTTCACTGAGGAATGGAGAAGGATGTTGTAGGAGGAATGTTGAATGTTATGTTAACACCTTCTAATCCACAGTTCATCCCTATGATTTAACATTAGAATAAAATCCACTTCCTCCATCTGGGCTCCTAGAACCATGACTGGTTGATTCCTTTGATGAAATTAGAAACTTTATCAGAACACCCTTTTCGCAGTAAATAGTCCCATGGATAAAGCCAAGTATCAAGCAGATGGCTAGACAAAATGTGGGAAATCCCTTCTCCAAGGTGCTCAGAACAAAAACGTAACATTAGGCCTTTAAAATCAATCACAACCTCACCACGTGACTTTCCTTAATCAGTTGTCTCTTACCATGATGACCCTTGAATTCATTAATTCTCAGATAATTAACTGAAAAGGAACTTCTAAGGCTACACCAATGACTTTTAAATGTCGTTCTGACATCGTGATTCAATCACAAACAAGAGAAAATCTGCAGATGCTGGAATTCCAAGGAACACACACAAAATGCTGGAGGAACTCAGCAGCAGGCAGCATCTATGGAAAACAGTACGTCGACATTTCTGGTCGAGGCCCTTCATTAGGACGAGGAAAAAAGATAAGCTCATTTCCATTGATGTTGCCTGGCCTGCTGAGTTCCTCCAGCATTTTGTGTGTGTTGCTGACATAGTGATTAATTTGTTTAGAAGCAACCAGTTTTGTAGTTCATCTGTGTGTCCAATCTTTGGTCAATAGCATATTGGGTACTTGGAAGGAGCTTGCATATTGGTAGTGTTTGCTAACTCTCTCAGTTCCAATATCACTTTGGATCTTTTAAAATCTTCTGCTTATGTTACCATCCAAGAAAAGGAATCTCATTCGTTGATAGAGTAGAACCATAAGATTTATCATTTCAATAATACTTTATGGGTCTTAGAAGAGATGGGCACACATTCCCTGGAAAAACAACACATCTGTTAAATTATGAAGAAGGTTGCTTGGACAAGTCTGACATTTCACCAAGGAAATGATGCAATTCCTCTATTTCCTCTGAAGAATAAAAGGAAAGGATAGCGGAGTAAATAGAGGAATTGCATCTATTTCCAGTGGGGGGGGGGAGTCCTTACAAAGGGATATATTAACCCAATTAGGATTCAGTCATACTCCTTTGTCAGAAAGCACTAACACACGCAAGGGTTTCATGTGGTCCAGAACTACCTCCCTGGGAAAAATACTTGCGGTTTGCATGCATATAAACCTATTAAAACTAAGATCATGAGATATTTTCTAGGGGCAGTACTGAGGGATATAGAACCAACAAGGTGGGAGAAGTTAAAATGCAGATCACCTATGACCTTTCTGATAGAACAGGCTCAAAAAGCAAAATGGCTATCCCTGCGACACACACAAAATGCTGGAGAAACTCAGCAGGTCAGGCAGCATCTACGGAAGTGAATGAACAGTCCACGTTTTGGGGCGAGATCCTTCATCAGTCCTGATGACTGATTCCACTTGCTGAGTATCACACACAAAATCTTGCAGTAACCCAGCAGGTCAGGTGGCCATCCTGATTTTGGCCCAAAACGTCATCTGTTTATTCGTTTCCATAGGTGCTGCCTGACCTGCTGAGCTCCTCCAGCACTTTGTGGGTGTTGCTCTGGATTTCCAGTATCTGCAGAATCACTTGTGTTTACGGTTTCCCCCTGTACTCATGTTCCTTCGTAAGTATCCATGGATTTCCATATTATTTTCCTGCAGTGCACATCTCGGCAACACTTGGAATTCTTGTTTTTCCCTACATTTACAGTATATCTGCCTTAAGCAGGTGTGAATAATATAACAGTTTACCTTATCGGACTAGATTCTATTTAACATTTTAACTTTGCTTTCTCCTTGATATATAACAACATTCTTTTCCAGGAATGAGATAATCAAGTGATAAATCCCAATGATGAGGGAAGAATATTTTAAAAAATAATGCCAGTCTTTGCCCACCCAGAATTAGTCACATTAGAGGCCAGATTTTGCATGGCAGTTGCAGCCTCCTGACTGGAGACACCCAGGAGAGCATACTGGGAAAGCAACAACCTGGAGCTATTGCATGGCAAGGCCTGATCATCTGGCAATGCATATAAACTCTGAACAGCGCTGCTTTGATGATAAATGCGTTATCATATGAAAAAGTTATTACCTTTCACCCATCAGGCTCATGAACCAGCATGGATAACTGCACTCACCTCTACTGAACTGATTCCACACCAATGGACTCACTTCAAGGGCTCTACAACTCCGGACTTGGTATTTATTTATTAGTTTGCTTGTTTATCTATCTATCCATCCATCTATTTATTTATTTATTTGTACAGATTGTCTTCTTTTGCCCATTGGTTGTCAGACTTTGTGAGAAGTTTTTCTATTGTATTTCTTTGTGAATGCCCGCAAGAAAATGAATCTCAGGGTTGTATATGGTGACATGTACATACTTCGATAAAAATTAACTTTGACCTTTGAATATCACTGGACAATCATTGCTGAATGGGAATATGCCTCTCTGTTTCACTATTTTACATAATTTCCGATGTCTATTCATTACAAGAAGGTTGTAGTTTTTAATTGTAAAAGATCTGGCTCTATCTTTGTCTCTCTTCCTATGGTACCACATCCTCATTTCTATCTCATCTTATTTTGCTTTTCATCTTCCTCATTATTCTATTCCCAATTTTCTTTTCTTCTCAAAAGGGAAAATGTTATTTCTGGAAGAAGAGCCATTTTGTTTTGGTTGTACTGCCCCCGACTTTCCGCTTCTGAATTCTCTCCTGTAAGGCCAGCCTGCGACGTGCCACCTCTGTCGGATGATGCCCCACCGCAGTGCGTATCTCACGCAAATACTTTTTGGGGTAAGGGCTTCCTGATTGTCATACAAAGGAACAGCAAGCCCAGACCGCAAAAAGATTCAAGAGAGAAAACATGAGAAGGCTTCAACCTGGACTCCTTTTCCATTGCCATCCACTCTCCAGTCTGTGAACAATAAGGAATAAATAACATGAATCGCCTCACCTTTATGTCTCTTCAGTGACCTTACGTTGATCACTTTTCTTTCCCTGCTGAGAGATTTGATACTCTGGGGGTATAGAAATTCCTTTCTCCCCTTGCGAAATTGCCTATTTCATCCTGAAAATAAATTGTAAATGAGAATTCAACCACAGAAGGCATGTCAATCAACCTCGTTTTCCCTCAACAAATGAACGTTTTATTTAGCAAGCAGTGATCAGGATTGATTTAGAGTAACGCACACAAAATGCTGAAGGAACTCAGCAGGTCAGGCAGCATCCATGGAAAGAAATAAAGATTCAACGTCTCAGGCCAAGAAATATCATCAGGAGGAAGTGTCCTAGCCTGAAATATCCATGAGACCATAAAACCATAAGACATAGGAGCAGAATTAGGCCATTTGGCCCATCCAGTCTGCACTGTCATTCCATTATGGCTGATTTATTATGTCTCTCAACCCATCCCCCGCCTTCTCCCCATAACCTTTGATGTCCTCACTGATCGAGGGCCTATCAACCTCTGCTTTAAATATGCCCAATGATGTGGCCTCAACAGCATTTGTGGCAATAAATTCAACAGATTCACTCGCCTCTGGCTAAAGAAATTGCCCTAATTTCTGCTCTAAATCAACATCTCTCTATTATGCGGCTGTGCCCTCTGATCCTAAACTCCCCTACTATAGGAAACATCCACTCCACATCCATTCTATCCAGGCATTTCAATATTTGATAGGTTTCAATGAGATCCCCACTCATTCTTCTAAACTCCAGCGAGTACATGCCCAGAGCCATCAAACACTCTTCATACATTAACCCTTTCATCCTGGAATCACTCTCGTGAACCTTCTCTGGGCTGTTTCCAATGCCAGCTCATCTTTTCTTAAGTAAGGGGCCCCAAACTGCTTACAATACTCCAAGTGCAGTATGACCAATACCTTATAAAGCCTCAGCATCATATCCTTGCTCTATATTCCAGTCCACTCGAAATGAATGCTAACATTGCATTTGCCTCCTCACCACCGACTCAACCTGCAAGCTAACTTTTAGGGAATCCTGCAAAAGGACTCCCAAGGCCCTTTCCAGCTCCAATTTTTGAATCTTATCCCCATTTAGAAAAATGTCTACACCTTTATTCCTTCTACCAAAGTGCATGACCATATACTCCTCTGCACTATATTCCATCTCCCACTTCTTTACCCATTCTACCAATCTGTCCAAGTCCTTCTGCAAACTCCCTGCTTCCTTAACACTACCTTCCCCTACACCTATCATCTGAAAACTTGGCCACAAAGCCATCAATTCTGTTATCTGAACCATTGACATATAAAGTGAAAAGAAACAGTCACAATACCGAGCCCTGCAGAACACAACTAGCCACTGGCAGCATTTATAAATGCCCCTTTTATTTCCACTCTTTTTCTCCTGCCAGTCCTGCCTTTCTTGCAATACTATGGGCTGTTACTTGTTAATGTAGCACCTTGTCAAAGGCCTTCTGAAAATTCAAGTAAACAACATCCACTGAGTCTTTTTTTCTATCTTGATTCTTATTTCCTCAAAGAATTTCAACAGATTGGTCAGGCAAGATTTACTTCGAAGGAAACCATGTTGATTTTGGTTTACTTTATCATTTATGTCCAAGTACCCCAAAACCTCATTCTTACTAATAAACTCTAACATCTTCCCAACCACTGAAGTCAGGCTAACTGGCCTATAATTTCCCTTCTTCTGCATCCCTCTCTTCTTAAAGAGTGGACTAACAATTGCAATTTTCCAGTCCTCTGGGAACCATTCCAGAATCTAGTGATTCTTGAAAGATCATTATTAGTGCCTCCACAATCTCCTTAGCTACCTCTTTCAGAACCCTGGGGTGTATTCCATCTGGTCCAGGTGATTTATCTACCTTCAGAACTTTCAGGTTCCCAAGCACACCTTCTCCTTAGTAATAGCAACTACGCTCACTTCTGCCCCCCCCAACCCCCGAATCTCTGGAATTTCTGGCATACTGCTGGTGTCTTCCACAGTGAAGACAGATGCAAAATACTTATTCATTTCATCTGCCATTTCTTTGTGCCCTGTGACTACCTCTGCAGCATCATTTTCAATTGGTCCAGTATGCACTCTTGCCTCTCTTTTACTCTTCATATATCTGAAAAAACTTTTGGTATCATCTTTTATATTATTGGCTAACTTACCTTTATAGTTCATCTTTTCTCTCCTTAACAGCTTTTTTAGTTGTCTTCTGTTTGTTTTTAAAAGCTTCCCAATCCTCTAATTTCCCACTAATTTTTGCCACATTATATGCCCTATCTTTTTCATTTATGCTGTCCTTGACTTCTCTTGTCAGCTACAGTTGCCTCATCCTCCCTTTAGAATACTTCTGCATCTTTCAGATATATCTATCCTGTGCCTTCCGAACTGCTCGCAGAAACTCCAGCCATTACTTTTCTGTCATCATCTCTGATGGTGCACCCTTCCAATTAACTTTGGCCAGCTCCTTGCTCATGCCCCTGTAAGTCCCTTTACTCCACTGTAATTCTGATACATCTGACTTCATCTTTTCCCTCTCAAACTGCAGGGTGAATTAGACCATAAGACACTGGAGCAGAACTAGACCATTTGGCTCATCAAGTCTACCCTGTCATTTGATTCATTTCCCTTTCAACCCCGTTCTTCTGCATTCTCCCTGTAACCTTTCACACCCTGACATCAAAAATCTATCAACCGGCACCTTAAATATATTCAATGACCTGGACGTCACAGCTTCCTTCTCATCTCCATGCTCAATGAATACCTTTCTATTCTAGGCTATGCTCACTGGTCTTACATCCCCTCATTATAGGACACATCCTCTCCACAGGCCTTTCAATATTCAAAAGGTTTCAATGCTATTCCCCCTCATTCTTCTAAATTCTAGTGAGTACAGGCCCTGAGCATCAAACGCTCCTTATATGATAAGCCTTTCAATCCCAGAATCATTTTTGTGAACCTCCTTTGAACCCTCCCTAATGCCACATATTCTTTCTGGGATAAGGAGCCCAACACTGTTCACAATACTCCAAGTGCAGTCTGACCAATGTCTTATAAAGCTTTGGCATTGCACCCTTGTTTTTTTTTATATTCTAGTCCTTTCAAAATGAATGCCAACATTGCATCTGCTTTCCTTACTACTGACTGAACCTGCAAGTTAACCTTTACAAAATCCTGCATAAGGACTCCAAGTCCCTTTGCGTGCACCTCAAGTTTGTGAATTTTCTCCCCATTTAGAAAATAGTCTACACTTCTATTCCTTTAACAAAGTGCACAGCTATATACTTCCCTACACTATATTCCATCTGTTACCTCTTTATCCATTCTCTAAAACTGTCCAAGCCCTTATGCAGACTCCCTGCTTGTTCAACACTACCTGCCCCTCAACCTATCTTTGTATCATCTGCAAGCTTGGCCACAAATCCATCATTTTTGTCATCCAAATCATTGACATACAACTTCAGAAGAAGCAGTCCCAACACCAACCCTTCATTGATCATAATATGATGATTCTATCATATTATGATCACTGGCTCCAAAGGGTTCCTTCACCTTAGGCTTCCTAATCAAATCTGGTTCATTTTGCAACACCCAATTCAGAACTGATTTTCTTCTGGCAGGCTCAATCACAAGTTGCTCTCAAAAGCCATCTTGTAGGCATTCTACAAATTCCCTCTCTTGTGATCCAACACCAAACCTGATTTCCCAACCCATCTGCATATCGAAATGACTATCCATGCCTATTCTTTTTATGTTTTCTCCCCTGATTTCTTTGGTAACTTATTTTTTTATTGAATTTCATCATCAAACAAACATTTCCATAAGATGTATTTCAGATACTGTACATATATATCATAAAATCATATTTGTCACAAATCTCCACGTAATATTTATCTGAGGTATACACTTATAGAAAGGAGAGGAGAGAAAGAACAATCAAAAGAAGAAAACTATGTACAGAGTAGGGAGTGATCTTTTCTTTAACAACATATTCATTGACTTGTGAGAATAAAATCAAGCCTATGAGGTATTATGTAGTTAACCAATTTTTTCCAGTATGAATAAAATTGTTCCAACTTATGATTAACAAATGCTGTTATCTTCTCCATTTTGTAAATGTCCATTGTAATTTCCATCCATACATTTAAAGTTGGGCTCTCCTGTGATAACCATTTCTTGGTAAGGGTCTTTTTACCGGCCACCAGCAGTACATTCATTAAATATTTATCTCTTTTCAACCATTCTTGAGGTATATACCCAAAAGATATGGTCTTACTCTAAGGGTATTTCACATTTAAAGATGTCTTGTAGGGCATTATGTATCCCACTCCAATAGTCTTTGATAACAGAGCATTCCTAGAAAATATGATAATGGTTTGCATTTTGATTTCCACAATTTGTCCAGCAAACAGGGGGGTTACTATCATAATGGGATTTCTGAGAGGGTGTAATAAAATATCTTATCAAATTTTTCCACCCAAACTCCCTCCATTTCTGTGAACTGGTACACTTCCATTGATACCTCCATATTATTGTCCGGTCTTCCTCAGATATTATCATCCTTCCTTCCTTCTCCCATTTTGTTTTAATGTATAAAGTCGAATGTGTTTTAAGATTTGACAAACCCTTATACACGCTTGGAATTGCCTTTTTTTTACGTGCCTTTTCCATCCCCCATTGTAATTTATATCCCACATCCAGGCTACTGGACGGAGGCTTGTATATAACTCCCATCAGCTTCTTACCTCTACCCACAAGGATTCAACATCTGTTGATCCTATGTCATCTCTTTCTAAGGATTTGATTTAATATTTTAACAACAGAGCCCCCAACCCCCATCCCTATCTACCTGACTGTCTTTTCAATACAATGGATGTTATCTCTCAGCTCTGATCTTCTTTCAGCCATGACTCAGTGATGCCCACAATGTCATACCTGCCAATTTCTGACTGCGCTACAAAATCATCTATCTTATTCCATACACTTCGTGAATTCAAATATAACACCTTCAGACCTGTATTGATCATCCTCTTTGATTTTTCCCCCATGTTTTACTTCAGTCCGCTGACTGCCATTTTGCCCTATCAGCTACCTGTCCCTCCTCACAGTGTCACGACACAATGCATCAACTTGTATACCAGCTGCCCCATCTTCACTCTTATCACTCTGGTTCCCATCCCCCTGTCAAACTCTTTATTCATTTCCATAGATGCTGTCTGACCTGCTGAGTTCCCCCAGCATTTTATGTGTTATTTTGGATTTCCAGCACCAGCAGAATCCTTTGCCCCATTTTCTCTACACCCCCTTGAAGCTAGTGAGAGAACTCTCCACATCCTGATTGACAGCTGCAGCTCTGTGAAAACAGAAGGGTTGTTGGTTGAAATTCCATGCAGGAGAATTGAATATATTCTCTCTAGGTGGATGTTGCTGAAGGTGTATTGTATTTTTAGTGTCATCTTTTGGATAGTTCTTGTCACCAAGTTCCGGTCTGTTGTCACAGGTAGATATCAATGTTGTATACTGTATACATAATTTGATAATAAATGGACTTTGAAACCTTAAAAATCCCATTGAACTGTTTGAAACAGATGATTGAGCCAACAATTAACCCTCAACCAGCAATGGAAACAGATTGTCTGCAATCAATGATCTCACAGCTGCATATGCAATATGGCCTGTTTCCTGCACTTAAGTTGTGACCACTCTGTGAAAGCACTCGTGAGCTGTAGGGTTCTTTTGGATGCAGTTGTTTTAATGCAGTACAGTACTATTTGCCTTGTCTAATTATATCTCTTACTTTCCCTTCTTTTCTTTCCCATTGTCTCCGTAGACTCGGGCTCGATGAGGCTGAACCATCAGGGAAGGTAACCTTGCAGCACTTTACTGGTGATTTTCTCCAAGGACTATACAGATGTGTGAACTGTTTATCAGCTAACAAAGGTTTGGCTCATGGTATTAATGTACTGTGGTTCTGTGAATCCCCATGAAGATCCAACTCTAATTTTCAAATGATTGCTGAGTAACATTATTGATTAATGACTCAATGGTATTTAAAATAAATTAAACAACAAGAATGCAGTCCAAAAAAATTGTGTTGATTGTGAGACCAGTGAAGACATAATTCCTGTCCTGATAAAGAATTTTGGCCTGTAACATTGACTATTCAAGTATCATTGATTAATAATCTTTATTCCTCTCTATAGATGCTGCCTGACTTGCTGAGATCCTCCAGCATTTCGTGTGTGTTGATCTGGATTTCCAGCATCTGCTGAATCTTTTGTGTTTCAGACCATTATTCTGTAAGTGATGACTTCAACGAGCCCAGTAATTAGTGGGGTGAATCCTGGAACCCTGGAGACAGGGCCTCTCCTCCTGTGGCAGGAGATGGATCCACAAGGTGGCAATTTCTTGACTTCTTACCTCTTGATAAAGAGTGCAGAAATGTCTGAGCTGCACTATTGTATTTTCTAGAGGGTAAATGATCCAAGATTTCATAGAATTAGCAAAATTCATCTTTAAATATTGTGGCACCTATCATCGATGTGTTTAACCACAGTGGGTTATTAAATGTGAAACATTATTCTGATAATAAGTTACTTTGAACATTGGAAAATTAGGTGTTGATGTAAATCAATAAAGGCAATATACAATGGGAAATGGGTTTGAAATGGAAAGGCATCAGAATAGGAAGCTAACTGTGAGAATATGAAGCAATGTTACTTCATGATGACTGGTATGAGCAGACACTGGCTCCCAGCAAGAGTGGTAGATGGAACTGACCCAAGACAGGAGTTTGACAATGGTAAAGAGTGTGTGGTGGAGCACATAACTTCAGTCTTCTAAATGTTTAGTCAGACAGAATTCCAGTTTATCTGGGTCAATCAGATTGGCATGAAGGTAGTGGAGTGGTTGAGAGGTATGACAGCGAGGTAAAGCTGATTCCATCAGCTTATAATCAAGTAACCCCATATCTTATAGGTGAGGTGACAGAGAAGCAGGCAGAAAAAAAATAATAGAGCCATTTAGCAAAGCATATTGATACAGCAATGAGAGGCGAAACTGAATGATCTCCTTTGGGACAGAGCAGTTCTGACCAGATGGCAAAGTATGTGTGAATGGCCCCTCCTGTTCCTGTGTGAATGGCCCCTCCTGTTCCTGTGTGAATGGCCTCCTCCTGTTTCTGTGTGAATGGCCTCCCCCTGTTTCTCTGGGAATGGCCTCCCCCTGTTTCTCTGGGAATGGCCTCCCCCTGTTTCTCTGGGAATGGCCTCCCCCTGTTTCTCTGGGAATGGCCTCCCCCTGTTTCTCTGGGAATGGCTTCCCCCTGTTTCTCTGGGAATGGCCTCCCCTGCTCCTGTACGAATGGCCTCCTCTTCAAAACATAAACTCTGCGGGGATTCCCACTTTAAATGGCAACACCGAAGAGAGAGGATTAATTTAGACATAAAATGACCTCCAGCAAAATTATAATCAGAAGTAATTACTTCTTGCAACATTCTGCCAAGCATAATTTGCCATTTCAGGACTAAGACCTGTCGGAACAAGGACAGGAGGTTCAGGAGAAAGCTCCACTCCCTGAAAATCCTTTGCCATTCTTGGCTACATGATCTCAGCAGCTGTTCATGGTGCTGAGCGTGACTGCAGCCTGAGCAGACAGTCACGCACGCTGGTGTGGGCAGGTAATTGTCCTGCTCATTACACCACCCTTGCTCATGTTCTGCTCCTGTTTGGAAAGTGTTTTTATTTGTACCTTGGGAAACAGGGTAAAGGAGTGAAAGGATTCTCTGGCTCATTAACAGGCTGTGACAAGAGCACTGATTGTTTGCTGAGGCCTTCTTTATAGCAGATGATAGAGCAGTTTAGGACAAGGCACAAGGAGGGTGAATTCGTGGATAAACAAAGATGATTCATACAGACCAAGGAATTGATTGTGGGCATCAGGAAGGGGAAGTCAAGGAAAGACACCTCAGTCCTCATCGAGGGATCAGCAGTGGAGAGGATGAGCAGTTTCAAGTTCCTGGGTGTCAACTTCTCTGAAAATCTATCCTGGGCCCAGCATATTGATGTAATTACAAAGAAGGCATGACGGCGGCTATATTTCATTGAAAGTTTGAGGAGACTTGGTATATCACCGAAGACACTCACAATTTTCTACAGATGTACCATGGAGAGTATGCTAACTGGTTGCATCTCCGTCTGGTATGGAGGGATCACTACACACAGGATTTGAACAAGCTGCAGAAAGTTGTGAACTTCATTTGGAAGTTCTTTTGCCATAGTGAGACAGAGACATTAGCAGGGGTAGAAGCTGTTGCTGGTCAAGCCCGCTCTGTCATTCAGTATTAGAACAGATTCTTAACCTCAACTATAATTTCCTGCCCAATGCCCAGTTACCCAGAGATCCCATCAAAATAAAAACTTTACAGGTCATTGAACTGTGCACCCTTTCTACGCAGCACACACTTATCCATTTTCAGCTGATCCCACCTCACAAGTTGGGGGGGTGGGGTTGATGCTTGTGCATGGGAGGGGCGAGGGGGGGACTTTGGAGTTCTAACATTTCTGTAATTCCTCCTTTAGAGTCTTCTCTGTTCTGTGGATGTATGTGAAGAGGAAGAATTTCAGGTCATATACTGTATACATTCTTTGATTTTAAATTGATTATTTTCCACTTGTGCCACTGGTAGCACACCAGCTTTCTTCCTCCATGCAGCCACTTTGGAGATAAATCAGGTTTAGTTCAAATGTAATGTATTTACCACCTTTTGAAGTGGCTATAACCTGCCGGGCATTTCCACGTTGAGTGTCATGTTGAACAGGCTTGTATGAACCCTGTTGCCACTATCTTACTCCTAGCATGTAAAAAGATCCTGATAGTGTAGTGCTTTATAACTGAGTTAGTCTCTATTTTTGCCCTGAGCATCCTGTACTAATACTGAGGTCAAAAGAGTCACTAATTAGCTGATTATGCCACATAGAATTTTTTCCAAACATTAACAGGATTCTATCAGGATTTATGCACCTGTGACCCTCCCCCAGTTTCCTTCATCTAACCTCAACAACAAATATTTAAGTTGCCTTCGTCCTTCCCTGTTTCTCTGACTTCACTCCTTCCATGCCTTTCCTCTGAACTACTCACAGCACTAGTGACTTCTACATTTTAACCACTCTTTGGAAGAAGGTGTTTCCCTGTATTTCTGACAGGATTTATCAGCAAATCAAAAACAGGAGAAGGTCTGCAGATGCTGGAACTTCAGAGCAAAGCACACAAAATGCTGGAGGAACTCAACGAGTCAGGTAGCATCTGTGGAAGTGAGTAAGTTTCAGGCCAAGACGCTTCTTCAGGACTGTCCTGACCTGCTGAGTTCTGCCAGCATTTTGTGTGTGTTGCTTCGGATTTATCAGCAGATTGTCTTACAACTATGGCCTATTAAATATTCATTTCAGATGACCACTCAGTCTTAATAACATCCATCAAATCAACCTTCACACTTCTCAAAGCATAAGGGATCAAAACTGTTCAGTCACTTGAAAAGTTTTCAGTTTTGGCATAATTCTCACAGTTTATTGCACTGGGATTTGGTGCTGGACTCACCTTATGTAATGTTATATCCATCCTTCTGGAACCCTGTCTGTTTTTTTTACTGGTGATGTATGTTTCAAACATTTATCTGCAGCTGTAGATAGAATTTAACTGTATCTTCTCCTCCTGAACTCCTTGTTTTAAAATAGAGATATACTTATTGCAACATGTTCAGGAATGAACACAATTATGAGGAATCTTGACAGTGTAAATAACGTGAAGTTGCTTCAAACGGTTGACAGCTCAGTGCCCTGAGAATTGTAGCTGGAAGTTGAGGAGACTATCTTAAAGCTGCAAGTTTCTCCCACATGGATTGCAACGGATGAAGTTGAGGTGGGGAAGGAAGACTCAGCAATAATCTTCACTGAGATAAGGGGCTGAGAAAAGGAAAGAAGAACCTTCCAGCATCTCGATGGATGGACATGGGAGTGCAACAATTTTGTTCTTTCTAAATTCTGTCAGCATCACAAAAGGCTGAATGCTCCAGGATTCTCTGAGCAATTGCTTCAAGATAAACCATGAATATTGTTAACGCAGCAAATTATAGTATGGTTGCTTATCTAGGCTTTTCCGATAGTACCTTCCAAATTAGCAGATTCTGCTACCAAGAAAGACAAAGGCAATATAGGCATGGGAACACCATCATCTACAGGTTGATGTCCATCAAGATGCACATCATCCTGACATGGAGATATACACCCAGTTGCCACACTACTACGTACCACCCATACCTAATAAAGTGGCCACTGAGTGCATGTTCACGGTCTTCTGCTGCTGTAGCCTATTCACCTCAAGGTTCAATGTGTTGAGCGTTCAGAGATGCTCTCCTGCTCACTTCCCATAACACGTAGTTGTTTGAGTTACAGTCACCTTCCTGTCAGCTTGAACCAGTCTGGCCATTCTCCTCTGACCTCTCTCACAGAATTTTCGCTCACTGGATGTCTTTTTTTTAAAATTTTTGCACCATTGTCTACGAAAACATACTGTACATTCCAAAAGCAAAAGCTGTGATGAACCAGGAGGTTCGAAATCTACTGAGGGCTACATCTGTGGCATTTAAGTCTGGTGATCCAGGTCTGTATAAGAAAAATAGGTATGAATTGCAAAGCAACATACATCAAAGTTGCTGGTGAACGCAGCAGGCCAAGCAGCATCTATAGGAAGAGGCGCAGTCGACGTTTCAGGCCGAGACCCTTCGTCAGGCCTGAAACGTCGACTGCGCCTCTTCCTATAGATGCTGCTTGGCCTGCTGCGTTCACCAGCAACTTTGATGTATGTTGCTTGAATTTCCAGCATCTGCAGAATTCCTGTTGTATGAATTGCAAAGGCCCATTTCAAGAGCCGAGAAACAATCCCAGGAGAGGTTAGTGGCGACATCAGATGCACGTCAACTCTGACAGGGTCTGCAAGCCATTACTTCCTATAAAGCAAAACCCAACATCATGAATGGCAAAGATGCTTCATGGCCAGGGAGCTCAAGGCCTTTCGTGCTCGCTTTGAAATGGAGAACAAAACCACAGCTATAAGGATCCCTGCGGCATCCGATGACCCTGTGATCTCTCTCTTGGAGGCCAACGTCAGGCAGTCTTTCAAGAGGGTGAACCTCACAAGGCAGCAGGGCCCGATGGAGTACCTGGTAAGGTTCTGAAAAACTGTGCCAACCAATTGGTGGGTGTATTCAAAGACATTTTCAACCTCTCACTGCTACAGTTGGAAGTTCCCACCTGCTTCAAAGGGACAACAATTATACCAGTACCCAAGAAGAGTAGGGTGGGCTGCCTCAGTGACTGACGTCCAGTAGAACTCACATCCATGGTGATGAAACGCTTTAAGAGGTTGGTCATTTCTAGACTGAACTCCTGCCACAGCAAGGACCTGGACCCACCGCAATTTGCCTATCACTACAATAGGTCTACAGCAGATACAATCTCAAGACTCTCCACGCAGCCTTGGATCACCTGGACAATGCAAATATCCATGTCAGGATGCTGTTTATTGATTATAGCTCAGCATTTAACATCATCATTCCTACAGTGCTGATTGAAAAGCTACAAAATCTGAGCCTCTGTACCTCCTACTGTAATTGGACCCTTGACTTCCTAACCAGAATTTCACAATCTATGCAGATAACATCTCTACCTCACAGACGATCAACACTGGTGCACCTCAGGGATGTGTGCTTAGCTCACTATTCTACTCTCTGTATACACATGACTGTCTATAAATTTGCTGATGATACAACCATTGTTGGTAGAATCTCAGGTGGTGACAGGAGGGCGTACAGGAGTGAGATATGCCAACTAGTGGAGTGGCGTCAGAGCAACAACCTGGCACTCAATGTCAGTAAGACGAAAGAACTGATTGTGGACTTCAGGAAGAGCAAGACGAGGGAACACAAACCAATCCTCAAAGAGGGATCAGAAGTGGAAAGAGTGAGCAGTTTCAGCTTCCTGGGTATCAATATCTCTAAGGATCTAACCTGGATGCAGCATATTGGTACAGCTATAAAGAAGGCAAGACAGCAGCTATATTTCATTAGGAATTAGTCAACTAAAATGAAAACTTCTACAAATGTACTGTGGAGGGCATTCTGACTGGCTGCATCACCATCTGGTATGGTGGGGGGGAGGGGCTACTGCACAAGATCAACATAAGTTGCAGAAACATGTCGAGTTAATCAGCTCCATCACGGATACCAGCCTCCGTAGTATTCAAGACATCTTCAAGGAGCAGTGCCTTAGGAAGGCAGCGTCCAACATTAAGGTCCCCCAGGACATGCACTCTTCTCGTTTTTACCATTGGGAAGGAGGTACAGAAGCCCAAAGGCACAAACTCAGCCATTCAGGTACCACTTCTTCCCCTCTGTCATCTGATTTTTAAATGGACATTGAACCCATGGATACTACCTCACTTTTTAAATATATATTATTTGTTATTTTGCACTATTTATTGTAACTTAAATATTTAATAGACATGTTACGCCTACTGAAATCCAATTTTTTTCTCTATATTTATTTATCATGTATTTCATTGGACTACTGCCATAAAGTTTTGGGCCGAGATGTGTCTCGGCCTGAAACATCAACTGTTTACTCATTTCCATTGATGTTGCCTGACCTGCTAAATTCCTTCAGCATTTTGAACATACCTGCATACTTTAATACATTGAGCTGTTGCTGCATGATTGGTTAATTAAATATTTGCATTAATGACCAGGTGTATAGGTGTACCTAACAAAGTGGCCACTGAGTGTATCTCTGATCCTTCCAAACTGCTGAGTCAAATCCTGGAGATCCTCACCCAAGGGCACTGTGAGCGAACCTTTATCAGTTTACGGAAGGAGCTCACTGCCACCTTCTCAAGAGTAATTAGGAAGGAGAAAAATGATATTTTCCTTGCCAGCATGATCACATTCTAAATCAGCAAATTTAATTTACAAGTGGTTCATGGACTAAGTGGTATAGTCTACTCATGCCCATTACAAATTTAATTTACAATCAGAATCAGAATCAGGTTTATTATCACCGGCATGTGATGTGAAATTTGTTAACTTAGCAGCAGCAGTTCAATGCAATACATAATTTATCAGAGAGAGAGAAAATAATAATAAATAAAGTAAAACATAATAATAAATAAACAAGTAAATCAATTATGTGTATTGAATAGATTTTTTAAAATGTGCAAAAAACAGAAATACTGTATATTTAAAAAAAAAGTGAGCTCGTGTCCAAAGCTTCAATGTCCATTTAGGAATCGGATGGCAGAGGGGAAGAAGCTGTTCCTGAATTGCTGAGTGTGTGCCTTCAGGCTTCTGTATCTCCTACATGATGATAACAGTGAGAAAAGGGCATGCCCTGGGTGCTGGAGGCCCTTAATAATGGACGCTGCCTTTCTGAGACACCGCTCCCTAAGGATGTCCTGGGTACTTTGTAGGCTAGTGCCCAAGATGGAGCTGACTAGATTTACAAGCCTCTGCAGCTTCTTTCGGTCCTGTGTAGTAGCCCCTCCATACCAGACAGTGATGCAGCCTGTCAGAATGCTCTCCACAGTACAACTATAGAAGTTTTTGAGCATATTTGTTGACATGCCAAATCTCTTTAATCTCCTAAAAAGTATAGCTGCTGTCTTACCTTCTTTATGACTACATTGATATGTTGGGACCTGGTTAGATCCTCAGAGATCTTGACACTGAGGAACTTAAAGCTGCTCACTCTCTCCACTTCTGATCCCTCTATGAGGATTGGTATGTGTTCCTTCGTCTTACCCTTCCTGAAGTCCACAGTCAGCTCTTTTGTCTTACTGATGTTGAGTGCCAGGTTGTTGCTGCGGCAACATTCCACTAGTTGGCAAATCTCACTCCTGTATGCCCTCTCGTCACCACCTGAGATTCTACCAACAAGTAGTTCATGGACTAAGTGGTACAGTGCACTCATTCTGCATCACTTTTGAACTCTAACTACGCTGAACCATGCACTGTGTTCTGACTGCTCTAGGATGTGGCAGAAATCTAACCCAGCTGAGATTTGTATGACCACACAACTGAAACACGGCCACAGCAACACCCATTCACTGTGAAATGCTGAAACATTCAGTGAAATACAAATGCAGTCTAACCAAGTTCAGTCATTCACTGTGGTACAAATGAAATTCACAATGCCATGAGGGAGATCTACACTTGCTGAGACCCACAATATGATATACCTGAAATCTAACCAAATGGCCACATCTGCTACACATTGACCGGCAATTAGACAAGCTGAGATACTCACTACACCACAACTGAAATATAACCTTGCCAGGACACTCACTACCCCACGATGCAAATCTAAACGTTCACTATCACATGAGCAAAATGTCACTATTCTGTGACATTCACCTGAAATCCACTTGTGCGGAAAAAGGACTGAAATCAGATGAAAGGGAGATGATATCAATCAGTTGGCCAAATGGGCAAAGTGATAACTGTTGAAATTTAATCTTGATAATTATGACATGATGCATTTTGGAAGAACCAATAAGGATAGAATAGACACAAAGGATGGTAGGCCCCTAGGAACTATTGTGGAACAGAGGAACCTTGAAGGTGACGAAGACTGACTTGCTGAGTTCCTCCAGTATTTTGTGTGTGCTGCTTTGGAATTCCAGCACCCGCAAGCTTTTTTGTGTTTATGGGATACAGTACTTGCCTTAATTAACCAGGACACATAATACAACACAGAGAGGTTATGCTATGATACGAATACACTAGAGGTATTGCAGAGGAGATTCACCCCAGCATGTTGTCTGGGATGTTTCAGTGTTGGGGAGTGAATGGATTAATTGGATTTCTTTTCTTTGAAGCACAACAAGCTAATGAGGAACCCAATGAAGGTACACAAAATTATGAGGGGAATGCATTGGATTGACTGTATAAATTTTCCCTCATAGCAGAGGTATTTAACACAAGAGGGCACTGGTTTAGGACAAAGGGCACGAGGTTCAGAAGGAATCTAAGGAAAAACCTTTTCTCCAGGGAACAATTGGCATCTGGAATTTGTTAATAGAGGCATGTCCTATCACAATATTTAATACATTTTGAGTAAGCACTTGAATCACCAAGACATCAAAGGCTATGGATCAAATTCTGGTAAATTGATTTAGAAAAGATGGTATATTATGATCATGGTGGAAAGGGTGTAGCCAAGGCCTGTTACTATGCTTTATAACTATATATGAGACACTTGCCATAACATGTCCTGATATTCACTATAGGACATTGAAATGTAACCCCGCAAAGACATTCTCTATGGCCCAGAGGATATCTAAGGATGTTGAACCACATATTATACAACTGATTCTAAATACTCAGAAGTGTTCTCTACACCAGAACTCAAATATAACCAGGCTGATATTCACTAAAACAGTAGGGTAGTGGGTAGTGGCTCCATATGTCAACACTACAGGGCGCGACGACCCTGCCTTACTCAAGTCCCGGGCTCAGCTGGCTCCAGCTGACAGTACCCGGTATGGGCCCCTATCCAGGGTTACGGACCCCACTGCCTTGTGGGTATCTTCGGGAGAAGAGAAGGCTAAGGAGTAAACCCTACACAAATCCGGAGTGGAGCCCCTAAGGCGGTTGGATGACGTATCACGTCACCTCCCGGCAGCTCCTGCAGCCAAGCTGATGCCAAATGTACTGCTTCGCATTCCTTTGGACCACATCCGCGAGGCCGAGAGGGGATCATGATATCTGGGCAGCCCAGGATCTCCATATTCATTGCCCAGGTCTGCACCCCGAGGGGCGCATCCATTGTCTACTTAGACAAACGGAGCCACTAATTAATTAATTCACTAAAACAGAAATGAAATTCAACACAGACATTTGTATTGGAATAATGTAAAAGGAACAATATTGAAACAATTACAGCATGACAGAAAATAACCATATGGACACTTACACTGTATTAGACTGAAACCAAATCACCCGGGTGACATATCTGAGAACTAACCCCACCTGAGGCATTCATTACCACATAACTGGAATCCAACTAGAATGAAGCAGTCACTTCGACACGACTGAAATTCAGCCATACTGACATTAATTACGAAACAGCTAAAATCAAATCATACAGGGACACTAATATACCACAGTATTAACTACCGAGACTGAGACTGGATTAAAATGTAACCATATTGAGACAGACACTGCGATGTGAGTGAACTCTAAGTATGCTGTTGCATGAAGACCATATGGAGCAATATTGTCACAGTCACCACGACAGAACGGCAATCACTGCACCACGACTGAAATTAGCTGTGTCGACACACTCACTCAACACGACTGAAATTAGCTGTGTCGACACACTCACTCAACATGACTGAAATCTAGCCGTCAACACACTCACAAACCATGACTGAAATCTAAATGTGTTGACACACTCACTCACCATGATTGAAATCTAAATGTGCTGACACACTCGCAAACGTGACTGAAATCTATCCAGGTCAACACACTCACAAACCACGACTGAAATTTATCCGTGTCGACACACTCACAAACCATGACTGAAATCTAGCTGTGCTGACACACTCACAAACCATGACTGAAATCTAGCTGTGCTGACACACTCACAAACCATGACTGAAATCTAGCTGTGTCGACACACTCACAAACCATGACTGAAATCTAGCTGTGTCGACACACTCACAAACCATGACTGAAATCTAGCTGTGCTGACACACTCACAAACCATGACTGAAATTAGCCATACTGAAACACTTACTAACCATAACTCATAACTGAAATCTAGCTGTGTCCACACACTCACTAATCATATCTAAAATCTAGCTGTGTTAACACACTAACCATGACTGAAATCCAGCTGTGTCGACACACTTACTAACCATGACTGAAATCCAACCATACTGACACATTCACCAACCATGATTGAAATCTAGTCGTGTTGGCACACTCACTACAGTGTTCTGGGGACCAAATAGCAAATTCCAGATCTCTGAGCACTAATGTTGAGGAGAGTGAGGTTTTTAGGAATGTGGAGTTACATAACTGGGCAGTGTGTGCTGAAGGCATGAAGGGTTATGGGGAGAAGGCGAGAGCATGAAGCTGAGAGGAAAATTGGATCAGACATGATGAAATAGCAGAGCAGACTTGATGAGCCAAATGGCCTAATTGTGCTCCTATATCTTATGGTTTGGGGTTGGCAGATCCAAATGTAGACCTATGTCGGTGAAGGAAAGGGACATACAAGTGAGCGTCAAGTGGAGAGCTGAAGGCACGGTAGAGGTGACTGAGGATTGGATCTGTGTGTCCAGATGGCAATTGTGCAGCGCTTAGTTCTTAAATACAACACTAGCTGTCTGGTGGGAGAAAAATCATACAACTGCATTTAGTCTTCACAAACTGCACATTTCCAGACATTTAACCCTCCACTTCCAGTTATCAAGACATCAGGCAGGGCTTGACAATGCACTGATTTAATTCCTTGAATAACCATCCTTTTCAGTAAGTCAGGGTTAAACTGGGTCACATGTTTCCATTCCAGAAAGGCCACGCACTAAGAATGGCATTTTCACAGCATCAACACAAACTGTTAACAGCTTGCTCTCCATAATATATTGCCCAGGCTTGCGTATCTAGCCAGCTAGGTCACAACATCTACGGTCAACCCTGACCGACGTATGCCTCACTCACTCTGTACAATTTACTGAGACACTCCACAATCAATATTCATTCCAAAGGCTGCCCTCTGGCTTAAGGTCTTGGTATTTGCCATTATGACTTGGGTAAGGTCAACTGCCCACCTCTCCACTTGTAATATTTATGCCAGTGTTTCGGTTATGGGGACAGAATGGATAAATTGGGTCTGTATTTTCATGGAGAACAAGCTGACGGGGAATGATGGAGGTATGAGGGCATAGACAGGACTGACTCTAGGACCCTTCTCTCAATGAAAGGGTGTCTAAATCTAGGCAGTGTGCATTAACATAAGAATTATGAGATTTAGCAGTGATCTGAAGGAGCACTTTTTTGGAGTGTAACTGCAGCTTGAAACACTTTGCCTGAGTCTCAAATTCCTCAGATAAGGTGTGAGGTGGAGGAGACCTTACACCATTTAAGAAGTACAGTGGACAGATGGCTATGGACTACAAACTGGAGAAAGGAATTAGTGTAGATAGGTACTTGACGGTTAGAATTTACACAATGGGCCGAAGAGTTGTCTGTGACTCTATTAGTCACTTAACGTAGTATCACTTAAATCAATCACAGCATTGTGCTACCATTGAAATCTACTCTTGCAAAAACATTTTTGTTGGTTCAACTGAAATCCAAGCATTCATAACACATCCAAACCTAAACATAGCGTACACAAAGGCTGAAAATATAACCTGTTCTTTTGAGAACAAGTTGGTAATCCCATTAGATATGCTGCAGAGACCTGTCAAGAGAAAAGGAAAAGAAGGGATCACTTTTATATACCTTAATCCTACAAGAGCTTTCAGAGATCCACACTTCTACCTCCAGTTCTCCACACACCACTGTGTCGGCAGCCTAAGGTTTTCTAAAGCGGTGGTGACAGGGACTTGTGACCTTCTGGGTTCAGAGCTGTAGCCACACTCTACCTGGACTGCTCTGATCATGGAATTTAAAGTTACATACACTCTGAATTCCACTGCCTCTACGTCTTTCCAGGTAGCACCAATTGGCACAATTTTGCATTTCACAGTTTCTTGTTTGCTAAGGCATCAGGCAAGTCACTGATGCTCATTATTGAAGGAAAACTGAGTGAGCACATGAACTTGCAAACTTTGCAAGCTTTCTGGAAGTTCTGAGACTAATAGTTTACCCTCACATGGCACTTCAGAATGTGGAGTTGACTAAATCAGAAAGACCATGATCTCCTGAAAAAATTGATTAATAAGACCATAAGACATAGGAGTAAAATTAGGCCAATTGGCCCATCAAGCCTGATCTGCCATTCTACTATAGATGATTTATTATCCCTCTCAACCCCATTCAGCTGCCTTCTCCCAGTAACTCCTGACATCCTCACTAATCAAGAACCTATCATTCTCTACTGTACCCAATGACTCGGCCTCCACAGCCGTCTATGGCAATGACTTCCACAGATTCACCACCCACTGGCTAAAGACCTTTTTCCTCATTTCTGTTATAAAGAAACAGCCTTCTATTCTTAGGCTGTGTCCTCTGGTCTGAGACCAAATTGTTTTCAACTGAAAACTAATTCCAGAAATTAGGTGAAGGCAAATCTGGAGGAGGTCAACTGAGGCAACAATTCCCTCCGCCTGTGTGACTCTGGGCATAAAAGACACTCAAAGCAAGCAAGAAAGAGTGGCCACTTGCAGCAGACTAGCTAAAAGCGGTTCATTCATGATCCACAAAGGGTTAAGCTGATATCTTCTTTCTACAATGAAAGCCAGATCCTCAAACAACCCCTCACACGTTGTACTTCTGATTTCCCAGGCACAGCAGAATGGAGACACCAGGATCAGATGATTAACAGCAGCCAACACCCTCTCCGTCCCCAGTTAATGGCTGCCTTCACTCAGTGTAAATGACTCCCACAGGAAGCTGGAAACCTCTGTGTGCTTGAAATAATGAACATCAGTTGTGAGCACACTCTAAATGAGTCTTCAGTTTATTAAAAGCATTTTCCAGGAACCTGAGACTCTTTTAAAAAAGGTGCAGCACAGAGCCCAACTGACTGGATGCTCAGCCAGGAGCACTGATGGTATTTTCACTGGTCCATAATTAAAGGAGCATCACAAACACTATACTTGCTTGCAGACCGACAATGCAGTGAAGCCATTACATTATAACACCAAAATTGTTTGAAATTTTATACTGGATTCTGCAGCTGCTGGACTGAGACACTTGTCCTAACAAAAGAGCTTAGGCAATTGGGGCTAGTATTTCTTGGAGAGAAAAATGAAGGAAAGCCTTATTCAAACATATAAGATCCAGTGGAGCTTGACAGAGTAGAGGTGTTGAAATTTTCACTAGTGGATGAGTCATGAACAAGGGAAAATGGATACAAAATAAGGAAAGTCATTTAAAACTCTAAATTGTATAAATCTCTAAATTGTTCCCAGAGTGTGCTGGAGGCCAGATCAGTGGTTAATAAATCTAATTACCTTAAAGGGAGGTAATGGAGGCAGCAGTTAGGGCAGTTGAGTGCTCTGTTTGCAGGATGTGGAAAGTCAGGGCGAGCACAATCATCCCTGATAACTACACCTGCGAAAGGTGCATCCAGCTGCAGCTCCTGACAAACCGAGTTAGGGAACTGGAGCTGGAGTTGGATGAACTTCGGATCATTCGGGAGGCAGAGGCAGAAATAGAGAGGAGTTACAGGGAGATAGTCACCCCTAAGAGTCAGGAGACAGGTAGCTGGGTGACTGTCAGAAGAGGGAAGGGGTATAGACAGAATGAGCAGAGCACCCCTGTGGCCGTTCCCACCAATAATAAGTACATCGTTTTGGATACCGTTGATGGGGACGACCTACCAGGGTCAAGTTGCAGTGGTTGCGTCTCTGGCACCGAGACTGGACCCTCAGCTCAGAAGGGAAGGAGGGAAAAGAGGAGACCAGTAGTGATAGGGGATTCGATAGTAAGGGGGATAGATAAGAGGTTCTGTGGAAGAGATCAGGAATCTGTTGCCTCCCTGGTGCCAAGGTCCGCAATATCTCAGATCGAGTTCTCGGTATTCTCAAGAGGGAGGGTGAGCAGCCGGATGTCGTGGTCCATGTAGGGACCAATGACGTGGGTAGGAAGGGTGAGGAGGTCCTGAAGGAGAGTTTGGGGAGTTAGGCGCCAAGTTAAAGGACAGGACCTCCAGGATAGCAATCTCAGGATTGCTATCAGTGCCACGTGCAGCCAAGTTTAGAAATAGTAAGATAGCGCAGATCAACACGTGGCTGAAGACATGGTGCAGGAGGGAGGGCTTCAGATTTATAGATAATTGGGCAGTTTTCCTGGGAAGGTGGGACCTGTTCCGGAGGGACGGTTTACATCTGAACTGGAGGGGGACAAATATTCTTGCAGGTAGGTTTGCTACAGAAGCTCCAGTGGATTTAAACTACAAACGTAGATACAAGGAGGGGGTGGGGGCAGGGAACCAGGGTGTAGGAACAGATGTAGGGGAGAAGGAAGAAAAAGAAAATAGTGAAGTTGTTTGCACCGTTAGTGATAAACGGAGAGTAAGAGGTGGAAAATTTCTTAAATGCATTTATTTTAATGCGAGAAGCATTATAAGAATGGTGGATGAGCTTAGAGCATGGATTGATACCTGGAAGCATGATGTTGTAGCTATTAGTGAAACATGGTTGCTGGAGGGGTGTGATTGGCAACTAAATATTCCTGGATTTCATTGCTTCAGGTGTGATAGAATCGGAGGGACAAGAGGGGGAGGTGTTGCATTGCTTGTCAGAGAAAATATTACAGCGGTGCTCTGACAGGATAGATTAGAGGGCTCGTCTAGGGAGGCTATTTGGGTGGAATTGAGGAACGGGAAAGAGGTAGTAACACTTATAGGGGTGTATTATAGACCACCTAATGGGGAGCGAGAAGTGGAGGAGAAAATTTGTAAGGAGATAGCAGATATTTGTAGTAAGCACAAGGTTGTGATTGTGGGAGATTTTAACTTTCCACACATAGACTGGGAAGCCCATACTGTAAAAGGGCTGGATGGTTTGGAGTTTGTAAAATGTGTACAGGACAGTTTTTTGCAGCAATACATAGAGGTACCAACTAGACAAGGGGCAGTGTTGGATCTCCTGTTAGGGAATGTGATAGGTCAGGTGACGGAGGTATGTGTTGGGGAGCACTTCGGGTCCAGTGATCACAATGCCATTAGTTTCAATATAATTATAGAGAAGGATAGGTCTGGACACAGGGTTGAGATTTTTGATTGGAGAAGGGAGATGTGAAGGGATTTAGAAGGAGTGGATTGGGACAAATTGTTTTATGGGAAGGATGTAATAGAGAAATTGAGGTCATTTAAAGGTGAAATTTTGAGGGTACAGAGTCTTTATGTTCCTGTTAGGTTGAAAGGAAAGGTTAAAAGTTTGAGAGAGCCATGGTTTTCAAGGGATATTGGAAACTTGGTTGGAAAATGAGAGATATCTACAATAAATATAGGCAGCATAGAGTAAATGAGGTGCTCGAGGAATATAAAGAATGTAAAAAGAACCTTAAGAAAGAAATTAGAAAAGCTAAACGAGGTTGCCTTGGCAAGTAAGGTGAAAATAAATCCAAAGGGTTTCTACAGTTATATTAATAGCAAAAGGATAGTGAGGGATAAAATTGGTCCCTTAGAGAATCAAAGTGGACAGCTATATGTGGAACCAAAAGAGATGGGGGAGATTTTGAACAATTTATTTTCTTTGGTATTCACTAAGGAGAAGGATATTGAATTGTGTAAGGTAAGGGAAACAGGTAGGGAAGTTATGGAAACTATGATGGTTAAAGAAGAGGAAGTATTGGCACTTTTAAGGAATATAAAAGTGGATAAGTCTCCGAGTCCTGACAGGATATTCCCTAGGACCTTGAGGGAAGTTAGTGTGGAAATAGCAGGGGCTCTGACAGAAATATTTCAAATGTCATTAGAAACGGGGATGGTGCCGGAGGATTGGCATATTGCTCATGTTGTTCCATTGTTTAAAAAGGGTTCTAAGAGTAAACCTAGCAATTATCGGCCTGTGAGTTTGACGTCAGTGGTGGGTAAATTGATGGAAAGTATTCTTGGAGATGGTATATATAATCATCTGGATAGACAGGGTCTGATTCGGAACAGTCAACATGAATTTGTGCGTGGAAGGTCATGTTTGACAAATCTTATTGAATGTTTTGAAGAGGTTACTAGGAAAGTTGACGAGGATAAAGCAGTGGATGTTGTCTATATGGACTTCAGTAAGGCCTTTGACAAGGTTCCACACGGAAGATTGGTTAGGAAGGTTCAATCATTAGGTATTACTATTGAGGTAGTAAAATGGATTCAACAGTGGCTGAATGGGAGTCGACAGAGAGTGGTAGTGGATAACTGTTTGTCAGATTGGAGGCCGGTGACTAGTGGTGAGCCTCAAGGATCTGTACTGGGTCCAATGTTGTTTTTCATATACATTAATGATCTGGATGATGGGGTAGTAAATTGGATTAGTAAGTATGCAGATGATACTAAGATAGGTGGCGTTGTGGATAATGAAGTAGGTTTTCAAAGCTTGCAGAGAGATTTAGGCCAGTTAGAAGAGTGGGCTGAAAGATGGCAGATGGAGTTTAATGCTGATAAATGTGAGGTGCTACATTTTGGTAGGACTAATCAAAATAGGACATACATGGTAAATGGTAGGGCATTGAAGAATGCAGTAGAACAGAGAGATCTAGGAATAATGGTGCATAGTTCCCTGAAAGTGGAATCTCATGTGGATAGGGTGGTGAAGAAAGCTTTTGGAATGCTGGCCTTTATAAATCAGAGCATTGAGTATAGGAGTTGGGATGTAATGTTAAAATTATACAAGGCATTGGTAAGGCCAGATTTGGAGTATTCTGTACAGTTCTGGTCACCGAATTATAGGAAAGATGTCAACAAAATAGAGAGAGTACAGAGAAGATTTACTAAAATGTTACCTGGGTTTCATCACCTAAGTTACAGAGAAAGGTTGAACAAGTTGGGTCTTCATTCTTTGGAGCGTAGAAGGTTGAGGGGGGACTTAATAGAGGTATTTAAAATTATGAGGGGGATAGATAGAGTTGACATGGATAGGCTTTTTCCATTGAGAGTGGGGGAGATTCAAACAAGAAGACATGAGTTGAGAGTTAGGGGGCAAAGGTTTAGGGGTAACACGAGGGGGAACTTCTCTACTCAGAGAGTGGTAGCTGTGTGGAACGAGCTTCCAGCAGAAGTGGTAGAGGCAGGTTCGATATTGTCATTTAAGGTAAAATTGGACAGCTATATGGACAGGAAAGGAATGGAGGGTTATGGGCTGAGTGCAGGTCAGTGGAACTAGGTGAGAGTAAGTGTTCGGCAGGGTCTAGAAGGGCCGAGATGCCCTGTTTCTGTGCTGTAATGGTTTTATATATATATAAATATATATATTTATTATTTATATATAGATAGAGATCTTATTAGTGAAATAGATTGGGGAATCAGAGGATGTGGTGCATTTTGTTTTTCAAAGGCTTTCAATAAGGTCCTACGTAGAGGTTAGACAACAAGGTTATACCATCGAAGTTGTGTAATACACTGTTATGGATTGAGAACTGACTATTGTACAGGACATAAAGACTGAATTAACCATTCCTTTCTCAGAATTGTCAAGGTGTGATCAGTGAGTGCCTTCGGATCAGTGCTTGCACCCTAAATACTGACAACCCATTTCCTCATTTGCTGTCTATACTATCCGAGGTAGGACAGTGAGTACAAAGAAGGACGCAATGAAACTCAGTGCTTCAGGAACAGCTTCTTCCCTTCCACCATCAGAATTCCGAATGGACAATGAACACCACTGCAGTATTTTCCCCCTCTCTTTTTGCACTATTTAATTTAATTTAATTTTTAATAAATACTTATTGTAATCTATAATTTTCATTATTGTGCATTGCAATGACCTGCTGCTCCAAAACAACAAATTTCATGACATATGCCAGTGATATTAAATAATTCTGAATAACTGGATGAAAATATAATGTGAAAAATGGTGAAGTCATCTACTTTGACACACAGAACAGAAAAGCAGAGTATTTGTTAAAGGGAGAGAGACTGGGTAATGTTAATATGTGACTAGCCCTACATGTGCTTATACACAAAGTCAGTGAAATCCATCATGCTGGTATGGCACATGATTAAGAAGGCAAAGGGCCTGCTGGTTTTTACAGTGAAAGGATTAGTGATGTCTAGCTACAATCACGTAGGGTCTAGGTGAGGCTACATCTGGAACACTGTGTACAGTTTGGACACACAGTGGAGAAAGTTCATTTGTTTGATTTCTCAGTTAAAGAGGGTCATTTTGTGAGAAAGGACAGAGTGGGTTGGGCTCTAAGAATGAGATGACTTCATTAAAACTTATAAAATCAATTCAGAAGTAGATTGACATGCTGGATGCCAAGGAGATGTTCCCATTGTGAAAGAACCTAAAAGGTAGAAAATAGAACAGTGCAGCACAGAACAGGCCTTCTTCTCCATGGTGCCCATGGCAACCAAGATCCTGACTTAAACTGCTCCCATCTGCCAGCACATGGTTTATTCATCCATTCCCTCCCTGCCTGTTCACGTGCCTGTCCAAATGAATGTTAAATGTTCTATTGTATCTGCTTCTACCGCATTCCAGGTATTCATCACTCACTGTGATGACATTGTTTTAGAATGAGGCTCTGCCAACTGAGTTGAGGAGGTATGTTTCTCTCAGGGTGTAGTGAATCTTTGCAGCTCTCCACCACCAGGGGGTAGAGAGGCTGAATGAGTAAATATAAGACCATAAGACATAGGAGCAGAATTAGGTCATTTGGCCCATCGAGTCTGCTCCGCCATTCAATCATGGCTGATCCTTTTTTTCTCTCCTCCTCAACCCCTTTTCCGGGCCTTTTCCTCGTAACCTTTGATGCCATATCCAATCAAGAACCTATCAATTTCTGCCTTAAATACACCCTGGCCTCCACAGCTGCACATGGCAACAAATTCACCACCCCTTGGCAAAAGAACTTTCTCCGCATCTTTGTTTTGAAAGGGCGCCTCTCTATCCTGAGGCTGTGCCCTCTTGTCCTAGACTCCCCCACCATGGGAAACATCCTTTTCACATCAACTCTGTCTAGGCCTTTCAACATTTGAAAGGTTTCAAAGAGATTCCCCCTGCCTCATCCTTCTGAATTCCCAAGTCCCTTTGCATCTCAGATTTTTGGATTGTTTCCCCATTTAGAAAATAGTCCACGCAGTTATTTCCACTACCAAAGTGCATGACCATGCATTTTCCAACATTGTAATTCATTTGCCAGTTTCTTGCCCAATCTCTAATCTGTATAAGTCCTTCTGCATCCTACCTGTTTTGTCAACACTACCTGACCCCCCCACCAATCTTCGTATTATAGAACATAGAAATTTACAGCACATTACAGGCCTTTCAGCCCACAATGTTTTGCCAATCATGTAACCTACTCTAGAAACTACCTAGAATTTGCCTACCACATAGCCCTCTATTTTGCTACGTTCCATGTACCTATATAAGAGGCTCTGAAAAGACCCCATTGTATCTACTTCCACCACCATCACTGGCAGTGCATTCCACGCACCCACCACTCTCTGTGTGAAAAACCTACCCCTGACATCCCCTTGTTACCTATTTCCAAGCACCTTAAAACTATGCCCCTTCGTGTTAGCCATTTCAGCCCTGGGATAAAGCCTCTGGCTATCCACATGATCAATGCCTCTCATTATCTTATACACCTCTGTCAGATCACCTCTCATCCTCCGCCACTCCAAGGAGAAAAGGCCAAGTTCTCTCAACCTGTTCTCATAAGGCATGGTCCCCAATCCAGGCAACATCCTTGTAAATCTCCTCTGCACTCTCTCTATGGTATCCACATCTTTCCTGTAGTGAGGTGACCAGAACTGAACACAGTACTCCAAGTGGGGTCTGACCAAGGTCTTATATAGCTGTAACATTACCTCACGGCTTTTGAACTCAAACTCATGGTTGATGAAGGCTAACATACCATATGCCTTCTTAACAACATCGTCAACCTGTGTAGCAGCTTTGACTGTCCTATCGACATGGACCCTGAGATCTCTCATTTCCTCCACACTGCCAAGAGTCTTAACGTTTATATTATATTCTGTCTTCAAATTGGACCTAGCAAAATGAACCACTTCACACTTATCTCGGTTGAACTCCATCTGGCCCTTCTCTGCTCAGTTCTGCATCCTATTGATGTCCTGCTTAACCTCTGACAACCCTCCAGACTATTCACAACACCACCAACCTTTGTGACATCAGCAAACTTACTAACTCACCCTTCTACTTCTTCATCCAGGTCACAAAATCACTAAGAGGCGGAGTCACAGAACAGATCTCTGTGGAACACCACTGGTCACTGACATTCATGCAGAATACAAACCATCTACAAACACCCTTTGCCTTCTGCGGACAAGCCAATTCTGGATCCACAAAGCAAGGTCTCCTTGGATCCCATCCCTCCTTACATTCTGAAGGAGCCTTGCATGGGGAACCTTATCAAATGCCTTGCTGGAATCCATATAAACTACATCCACTGCTCTACCTTCATCCATGTGTTTTGTTACATCCTCAAAGAATTCAATCAGGTTCGTAAGGCACGATCCGTCCTTGACAAAACCATGCTGACTATCCCTAATCAGATTATGTCTCTCAAATGCTCATAATTCCTGCCTCTCAGGATCTTCTCCAACAACTAACCCACCACTGAATTCAGACTCACTGGTCTATAATTTCCTAGATTATCTCCAGTCCCTTTCTTGAACAAAGGAACAACACTCGCAACCCTCTAATCCTCTGGTTCTTCTCCTGTCCCTATAGATGATACAAAGGTCATCGCAAGAGACTCAGCAATCTCCTCTCTCACTTCCCACAGTAGCCTGGGGTATATCTCATCCGGTCCCAGTGAGTTAATGCTTTTCAAAAGCTCCAGCACATCCTCTTTCTTAATGTCTGTATGCTCAAGTATTTCAGTCAACTGTAAGTCATCCCCACAATTGTCAAGGTCTCTTTCCCTGGTAAATACTGAAGCAAAGTATTTACTAAGTAGCTTCACTACCTCCTCCAACTCCATGGACACATTTCCACTGTTGAACCTCATTGGTCCTATTTTCACACGGCTCATCCTCTTGCTCTTCACATACTTGTAGAATAAAGGTTTTCCTTAATCCTGCTCACCAATGCCTTCTCATGGTCCCTTCTGGCTCTCCTAATTCCATTCTTAAGCTCCTTCCTAGCAACCTTGTAATTTTCTAGAGCTCTAAGAGTACCTAGTTTCCAAAACCTTTCATAAGCTTTTCTTCTTAACTAGATTTTCTATATAATTTGCACACCATGGTTCTTTAACCCTAACATCCTTTCCTTGCCTCAACGGAGCATGCCTGTGTAGAACTCCATGCAAATGTTTCCTGAACATTTGCCACATTTGTCATGCATATCCCTGAGAATATCTGCTCCCAATTTATATTCCCAAATTCCTGCCTAATAGTACCCTATTTCCTCCCAAACCCAATTAAATGTTTTCCCAAATTGTTTGCTCCTATCCCTCTCCAGCGCTATGTTAAATGAGATAGAATTGTGATCACTATCTCCAAAATGCTCTCCCACTGAGAGATCTGACAGCTGACCAGGTTCATTTCCCAAAACCAGATCAAGTACAGCCTCTCCTCTGGTTGGCTACATATTGCGTCAGGAAACCTTCCTGAATACACCTAACAAATTCCACCCCATCATCTAAACCCCTTGCGATAAGGAGGTGCCAATGAATATCAGGAAAGTTAAAATCTCCCATCACAACAACCCTATTATTATTGCACCGTTCCAGAATCTGCCTCCATATCTTGCCTTCATATCCCTGTTACCTTTTGGGGTTTTTTTTAAAAAACACCCCGTAGAGTTATTGCCTCTTTCCTGTTTCTGACTTCCACCCACATAGACACAGTAGACTATCCCTCCATGACTTCCACCTTTTCTGCAGCCGTGACACTATCCCTAATTAACAATGCCACTCCCCCACGTCTTTTGCCTCCCCCTCTGTTCTTTTCAGCAGCCATTCCTACTCCTGAGACATCAAAGTCTCTGTAATGGCCGCAACATCACAGTTCTATGTATTGATCCACATTCTAAGTTCATCTGCCTTGTTTATGATACTGCTTGCATTAAAATAGACACATCTCAAACCATCAGGCTGAGTATATCTTTGCTCTAACATCTGCCTATCCTTCCTCACAAGCTCCCGACAAGTTGTCTGTACTTGTGCACCAACCACCCCATCCTCTGCCTCTTCATTTCGGTTCCCACCCCCCTGCAAATCTAGTTTACACCCTCCCCAATAGCATTAGCAAACCTCCCCTCCAGGATATTGGTCCGATTCCAATTCAAGTGCAACCCGTCCTCTTTGCACAGGATCCAAAAATCTGACTCCTTGCCCACTGCTCCAATCCTTCAGCCACCCATTTAGCCTCAACCTCATTCTGTTCCTATACTTACTGTCGTGTGGCACAGGCAGCAACCCCAAGATTACTATCCTGTTTCTCAGCTTCCTTCCTAACTCCCTGTATTCTGCTTTCAGGACCTCCATTCTTTTTCTACCTATATTGTTGGTACCAGTGACTACTGGCTGCTCATACTCCCATTTCAGGATATTGTCAACGCACTCAGAAACATCACAAACCCTGGCACCTGGGAGGCAAACTACCATCCATGTTTCTTTTTTGCGCCTACAGAATCACCTATCTCTCTCTTGAATTATAGAGTCCCCAATTACCACTGCCATCCTCTTCCATTCCCTACCCTTGTGAGCCACAGGGCCAGACTCAGTGCCAGAGGCACAGCCACTGTTGCTTCCCCCAGGTAGGTTATCCCCCCAACAGCACTCAAAATGGAGTACTTACTATTAAGGGGGACAGCCACAGGGGTGCTCTCCACTACCTGACTTTGCTCTCTTGACGGTCATCTGCAAACTTGACAACAAAGCCATCTATTTCATCATCTAAATCATTTATATACAGCATAAAAAGAGCTGGTCCCAACACCAAACACCAATTGTCACTGGCAGCCAACCAGCCAAGGATTCTTTTATTCCCACTAGCTGCCTTCTTCCAATCAGCTGATGCTCCAACCACGTTAATAACTTTCCTGTAATACCACGGCTCGTAACTTGGTAAGCAGCCTCATGTGTGGTACCATGTCAAAGGCCTTCTGAAAGTCCAAATATACAACATCCACTGCATCCCCTTTATCTATCCTTCTTGTAATCTCCTCAAAGAATTCCAACAGGTTTGTCAGGCAGGATTTTCGCTGAAGGAAACCATGCTGACTTTGTCCTATCTTGTCCTGTGTCACCAAGTACTCCATAACCTCGTCCTTAACAACCGAATCTAACATCTTCCCAACCACTGAGGTCAGGCTAACTGCTCTATAATTTCCTTTGTTAAAGAGTGGAGTGACATTTGCAATTTTCCAGTCCTCTGGCACCATGCCAGAGTTCAATAATTTTTGAAAGATCGTTGCTAATGCTGCCACAATCTCTGATGCTCCCTCTTTCAGAACCCCAGGATGTGGTTCATCTGGTCCGGTGACTTATGTACCCTTAAGTCTTTCAGCTTTTTGAACACCTTCTCCCTTGTAATAGTAATTATATTCACTTCTCATCCCTCACACCTTTCAACATCTGGCACACTGTTAGTGTCTTCCACAGTGAAGACTGATGCAAAATACTCATTGAGCTCATCTGCCATCTCCTTGTCCCCACTATTAGTTCTCCTGCCTCATTTTCTAGTGGTCCTATATCCACTCTTATCTCTCTTTTATTTTTTACATACTTGAAAAATCTTTTACTATCCACTTTGATATTATTTGCTAGCTTGCTTTCATATTTCATCTTTTCCCTTCTAATGATTTTTTTAGTTGCTCTCTGTAGGTTTTTAAAAACTTCCCAATCCTCTATCTTCCCACAAATTTTTGCTTTCTTCTATGCCCTCTCTTTTGTTTTTACATTAGCTTTGACTTCCCTTGACAGCCATGGTTGTACTATTTTGCCATTTGAGTATTTCTTCATTTTTGGAATACATCTATCCTGCACCTTCCTCATTTTTCCCAGAAACACACACCATTGCTGCTCTGCTGATATCCCTGCCAGCAGCTCCTTCCAATTTACTTCGGCCAACTCCTCTCTCATATCACTGTAATTTTCCTTACTCCACTGAAATACTGCTATATCAGACTTTACTTTCTCCCTATCAAATTTCAAGTTGAACTCAATCATATTGTGATCACTCGTTCCTAAGGGTTCTCTTACCTTAAGCTCCCTAATCGCCTCCAGTTCATAACATAACACCCAATCCAATATAGCTGATCCCCGAGTAGGCTCAACAACAAACTGCTCTAAAAAGCCATCTCTGAGGCATTCAACAAGCTCACTCTCTTGAGATCCATTACCAACCTGATTTTCTCAATCAACCTGCATGTTAAAATCTCCCATAACTTTGCCCTTTTGACTCGCCTTTCCTTTTTCCTGTGGTCCACCTCCCAGCTACTGTTGGGAGGCCTGTATATAACTGTCACTAGGGTCCTTTTAGCCTTGCAGTTTTCTAACAACCCACAAGGATTCAACATTTTCTGATCCTATGTCACATCTTCATACTGATTTATAACCATATAACCATATAACAATTACAGCATGGAAACAGGCCATCTCAGCCCTTCTAGTCCGTGCCAAACTCTTACTCTCACCTAGTCCCACCGACCTGCACTCAGCCCATAACCCTCCGTTCCTTTCCTGTCCATATATCTATCCAACTTAACTTTAAATGACAACATCGAACCTGCCTCTACCACTTCTGCTGGAAGCTCGTTCCACACAGCTACCACTCTCTGAGTAAAGAAGTTCCCCCTCATGTTACCCCCAAACTTTTGCCCTTTAACTCTCAACTCATGTCCTCTTGTTTGAATCTCCCCCACTCTCAATGGAAAAAGCCTATCCACGTCAACTCTATCAATCCCCCTCATAATTTTAAATACCTTTATCAAGTCCCCCCTCAACTTTCTACACTCCAAAGAATAAAGACCTAACTTGTTCAACCTTTCTCTGTAACTTAGGAGATGAAACCCAAGCAACATTTCAGTAAACCTCCTCCGTACTCTCTCAGTTTTATTGACATCTTTCCTATAATTCAGTGACCAAAACTGTACACAATACTCCAAATTTGGCCTCACCAATACCTTGTACAATTTTAACATTACATCTCAACTCCGATACTCAATGCTCTGATTTATAAAGGCCAGCATACCAAAAGCTTTCTTCACCACCCTACTCTACTGGTAAAGAATGGCATCATTTGATACCATTCTTTACCAGCAGAGACATGCTTTCCCCTCTGCCTACCTTCCTATACCTCCGATACAACGTATAACCTTGGACATTCAGCTCCCAACTACAATCATCCTTCAGCCATAATTCAGTGATGGCTACAACATCATACCTGGCAACCCAGTAATATATTCTAGACTAGAAAAACACACTTTTTGTCTGTGGAGAACAAGCAGGAGAGTGGGGTTGAGGCCAAGATAAGATAAGCCATGATTCTTTAATGATGTTTGGCATGGACTCGATGGGCCGAAGGACCTGCTTCTGTGCTGTACTTCTCCATGACTCTGTGATTCAGGGTGGAAGATCCACACAGCTTACCCCAACAACTATGTCTTATCTTCTTAGACTAAAGCTCATCAGGGTAAACTCTCAAACAGTTCTAAGCCAGGTTTTGCATGATTTACATACAATTCCCTCCACACTGTCATGTCAAACATCTCCAAGCAGGTCCAACACTATACAAGCCCATAGTAAATCTGCTCCAACAATGTCCCACAGAACACTCTGAAGGCAGTAACATAAAGGGCAGCCACAGCACCTTCTCTGTTGCAGAGTTAAGCTCTTCCCAGAGTTTCTCATGAAACAACCCTGGGGCGGCTACAGAGTGCTAGTTACAGAATAATACTGAAATAAAAGCAGGAGATTCTGCATGTGCTGGAAATCCAGAGCAACCCCACAATGCTGGAGGAACTCAGCAGGCCCGGCAGCATTTATGGAGTAGAATAAACAGTTGACATTTTGGGCCGAGACCCTTCATCAGGTCTATATTTACTCGAAGAGCTGATGGTAGAGGAAAATCAAACCCAACACCTCATTTTTTAGGGATATTTGAATTTTAGGAAGAATAGGTAGAAGAGAAAAGCTGATCTATGGTTCTGCTGATTGGATGAAATAAAAGCAAAAAAAAAAATCTCTAAACACTCAGTAGGTTAAGCCGGATGAAGGGTCACAGGCTTAAAATGTTTACTGTGCTTCTCTTTCCACAGATACTGACTGACTTGCTGAGTGTTTCCAGCACTTAGTTTTTTTCACATTTCCATCATCTGCCATTTGCTTTTTAACTTTAATTTAGAATAGAATAGAACTTTATTGTCATTGCTCAAGTCAATAAGATTGTAGTGCTACTCCAGACATTGCAAAGCAGATATTTACAATGCAAGCGGAACAGCTTAATAAAAAATAAAATTCCCATATTTACATATAACATGTGACTTCGAAATTCCATATCTCTCAAAGGCCATTGGCAAGCCGGGCTGTATCATTATTCAGCTGCACAACAGCCCTTGGGAAGAAGCTGTTCTTCAGTCTTACCAGACATCCGACCCTACAAAAACTCATTTCAGGAAGGTAGCACCATCAAATTGCGGGAGATTCCCAGAACTTCCGGGAGAGGTGGGATGTCTGCAATAGAGTAGCTCCTTAGCAGCTAGCCAGCTAGTTTAAATAACGGTAGCTATGCTTCTGAACGAATGACACCTGTTAAACTCACCTCAACATGTCTTTTACATTTTAACCCACCATGGGCAATAGAAAAGTCACTGTTGCAAACAGTGCAGCGAGCAACACCGTCATTATTTTTGACCCCTATTATCCCTCTCTCTCTCTTGCTCGCGCTCTCTTGCTCCCTCTCTCTCTCTCTCTCTCTCTCTCTCACTCTCAAAAAAACTGATTTCCAGGACATTGTATATAATTTGCGGGCATCAAGGAGCCACTATTAATATGCAGGAGACTCCCGGAACTTCCAGGAGAGGTGGGATGTCTGGTCTTACTGTCCTGACTAAAGTGTTTCTGTGTCTCCTACCTGATGGCAGGAGATCAAACAGACAGTGTCTGGGATGGGATGGGTCTTTAGCTGCAGTAATAGAGTTGTAGATTGTCTCCTGTCCCAATAACGTGCTGAGCCATGCTAATCATCTGTTGAAGAGCTTTGTGATCTGTCTAGCTGCAGCTAGAGTACCACACTGTCGTTCTGTATGTCAGTTTGCTCTCTATTGCACATCGATAAAAGTTGACCAGCAAGTTTTGGGGCAGATTAATTCTCCTTAAGCACATCAGGTAGTATGTATAGGCACTGCATGCCTTTCCTACTTTTGAGATAGTGTTGACAGACCAAGAGAGCTCCTTGGTGATGTTCATCCCTGAAAACTTGCAACAGGAGACCCTTTCCACCACGTCCTCATTTATGAGTAGTGGGGTCCTCTTGCCTTCCTGAAGTCAATGATCATTTCTTTTGTCTTCACGGTGTTGAGTGATAGGTTGTGCCTTCTGCACCCTTTGACCGGTTTCAGCACCTTCTCTCTACATGCAGATGAGGTGCTGGAACAGTCTGAAGAAGATGAATTTAGAAGATGTTGAATTCTTTTGAGTAGAGATAGAAAAGAAACAAGGGAAAGAAGACACTGGAAGCAGAAAGTGCAAAGGCTTCAAAAGAGTAGTCATACTATATCAAAGAAATAATGGGGTTAGGGGTAGAAAGTGCAGTGTTTTAATTATGGGTGACTTTAATCTTGATTGAGATTTGGTTAAATATCATGGTTAATAAATTATATCAGAATAAAAATTATCTAGGTATGGTAAAGCTATGGCACGGAAAATAAAATTGCTTGCGCACGGCCTTAATCTTTAGAACCTACTCATATTACTAAGGTACATAATAGTTATCTTTATTGCCAAGTGAACCAGTGAATGACTTCTTTACAACCCGAGACCAGTGAGATACTTTCACAGGAAGCATCTCATGCCAGTTTGGCCCCACCTAGATGGTTGCAGGAACATACTATGACGGACTGTCTGGGGCCCTGAATGGTGGTGAGGGAGGAAGTGTAAGGGCATGTGTAGCACTTGTTCCACTTACAAGGCCCCAGACAGACCTTCCAGGTGAGGCAACACTTCACCTGTGAGTCGACTGGGGTGATACACTGCGTCCGGTGCTCCCGATGCGGCCTTCTATATATTGGCAAGACCCGATGCAGACTGGAAGACCGTTTCGCTGAACACCTATGCTCTGTCCGCCAGAGAAAGCAGGATCTCCCAGTGGCCACACATTTTAATTCCACGTCCCATTCCCATTCTGACATGTCTATCCACGGCCTCCTCTACTGTAAAGATGAAGCCACACTCAGGACAACACCTTATATTCCGTCTGGGTAGCCTCCAACCTGATGGCGTGAACATTGACTTCTCTAACTTCCGTTAATGCCCCACCTCCTCTTCGTACCCCATCAGTTATTTATTTATTTATTTGTTTGTTTGTTTGTTTGTTTATTTATTTATTATTAATTTTTTTTCTCTCTCTCTATCTCTCTCTCCTTTTTCTCCCTCTGTCCTTCTCACTATACTCCTTGCCCATCCTCTGGGCTTCCCCCCTCCCCCTTTCTTTCTCCCTAGGCCTCCCATCCCATGATCCTCTCCCTTCTCCTGCCTCATATCCCTTTTGCCAATCCAGCTCTTAGCTCCATCCCTCCCCCTCCTGTCTTCCCCTATTATTTCGGATGACCCCTTCCCTCTCCCACTTTCAAATCTCTTACTACCTCTTCTTTCAGTTAGTCCTGACAAAGGGTCTCGGCCCAAAACGTCGACTGTACCTCTTCCTAGAGATGCTGCCTGGCCTGCTGGGTTCACCGGCATTTTTTGTGTGTTGTACAATTCTTAGGCAGGATAGACTTTGTTATGTGTTACATTTATTTAAAATGAATGGACAAGAAGGGAGTAACTATGCTTAGTTAGGTTAGCAACCATTCTTAGAAAAGTGACACAATCAATTATTCAGCAGGTCATAGCAGAACATTTGGGAGGTCAGAACCTGACTGAGCTCAGCCAGCATGGGTTCATGAAGGGAAAATCATGCCCAGCAGGTTTGTGAAGAGCTGCTTGAGGAAGTATTAGCTAGAGTAGGTAGAGGAACCAGTCAATGCAATGAATTTGGATTTGATCAGGAAACAGGATGCAGTCAGCAGGGATAAGGGGTCATTATCATTGTGGCAACTTTTAACCACAGGGCGCTGAAGGGATCAGAATAGAACTGCAACTGTTTACAATATATAGGACGTTAATGCGAAGCAAGTGTACTGTGGCCAGATTTGCGTAGAATATAACCTGTAGGGGTGATGACAATCTATGATGAGGAAATAGCTTATAGGGTTATATTGATAGATTAACTGATTGGGCAAATGTTGACAAGATCAAGATTCACTTTTAGTTAACGTGTGTACATCGAAACATAGTGAAATGTGTAATTTGCATTAATAACCAACACCACCAAGGGTGTGCTGGAGGCATTTCAAGACCAACATAGCATACCCACGATGCTCAACAGAATGATACAACTCGGCAAGTGGAATTGCAATGCAGAAAGATGAGAAGATATTCTCTCTGGAGGGGAAAATGTGAAACAGATTATTATCGAAATGAACAGGTCTGCAGAATGCTGTTGCAAAAAGTCATTTGGGGGGCTCCTTGTTCATGAAATACAGAAATCTATCATTGAAGATCCTCACCACCCAGACCATGCTCCTTTCTCATTGCCGCCATCAGATCGAAGGTACAAGAGCCTCAGGACTCGCACCATCATATTCAAGAACAGTTACCACCCCTCAATCATCAGGCTCTTGAACAAAAGGAGATAGCTACACTCATTTAACCACTCTGTTATATTGTGATTTCATGCTCATTCTTTATTGCTATTTACTTATATCTGCATTTGCAGAGTTTGTTTACAATTAACAGTTCCTGATGGAACTGTTTACAGTCACTGTTCTATAGATTTGCTAGGTATGCCCGCAGAAAAAGAATCTCAGGGTTGTATGTGGTGACATGTATGTACTCTGATAATAAATTTTACTTTGAACTTTGGAAGCTAGTGTGCAAGTGCAGCAAGTGATGGGACACCTCCCTTTATTACAATGGAGACAGGGTAGCAAAGTGGGGAAATTTTACTACTTTGTAGCAGGTACTATTGTGGTGGCGAGATGGAGATAAGTCTTTACCAAAGGAGGTGTAAGGCACTCCTTTCCTCTGCTAGCCTGCAGGTCACCCTTGGGCAAAGTGTAACACCTGCTTAGCCTGCTGGTTAGCATGGGAGATGGTTGTGGATGGCTTTTAAGTGGTTGGTGCATATCACAAGTCCTGGCTATGCGACCATTGATACCAGGCAGAGAGTCTCTGAAGAGTATTGATAATGGCTGGGGTCACACTGCCCAGAAGAAGACAGAAGCAAACCAATCACTTCTGTGGCAAAATTTGCCAAGCACAATCTCAGTTATGGAAAGACCATGATCACCTACGTCATACAACATGGGAGATAACAAATGAACAAGCTACTGAGAAGACATCTAGCATACGGTTTACAAATTCTGCTCCCCTTTTTTAAAAGCAAAATACATATTGCCATGGTAGACATTCTGAGAAGAATTCAATCAGGGTGCAGCATAGATTTCCCTGAATGATACTAACAAAATGCTATAGCTGGTCCTGTAGACTTTATCAAACCTCAGAATCACCCAATCTACAAACTGGAAAATCTGCAATTAGCGTCTAATCTGGCCCAATTGTCGCAGAGTCTTTCAGATTGTGATTATACTATGTTGGATAGCTCTTATTTTTGTAATTCATAATTATATTAATTGAGATTGGCATTTCAGTCAGGGAGTGCTTCATTCAGCGGTATTATTATTCAAATGAGGCCTTAATACTGTCCTTGCAGTTGGACTCATGGGTTTCATGGCACTTTCTCCCTTATGTCAGTCAACATCGCAAGTTTCCTGGGAATCTTGCATCTTGCTGTTTCTGAAAACATCTTGTGCACAGACTGCTACCATACTTCTACACTCTGTTCTCAGTTCCTTCTCCATATTCATTCTATGCAGACTAGCCACTTTACACTGGTCATTAACACAAAGTACTCTGCAGATGCTGGGGCCTAAGCAACACTCACAACACGCTGGAGGAACTCAGCAGGTTGGGCAGCATCCGTGGAAACGATCAGTCAACGTTTTGGGCCGGAACCATACGAGGGGTTCCTGACGTCCTGACGAAGGGTTTCGGCCCGAAACGTTGACTGATCATTTCCACGGATGCTGCCCGACCTGCTGAGTTCCTCCAGCGTGTTGTGAGTGTTGCTCTGGTCATTGCCCTCAAGCACAATGTCACGCAGCAAAACCATTGCAACCATTGACCACTTGACTTGTTTACATAACAATATTAAAACATGCCCCACTGATTTCTGTCTTTGAAGGAGATGTGTGTAAATTCCTTTCTCCGTTATACTGACTCAGTCTGTTGATTGGCCTTCCTGAGTGAATAGAACATGTCAATTGAACATCCGCCTTTGTTGTTGAACATGTTCCCGTGACTGAAGAACTGATAGCCTCAATGATTCAATCACACTTGAACAATAATTGACCATATTAGTGCAAGGCATAGATTTATGATCACATATTACCTATCTTCAGCTATTCTTTTTAGCTGCATTTCCAACATGAACCCCATGGTCATTTGGATGACTTCATGGTCACACGGATGAGTATAGCATCTGTTTATTCTAATTTTATCGCACAGTTCAAGTTATCTTTCCTTCCTTACAAAAAAATGTTTTCTGTTTTTAGTAGACGGGTGGGTTATTAAGATTGGAGGAATTGTGGATAGTGCAGAAGTTTAGCAAATATTACAGCACAATACAGATCAGTTGCAGATACGGGCAGAGAAATGGCAGATGGAGTTTAACCCATATACTGTGAGGTAGTGCACCTTGGTAAAGCAAATACAAGGAGGCAGTAAACTGTTAAGGGAGAGACCCTTAATACTGTTGTTGAGCAGAGAGATCTTGGGGTCCAAGTTCATAGCTGCATGAAAGTGGCTACACAGGTCAATAAGGTGGTTAAGGAGGCTTACAGAAAGCTTATTTTTATTAGTCGAGGCGTTGAGTTCAAAAGTCAAGAGATTATGTTGCAACTTTATATATCTCTGGTTAGGCCACTTCTGGAGTATTGGATACAATTCTGGATGCCCCTCCACATGAAGGACATTGAAGATTTGGAGAGGATACAGAAGAGGTTTTCCAGGATGCTGCCTGGTTTAGAGGGCATGTGCTATCATGAGAGGCTGGGCAAACTTGGGCTGTTATTTTCGGGAGCAGCAGAGGCGGAGGGGAGATCCAATAGAGCTTTATAGGATTATGAGAGGCTTAGACAGAGTAGACGGGGAGTATCTTCTTCCCAGAGGGCATGCATTGAAGTTGAGAGGGGCTAGATTCAAGGGGGATGTGAGGGGTAAGCTTTTTACTCAGAGAGTGGTGGATGCCTGGAATGAACTGCGTGCTATAATGGTAGATGCAAATACATTAGAAGCTTTTAGGAGTTGTTTAGGTAGGCACAAGAATATGAGGAAGATGGAGGGATATGGACATTATGTTGGTAGGAGAGATTAGTTTTTGGGGGTTGTTTGATTTACTTTTCAGCTGGTTCAGCACAACAATGTGGGTCAAAGGGCCTGTTCCTGGACTGTACTGTTCTATGTTCTATGTTCTATCTCTCTCCACTGTCCCACTGCAAGTAGGATGTTCTATGTTTTATGTTCTATCTCTCTCTACTGTTCCACTGCAAGTAGGATGCCCATGACACCCAGTTACATATCATGACCAATTCCCAACTAATCCATGTATCTTTGGAATGTGGGAAGATACCAGAGCATGCAGAGGAAACACACGTAGTCATGTACAAACTCCTTACAGACAGCAGTGAAATTGAACCCAGGCCACTGGTGCTGTAATAGCATAATGTAGCCAGTGCACCACCAGGCCTCGTCTTCAACTCGTTATCAATGCATAAAACTCCAAACAATCTTGTCAATTCCAGTGTTTTCATACGAAACTCTCTACAATCACTTCCCTGGTAATACTTGGAATGGCTACTTGATATCCCTGGGCAGTTTCCAATACAAACCTGTGATGCAGTTGTACATACTTTGTTTATTTGAACAGTTATCCAGGTTGGCTGATCGTTTCAAAAAGCTCAACCTGATGAGTCAGCTAAGCAATTTGAGTGGCCCTTATTGGGAAAGATAACATGTGGAAGCTTCAGCGAGAACAGCGAGGTTCTACTAACAATATCAGATGATTCATGTGATAATCTGCACTGAGCTTCAGCTCATCCAGTGTACATTCCTGTCCAATCAACTTCAAGTCATTAACCAATTATTGTCTATTATCATTACTTGCGCAATTTAGTCCACTTCAGTGACTGGTTATGAGTCACTGGATGTCAGGGCATACAATCCATTACATCTGTCCCTTTTCACTCGAAACTGAATAACAACTAAAATGACCTTGATCCTTAGTCATGATAGAAGTCTAAACTACTTATACAGAGCCTGAAGACCCACATTCAATGTTTTCGGAACAGCTTCTTCCTCCTCAGCCACCCAGTTTCTGAACTGTCCATGAACCATGAACATTACTTCACTAATCTTTTTTCACATTGTAACTTACTGTAGTTTTTTAAGTCTTATACTGTACCACAAATTACCATAAAACCACAAATTTTACAACATATATGCTGTGGGGTGGGGGTGAGGGTGGGGGGTGGTTTAAACTAGACACAAAATACTCTGCAGATGCTGGGGCCAGAGCAACACTCACAACATGCTGGAGGAACTCAGCAGGTCGGGCAGCATCCATGGAAACGATCAGTCAACTAGAGTTGCAGGAGGATGGGAACTCATCAGAACAGGCAACTATTCTAATGAGGTGTTATGGGTGGAACTGAGTAGTAAGAGAACAAGGACCACATTATTGGGGCTATATCACAGACCACCCAACAGTCTGTGCGATTTAGAGGATCAAATTTGTACAGTTATCACAGATTGTTGCAAGAAACATAACGTTGTTGTAGTAGGTGATTTTAACTTTCCACATATTGACTGGGGCTCCCATACTGCAAAAGGACTAGATGGGATAGAATTTGTCAAATAGTTCTCAGGAAAGTTTCCTTCATCAGTATATCAAAGTCCCAATGAGAGAGTGTACAATACTTGATCCACTTTCAGTGAGTGTGACAGGACAGGTGACAGAAAACTGTGTAGGGGAACATCTTGCATTTAGTGACCACCACAACATAAGTTTCAAAGTGAATATGCAAAAAAGACAGGTCTGGTCCAGGGGTTGAGATACTGCAGTGGAGAAAGGCTAATTTTGATGGTATCATAAACGATCTGGCAAGTTTTGGATTGGGACAGGCTATTCTCTGGCAAAGCTGTACTTGGTGAGTGGGAGGCCTTCAAAAACAAAATTTTGAGAGTACAAAACTTGTATGTGCCTGTCATAATAAAAGGCAAAGATAAGAGGTATAGGGAACATTGGATTTCAAGAGACATTGAGGCAATGGTTAAGAGAAAATTGGAGGTGCATAGCAGGTATAGGCATTTAAGAACAAATGAGGTACTTATGAAATAAAAGAAATGCAAGAGGACACTTAAGACCATAAGACAAAGGAACAGAAGTTGGCCATTCGGCCCATCGAGTATAATCCACCATTTTATCATGAGCAGATCCATTCTCCCCTTTAGTCCCACTCCCCTGCCTTCTCACCATAACCTTTGATGCCCTGGCTACTCAGATATCTATCAATCTCTGTCTTAAATACGCCCAATGACCTAGCCTCCACTGCTGCCCGTGGCAACAAATTCCATAGATTCACCGCTCTCTGGCTAAAAAAATTTCTTCTCATCTCTGTTCTGAATGGGCGCCCTTCAATCCTTAAGTCATGCCCTCTTGTACTAGACTCCCCCACCATGGGAAACAACTTTTCCACATCCACTCTGTCCGTGCCTTTCAATATTCAAAATGTTTCTATGAAGTCCTCCCTCATTCTTCTAAACTCCAAGGAGTACAGTCCAAGAGCGGTCAAACGTTCCTCATATATTAACCCTCTCATTCCCGGAATCATTCTAGTGAATCTTCTCTGAACCCTCTCCAATGTCAGCACATCCTTTCTTAAATAAGGAGCCCAAAACCGCACACGGTACTACAAGTGAGGTCTTACCAGTGCCTTAGGAGAAGAAAAAAATCAGGAGAGCTAAAAAAAGACACGAGGTTGCTCCAGCAGACAAGGTGAAGGAGAATTAAGGAATTCTACAGATATGTTAAGAGCAAAAGGATTGCAGGGGACAAAATTGGCCCTCTGAAAGATCAGAATGGTGATCCATGTGTGACGGGGTCCTGGATTACTCGTATGAACTGTGCTTGATTACCCCTATGAACTGTGCTTTTGAAGAGAGGGAGAGAGAGTTATTTAACACCGACATATTGTTTTGAAAAGAGAGAGAGAAAGGAAGAAAGAGAGAGAGAGAGACAAAGACTAACATTTGGACTGTCACTTTAAGGCACTAGAAGTAACTTTTGGATTTCTGCTGAGTTCGGAGCTTGTAAGTCTCTATGGTGACCGAGGGCGGTGTTATTTGATGGACAATCGATGTTTTGATTTTTCGGCAGCGTGGACATTTGCCTGCTTGTATGTTTCTTACACAGTCAAAGGAAGGAGGAGTTATTTGAGAGACAGTTGGTACTCAGTACGGTGAGATAAGTAGGAGGTCAGATGATAGACCTCAGGCACATGTTTTGGACACTGAATGAGCTTTGCTGTGCCCACAGAAAAAGTGGGTTTTTGGAGGATCAATCAGGCAGATCGATCAGTGGCTCTTGCAGTGAGAAAAGGGTGGGGAGTTGTCCATGTGTCCACCCTTGCCTGGGTTGATTGCTCCACCACAGAAAAATGGTCCTTTTTGTTGTGGTCACAGTCAGTAACTTTTAAAGGATTGCGGAGGACAACGAGAAGATCGACGGCATCAGCTCATCTGAAGACTCAAGTCTCTTCCTCTTTCTCTCTCCATTACTACTCAACTCAACTGAACTTTACTCATCATCGCAAGACTGTATCTTTTTACCCCTGGACTTGAAGAAGCTTGATTTTCATATATTTCCACACTTACTGATATACTTATTTATATATAATCATTGCTAACCTGTTTGATTTATCTACATTTATATTACTGTATTGTGTAGTTACTAATAAATAATATTAGTTAATAGCAATACTGGACTCCAAAGTGTTTTCCATCTCTACTGGTTCTTTAACCCGTCACGTGGTACGTGACAAAATTGGGGTCTCATCCAGGATATGAACAAATTGGTTGGGAGGCTTGTTTGAATTGATTGGGGAAAATCCCTTTTGATTTCATTGTGTGGAAATACAGCAGAAATGGATGTTAGTGTTGAGAAGTTTCTGTTGGAACCAACCCCGGAAGCGTTGGATGATGCTACGAGGGTTGTGCAGGTGGGAATTGCTCAAAAGTTAAGACTAAAGGTGACCACTATGATGAGGAGAGCTCTGATGAAGACGACAATAGCCCGGCATTATATGGATAAGGGAACGTTTGATGAGGAGACGTTAGAGTTATTTGCTGAAGGTAAGGTACTTACTGAGGCTGTGATTCAGTTGTGATTGAAATTTAAATTAAAACAGCTCAAAGCTGAGGAAGCAGAAAGGCGGAGGATCCGTGAGGCTAGAGAAGCAGAAAGACAGAGACAGTTTAAAAGGGAGATGTGGCAGCTGAGAGGTTTAGTGTCAGACCCTGATGATTTTTTCAGCTCGGAAGGGCTTGTTTTGTGTGATGAATTTAAAAGCTGTGTCCCCTATGACGTAAGGGCATACCTGGATACAGAGGATGCCGCCACCCTGCGGGGGTCTGTTAAGAAAGCAGGCGAAGAGGTTTTAACCCACAAGCTTGAGTTTACTCCAGATGGGAGTTTGCCAGAGAATAGCTGGGAGGTTTGGGTTGACCTCGAATTTGAAATTGGGACAAGTAATGTCAGCCCAGAAGAGGCAGCTGTCCTGATTGCCTGTGTTCAGGTTGTTGAAGTACCTGCGAATTCACAGAGTTCTGAACCTTGTGTCGAAGCTCAGTTGAAGTCTGAGGTGTCTGACTTGGTTGGAAAGGAATGCAGTTTTTTGTGTCAGATGATCTTGGTTCAGTGAATAAGGGGTTAATCTTGGTACCAGTGGAATGTGAGGATGCTCAGTCACTTGTATTAGACAGCGTGCTAAAAGTTAGTGATGAGGTGAAAATTGATGAGGTAAGTTTTACTGGAAGTAATGGGAAAAGTGCTGTTCCTGGACTTTTGGATAAAGTGCTGGGAAAGTTTGGATTGGTTGCGTGACCTTTGACCCTGCTTGCAGGACAGAGGCCTGCTGAGGAAGGATGTGCTATTCTGTTGAATTTTGTTTGGACATTTGGAGGTACACACCTGCAAGGTTATGATGTTGTGAAGAAGGAGAATTGTTATGGTTTTGGGGTGGAAGTTGTTATGGAGACAAGTCAAAACGAAGGTCGTAATCAGATGGATGGATTGTATGGTCTCTTCCACAATGTATACATGGTTCTCATAAGCCTGGTGATGGTGCTAAGTTTAGTAAACAATGGAGGAATGTTGACACCTCTCCAAGATAAGGTTGATATAGCTGTTCAACTGCTGAGGCCCACGATAGCAAGACCAGAGGTTTAAATTATGATGATGTGTCACAGACTTTTTTACCTTCCAGATTTCAGCAGGACTTAGAGGGTAGTAAAGCTGATGAGAGTAAGGTGTATGAGGAAGGTTTGTCCTTACTGAGGAAGGAATTTATGGAGGAACAGAAGCGAGATTCTGAAATGGTGGCTCTAAAGGAGATAGCTCTCACAGGAGAGGAGGTTCAGAGAGAGTCAGTGGGATATTACCTTAAAGATGGGGTGTTAATGAGGAAGTGGAGACCAGCCACTGTGCTTGCAAGTGAGAATTGGGTTATTGAACATCACGTGGTGGTTCCGAAAATTTACAGGACTGAAATTTTAAACATGGCTCACAGAATGCCTTTAGGTGGACATTATGGAGAGAGAAAGACAGTGAACAGGATTATGAAGGAATTTTACTGGCCTAGTTTAAGGAAAGATGTTGTGAATTTTCACAGGACGTGCCATACCTGTCAAGTTGAGGGGAAATCTAATCAGGTAATTCAGGTAACACCATTTAAACCGATACCCGCTTTTGGTGAACCTTTTTCTAGGGTCATAGTGGATTGTGTAGGCCCATTACCAAAGACTGCAGCTGGTTATCAGTATGTGTTAACAATTGTGTGTGCTATGTCTAGGTCCCCTGAAGTGGTGTCTTTTGAAAACCTCAAGGTCAAGACTGTGGTGAAGTCATTCAGTAAGTTTTACACACTGGTAGGCCTGCCCAAAGAAATTCAATTTGACCAGGGTAGTAACTTTACTTCGAGAACATTCCAGGGGATAGTTAGAGAATTAGAAGCTAAGCACATTGTGTCATCTGCATATCAGTTCAAGGGAGCCTTGGAACGGTTCAACTCAACTATTAAGACCATGATTAAAACACATTGTGTGAAAAATGGGAAAAATTGGGATGAGGGGGTTCCCCTTCTCTTATTTATTGTTGGAGATGCGATTCAAAAGCCATTGAAGTGTAGTCTAGTGGAACCTGTGTTCAGTTACAGGCCAAAAGGACCTTTAACCCTACTTAGAGAATTATGGTCTGATTTGGAAACATGTGTCAGTGTGCTTATTATGCTTTGGAACTTTGGAAAGGATTTAATAAGATTTGTGACCTTGCAATGGAAAGTTTACAGGATGGTCGAATTAAAATAAAACACTTGTTCGTCAGAATGGCACCTGGGAGAATTGTTATGGAACAAAATGGAGTCATGGAATCTGATAATGGGATGAAAAAACATGTTTACCCACTGGATCTAGTCTCATCAAGATGTCAGAATCCCATTGTTTTGAAAAATATTACTGATAAGGTCCATCAGTTGGACCCTACACTGCAAAAACAAGTGAAAGAACTAATTGGCAAACATAATGATTTATGTTCTGACATTCTGAAATGGTGCACAGGTGCAGAGCATCACGTCATTATAAATTCAGCCCAGCCCATAAAACAGTATCTTTACAGAGTGAACTTTGAGAAAAGTAAAATGGTTGAACAAGAAATTAGAAACAAGAAAGAACAAGGAAAGAGAATGGATGACTGTATTGATAGAGTGGGGAAGGCTAAATACCCTATAAAGATTGACTTGTTAAAAGGATGCTGGGGTGTTCCTTTAACAGAGAGGGCTTAAGAATATCAGCATTTGTGACACCATCTGAATGAAAACAATGTTTTACCCTTCGGGATGAAAAATGCTCCAGGGACATTTCAAAGAATGATCAATTCTGTGATTAGAGGTTGAGAAAACACAGGGGCTTGTATCGATGAATTAGTGGTCTGGAATGACACAGGGGAAGAGCATATTGCAGCGGTAGAAAAACTGTTTGACAGACTTCCCAAGGCAAATCTTACAGTGAACCTTGCTAAAAGTGAGTTTGGCCACGCCACCGTTACATATCTGGGCTGTATAGTGGGCCAAGGCCAACTGGCTCCTGTAGAGGCCAAGGTTAAAGCTATCGCTAAGGTTCCTGTTCCGACTGGCAAGAAAGCTTTAAGAAAGTTTTTAGGAATGGTTAGGTATTATTATTTTTCTCTGAAGGAAGGGGGTGTGACGAGGTCCTGGATTACCCCTTTGAACTGTGCTCAATTACCCCTATGAACTGTGCTTTTGAAGAGAGAGAGAGAGAGTTATTTAACACCGACATGTTGTTTTGAAAAGAGAGAGAGAAAGGAAGAAAGAGAGAGAGAGAGATATGAAGACTAACTTTTGGACTGTCACTTTAAGGCACTAGAAGTAACGTTTAGATTTCTGCTTAGTTCGGAGCTCGTAAGTCTCTATGGTGACTGAGGGCGGTGTTATTTGATGGACAATCGATGTTTTGATTTTTCAGTAACGTGTTTATACTTCCAAGGACATTTGCCTGCTTGTACATTTCTTACACAGTCAAAGAAAGGAGGAGTTATTTGAGAGACAGTTGGTACTCAGTATGGTGAGATAAATAGGAGGTCAGATGATAGACATCAGGCACATGTTTTGGACACTGAATGTGCTTTGCTGTGCCCACAGAAAAAGTGGGTTTTTGGAGGATCGATCGGGCAAATCGATCACTGGCTCTTGCAGTGAGAAAAGGGATTGACTGGTGGGGAGTTGTCCATGTGTCCACCCTTGCCTAGGTTCATAGCTTCACCACAGAAAAACGGTCCCCTTTGTTGTGGTCACAATCGGTGACTTTTAAAGGATTTCGGAGGACAACAAGAAGATTGATGGTATCAGCTCATCTGAAGACTCAAATCTCTCCCCTCTCTCTCTCCATTACTACTCAACTTAATACCATGAACTGAACTGAACCTCATCGTAAGACTGTATCTTTTTACCCCTAAACTTGAAGAAGCTTGATTTTCATATATTTCCACACTTACTGATATACTTACTTTAATATAATCACTGCTAACCTGTTTGATTTATCTATATTTATATTACTGTATTGTGTAGTTACTAATAAATAATATTAGTTATTAGCAATACTGGACTCCAAAGTGTTTTCCATCTCTGCTGGTTCTTTAACCCATTACTGAGTACGTGACAGGTGTGTGGAGCCAAAAGAGATGCGTCAGATCTTAAATGATTTTTTTTGCATCTGTATTTACTCAGGAGTCAGTCACAGAGTCTATGGAAGTGAGGCAAAACAGCATCAACTTCATGGACTCTATACTGAGGAGGAGGTGTTTGCTATCTTAGGCAAATTAGGGTGGACAATTCTCCAGGGTCTCTTAAGATGATCCCTTGGATCCTGTGGGAGATAAGTGCAGAAATTACTGTGGCTAATGTGGAGATAATTTAAATAATCCTTAGCAACAGGTGAGGTACCAAAGGACTGGAGAATAGCCAAAGTTGTTCCACTGTTTAAGAAAGGCGCTAAACATAAACCAGGAAATTATATTCCTGTCAGGAGTAGGAAAGTGATTGGAAAGTATTCTAAAGGACTGGATATTTGGGTATTTGGATAGACATGGACTGATTAAGGATAGTCAGCATGGCTTTGTGTATGGTAGGTTGCGTCTAACTAATCTTACAGAGTTTTTCAAGGTAGTTACCAGGAAAGTTGATGAAGGCAGTGGATGGTGTCTACATAGACTTTGGTAAGGCATTTGACAAATTCCCACTTGAAAGATTGGCCAAGAAGGTTCAGTTGCTCAGCATTCAAGATGAGATAGTAAACTGGATTAGACATTGGCTTTATGGGAGAATACAGGGAGTGGTCGTTGATGGTTGCCTCGCTAATTGGAGGCCTGTGACTAGTGGAGTGCCACAGGGACTGGTGCTGAGTCCATTGTTGTTTGTCATCTATATCAATGATCTGGATGATAACGTAGTTAACCTGATCAGCAAATTTGCACATGATACCAAGATTAGGGGTATAGTGGACCATCAGAGCCTGCAGCCAGAACTGGACCTGCTGGAAAAATGTGCTGAAAAATGGCAGATGGAATTTAATGCAGACAAATGCGAGTTGTTGCACTTCAGTTGGACCAACCAGAGTAGGTCTTACATAGTGAATTGTGGGGTACTGGGGAGTGTGGTAGAATAAAGGGATCAGGGAATACAGGTTCATAATTCATTGAAAGTGGCACTACAAGTTGATAGGGTCATAAAGAAGGCTTTAGGCACATTGGCCTTTATAAATCAAAATATTGAGTAAAGAGATGGGATGTAACGTTGAATTTGTATAAGATGTTGATAAAGCCTAATTTGGAGTATTGTGTGCAGTTTTGGTCACCCTATCTACACGAAAAATGTAAACAAGGTTGAGAGATACAGAGAATATTTACAAGGATATTGTCAGGTCTGGAGGACCTGTGTTATATGGGAAGATTGAATATATTAGGACTTTAATCCTTGGAACATGGAAAATAGAGAGGAAATTCGATAGAGGTATACAAAATCGGGAGGGCTATAGGTAGGGGAAATGCAAGCAGGCTTTTTCCACTGAGGGTGAGTAGGATAGCAACTAGAGGTCATGGGTTAAGAGTGAATGGCTCACAGGCAGGAGGCAGCCAGTGGGAATAAAGGGGAACTTTTCTGGTAGGCTGTCAGCGACTAGTGGTGTTCCTCGGGGGTCAGTATTGGGACCGCTACTTTTCACATTCTTCGTCAATGATTTAGATCATGGGATTGATGGTTTTGTGGCAAAGTTTGCGGATGATACAAAGATAGGTGGAGAGGTAGGTAGGAATGCAATCAATGCGATTACAACAGGACTTAGACAAATTGGAAGAATGGGCAAAAATTTGGCAGACGGGATACACTGTTGGGAAATGCATGATAATGCATTTTGGTAAAAGGAACAATAGTGCAGTCTATTGTCTAAATGGGGAGAAAGTTCAAACATCAGAGGCTCAGAGAGACTTAATAGCCCTCGTGCATGACTCCCAGAAGGTCAATTTACAGGTTAAGTCTGTAGTAAAAAAAGCAAATGCAATGGTACCATTTGTTTCAAGGGGAATAGAATATAAGAGCAAGGGGATAATGCTGAGCCTTTATAAGACACTAGTCAGGCTGCACTTGGAGTATTGTGAAAAGTTTTGGGTCCCATATCTGAGAAAGGACGTGTTATCATTGGAGAGAGTTCAAAGGAGATTCACAAGGATAATTCTGGGAATGAAGGGGTCAACACATGAGGAGCATCTGGCAGCTTTGGGTCTGTACTCACTGGAATTTAGAAGAATGCGGGGGGATCTCATTGATACATAACCGAATGTTGAAAGGACTAGATAAGGTGGATGTAGAGAGGATGTTTCCTATGGTGGGGGTATCCAGAACTAGAGGGCACAGCCTCAAAATTGAGGGGCGGCCTTTTAGAACTGAGGTAATGAGGAATTTTTTTTAGCCAGTGAGTGCTGAATCTGTGGAATGCTTCGCCACACTGTGGTGGAGGCCAAGCCGGTGGGTATATTTAAAGTTAAAGCTGATAGCTTCTTGATCGGTCAGGGCATCAAAGGATATGGTGAGAAGGTAGGTGTATGGGGTTGAGTGGGATCTGGGATCAGCCATGATGGAATGGTGCAGCAGACTCGATGGGCTGAATGGCCTAATTCTGCTCCTACGTCTTATGGTCTTATTAGTTGGAGTTTAGAATAATGGGGGCGGGGGGAAGAAAATCTAATTGAAACTTATTATATAATTGAAATGCCTGGTTAGAGTGGATGTGGAAAGAATGCTTTCTATAGTTTGGGGGGGGAGTCTTGGACCAGAGGGCACAGTCTCATAATTCAAGTATGTCCCATTAGACACCCTATAGCCAGGGTTTGGTGAACCTGTGAAACTCATTGCCACAGGTGGCTGTGGAGACCAAGTCATTGGGTATATTTACAGTGGAGGATGATAGCTTCTTGATTTCTCTCTGTTCTCCTTTGATTTGACCCACGATTACATGCAACTGGAAGACTCAACATACGGGGCTTTTTTCCACCATGTTTGCTGTTTCTTCTTGTGCCATGGGGTTTTCAGAGCCCACCGGTAGGAACAATTTCATTGAAGGTACAATGCTGATATTTTTCCCAGCTCCTTTTGAGATTTCACGGAGTCATTGAGTTATATGGTATGGACAGCGGTCCTGAGATAGTCCTATTTGCCTGCATTTGGCCCATATCCTTCTGTTTCTTTAGCCAGAGGGTAGGGAATCTAAGGAATTCATCACTAAAGATGGCTGTGCAGCCACGTCTTTGGGTATATTTAAAGTGGAGGTGAATAGATTCTTGATTAGTCAGAGCATCAAAGTTACAGGGCGAAGGCCGAAAAATGGGGTTGAGAAGTATAATAAGTCAGCCTTGATGGAATAGTGGAGTAGAGTTGATGGGCCCAGTGGCCTAATTCTGCTCCTATGGTCTTACTGGTCTAAACATTTCCTATCCATGTATCTGTCTAAATGTCTCTAAAACGTTATTATTGATGGGTATCTGCAATGAGTTTCATCTGGCAGCCCAGTCCGTATACCCACCAACTGTGGTGTGAAAATGTTGCCCCTCAAGTCCCTTTCTCCTCTCACCTAAACCTAAGTCCTCTAACTTTACACTCCCCTATCCCGAGAAAAAACTGTGGCCATTCAATTTCTCTAATCCCCTCAAGATCTTATAAACCTCTATTAGGGCACCTGTCAGCCTCCTCCATTGTGGAGCAAGCAATCCCACTCCCTGCAATCTTTCCTTGCAATTCGAACCCCCCAGTCCCGACACCATCCTTGTGCATTTCCTCTGCACCGTTTCTAGTTTAATCACATTCTTTCTATGGAATGGTGGCCAGAACCGCACACCATTGTCCTTTTCTTTATTCTTCCTGATTCTTGTTGCCAACTGTGATAAATCCTAAGGATACAGCTTGAGCTCTCATAAATTATTTTTACAATAACACTAACAGTAACAGCCTATTGTAACTTATCAGCGTGGAATTCAACAGAGGGTGCTTACATTATATTGATAATGTCACTGGATCCGCTAAGCACAATTTAGATATTTATATGCAAACACACCACATTTGGCTGTAAGACTAAATACTGCGAAACATAGGAGCAGAATTAGGCCATTCAGCCCATCAAGTCTGGTCCATCATTCCATCATGGCTGATTTATTATCCCTCTCAACTCCATTTTCCTACCTGTTGACACCGAGTAATCAGGAACCTACCAACCTCCATTTTGAATATCCCAAAGACTTGGTCTCCACTGTTGTCTGTGGTCATGAATTCCACAGATTCACCACCCTCTGGCTAACAAAATTCCGCCTTATCTCTGTTCTAAAGGGAGTCTGGCCTTTTGTATACAGAATAAACGTGTAATGTCCTTTGTATACACAATTGTTCACCATGAAGCTAGTGGATGTGAAGAATCAAATAAACTCAGAGGGGTGAATCCAGTGTGTTTCTTGGGCATTTAGAATGTGTCCATTAATGTTTGGGCTACGTTTAACTACTCTTTCATAAACCACACAGGTCTCCTTATGCCTGCTGGATCTGACGAGGTTCTCAACCAATAGAATTGGAGAATTGTCTTGGGCTCCCAAAAATTGGTAAGTTCTGAATTGCTCTGGTCATTTTCACTAATCATATAAATGATAAACAGATACAATCAGTTTAAGTCAAACATTGAGTGTGAACATTAGCTGAGTACTGATCCCAGGAATGGGGGTGAATTTTATTTAAAGATGTATCTGTGTGTGTGTGTGCTTGCGGGCTGCATATGTTGTGAGTGTCTCAGAGAGTGTTGTGTGTATGTGTGTTTGTGTACCTGTGTGTGTGTGTGTGTGTGTGTGTGTGTTGTGGGTGTGTTTGCGTGTTTTATATGTTGTGCGTGTCTCAGAGAGTGTTTTGTGTGTGTGTGTGTCTATGTGCATGTTGAATGTGTGTTCTGCCTTGTGTGTGTGTATTGTCTATGTGTGTCTGTGTTTATGTTGTACGTCTGTGTGCATGTTCTATGAGTTGTATATGTGCAAGTGGTGCATGTGTGTTTGAGTCTGTGTGTTCGCTTGTGTGTACATGGGGGGGTGGTGGTGGGACCATGGGGTGGGGCAGTCAGGATGGGGCCACTAAGAGGGCCTCTCTTTAATCCCCAGCTCCTCTTCTGACTGTCAATACTGAAAACCAGTGGCCAGCAGTACACATTCACAGGAGCTGAGAAATACACAGAGCAATGCCTCGTGGTCTGGGATAGACCCATTTGTCTGTAGTTCCAAATGGATTCATCTGGCCAAGGGAATCACTTCTCCATTGTTGAAACCTGGCACAAAATAATCTGAGGCCCATTAACTTCAGTCTAGAACAAAGATTTTAGGAAACAAAGGGAAAGCAAGTTATACTTAAAAAAATATATTTTCTTTAGAAGTGTCTCAGCCAATACAATTTATCTTTTTTTTGAATTTTTAGAATTGTTTCCCTAAATTTTAGTGTCATTAAGTGTCTTAAATGGCTGTCAGAGGGGGTTTAGAAGCCCTTGAGGAGCAGGGTCCCCATTGCACTGGCAAAGGCCCTGTCGCCATGCCGATCGACTATGGACACAGACAGCAAGTAAAATGGCTGTCCACACCCAACCCAGGTAAGCTCAGCTCTGGCTTGGCCTGGGCATTGAGCCTGAGTCAAGGCCCCAATCCCACCCCAATTGAATCAATGACTATGAAACGACACTGGTTTCCCAGAGGCTTCAACAAGGTGCGCCACATTAATGGAGAGCCAGGAAAAACATTCATCTACTTAGCCCCACAGTGGAGAGAGCACTCTCCAACAATGTGTCCCTGACCAGTGAGGGGGCTGACCTTATAAAGGATCACAGTTTTTTTGTACTGCATCCTCCCCCACATATCCCATTCTCAGTCTTGTCCATAAGCTGCTGATGAGGTGAGGATGGCTCCCTCATTTTTTTCCACCCCTCCCCTGTACGATACTCTCTGCAGAGAGCCAACTGTCAGGCTGTGAGAGAAGAACAGGTGGAGTGTGAAGATGAATTCACACTGCCGCTCAGTTTAACACTCGCAGCTACCATCTGAAATACTGATATTGCTTATAAAGTTAATGGAGAGTCTAGAGGTGACTTGAGTCTTTGGTTATACGTGGTTTCCAACAGGAATTCTGCAGGCGTCAGCTCCCTGACTGCACACAGTCTGCTATAGCAGGCTTAGACAAGGACTTCACTCAGGAGTCTACAGCGGAGCAAGCTATTTATGTTAAAAATGACATTTGATGCATTGCAGGTTGCCAGAAAGCTACATGCAATGTGAGGGAGTAGGAAAGAGACCCAGATCAGTCTTGCATGGGGTTTTGAACAAATCAAGGGGGTGCTCATCTTTTTATGATGTAGAAGTGGCGGGCAATACCACCAACAGGTTTGTAAACCTGAGCAGGGTGCAGTATGTGACAGCAGATCTCTCAGGTTCCATCTGCAGCACAGGCAGAAGCTACCCAACAGCCAGTGTGTCAGTTAACACTCTGTTGTATAAACTCAGATTATTGCTAAGCAAGGCTAGACTGCTGCAGTCAGGGCCGTGGAAGCCAGTGTTGAGGGAAATTAATTGAGAGTGGAGTAAGACACCAATCTGTGCGGCAAGGCTTGCTGAGATAGCACCTTGAGTCGGAGAGGTTGATACTGTGGACATGAATCTGCTGTCACCTTAGAATGCCAACACTCCTGATCACACACCTCCTATATTGCCAGTGTTCTTGCTGTTGTCAGCTGGCCAATCTGCTGCTCCAAGAAGCCGCAGTTCTGGGCCTGGAGCTAGATGAGGCCTACTCTAAAAACCAGTAGCCTGCCAGCTGCCATGAAGCACTGAGGTCACCACGACAGGACAGACAAAGACCTACAGACATTAAGTGAAAGCAAGGGATTTGACATGTTAGCCTGCCTTTGGTTTAGTATTTTACTTTGCAGAATTTGTTTGATATTAATAATTTCTTGCTCGGTGGTGATGGATATGTGTTAGATCTATGAGTGGGAACTCAGGTTGTATTGGTTTGGCTGCTGGATAGCTTGTTCATAGATAGACCAGGGAGGAGGACCATTTTTCCCCACACCTCTTCATATTCTTCCTCCTTTTCTTCCCTCTGTCTCTGCTGTACCTGCCCTCCAGCGCTCATAGTGGAGGATGTAATAAGGGCCAAGCTCCACATTAGCAACAGACCACCACAGACCCGGTGAGCTGAATGGAATTTCTCCAGTGTGATCCCAATATTGGGAGAGGAGCTGCCAAGTAGATGGTAGAGGCAGATACGTGAGGGGCATTTCAGAAGTCTCTCTCTTTCTGTCTCCTGCTCTCCAAGCATGTACAGTCTAATCTCTGGCTTGCCAAACGGGACAAAGGAATTAAACAGGAAAGAACACTCAGCTCTGATCTAGGACAGAATTAAGACAAGAGAAGGACACAATCAGGCCATCTGCAATAACACCAGCAACATTTATATGGCATTTGGCTAATTAAACGTGGGTAAATGGGTCTAGCTTAGGTTGGCACCTTGGTTACTGTAGGTCAATGGACCTATTTCCATGCTCTATAACTGTCTGAGAAGGCCTGCTCTTTGACATCTGGGGTCTTGTCCCAAGATTAGAAGTGCTGTCAACCAAAATTACCAAGAAACACCTGGAATAGTCCCTCATGTAGTACTAGTGCCAGACAAAAGAATAAACAATGTGACCATCGCTTTTCAATACCTAAAGCTATCTCCATCACTAGATTCCATAGTCGATATAATGGGGTTGACACTGACTATAAAATTAACTGGACTTACCACGTAAATGTTGTGACCACAAGAGAAGATAAAGGCGTGACAACTCCTGATAAACAAAATTCCATAAATCGGAAGATTGACAAAGCTCTCTCCACTTGCTTGGGAACAGCAAATGGGAGATTCAGTATCATCTTGGACAATCAAGTTTACTTTAGCACAGCACTTTACAGTATCAGCAACCAGGGCTCAATTCCTGCCCTGCCAGGAAGGAATTTGTATGTTCATGCCATAACTGTGTGGGTTTCCTCCAACTGCTGCGGTTTCCACCACATTGCAAAGATGTAAGTATGAGGGTTAGGAAGTCGTGGACATGCTATGTTGACACCAGAAGCATGGCGAGACTTATGGGTTGACCATAAGACATAGGAGCAGAATTAGGCCATTTAGCCCATCGAGTCTGCTCCACCATTCAATCATGGCTGATCCTCTTAAACATAGATACATAGAAATCTACAGCATATTACAGGCCCTTTGCGCCGACCATGTAACCTACTCTAGAAACTCTCTAGAATTTCCCTACCACATAGCCCTCTATTTTTTAAGCTCCATATACCTATTTAAGAGTCTCTTAAAATACCCTGTTGTATCCACCTCTACCACCTTCACTGGCAGTGCATTGCACACACCCACATTTTTCCCTTCCTCAGCCCTACTCCCCGTAACCTTAGATGCCATGTGCAATCAAAAACCTATCAATCTCTGCCTTAAATACACCCAACGACCTGGCCTCCACAGCTGCACGTGGTAACAAATTCCACAAATTTACCACCTTCGGGCTAAAAAAAATTCTCAGCATCTCTGTTTTAAATGGACGCCCTCTTGTCCTAGACTCCCCCACCATGGGAAACATCCTTTCCACATCTACTGGGTCTAGGCCTTTCAACATTCAAAAGATCTCAATGAGATCCCCGCTCATCCTTCTAGATTCTCGTGAGTACAGACCCAGAGCCATCAAACATTCCTGTCTGATAATCCTTTCATTCCCAGAATCATCCTTGTGAACCTTCTCTGGACCCTCTGCAATGCCAGTGCATCTTTTCTCAGATAAGGAGCCCAGAACTGTTCACAATACTCAAGGTGAGACCTCACCAGTGGCTTATAAAGCCTCAGCCTCACATCCCTGCTGTTGTATTCTAGACCTCTTGAAATGAATGCTAACATTGCATTTGCCTTCCTCACCACCGACTCAACCTGCAAGTTAACCAAAACTGAAAAGGGTGATTCCAGGACTGAAGGTGTTGTATCTGAATGTGTGCAGTATATGGAGTAAGGTAGATGAACTTGCAGCACAGTTGCAGATTGGCAAGTATGATGTTGTAGGCATCACTGAATCATGGCTGAAAGATTATAGGTGGGAGTTTAATATCCAAGGATGTACACTGTATCTGAAGGATACGCAGGAAGGCAGAGGGGTGGTGTTGCTCTGTAGGTAAACAACGAAATCAAATCATTAGAAAGAGACGACATAGATGTGAATCATTGTGGATAGAGCTAATAAACTTCAAAGGTAAAAAGACCCTGATGGGAATTTTATACAGACCCACAAACAGTAGTAAGGATGAATTACAATGGGAGATAGAAACTGCATGCCAAAAGGGCAATGTTACAATAGTCATGGGGGAATTCAATATGCAGGTAGATTGGGAAGAAAAGGTTGGTGCAGGATTCCAGGAGGGGGAATCTCTCCGGTGCCTACAAGATGGCTTTTTAGAGCAGTGCGTGACTGAGCCCACTAGAGGGTTAGCTATTCCGGATTGGGTTTCGTGCAACAAAGCAGTGGCCGATTGGCAGGAGGCAAAGAGTGGGAATAAAGGAAACCTTTTCTGGCTGGCTGCCAGTGACGAGTGGTGTTACACAGGGGGCTGTGTTGGGACCGATTCTTTTTACACGATATGTCAATGATTTGGATGATGGAATTGATGCCTTTGTTGCAAGGTTTGCAGATGACATGAAGATAGGTGGAGGGTCTGGTAGTTTTGAGGATGTAAAGAGGCTACAGAAGGACTTAGACAGATTAGGAAATGGGGAAAGGAATGGAAGGGGGAATATATTGTCAGGAAGTGTATTGCCATACACTTAGGTAAAAGAAATGAAAGGGTTGACTATTTTCTAAATAGAGAGAAATCACAAAAAACTGGGGTGTGAAGGGACATGGGGGTCCTTGCACAGGATTCCCTAAAAGTTAATTTGCAGGTTGAGTCAGTGGTGAGGAAGGCAAATATATGTTAGCATTCATTGCTAGACAACTAGAATATAAAAGCAAGGAAGTAATGTTGCTACTTCATAAAGCACTGGTGAGGATTCACTTGGAGCAGTTTTGGAACCCTTATAAAGCCATAAAGCCATAAGACAGAGGAACAGAATTAAGCCATTCTGCCCATCGAGTCTGCTCTGCCATTCAATCATGGCTGATCCCGATCCCACTCAACCAATCCCATACACTTGCCTTCTTGCCTTATCCTTTGATACCCTTACTGATCAGAAAACTTGTCAACTTCTGCCTTGAATATACCCATGGGCTTGACCTCCACCAAAGTCTGTGGCAGAGTATTCCACAGATTCACTATTCTCCGGCTAAAAAAAATTCCTCCTTACCTCTGTTCTGAAAGGTCACCCCTCAATCTTGAGGCTGTGCCCTCTAGTTCTGGATTTAGTTCTAAATTCCAGTGAGTACAGAAACAAAGCTGCCAAACACTCCTCAGATGTTAACCCTTTCATTCCCAGAATCATCCCTGTGAACCTCCTCCGGACTCTCTCATGCCAGCACATCCTTTCTGAGATATGGGGCCCAAAAATGTTGATAAGTGCCGCCTGACGATTGACTTATAAAGCCTCTGCATTGTCTCCTTCTTTTACATTCTATTCCCATTGAAATAAATGCCAACATTGCATTTACCTTCTTTACCACAGACTCAACCTGTAAATTAACCTAGGTCTTGCATGAGGACTCCTAAGTCCCTCTGCACCTCTGATGTTTGAACTTTCTCCCCATTTAGAAAATAATCTGCACTGTTGTTCCTTTCACCAGAATGCATGATCGTATATAGAAACATAGAAAGCCTACAGCACAATACAGGTCCTTCCGCCCACAATGTACTTACTTTCGAAATTCCCTCAGGTTACCCATAGTCCTTTATTTTTCTAAGCTCCATGTACCTATCCAGGAGTCTCTTAAACGACCCTATCGTATCCGCCTCCACCACCATTGCCGGCAGTCTATTCCACGCACTCACCAGTTTCTGCGTAAAAAAACGTAACCCTGACATCTCCTCTGTATCTGCTTCTAAGCACCTTAAAACTGTGCCCTCTCATGCTAGCCATTTCAGCCCTGGGGAAAAAGCTTCTGACTATCCACACGATCAATGCCTCTCATCATCATATACACCTCTATCAGGTCACCTCTCATCCTCCAATGCTGCAAGGAGCAAAGGCCGAGTTCACTCAACCTATTCTCATATAGCATGCTTGTCAATCCAGGCAACATCCTTGTAAATCTCCTCTGCACCCTTTCTATGGCTTCCACATCCTTCCTGTAGTGAGGCAACCAGTACTGAGCACAGTACTCCAAGTGGGGTCTGACCAGGATCCTATGTAACATTACTTCTTGGCTCTGAAACACAGTCCTACGGTTGATGAAGGCCAAGGCACTGTGTGCTGTCTTAATCACACAGTCAACCTGCGCAGCAGCTTTGAGTGTCCTATGGATCCCCAAGATCCCTCTGCACACTGCCAAGAGTCTTACCATTAATACTATATTCTGCCATCATATTTGACCTACCAAAATGAACCATTTCACGCTTATCTGGGTTGAACTCCATCTCCCACTTCTCAGCCCAGTTTTGCATCCTATCAATGTCCTGCTGTAACCTCTGACAGCCTTCCACACTATCTAAAACACCCCTAATCTTTGTGTCATCAGCAAATTTACTAACCCATCCCTCCACTTCCTCATCCAGGTCATTTATAAAAATCACAAAGAGTAGGGGTCCCAGAAGAGATCCCTGACCTCCTTGCAGAATATGACCCGTCTACAACCACTGTTTGCCTTCTGTGAGCAAGCCAATTCTGGATCCACAAAGCAAGGTACACCTTGGATCCCATGTCTCCATATACACTACATCTACTGCTCTGCCTTCATCAATGTGTTTAGTCATATTCAAAAAAAATTCAATCAGGCTCGTAAGGCACGACCTGCCTTTGACAAAGCCATACTGACTATTCCTAATCAAATTATGCCTCTCCAAATGTTCATAAATCCTGCCTCTCAGGATCTTTTCCACCAACTTACCAACCACTGAAGTAAGACTCACTGGTCTATAATTTCCTGGGCTATTTCTACTCCCTTTCTTGAATAAGGGAACAACATCTGCAACCCTCCAATCCCCCGGAATCTATCCCATCCCCATTGATGAAGCAAAGATCATTGCCAGAGGCTCAGCAATCTCCTGCCTTGCCTCCCACAGTAGCCTGGGGTACATCTCATCTGGTCCTGGACACTTATCCAACTTGATGCTTTCCAAAAGCTCCAGCACTTCCTCTTTCTTAATGTCTATATGCCCAAGCTTTCCAGTCCACAGTAAGTCATCCTTATAATTGCCAAGATCCTTTACCATAGTGAATACTGAAGCAAGGTATTCATTAAGTATCTCTGCTATCTCCTCCAGTCCCATACACACTTTCCCACTGTCACACTTGATTGGTCCTATTTTCTCACATCTTATCCTCTTGCTTTTCACATACTTGTAGAATGCCTTGGGGTTTTCCTTAATTCTGCTCACCAAGGCCCTCTCTTGGCCCCTTCCGGCTCTCCTAATTTCATTCTTAGGCTCCTTCCTGCTAGCCTTATAATCTTCTAGATCTCTATCATTACCTAGTTTTTTGTACATTGGCAAACCTCCCTGCCAGGATATTGGTCCCCCTTGGATTCAAGCACAACCCATCCTTTTTGTACAGGTCACGCCTGCCCCAAAAGAGGCCCCAATGATCCAGAAATCTGAATCCCTGCCCCCTGCTCCAATCCCTCAGCCACGTATTTATCCTCCACCTCACTCTATTCTTATGCTCACTGTCACATGGCACAGGCAGTAATCCCAAGATCACTACCTTTGAGGTCCTGCTTCTCAACTTCCTTCTTAACTCCCTGTAGTCTTTTTTCAGGACCTCCTTCCTTTTCCTACCTACGTCGTTGGTACTAATATGTACCACGACCTCTGACTGTTCACCTTCCCACTTCAGGATAGCATGGACGTGATCTGAAGCATCTCGGACCCTGGCACCTGGGAGGCAAACTACCAACCATATTTCTTTCCTGCATCCACAGAGTCGCCTGTCTGACCCCCTAACTTTCGAGTCCCCTATTATTGCTGCCTTCTTCCTTTCTCTACCCTTCTGAGCCACAGGGCCAGACTCCATGCCGGAGGCGCGGCAACTGTTGCTTACCCCAGGTAGGCCGCCCCTCCGCAACAGTACTCAAACAGGAGTACTTATTGTTAAGGGGAACAGCCACAGGTGTACTCTCTAGTAACTGACTTTTCCCAACCTTGTATCCATCGGCCACTTTTCTTGCCCATTCTTCCAATTTGTCTCAATCCTGGTGCAATCGCACTGCTTCCTCAGCACTACCTACCCCTCCACCTATCTTCATATTATCTGCCTTCGTATCATAAGGCCACTTTATTCCTATTCGCCATCTTCTGCCTATGAGCCATTCCTTTATCCGTGCCAGACCCTTTTCTGTAACGTCATAGGATACAGTATTATCTTGTTAAGCAGCCTCATGTGTGGCACCTTATTTAACACCTTCTGAAAATCCAATTAAATGACATCCTTTGTCCACCCTGCTTGTTATTTCTTCAAAGAACTCTAAGGGATTTGCCAGGCAAGATTTCCCTTTACAGAAACCATGCTGACTTTGACTTATTTTATCATTAGTATCCAAGTGCCTTGAAACCTTATCCTTAATAATAGACTCCAACACTTTCTCAACTACTGAGGTTAGGCTAACTAGCATATAATTTCCTTTCTTTTGACTTCTTTCCTTCTTAAAGACTGGAGTGACATTTGCAGTTTTCCAGTCCTCCAGGACTATGCCCAAATCAAGTGATTCTTGAAAGATCATGGCTAATACATCCATTATCTCTTCAGCAACCTCTCTCAGGACTCTGGGATGTAGTCCATCTGGTCCAGGTGACTTATCCACCTTAATACCTTTCAGTTTACCTAGCACTTTTTCCTTTGCAACAGCAATGGCGCAAACTCCTGCTCCCTGGCACACTACCAGGGTCTTCCACAGTGAAGACTGATATAAAGTACCCATTAAGACCATCTGTCATTTCTTTGTCCCCCATTACTACCTCAGCAGCATAATTTTCCAGTGGTCCAATATCAACTCTCACCTCCCTTTTACTCTCAATATAAATGAAAAAAACTTTTGGAGTTCTGCTTGATACTATTGGCTAGTTTGCCTTCATATTTTATCTTTTACCTTCTTATCGCTTTTTTAGTTGTCTTTTGTTGGATTTTAAAAGCTTCCCAATCACCCAACTTCCCATTCACTTTTGCTACCTCATATGCCTTTTCCTTCTCTTTTATGCAGTCCTTAACTTCCCTTGTCAGCCACGGTTGTCTACCCCTGCCATTTGAGAACTTCTTCCTCTTATATCTATCCTGTGCCTTGTGAACTATTTCCAGATACTTTAGCCGTCTCTGCTCTGCCATCATCCCCAGCAGTATCCCTCTCCAATCCACCTGGGCAAGCGCCTCTCTCATGCCTCTGTAATTCCCTTTATTCCACTGTGATACTGATACATGTGACTAATGCTTCTCCTCTCAAATTGCAGTATGAATTCAATCATATTATGATCACTGTCTCCCAAGGGTTCCTTTACATTAAGCTCCCGAATAAGATCTGGGTTATTACACAACACCCGATCTAAGATAGCCTTTCTTTGAGTAGGCTCAAGCACAAGCTGCTCTAAAAAGCCATCTCACAGGTATTCAACAAGTGCCCTCTCTTGCGATTCAACACTAACCTGATTTTCCCAATCCCCTTGCATATTGAAGTCCCCCATTACAAATGTGACATTACCACTTTTTACATGCCTTTTCCAGCTCACTCTGCAATCTCAACCCCTTGGCTACTATTTGGAGGCCTATATATGATTCCCATAATGTTTTTTTTACCCTTGCAGTTTCTTAACTCCACCCACAAAGATTCAACATTCTCTGACCCTATTTCACCTCTTTCTAAAGATGTAATTCCATCTCTTACCAACAGAACCACACTACCACCTATGCCTTCCTCCCTGTCCTTTTGATACAAAGTATATCCTTTGATGTTAAGCTCCCAACTAGGGCCTTCTTTCAGCCACAACTCAGTGATGCCCACATCATACCAACCAATCTCTAATTGCACCATGAATTTGTCCATTTGTCCATCTTATTCTGTATGCTACGTGTATTTAAATACAACACCTTCAGTCCTGTGTTCTTTGCCCTTTTGAATTTTGCCTCTGTGGTACAATTTAATTCTTTGCTCTGCCTGCATTTGTACCCAATCATTGGCTTGTCCTTCCTTACATTCATGTTACACCCATCATCCACTTGATGACTGCTCCCATCTTCTTCAGTTCCCTACCCTTCTGAGCCATAAGGCCAGTCTCAGTGTCAGAGGCATGGCCACTGTCCCTTCCCCCAGGTAGCTTGTCCCCTCCAACAGTACTCAAAATGGAATACTTATTGTTGAGGGGGCAACCACGGTCCCCCTTATGTCAGAAAGGATGTGCTGAAGCCGGAAAGGTTTCAAAGGAGGTTCAGGAAAATGATTCTAGGATTGAAAGGCTTGTCATATGAAGAGCATTTGATGGCTCTGGGCCTGTATTCACTGGAACACAGAAGAATGAGGGGTGACCTCAATGAAACCTATCGAATTGTGAATGGCCTTGATGAGTGGATGTGGAGAGGATGTTTCCTCCAGTGGGAGATTCTAAGAACAGAGGACAAAGCCTCAGAATTGAGGAGTATCCATTTTGAATGCAGATGAGGATGAATTTCTTCAGCCAGAGAGTGGTGAATCTGTGGAATTCTTTGACACCAGCAGCTGTGAAGGTCAAGTCTTTATGTATATTTAAAACAGAGGTTGATCGATTCTTGATTGATTAGGGCGTGAAGTGATATGGAAAGAGACAGGAGATTGGAGCTGAGAGGAAAATTGGATCAGCCGTGATGAAATGCATCAATGGGCCAAATGGCCTAATTCTGCTCTTTTACCTTATGGTCTTATCATCTTATCTTCTTCATCATCTGTCTACCTGTATCACCACTATTTATGTTTGTGCAGTATTGTTCTTTTAGTAGAATTGGGCACACAAGGAATCAGAGTTCTGTAAATTGTATTCAATTCCCTCATAGGAATAGGAAGTCATCCCACATATACCATTACATACATTATCAGCCTGCGCATCCAACACATCATTCTCCACAACATCTGCCATCTTCACTGTCACCCTACCACAAATCACATCTTTACCAGTCCCTACTCCCCGCTTTCTATGGGATCGCTTCCTCCACAATTCCCTTGTCCATTTGTTTTCCCCCTCTTATCTCCGTTCTGTCACGTATCCCTGCAAGTGACAAAAATGCCACACCTGCCCATACATCTCCTTCCTTACTTCCATTTAGGGCCCCAAACAGTCCTTCAGGTGAGGCAGCACTTCACCTGTGGATCTTTTGGGATCGCCTATTATATCCAGTACTCCCATTGTAGTCTCCTCTACATTGCTGAGACCCGACATAAACTGGTTGCTGAACACCTCCATTCCATTCACTGAAGCTGGAATTTCCTTGTGGTGAAACGTTTTAATTCCTATCCCCATTCTCGTTCCAACATGTCAATCCATGGCCTCTTCTTCTCCCGTAATGAGGCCACTCTCAGGGTGGAGGAGCAAAACTTCATCTTCTGGTCTAGGTAGCCCCACCTTGATGACATGAATATCGATTTCTCTTTCTGATAATTTATTCCTTCCCTCTTTCCCTCATTTACAGTTCCCCACTCTGGCCTATTAACTCTTCTCCTCACCTGCCTTAACTTCCTCCTGGTGCCCTTCTTCCTTCCCTTTCTACCACGGTTCACTCTCTGTCCTATCAGATTCCTTCATTATTTTGTCCAGTTATTGCCTCTCAGCTTCTTACTTAATTCCCCGCCCCCGCCCCCACCCCCAGCCACCTGGCTTCACCTATCACCTTCTAGCTTGTCCTCTTCCCTCTCCCCCCACCTTCCTTTTCAGTTCTGATGAAGGGTCTCAGCCCAAAACATCAACTGTTGATCCATTTCCATAGACTCCGCCTGACCTGCTAAGTTCCTCCAGCAATTCTTGTGTATTGCATCCCACGCATAAGCAAAGTTTAACTGTGATCGTGGTTAATTTAACTTCTGCTGTCCATGGTTAACATCCCATAATACATCTAGTCAGTGAAAGTCTGTCAATTTCAAATTAAAATTATCAATTGAACCAATGTCATTGAGTTATGGAGTCATGGAACACTACAGCAGAGAAACAGGATCTTCGGCTCAGCTAACTCATGCTGGCCTGGTCTTCTTCCAAGTCCCATCTACCTGAACTTAGACCTTAGCCTTCCATACCTCTCTCATCCATCCAAACTTCTCTTAAATGTTACAATCGAACTTCAGCTGGCAGTTGGTCCCACCGCAACACGATTATGTTCCCTTCACCTTCACATACTTACAGAGCATTTTCTGAAAATAATATGCATTTTAAATAACGTACAGCAGTGAATTTTATTTCAGGTCTTTACCCTCTCATTTTAAACATTAAAACATAGCCTCATCTTCTCTGCTGCTCATGGGAACTTAGTGTTGAACCACACAGACTGGACGGTTCAACAGCTGAACAGAGCACTGGGGCACTACATCTGGTTGGTGTCCTTGCTGAGTTAAGGCAGGGGATGGTCTTCTAGCTTTCCAACCTGAATCCTATTTGTTCTCTCACCAGGCAGCAAAGTAAATCAGAGAGCAGAGAATCAGCTAGGATTCCTGATCTTAATGCTTATCCAGTTTCCCTTGTTGGAAGGAGTGCGTGTTGTTACTGAGTGAGGCGAGACTGCAACAGTACTTCAGATTGAGAAGCTCGTCTTGGCTTAGCCTCCAATTAGATATTGAGGCTTCAGTAAATGCTGAGGAGGCACTTGTGGAATCATACTACAACCAGGAGTTGGTCCATTCACAAAAGTCATTACATGGCAAGAGGTTACATTGTGCTTTTTTTGAGTGCACTTACTGTAAAAAGTAAGCATTGACAACCACTCATGGATGTTGGGATTAGGTTATGAGTACTTACTGCTACTTGGATCAAACAGGTTTCGTTGACCATGAGTGTTGGAATATAAGGGTTGAGTGTTAGCACATAGGTTTGGAGGAGTAAGGTGTGGGATATAGGTGATGGTGATGTTTGCAGGCATTAGGTGAATAGATGCTAGCTGCTAGGGCAGGGTTTGGAGTTGGGCCCCAGGGTAAAGGTACTGAATACAGTTCAGTGTGTGCTGAGACTTGGGTTTTTACACTAGCATATGTATATTAGGTACTGGTGCATTTGTTTACAATCCAGAGAAATGGATGTTAAATTCTGGATTAACTGCATAGCCATATAATTGGTCAGTGTATTGCTATGGACTGTAGGTGTATAAGGACAGAAGTATGGATATCTTATGTCCTGTGAGGGAAAGGATCGAACTAAGGCTTTTCTCTGGGTGTTGGAGGAGGATAAGAAGAGACTTGGTAGAGATGTATGACATGATAATAGACATAGATAGAGTGGACAGCCAGTATCCTTTACTCAGGCTGGAAATGGCTAATGCAAGAGAGCATAATTTTAAAATGTTTGGAGAAAAGTATAGTGGGCATGTTTGAGGCAGTGGTGAATGCACGGAATGCTTTGCCAGGGGTGGTGGAAGAGGCAGATACAGTGCATTAGGGACATTTAAGAGACACTTATATAGACACATAGATGAAAGAAAATGGAGATAATGTGGGAAGGAAGCACTAGAATGACCTTGGTGCAGACTAAAAGGTTGGATAAATACAATGGGCTGAAGGGCCTGTATCCTGCTGTTCTGTTCACTGTTCTGTCTTCTATATTGGTGCAGTAAAATGGGTGTTGGCTGTATTGATATAAATATATCTATTTTCATTACAAATGTTGGGCACTGGGGTAAGAAGTCCATGTGTAAGCCATGGAATGAGTCTATCAGCTCACCAACCTACCTGATCAGGTACCTCCTGCCCTGAAGTCCACGGTTCCCACATAGGCGTCATCGCCCAGCTCAGAATCCAACAACCCGGAGCAGAAGCAAGCCGTCATCAACCCAAGGGGTCTGCCTAAGGAGAAGAAGAAAAAGAAAAAACAGGATTCATCTTGCAGGAAAAGTGGAGATTCCGATCATTAGTGGCCCAAAAGATTTTGATGGTGAGGGACAATTGATAGCAAAGGTGGTTTAGTTTCTCTCTGGTGTATCTGTTTTGGCTATTATGGTGTGGCTGTTGGGTACTGCAGTATGGGTATTGGGTTATTAGGGTTGGGGTGCCTGCCGATGTGTGCTTTCGAGATGTTGAGCTGGCAAGTGAGCATTGGTGCAGTAATCTGGGTGTTGGGGATTGGTGCTGAGTTCCGAAGTCTAGTACCCAATAGCCCTACCCAACATGGTGTTTGCATACCACGTTGGGTAGCTGATATTTGTATAGGATGCTGAGATATGGTACTAGGTGTTGTCTATTGGTGTTGGGATGTTGGTGTTAAGTGCAGGTGCACTGGTGTTGTGTAATGGCTATGGCTGTTGGGTGTTGGGTATGGCTATTAGGTAGTGGACTCTTTGTGGTTACTGCCTTTGATATTAGGCACTGGGGGGTGTTTATTAATGGAGTATTGGCGTTAGATGTTGGAGTCTTATCACTGGTAATAGATATGGGTGTCAGATGCTGAAGCATGTGGAATGGGACATTGGTGTTATTCTTTTTGGGAATGTGGAAATGCTAAACTATGGTTGTTGAGCACCAGAGATGGGAACTGGTAGCTGCATCAGCTTAGGTTCTGGATAGAAGATGCCAGGTATTGGTGATGAATGGAATTAAATGCTGAGGTAATGGTGCTGCTGGTGGTATATGAATATATGTTGGTATTGGTGATGATAGATGGGTCATTCAGGGGGTCAGTGTGGACATGGTGGAGGATTACAAAAACCTGGGGATATGAATTGACAATAAACTGGACTGGTCAAAGAACACTGAGGCTGTCTACAAGAAGGGTCAGAGCCGTCTCTATTTCCTGAGGAGACTGAGGTCCTTTAACATCTGCCGGACGATGCTGAGGATGTTCTACGAGACTGTGGTAGCCAGTGCTGTCATGTTTGCTGTTGTGTGCTGGGGCAGCAGGCTGAGGGTAGCAGACACCAACAGAATCAACAAACTCATTTGTAAGGCCAGTGATGTTGTGGGGATGGAACTGGACTCTCTGATGGTGGTGTCTGAAAAGAGGATGCTGTCCAAGTTGCATGCCATCTTGGACAATGTCTCCCATCCACTACATAATATACTGGCTGGGCACAGGAGTACATTCGGCCAGAGACTCATTCCACTGAGATGCAACACAGAGCGTCATAGGAAGTCATTCCTGCCTGTGGCCATCAAACTTTACAACTCCTCCCTTGGAGGGTCAGACACCCTGAGCCAATAGGCTGGTCCTGGACTTATTTCCTGGCATAATTTACATATTAGTATTTAACTATTTATGGTTTTATTACTATTTAATTATTTATGGTGCAACTGTAATGAAAACCAATTTCCCCCGGGATCAATAAAGTATGACTATGACTATGTTATTGGTGTGCGGACTATGGTACTGCATTCTCCTTAATATCACGTGCCCTTCGCTATCAACATCCTGAAGTTCACTATTGACTAGAAGCTTGGACTTTGCCTGCTATATAAATATTCTTCTTCTCCATCTACTTCTGCTTCTCTTTCTCCTGCATCTTCTTCGTCTTCTGCTTCTTCTGTTTCATGTCCTTCTTCTTCTTAAGCTGTCAGTCGGGCATCAAGAATGAATTGTTTGAACTCTGTTCAGTGAACTCTCAGCTGGTTAGAATGCTCGGGTGTAGTCGATGTTTGCCGAGGGAGCAGTAATGGAGATACATTATGGCTGCTGGTCAATGATGCTCGTGTTGGAACTGGTATTGGGTGCTGAACATGGGATGCTGAGGAATGAATGAGAGGCCGGATTATAGATGTTGGAGGCTGTGAGATTATTGGTGGATGTTATTTGATGATGAGGTGTGTGTGTGTGTTGGGATATCAGTTATATTGATGATGTAGGGATGTTGGGTACAATCACAGACATGAGAAAATCTGCAAATGCTGGAAATCCAAGTAACACCAACAAAATGCTGGAAGAACTCAGCAGGCCAGGCTGCATCTACGGAAAACAATGCAGTCGACATTTCAGGCCCAGACCCTTCAGCAGGACTGGAGAAAAAGAGATGAGGAGTCAGAGTAAGGGGGTAGGGAGAGGGAAAAGAGCAACATAAGGTGAGAGGTGAAACCGGGAGGGGGAGGGCTGAAGTAAAGAGCTGGGAAGTTGATAGGTAAAAGAGATGCACGACTGGAGAAGGGGAGTCTAATAGGAGAAGATAGAAGGCCGTGGAAGAAGGAAAAAGGGGGTGGACCATCAGAGGGAGGTGATGAGCAGGCAAGGAGATCAGTTTAGAGAGGGAAAAGGGGATGGGGAATGTTGAAGGGGCGGGGGGCGGGGGGAGGGAGGTAGCACCACCGGAAATTTGAGAAATAGGTGTTCATGCCGTCAGGCTGGAGGATACCCAGACGGAATATAAGCTGGTGCACCTCCAACCCAAGCGTGCCCTCATCATGACAGTAGAGGAGGCATGGATACACGTGTTGGAATGGGAAAAGGGAGTGAAATTAAAATGGGTGGCCACTGGGAGATCCCAATCCCAGTAGGTGCTTGGTGAACCTACATCGGGTCTCACAGATATACAGGAAGCCACACTGGGAGCACCAGGTACAGTGGATGCTGGCTGATTTTTTATTGTTGATGGGTAATGCTGCTGAGTTTGGGGATATGGGGGTAGAGTGCCAAGTACTGATGATGTATAGGAGTTGATTGTGGAGGAATCAGTATTGTTTGCTAGGTTATGTGTGGGCTGATTAGGTATTCATGTAGGGCCAGAGCTGCTGGAAGTGGGTGAAGAGTCCTGTAACATAGGTGAGGATACAGGGTCCAGGTGCAGTGTTCTGTAGTAAGGGTGAGGGTTCAGAGGGTCAATATTGAGATCCTCAGGATTGGACTTCAGGAGATTATTTCAGGCTGAGCTCTGGTATTTGGTGACAGAGTGTGATTATTGGGTGCTAAGCTCCTGTATTAGGTGACAGGGTATGATTATTGGGTGCTGAGTTCTGGTATTAAGTGGGGGAGTCTGATTTATGGGTGCTGAGCTCTGGTATTAGGTGCTGGAGTGTGATTATTGGGTGCTGACCTCTGGTATTAGGTGCTGGAGTGTGATCATTGGGTACTCAGCTCCGGTATTAGGTGACAGAGTGTGATCATTGGGTGCTGATCTCTGGTATTAGGTGATGGAGGGAGATTATTCGGTGCTGAGCTTTGGTATTAGGTTGGGGAGTCTGATTAGGAGGCACGGTTCCTGGATCATTGGGGACTCTTCTGGGTGAGATACGATCTATACAAAAAGGACGGGTTGCACCTGAACCCAAAGGGGTCCAATATCCTAGTAGGCAGGTTAAATAGAGTTGTTCGTGAGGGTTTAAACTAATTTGGCAGAGGGATGGGAACCAGAGTGATAGGGCTGAAGAAGGGGAAAACAGAAATAAATCAAAGTTAGCATGCCACAGAGATGATAGAAAGGACAGGCACGAGATGAGGCATAATCAGAGCCAGTGGGACGAGTTACAGGGCAATAGAGGCATGATGCGGTTAAAACAGAAAGCAACAAATACCGGACTGAAAGTGTTGAACGCACGTAGCATAAGAAATAAAATAGATGATCTTGAAATTCAGCTACAGATTGGCAAGTATGACATTGCAGCTATCTCTGAAACTTGGCTAAAGGATGGCTGCCATTGGGAGCTGAACATCCAAGGATATACGGTGTATTGGAAAGATGGGTTAGTAGGCAGAGGGGCTGGTGTGGCCCTGTGTATAAGAAATAATATTAAATCACTTGAAAGGGATGACATGGGATTGGAAGGTGTAGACTCTCTATGGGTTGAGTTAAGAAGTGGCAAGGGTAAAAGGACCCTAATGGCAGTTGTATACAGGCCTCCAAACTGCAGCCAGTATGTGGATTACAAATTACAGCGGGAGATAGAAAAGGTGTGTCAGAAGGGCAATGTCATGATAATCGCTGGGGATTTTAACATGAAAGTGGATCGGGAAAACCAGGCCAGTACTGATCCTCAAGAGAGAGAATTTGTAGAATGTCTAAGGGGTGGCTTTTTATGGCAATTGTTGTTGAGCCCACTAGGGGATCGGCTGTGCTAGATTGGGTGTTGTGCAATGATCCGGAGGTGATAAGAGAGCTTAAGGTTAAGGACTCCTTAAGGAACAGCGATCACAATATGATGGAGTTCACTTCGAAATTTGAGAAGTAGAAACTAAATTCCAATCTGTCAGTATTTCAGTGGAATAAAGAAAATTACAATGGCATGAGAGGAGAACTGGCCATGGTTGACTGGAAAGAGACACCAGCAGGAAGGACAGCAGAGCAGCAGCGGCTGGAGTTTCTGCGAAAAATGAGGGAAGTGCAAGACAGATATATTCCAAATAAGAAGAAATTTTCAAATGGAAGAATGACACTACCGTGACTGACAAGTGAAGTCACAGCCGAAGTAAAAGTAAAACAGAGGGCATAGAAGGAAGACAAAGCCAGTGGGAAGATAGAGGATTGGCAAGTTTATAAAAATTTGCAGAAGAAAACTACGAAGGTCATTAGGAAGGAAAAGATGAATTATGAAGGGAAGCTGGTGACTAATGTCAAAGAAGATACTAAAAACTGTTTTAAGTATATAAAGGGTAAACAAGAGTTGAGGGTAGATATAGGACCAATAGAAAATGACACTGGAGATATTGTAATGAGAGACACAGAGATGGCAGAGGAACTGAATGTCTGGAAGGCATCTGCAGTATACCGGACATGCAAGAGTGTCAGGGAAGTGAAGTATGTGCAGTGAAAATTACAACTGAGAAGGTGCACAGAAAGCTTAATGGTCTGAGGGTGGATAAATCTCCTGGACCTGATGGAATGCATCTTCGGGTTCTGAAGGAAGTAGCTGGAGAGATTGTGGAGGCATTAACAATGATGTTTCAAGAATCGATAGATTCTGGCATTGTATCAGATGACTGGAAAATTGCAAATGTTACTCTGCTATTTAAGAAGGGTAGGAGGCAGCAGAAAGGAAACTATAGACCTGTTAGCCTGGCATCAGTGGTTGGGAAGTTGTTGAAATTGATTGTGAGGGATGAGATTAAGCTGGAGGAACATGACAAGATAGGCCAAAGATTGGGTGCTGAGCTGTGGTATTAGGTGACTGAATGTGATTATTCAGTGCTGAGTTCTGGCATTTCGCGACAGAGTGTGATTATTGGGTGCTGGAGCTTTGGTTTTAGGTGAGAGATGATTGATTATTGGGTGCTGAGCTCTTGTACTAGGTGACAGAGTGAGATTATTGGGTGCTAAACTCCGGAATTAGGTGGCGCGTGTGATTATTGGGTGCTGAGCTCTGGTATTTGGTGGGTGAGTGTGAATATTTGGTGCTGGTCTCTGGTATTAAGTGGTGGTATGTTCTCATTGGCTGCTGAGTTTGATATCAGGTGATAGAGAGTGATTATTGGGTGCTGAGCTCTGGTATTAGGTGATGGTGTGATTATTGGGTGTTGACCTCTGGTATTAGGTGACAGAGTGTGATCAATAGGTGCTGAGCTCTGCTATTAGGTGATAGAGTGTGATCATTGGGTGTTGACCTCTGGTATTAGGTGTAGAGTGTGACTATAGGGTGCTGGGCTCTGGTATTAGGTGACAGAGTGTGATTATTGGGTGCTGTGCTCTGGTGTTAGGTGTAGAGTGTGACTATAGGGTGCTGGGCTTTGGTATTAGGTGACGGAGTGTGATTATTGGGTGCTGTGCTCTGGTATTAGGTGGATGAGTGTGATTATTGGATGCTAAGCTCTGGTATTAGGTGACAGAGTGTGATCATTGGGTGCTGAGCTCTGGTGTTAGGTGCTAGAGTGTGACTATAGGGTGCTGGGCTTTGGTATTAGGTGACGGAGTGTGATTATTGGGTGCTGTGCTCTGGTGTTAGGTGCTAGAGTGTGACTATAAGGTGCTGGGCTCTGGTATTAGGTGACGGAGTGTGATTATTGGGTGCTGTGCTCTGGTATTAGGTGGGTGAGTGTGATTATTGGATGCTAAGCTCTGGTATTAGGTGACAGAATGTGATCATTGGGTGCTGAGCTCTGGCATTAGTTGGGGGAGTGTGATTATCGGGTGATGACCTGTGGTATTAAGTGGTGGAGAGTGATCAGTATTAGGTGCTGGAATGTGATTATTGGGAGTTGAGCTCCGGTATCAGATGCAGACTGTGATTATTGAGTGCTGACCTCTGATATTCAGTGGTGGGGTGTGATTATTGGGTGCTGAGCTCTGGTATTAAGTGGGGGAGTGTGATTATTGGGTGCTGAGCTGTGGTATAAGGTGCTGGAGTGTGATCATTGGGTGCTCAGCTCTGGTATTAGTTGGGGGAGTGTGATTATCAGGAGCTGACCTGTGGTATTAAGTGGTGGAGTGTGATTATTGGGTGCTGACCTCTAGTATTAGGTGGGAGAGTGTGATAACTGGGTGCTGAGCTCCAGTATCAGGTGATGGTGAGTGATTATTGGGTGCCAAGCTCTGGTATTAAGTGGGGTGTGTGATTATTGGGTGCTGAGCTCCAGTATGAAGTAATAGGATATGATTATTGGGTACTGAGTTCTGGTATTAAACATAGAAACAGAGAAACATAGAAAACATACAGCACAATACAGCCCTTCGGCCCACAAAGCTGTGCCAAACATGTCTCTTCCTTAGAACTATTTAGGCTTTATCCATAGGCCTCTATTTTTCTAAGCTCCATGTAGCCATCCAGGAGTCTCTTAAAAGTTTCTATTGTATCCACTTCCACCACTGCCGCCGGCAGCCCATCCAACGCACTCACCACTCTCTACATAAAAAAGGTACCCTGACATCTCCTCTGTACCCACTTCTAAGCACCTTAAAACTAGGCCCTCTCATGCTCGACATTTCAGCCCTGGGGAGAAGCCTCTGACTATCCACACGATCAAGTATACATTATCTTGTACACTTTTATCAAGTCACCTCTCATCCTCCATCGCTGCAAGGAGAAAAGAACGAGTTCACTCAACCTGTTCTAATAAGGCATGCTCCCCAATACAGGCAACATCCTTGTAAATCTCCTCTGCACCCTTTCTATGGTTTCCACGTCCTTCCTGTAGTGAGGTGATCAGAGTTGAGCACAGTATTCCAAGTGGGGTCTGACCAGGGTCCTATATAGCTGCAACATTACCTTTCGGCTCTTGAACTCAATCCATGATTGATGAAGGCCAATGCACCGTACGCCTTCTTAACCACAAAGTCAACCTGCATAGTAGCTTCGAGTGTCCTATGGACTTGGAACCCAAGATCCCTCTGATCCTCCACACTGCCAAGAGTCTCACTATTAATGCTATATTCTGCCATCATATTTGACCTACCAAAATGAACCACCTTACACTTATCTGGGTTGAACTCCATCTGCCACTTCTCAGCCCAGTTTTGCATCCTATCAATGTCCTGCTGTAACCTCTGACAGCCTTCCACACTATCCACAACACCCCCAACCTTTGTGTCATCAGCAAACTTATTAAACCATCCCTCCACTTCCTCATCCAGGTCATCTATAAAAATCACAAAGAGTACGGGTCCCATAACAGATCCTTGAGTCATACCACTTGTCACCGGCCTCCATGCAGAATATGGCCTGTCTACAACCACTCTTTGCCTCTGTGGGCAAGCCAGTTCTGGATCCACAAAGCAATGTCCCCTTGGATCCCATGCCTCCTTATTTTCTCAATAAGCCTTGCATGGGGTTCCTTATCAAATGCCTTGTTAAAATCCATATACACTACATCTACAGCTCTATCTTCATCAATGTGTTTAGTCATGTCCTCAAAAAATTCAATCAGGTTTGTAAGGCACGACCTGCCTTTGACAAAACCATGCTGACTATTACTAATCATATTATGCCTCTCCAAATGTTCATAAATCCTGCCTCTCAGGACCTTCTCTATCTACTTACTAACCACTGAAGTAAGACTCACTGGTCTATAGTCTCCTGGGCTACTCCATTTCTTGAATAAGGGAACAACATCTGCAACCCTCCAATCCTCCAGCACCTCTCCTGTCCTCATTGATGATGCAAAGATCATTGCCAGAGGCTCAGCAATCTCCTGCCTTGCCTCCCACAGTAGCCTGGGGTACATCTCATCTGGTCCTGGACACTTATCCAACTTGATGCTTTCCAAAAGCTCCAGCACATCCTCTTTCTTAATGTCTGTATGCTCAAGTATTTCAGTCAACTGTAAGTCATCCCACAATTGTCAAGGTCTTTTTCTCACAATAGCCTGGGGTATATCCTGTCCGGTCCCAGTGACTTATCCTACTTGATGCTTTCCAAAAGCTCCAGCACATCCTCTTTCTTAATATCTACATGCTCAAGCTTTTCAATCCACTGCAAGTCATCCCTACAATTGACAAGATTCTTTTCCGTAGTGAATACCGAAGCAAAGTATTCATTAAGTACCTCCACTATCTCCTCCGGTTCCATACACCCTTTTCCACTGTCACACTTGATTGGTCCTATTCTCTCACATTTTATCATCTTGCTCTTCACATACTTGTACAATGCCTTGGGGTTTTCCTTAACCCTGTCCACCAAGGCCTTCTCATAGCCCCTTCCAGCTCTCCTAATTTCATTCTTAAGCACCTTCCTGCTAGCCTTATAATCTTCTAGATTCCTATCATTACCTAGTTTTTTGAACCTTTTGTAAGCTCTTCTTTTCTTCTTGACTAGATTTACAACAGCCTTTGTACACCAAGGATCTTGTACCCTACCAGCCTTTCCATGTCTCATTGGAACATATCTACACAGAACCCCCACGCAAATATCCCCTGAACATTTGCCACATTTCTTCCATACATTTCCCTGAGAACGTCTGTTTCCAATACATGCTTCCAAGTTCCTGCCTGATAGCCTCATATTTCCCTAACTTGCCTGTTCCTATCCCTCTCCTTTGCTATGGTAAAGGAGATAGACTTATGATCACGATCTCCAAAATGCTTTCCCACTGAGAGACCTGACACCTGACCACGTTCATTTCCCAATACCAGCTCAAGTACAGCCTCTCTTGTAGGCTTCTCTACATATTGTGTCAAGAAACCTTCCTGAACACACCTAACAAATTCTACCCCATCTAAACACCTCACTTTAGGGAGATGCCAATCAATATTTGGGAAATTAAAATCTTCCAACACAACAACCCTGTTATTATTACTCTTTTCCAGAATCTGTCTCCCTATCTGCTCCTCGATGTCCCTGTTACTATTGGGTGGTCTGTTAAAAAACACCCAGTAGAGTTATTGACCCCTTCCTCTTCCTAACTTCCATCCACAGAGACTCCGTAGACAACCTCTCCATGACTTCCTCCTTTTCTGCAGCTGTGACACTATCTCTGATCAACAGTACCACACCCCCACCTCTTTTGCCTCCTTCCCTATACTTTCTGAAACATCTAAAGCCTGGCGCTTGAAGTAGCCATTTCTGGCCCTGCACCATCCAAGTCTCTATAACGGCCACAACATCACAGCTCCAAGTGCTGATCCATGCTCTAAGCTCATTTGTCCTGACGAAGGGTCTCAGCCCGAAATGTTGACTGTTCATTTCCACGGATGCTGCCCGACCTGCTGAGTTCCTCCAGCGTGTTGTGCATGTTGCTTTGACCCCAGCATCTGCAGAGTACTTTGTGTTTAAGCTCATTAGCTTTATGCATGATACTCCTCGCATTAAAATAGACACATCTCAAACCATCAGACTGAGCGCGTCCCTTCCCTATCACTTGCCTATCCTCCCTTTCGCACTGTCTCCAAGCTTTCTCTATTTGTGAGCCAACCTCCCTTTCTTTCATCATTCCAGTTCGGTTCCCACCCTCCAGCAATTCTAGTTTCAACTCTCCCCAATAGCCTTAGCAAACCTCCCTGCCAGGATATTGGTCCCCCTCGGATTCTTGAGCAACCCATCCTTTTTGTACAGGTCATACCTGCCCCAGAAGAGATCTCAATGATCCAGAAATCTGAATCCCTGCCCCCTGCTCCAATCCCTCAGCCTCGCATTTATCCTCCACCTCATTCTATTCCTATACTCACTGTCATGTAGCACAGACCGTAATCCCGACATTACTACCTTTGAGGTCCTGCTTCTCAACTTCTTTCCTAACTCCCTGTAGTCTGTTTTCATGACCTCCTCCCTTTTCATACCTATGTCGTTGATACCAATACGTACCACGACCTCTGGCTGTTTTCCTTCCCAGTTCAAGATATCATGGACCCGATCAGAAACATCCCCGGACCCTGGCACTTGGGAGGCAAACTACCATCTGCGTTTCTTTCCTGCGTCCACAAAATCGACTGTCTGACCCCCTAACTATAGAGTCCCCTATCAATGCTGCCATCCTCTTCCTTTGCCTACCCATCTGAGCCACAGGGCCAGACTCTGAGCATGGCCACTGTTGCTTCCCCCAGGTAGGCCATCCCCTACCCCACAACAGTACTCAAGCAGGAATACTTATTATTAGGGGGAACAGCCACTGGGGTACTCTCTAGAACCTGCTTCTTGCCCTTCCCTCTCCTGACTGTTAAGTGGGGGATGTCTGATTTATGGGTGCTAAGATCCGGTATCAGGTGACAGAGTGTGATTATTGATTATTGGGTGCTGGGCTCTGGTATTAGGTGGGGGAGTGTGATTATTGGGTGCTGTGCTCTGGTATTAGGTGGGGGAGTGTTATTATCGGGTGCTGACCTGTGAAACTAAGTGGTGGAGTGTGATTACTGAGTGCTGACCTCTGGCATCAGGTGGGTGAGCGTGACTGGGTGTTGAGCTCTTGTGTTAGGTGACAGAGTGTGAGGATTGGGTGCTGAGCTCTTGGTATCAGGTGGGGAAAGGTGATTATTGGGTGCTGAGCTCTGTTATCAGGTGACAGTGTTTGATTATTGGGTGCTGAGTTCTGGTATTAGGTGACAGAATGTGTTTATTGGGTGTTGAGCTCTGATAGTAGGTGCTGGAGTGTGATTATTGGGTGCTGACCTCTGGAATTAAGTGGGAGTGTGTAATTAATTGGTGCTGACCTCTGGCATTAGGTGCTGGAGTGGGATTATTGGGTGCTGAGCTCTGCTATTAGGTGACAGACCATGATTATTGGGTGTAAGTCTATGGTATTAGTTGTCAGAGTGTGACTATTGGGTATTGAACTCTGGTATTAGGTGGGGGTGTGTGATTATTGAGTGCTGAACTATGGTATAGGTGGGGTAGTAATATTTTGTTTTGAGCTCTGGTATTAGGTGCTGAAGAGTGATCACTGGTACCAGGGATTGTATTAGGTGGTGGAGTGTGATTATTGGTGCTGGAGAATGTATTTAGTGGTGGAGTGTGATTATTAGGTGCTGAGCTCTGGTAGTAGGTGGTGAGGTTTGATTTGATGCGCATGTTGGTGCTGTGTTTTGAGTGTTAGACACTGCGTTGTGGGTTTTGGGTTCTTGGGTGTGGGTTTTAAGTACTGGGATATGTGTTTTGGTCCTGGGATGTAAGTTTTGAGTACTGGGATGTTCATGTTGGGTGCTGGGATGTGGGTGTTAAGTACTGGGATTTGGGTTTTTTGTACTGGGATTTGTTTTTGGCTCCTGGGATGTGGGTTTGGGTTCTGGGTTGTTGGTTTTGGGTATTAGGATATCTGTTTTGGTGCTAGGATGTGTGATTTGTGTACTGGGATGTGGGTTTTATGTACTGAAATGTGAGTTTTTGGTTCTGGGATGTGTGTTTCGAGTTCCAGGGTTTAGATTTTGTGTGCTGGGATGTGGGTTTTTGTGTGCTGGGATGTGGGTGTTGGTTACTAGGAAGTGGGTTTTCTGTCCTGGGATGTGGGATTTGGGTATTAGGATGTGGGCGTTGGGTACTGGGATGGTGGGTTTGGGTACTGGGGTGTGGGTCTTGTGCACTGGTATGTTGGTTTTGGGTACTGGGTTGTAGGTGTTGTGTACTGGGTTGTAGGTCTTGTGTACTGGGTTGTAAGTGTTGTGTACTGGGTTGTAGGTGTTGGGTACTGTGTTGTAGGTGTTGGGTACTGGGATATGTGTATTTAGTACTGGGATGTGGGTTTTGGGTACTGAGGTTTGGGTATTGTGTACAGGGGTGTGGATTTTGGGTACTGTGTTGTAAGTGTTGTGCACTGGGTTGTAGGTGTTGAATTCTGGAACGTGTGTTTAGTACTGGTATGTGGGTTTTGAGTACTGGGATTTAGGTATTGTGTACTGTGATGTGGGTTTGGGTACTGGGGTGTGGGTTTTGGGTTCCGGGATGTGGGTATTGTGTATTGCGATGTGGGTGTTGGGTATTGGGAAGTGTGTTTCGAGTTCTGGGTGTGAGGTATGGGTCATAGGGTGTGGGTTTTGGATACTGGGGTGTGGGTTTTGGGTACTTGGATGTGGGTTTTGGGTTGTAAGATGTGAGTTTTTGATGTTTGGTGTGTGGGCTTTGGGTACTGGGTTGTGGGTGCTGGGTGCTGGGAGGTGGATGCTGGGTGCTGGGATGTGTGGTGTTGGGTGCTGGGATGAGGGTGTTGAGTGCTGGGGTGTGAGATTTGGGTACTAGGATGTGGGTGTTTGGCGCTGAGATGTGGGTGCTAGGTGCAGGGATGTGGGTGTTGGTTGCTTGGTTCTGGGTTTTGGTTGTACGGTGTGGGTTTTCAGTGTCTGGTGTGTGGGCTTTGGGTACTGAAGTATGGGTTTTACATATTGGGATATCAGTGTTGGGTACTGGGCTGTGGGTTTTGGGTACTGGGCTGTGAGTATTGGGTGCTGTGATGTGTGGTGATGGGTGCTGGGGTGTTGGTGTTAGATGCTGGGATGTGGGTTTTGGGTATTGAGGTGTGGGTTTAGTGTACTGGGATGTGGGTGTCGGGTACTGGGATGTGTGCTTTGGGTCCTAGGTGTGAGGTTTGGGTCATAGAGTGTGGGTTTTGGGTACTGGGGTGTGGGTTTTTGGTACTGAGATGTGGGTGTTTGGGGCTGAGATATGGGTGTTGGTTGCTTGGCTGTGGGTTTTGGGTTGTAAGGAGTGTTTTTCGGTGTTTGGTGTGTGGGCTTTGGGTACTGAGATGTGGGTTTAGTGTACTGGGATATGAGTGTTGTGTTCTGGGATGTGGGTGTTGGGTACTGGGATGTGGATGTTGGGTGCTGGGATTTGGGCTTTGGGAGCTGGGATGTGTCTGTTGGGCATTGGGATGTTTTTTTTACTGGATTGTGCATTTTGGGTTCTGGGTTCTAGGTATATGCTGCGAGATAGTTGTTGAGAATTGGGATATGGCTGTTTGGTACTGGGATATGGGTACTGGAATATGGCTGTTTAATACTGGGGTGTGGGTACTGGGATATGGCTGTTTAGTACTGGGTTGTGGGTACTGGGATATGGCTGATTAGTACTGGGTTGTGGATACTGGGATATGGCTGTTTAGTACTGGGTTGTGGGTACTGGGATATGGCTGTTTAGTACTGGGTTTTGGGTACTGGGATATAGCTGATTAGTACTGGGTTGTGGATACTGGGATATGGCTGTTTAGTACTGGGTTGTGGGTACTGGGATATGGCTGTTTAGTACTGGGTTGTGGGTACTGGGATATGGCTGTTTAGTACTGGGTTGTGGGTACTGGGATATGGCTGTTTAGTACTGGGTTGTGGGTACTGGGATATGGCTGTTTAATACTGGGTTGTGGGTACTGGGATGTGGCTGATTAGTACTGGGTTTTGGGTACTGGGATATGGCTGTTTAGTACTGGGTTTTAGGTATTGGGATATGGCTGTTTAGTACTGGGTTGTGGTTACTAGGCAGTGCTGTCTAGAGAATTTCTGCAGCTTTCCAGCTGACGTAGTGAGTTTGTGTGATTGATTCTCACACAGCATTGCTGATTTTACATGAATGACTGACCTGTGCTGTGAAAGGTGGGATAGGTTGCTGATGAATGCAATAGGCGACCCTTGATACTATTCACTACTGTTGTAATTCATCCTGAGCTCTTAACCAAGGCGGTAGAAGCTGGGGTTTGTAAACTAGGTGGGCGATCATAGTTCATCTAATGGAGTCAGCAGGTCAGGCAATATCAATAGAAGTGAATAAAGAGCCGACATTTTGCACAAAGACCTTTCACTAGGGCTAAAGCATCCACTGTTTATTCAATTCCACAGATGCTGCCTGACCTGCTGAGTTCCTCCAGCATTTTGTGTGTGTTGCTCTGGATTTCCAGCATCTGCAGAATCTTTTGTGTTTATCATCTAGTAGACAGCAAGCATCAACATGAATTTGAGCCGGGGTGATGTCTTATCCGTAAAGACATCTATTCCAAATAAATATTAAGAGAGATGTCATTCCTTGTCCAGAGACTCCTCCCACTTCTGCTCTCCCCAACCACCCCATTAAAGCTCTTTTTGCGTACACACAATCTCAAGCCACTTACACCCTCCCCAGGCTCTGAGAAGGTCTGTGCACTTTATTGTTGCCCAGTTAGGAGCTTGCTCAACAGAAACCCGATTTCCCAGAGCCACTGAGTGAGGACACTTCCTCTTGCAGATGATCACTGCACAGATTTCCTTATGGGTCCTGAGATGATGCAGCCGCTCCACCCTGAAACCACACAGGGGGTGCTTTGGTCCCGGTACAGGTCAATGGGAATAGGTATTTTAAGTGCTTTAGGTTGGACTAGATGGGCCAAAGGGCCTGTTTCTGTGCTGTATTTATCCGTGTCTCTATGACTCTATAAGAGAATTTTCTCCCAAGCAAGCAGTGCCACTGAGAACAACGCTCCTTTGTGCTTATTTGTTTGTTGTACCTGCATGTGTTTCCTCGAGATACGCTTTAATCTCAGTGTGGTTTTTTAAAAATCCTTTCCTCTGACCAGGACAGGGTGAGCAGGGGATAGAAGCAAATAAGAAGTTGGGATACAAACACAACGTCTCGTCAGAGTTGAGGCATAAGGGTCATTGCTTGCGTGCTGATGATACACCACCAGGCTGTGCATGAGCCTGAGCGAGGTGCCTGCGCCTGGGCTTGTGGGTGGTGCAGTAATGGGAAAGACGCAATCAACACGAGAGATCCTGCAGATGCTGGAAATACACGCACATAGACAGTCAGACAGACAGACACACCACACACACACATAGAAACACTCACACAATCAGAAACACTCACACGAACAGAAACACTCACACACACACAATGCTGGAGGCTGTGGAGATGAATAAATAGTCGACATTTTGGGCTAAGACCCTTCATCGGGACTGGAAAGGATGGCAGGTGAGGGGGTTCTGGTGAGTGGAAGAGTCAGAACAATAAGGTGGGGGCGGGTTGGGGGGGGAAGGGTAAACTATAAGGTGATAGGTGAAGCCAGGGATGTGCAAGAGGGGGATGAAGTAAGAAGCTGAGAGGTGATAAGTGGAAAAGGCACAGGAGAGTGGATCATGGCAGGAAGGGAGATAGGAGAGGGCACCAGGAGAAGGTGACAGGCAGGTAGAAGAGGTAAGATGCCAGAGTGGGGAAATGAAGAGGGCAGGGGAAAAGTCACTGGAAGTTGGAGAAATCCATGTTCATGCCATCAGGCTGAAGGCTACTTAGATGGAATATGAGATCGACACCAGAAATTCTTCAGATGCAGGAAATCCAGAGCAACACACACAAAATGCTAAAGGGACTCAGCAGGTCAGGCAGCATCTGTGGAAATGAAACTGTGTTTGGCCGAGACCCCCTTCCCCCTCCCTTTCTTGTCCTGAAGAAGGGTCTGGGCGGAAACGTCGACTGTTTGTTCATCTCCACGGGTACTGCCTCCTGACCGGCTGAGGTGCTCCAGCATTTTCTGTGTGTTGCTTGGGAATATGAGGTGCCGCAGCTCCACCCCGAGAGCGGCCTCCTCGTGGTGGAAGGGGAATGGGCACAGGAATGGTTCCCGCCAGCATTTTGTGAGTGTTGCATGGGAAAGAGGTTGTGCCTTTTCCTCGGACGCTCCCAGACAGCCGCTCACCCGATGGCCGATGGGGAACTGGAGCAAACCTAACTGTGCTCGGCGTCCTTCAGTAAAAGCGCGGCACCTCAATGGGGCCTGACCTTGGGGAGACGGTTCAGAAAGCGCAGTCTGCTGCGAAAGGTGGGCTGGCGGACCAAAAACCTACAGGGCACTCTGCTCAAAAATCGACGCATTTGCCAGGGAAATACACACACCATCCGGCGTAGCGGACGGCGGGGAAAAGATAGTGGCCAGATCGTTCGCCGAATGTTCTTGAACGAGGAGGGGGAGGTTGTGTTTACATTATCATAGTGCAACTCCAGTCTTCTAACTGGGGCAGGTCAGACAGAGAGGCCCACGTCTTCCTTCAGAAACAGCTTGCCCACAAGCTGAACAAACGCCATCCATGTCCCTGCCAGTGAGTGCTCCCAAGCTAATGATTCTAGACACCCCAGCGGGTTGGATCTCAATAAATCCAGGTTATGTTGGAGGAGAGGGAGGGAAGGGGGGTAGCTCCAGCCTTGCTCTCTGTAATTCCCTTCGAGGCAACCGCTCTGGAGGTTTTCTCACTAAGTGGAATCTTTCTCTAAAACGCAGTCGTGATTTCTCGTTTATAAGGAACCAGATCTCCCATTAAGAAGCTTTCAAATAAAGAAAAACAAGTTATCAGTTGATAGATTTGCCATAACGTGAGCAAGTTCAGTTTACGGAAAAATTGGGTACTTGGACCAAATTCGGTCATTTTGATTCCTTGCTCTGAACATGTACAAAATATGAATATATCTCAATATCACATACTTCAACAGAGTTAAGTATTCCTCATCAAAATACATTAACCCTTTGAATGAAAATCGTCTCTCTTCTGACAAATATTTGGCTGTGATTAAGATATAGAGTACAAATAAAGCATTTGCTCATTCAATTTCTAGGCCATGCATTTTGTTTTATTTTCCATTTCTAAAATATTGGAAATAGTGTCCGTCTATACCAATTGACCTGTAAATAAAAATGATTTTTAAAATGTATACATTGAGTGTAGAGTGATGGCTCCAGACGAAGGTCTGAATGAAAGGTGAATGTTTAAGATAAAGCTGCTTCGTTAGTGCCCACAATTTCCTCCCACCCCATTTCTCCAATTGTGAAATTAATCAAAATGCGTTTGATGCTGATCAGTATAATCATGCAGTTGTTGTTAGGTGAGACTGTATGTGACAGGTGAGATGAGATAGTACATTGCATTTTATTGCTTCCTTGCGTGACATCCCGTCTAGTTCTGAGCGTGCGGCAATTTTGGAAATAAACCCCTCAAACCACCATCGGACCCCCTCCAACCAACAACATCACACACACACACACACACACACACACACACACACACACACATACAGACACCACACAAACATACAGAGAAATCCGTTCGTCCAGCTAAACAAGACGATACAAACTCCTTAAATTACTAGGTGCTGGAATGGATTTCGTGGATTTTTAAGCATGCAAATAATAAGCCAGGGATGGAAATTTTTTTAGCCGTATTATTAAATAAGCCCTGTTCTTTTTCTTTTCATTCCATATACCTGTAAAGAAAAACCTTGCTTATTATGTAGGGAAATTTGCCAACGTAAGTTCTTCATACATACATATATTTTAGAAACGGTGCTTAGACCTGAGACCAAAATCCAGCTGATTGCTGAAATATAAACGGTATCCAACACATTTTAAAGCGACAGAATCATTTTCTTTAAAAAATAACTTGCAAATCGGACTTAGTATTTTATATTAAAATGTTGATTAATCCTTTTTCCCTCTAAAAATAAAACAGTGAACGTAAAGCACCCACCTCTCGTCCCCTTCCACTTACTGCCTGTGTCTCTGCTTCAGGACCTACTGCAACATCCACTCTAACAGAAACTCTCAGATCTCTAGGCTGGAAATTGACCTGCATTGACGTCATTGCGTCATTAGGTTTCCCCTAGAAACGCGCGGGTTTATAAATAGCAACACATTAAATCAGTTCAAAGCAAAGGAGACTATTTGTGTCGCTGCCTTTCTCCAGCTATTGGGGTTTTTTTTATGGTTACAGGCTGCAGAGATGAACAAGTACTTTAGCCGCCAAGGACAACCGGGCTGGCTATTTATAGAAACTATTACAGGGAAAATATTTTACAAACATATAACTCTTCTTCAGCAACATGTATGCTTATATTAGAGGAAAGGATTTATTATTTTTCTATAGGTTGTTCAAGTGTCCCACAATAAAAGATAGGAACAGCGCCACTGGGTTATAAATAGCAACTGCTTAATGTTCGCTGTCAAGAGGAGGTTCTGCAGTGTGTAGTAAAGGGGAGAGAGATGGAGATGTATAGGAGGAGGGACACTATAACAGATGGGAGGAGGGAAATAAAGAGAGCTTGAGGATAATACAGAGGACAAAAGGGATATCGGAAGAAGGAGAATTATATTGAAATACAGGCAAGAAGACAATGATTCTGAAAAGCAGAGGGCTTATTGCAATATACAGAATAAGGGAGTCTGATATCAAGATATGAAGAAGAACTTAGCTATATAAACACGGAAGGGACAAGAGAAAAGAGAGAGATTTATATGCACAAATGGATAGCAATTTATGGATGTGGTGAGACCGCAGAGAGAGGGGGGAAGAGGGACTTAATATAAAGGGGGCATTACAGATATGCATGGTGTGAAATGTAAACAGATAGAAACCGCACGAGATGGAGCTGCAGAGCAAGAGGCCACAGTGCACAATGAGGTACTGTACTGTACACCATGATACAGGGAGCTCCTGCTGAGTCAAATCTGAAAACGCAGTCAACATGGAGAACTGCAGTGGCTTTGCAGTGGGCCAGTGAAAAGGGCAGATAGATGGCAGGTGAAATTTAATGCTTTAAAATGGGAAGTGAAGGAAATAAAAAGTAGAATTTCCATCAGGGTGTGAGAACGGAGAGATTTGACAAGAACGCTCTCAGCTGAGAAGCCTATTGGAAAGCATGGAATCTCCAACGTTATTTACAGAGGCAGAGAGATACAGAAGCAGGAAGCTCTGCTGAGTTTCAGTCGAGGAAGGGTCTCAGGACAGGTGCCGGGTTCCGAAAATTACAGATTGTTTTAATACAGTGAAGAATTGTTTTCAATGCAATCAGATTTTTAAAAAAATCACCACAGAAAATTCTGACTACATCCAGCGGTCAGTCAGCCTCTGTGGAGAGAGAAACAAAGTGAATATTTCAAGGTGATGACCAGTTCTTATTCAGAAAGTCATTCGTTTGAAACTTTAAGTGCTGAATATGGCGGTCATACTAGATTTGCCCGGGAAAGTGTGGCAACACTTGCAGGCTGCCCCCAGCACATCCTTAGCCTGTGGTGCTTGTTAGTGCAAGTGACACATTTCACTTTGTGCTGTGATGTACATGTGAATCAGAACCAGGTTTATCATCACCAACACGTGTCGTGAAAGCTGTCAACTCAACAGCGATACATGATAATATCGAAGGAAAAAATGTAAAAACTAAACAGTAAATCAATTACAGTTAGCATATACAGGTTTCCCCCGCCATCTGAAGGTAGAGCGTTCCTATGAAACGGTTCGTAAGCCGGAATGTCGTAAAGCGGAGAAGCAATTGTCATTTATTTAAATGAGAAAATTTTGTGAGTGTTCACAGACCCAAAAATAACCTACCAAATCATGCCAAATAACACATAAACCTAAATAACAGTAACATATAGTAAAAGCAGGAATGATATGATAAATACACAGCCTATATAAAGTAGAAATACTTTTCCACAATCATTTAGCGAAAATCTCACGCAAGCGCTCTCAGCAGAAACACTCTCTCCAGTAACCTTTAAGCTATGAAGCTGCCAAATCATACCAAATAACACGTAAAAATACACAGCCTATATAAAGTAGAAATAATGTATGTACAGTGTAGTATCACTTACGGAAATCGGGAAGACAGCGCAGAGCACACTGATGATGGTGTGTTAGGCTGAGTCGTTGGAGTTTGGGTGGTGCAGTGGCCCCCACCCTCCGGGCCGCCGACCGATACTGATCCGTGAAGCATGCAGGGGTACAGTGGTAGCTGGGAGGCACACAGCACATCTTTAAGAAAAAAGCCGAAATAAACATGATAATCAATTAGGTGCTGCCCGGCACGTAATTGTTGGCCCAGATCAGAGGCGATTGCCGGTTGTCTTTCGTAACAGTGAAGTTTCGTAAAGCGAACGTTCGAAAAGCGGGGAACACCTGTATATGTATATTGAACAGATTTTAAATAGTGCAAAAACAGAAAAAATATATTATATAAAAAGTGAGATAGTGCTCATGGGTTCAATATCCACTTAAGAGTTGAATGGTAGAGGGGAAGAAGCTGTTCCTGAATCACTAAGTGTGGGCCTTCAGGCTTCTGTACCTCCCTCCTGGCAGTAACAATGAGAAGAGGGCATGCCTTAGGTGATGGGGGTTGTTAATAATGGACGTCACCTTTTTGAGCCACGCTCCTTGAAGGTGTCTTGGATACTACAGAGGCAAGTACTCAAGATGGAGCTGACAAAATTTATGAACCTCTGCAGCTTCTTTCGGTCCTGTGCAGTAGCCCCCACCCCCATACCAGACATTGACGCAGCCTGTCAGAATGCTCTCCACGGTACATCTATAGAAGTTTTAGAGTGTTTAAGTTGGCAGGCCAAATCTGTTCAAACTCCTAATGAAATATAGTTGCTGTTTTGCCTTCTTTATAGCTGCATCGATATGTTGGGACCACGTTGGATCCTCAGAGATCTTGACACCCAGGAACTTGAAATTTCTCTCTCTCTCTCTCCACTTCTTATCCCTCTGTGAGGATTGGAATGTGCTCCTTCATCTTTACCCTTCCTGAAGTCCACAGTCAGCTCTTTCATCTTATTGATGTTGAGTGTAAGTTTGTTGCTGTGACAACACTCAACTAGCTGGTCTATCTCACTCCTGTACATTCTTTCATCTCCATCTGACATTCTACCAACAATGGTTGTATCATCAGCAAATTTATAGATGGTATTTGATCTATACCTAGCCAATAAGTAAAACTGAATCTGAATCTGAATCCAACTCTCTTCCCTCCCCACCGATGGATTCTGACCAACTAAGTATTTCCAGCAAGTTTGGATTTTATTTACAATCCACAATAGCCCCTGTGTACAAGAGCCAAAGTTGCCTCTACTTACTGAGGAGACAGAGGTCCTGTGGAGTTTGCAGGCCTCTCCTTCACATGTTCTACCAGTCTGTTGTTGCCAGTACAATCTTCTATGCGGTGGTGTGCTGGGGCAATGGCATCAACACGGGTGATGCCAACAGGCTCAATAAACTGATTAGAAAGGCTGGCTCTGTTATAGGAGTCAATCTGGACACACTGGAGACTGCGACAGAACAAAGGACCCTACGGAAAATCCTGGCAATTCTGGACAATGTTTCTCACCCTCTACATGTCACCTTGGTTGAACAGAAGAACATTTTTAGTAATAGACTATGACAACTGTGCTGTTCCAAAGAGAACTATATGAGGTCATTAGGCTCTATAATGAGCCAACTTATAGCCGGGGAAGTGAAGACCCCTCCTGTTAGACTGGTTGTGGGAACTTTTTTTTCTTCTTCTTACTTCTCATCTAATATTTGTATACCTGTGCACTTGCAATGCTACTGTGACACTGTAATTTCCTTTGGGATCAAAAAAGTATCTGTCTAGTTATCCATCTATTTATCTACCTAAGCAATCTTTCAGTCCTGCTGAAGGGTCTTGACCCAAAACATTGACTGTACTCTTTTCCATAGATGCTGCGTTCCTCCAGCATTTTGTGTGTGTTGCTTGGATTTGCAGATTTTCTCTTGGTTATCTATCTATCTATGTGTAGTTTTCCTAGCAATGACAATAGGACCAGAGTGAAATAATTGTCAAGTGATCCAGAGATTCATTCCTCAACACAGAGTTCCGCTGAAGTTGATGCATACCTGTGAACGGTCAAACTTTAGACTGGTGAAAAGATTACTCTGGATCCAGTGCAACATAAAAAAACACACAAGAAGCATAAAGACACAAGAAAAACTCGATGATTATAACATACCACAGGAACAGGCCACATTGTTGTGCGAAACCAGCAAAAAAGGGAAATCAAAAACCCGCTAACACTAATCCCCCCCCCATCTGCATAATGTTCATATCCCTCCATCTTCCTTACATCCATTTACCTATCTAAACATCTCTTAAAAACCTCTAATGAAATCGCCCCTATCACCATATCAGGCAGCGCTTCCAGGCACCCACCACTCTCTTACCCCTCACATCCCCCTTGAACCTACCCCTTCTCACCTTCAATGCATACCCGCTGGTATTGGACATTTCAACCCTGTGAAACATATACTCCCTGTCTACTCTGTCTATGCTTCTCACAATTTTATAAAGTTCTATCAGACCCCCTCAACCTCCAGCACTCCAGAGAAAATAACCCAGGTTTTTCCAGCCTCTCATGATAGCTTATACCCTCTAACCCAGGCAGCATCCTGGTAAACCTCTGCTGCATACTCCAGATGTGGCCTAACCAGAGTTCTATGAAGTTGCAAAATAACCTCTTGACTTTTGAACTCAATGTCTCAACTAACAAAAGCAACCATTCCAAAAGCCGCCTGAACCACCTTATCAACCTGTGTAGGAGCTCTGAACTTGGATCCCAAGAGCCCTCTGCTCAGCAACACTGTTAAGGATCTTGCTCGTAACAGTGTACTTACTGTCTCCTCGCATTTGCCCTACCAAGGTGCAATACCTCACATTTATCTGGGTTAAACTCCATCTGCCTTTTCTCTGCAACTGTTCTATATTGTGCTGTATTCTTTGCCAATCTTCTACACTACCCTCAACTCCACCAATCTTAGCATCATCCTCAAATTTACTAACCCACTCTCTACTTCTTTGTCCAGGTCATTTATTAACATCACAAACAGCAGCTTTCCCAGCACAGTTCCCTGTGGAACACCACTAAATACAGAACTCCAACTCAAATAAAAAAAACACTACACTCTGTTTCTATGCACAGGCCAGATCTGATTCGAAACCATGGACCTCGTGCATCTTAATTTCCTGGATTAGCCTCCTAACTGGCTGACATTCAGGAAGGGGAAAGAGGTTCAGGAGCCAGTGCAGAGTACCCCTGTGGCCATCCCCCTCGACAAGTAAACACGAGGAAATCTGCACACGTCAGTTAAAATCAAGTTATAAGTGTCCAGTGCAAGTTAAAAGTGTCCAAAGCAGAGTCAGGTGGAGCAGCTATTTAGCAGTCTGACTGCCTGTGGGAGGAAGCTGTTTAGTAGCCTTGTGGTCTTAGTTTTGATGCTCCTGTAATGTTTGCCTGATGGCAGAAGAACAAACAGTTCATGGAGAGGGTGTGAGGGGTCTTTAATGATGTACCTTGTCTTCTGGAGGCATCAACTCTGAAAGAGGTCTTGGACAGAAGGTAGGGAGACCTGTTGTGTTTTACTATTTATTGTTATGTTTATTATTTAGTATTGCATTTGTTATGTTATGATTGCACTGCTCCTGGGAAACACTGTCTCATTCTGCCCTGCAGAGCTGATGTACGGTTAGAATGACAATAAAGTTTTTTGAATCTTGAGTCTTGAGATGCTGGAAATTCAGGCAACACACGCAAAAAATGCTGGTGAATGCAGCAGGCCAGGCAGCATCCACAGGAAGAGGCACAGTCGATGTTTCTATGGATGCTGCCTGGCCTGCTGCATTCACCAGCATTTTGTGTGTGTGTGTTCCCCTCAACAAGTATATCACTTTGGATATTGTCGGGGGGTGGGGGTTGACCTAACAGAGGAAAGTCAGAGTGGTCAGGTCTCTGGTGCTGAGGCTGCCTCTGTGACTCAGAGGGGGAGGGGGAAGAAAAGACACAAAGTGGATAAGGGATTTGTTCGTTAGGGGAACAGACAGGAGGCTCTGTGGGTGAGAACGAGATTCCTCGATGGTATGTTGCCTCCCGGGTGCCAGGGTCCAGTATATCTTGGATTGAGTCCTCAGCATTCTTTAGTGGGAGGGTGAACAGCCAGAAGTCACGGTCCATTTAGGTACAAATGACATGGGTAAGATGAGTGATGAGGTTCTGCAAAGGGAGTTTAGAGAGTTTGGTGCTAAGTTAAAGGGCAGGACTTCCAAGGTTCAAGATCACAAGAAAAAGGAGCAGAAGTAGGCCATTCGGCCCATCGAGTCCGCTCCACAGCTCCCCCATGAGCTAAACTATTCACCCATCTAGTTCCAATTTCCGGCTTTTTCCCCATATCCCCTGATACCCTGACTAATTAGATATCTGTCAACCTCCTCCTTAAACACCCTCAATGATCGGGTCTCCACAGCCATATGTGGCAACGAATTCCACAAATCCACGACCCTCTGGCTAAAAAAATTTCTCCTCATCTCTGTTTTAACTGGGTACCCTCTAATTCTAAGACTATGGCCTCTTGTTCTGGACTCACCCACCAAGGTAAACAACCTTTCCACATCTACTCTGTCCAACCCTTTCAATATTCGAAACGTTTCTATGAGATCCTCTCTCATTCTTCTATACTCTAATGAATACAATCCAAGAGCCGACAGACACTCCTCATATGTTAGCCCCTGCATTCCAGGAATCATCCTCGTAAATCTTCTCTGAACTCTCTCCAACATCAATATATCCTTTCTAAGATAGGGGGCCCAAAACTGCACACAGTATTCCAAATGAGGTTTCATTAATGCCCCATAGAGCCTCATCAACACCTCCTTACTCTTATAAATGTAGCCCGATGAGACTGAAAACTAGGCATTTCAAGTCCTGTACCAGGTAGTAGAATACTCGAAGACCCTCCGGATCCTTGGATTGGTTAACATCAATTAAAGAGCCAATCTTAGATGTTGTAAATGAAATATGTTCATCTCCTATTACAATTTCCAGTTCCTGTCGCCCTACTCGATCAAGTGGAGGCCACAAAGTATCATCTTCTTTTGTGATTTCACTATCTTCTATGATTCGCTTCAGCTCTTCCATTACACTTTTATGGACATATGCCTCTTTTCTAATCATAACATCATTTTTGTAATTGCTGTTGTTTGCATACCTGAGTTTACCATTCGGCCTGAACTCAAACTCCAAGAACTCGTGGCCGAATTTTCCCTTGTGCCCCACATAATAACGAAGATAGAAATCACTCGACATGCCGCCTTCGCGGTTGTGATCTCAGGATTGCTAACTGTGTCACGTGCCAGTGATGCCGGAACTAGGAAGATTGTACAGCTTAACACGTGGCTAATCAGTCGGTGCAGGAGGGGAGAGCATAATATTTTTGGATCATTGGCCTCTATTCCAGGGAAGGTGGGGCTGTACAAAAGGGGCTGTTTGCACCTGAACTGGAAGGGGACCAATATCCTAGTGGGAAGGTTTGTTAATGCTGTATGGGGGGGGGCAGAGTTAAACTAGAGATGCAGGGGGATGGGAACCAGAGTGCCAGAACAGATAGAACATAGAACATCGAAAACCTACAGCACAACACAGGCCCTTTGGCCCACAAAGTTGTGCTGAACATGTCCTTACCTTAGAAATTACCAGGGTTACACATAGCCCTCTATTTTTCTAAGCGGCATGTACCCATCCAAAAGTCTTTTAAAAGACCCTATCGTATCTGCCTCCACCACCATTGCCGGCAGCCCATTCCACACACTCACCACGCTCTGCGTGAAAAAACTTACCCCTGACATCTCCTCTGTCCCTACTCCCCAGCACCTCAAACCTGTGCCCTCTTGTGGCAGCCATTTCAGCCCTGGGAAAAAGCCCCTGAGTATCCACACGATCAATGCCTCTTATCAACTTATACAGTTAGTGGAGGCAGATGTTGATAAGACCTCAGACAACGCTAGGAAAAAGAAAGTTGAGCATGGTGCGATTAGTGTCCTGAGCTGCCCGTATTTCAATGCAAGAAGTATTGTAGGAAAGGTGGATGATAGTGCTGAAGATGAGGGAGCTGGTTTACAAACAGAGGCAATGTGTAGTGAGGAGAGGCTGATGACAGGGCAAAATTGCAGTCAACAGGATGAGTTGCAAGGCAAAAGGTGGAGAAAATTGAAAAGGGTGAAGGTGTTGTATTCTGAATGCGTGCAGTATACGGAATAAGGTAGATGAATTTGCAACACAGTTGCAGATTGGCAGGTATGATGTTGTGGGCTTCACAGAATTATGGTTGTGTGGTGACCCACTTTCCAGCGCACTGGAACCGGCTCACAAAACACCACGCACCGGCAGAGAGGCCGGCTCCAAAAAGGGAGCCAGGCCATCTTCACCAGCAGGGGAAAAAACCGCGCGCGGGAAGGGTCTGCGAATATGCATTCCCCACAGCAGTCCCGCCCGGGGAGGGCAGGAACGGGAAGGCTTTAAAGGAGGCCACGAAGTTTGAATAAACCTCTTTTTTCGCAAATACAACTCACTGACTACATGTCTTTATTCTAGCGCAGTGTGTAGCACACCGCTACAGTTGAAAGATTATAGCTGGAAACTTAATGTCCAAGGATACGTATTGTATCGAAAGGATAGGCAGGAAGGCAGATGGCGTGGTATCTCTCTGTTGGTAAAAAATGAAAGCAAGTCATTAGAAAGAGATGACATAGGGTCAAAAGGTGTTGCATCATTGTGGGTTGCTCTAAGGAATTTCAGGGGTAAAAAGATTCTTATGGGAGTTGTATACAGACTCCCAAACAATTGAAAGGATGTGGCCTACAAATTACAATGGGAGATAGAAAATGCATGCCAAAAGGGCAATGTTACAATAGTCATGGGGGACTTCAATATGCAGGCAAACTGGGAAAGTCGGGATGCTGCTGGTTTACAGGGGGGCAATTTCTAGATTGCCTATGAAATGGCTTTTTATAGCAGCTCATGATTGAGCCCACTAGGGGATCAACTATTCTGGATTGGGTGTTGTGCTATGAACCAGAATTGATTAGAGACCTTAAGGTAAAAGAACCCTTTGGGGCGAGTGATCATAATATGATCAAATTCACCCTGAAATTTGAGAAGGAGAAGCTAAAGTCAGATGTATCTGTTTTACAGTGAAGTAAAGGGAATTACAGAGGCATGAGAGTGGAGTTGGCTAGAATTGACTGGAAAAGAACACTGGCAGGGATGACAGTAGAGCAGCAATGGCTGGAATTTCTGGAAGCAATTCAGAATGCACAGGATATATGCATCCCAAAGAGGAAGAAATATTCTAAAGAAAAAATGACACAACCGTGGCTAACAAGAGAAGTCAAAGCCAACATAAAAGTCAAAGACAGGGCATATAATAGAGCAAAAATTAATGGGAGGAGAGGATTGGAAAGCTTTCAAAAACCAACAGAAGGCACTAAAAAGTCATAAAGAAGGTAAAGATGGAAAATGAAAGTAAGCTAGCTAATAATATTAAAGAAGATACCAAAAGTTTTTTCAGATATCTAAAGTGTAAAAGAAGTGCGAGAGTGGATATTGGACCACTGGAAAACGATGCTGGAGAGGTAGTAATGGGATGCAATGAAATGGCGGACGAACTGAGTAAATATTTTGCATCAGCCTTCACTGTGGAAGACATTAGCGGTATGGTGGAAGTTCCTGGTATCAGGAGGCAAGAAGTGTGTGAAGTTGCCATAACTCGAGAGAAGTGTCTTGGGGAATTGAAAGGCATCTGGGAGTCCTTGTGCAGGATTCCGTAAAGGTTAATTTGCACATTGAGTCTGTGGTGAAGAAGGCAGAATGTAAAAGCAAGGATGTAACGTTGAAACTTTATAAGCACTGGTGAGGCCTCACTTGTAGTATTGTGAGCAGGTTTGGGCCCCTTATCTTAGAAAGGACATGCTGAAATTGGAGAGGGTTCAAAGGAGGTTGACAAAAATGATTCCCGGATTGAATGGCTTGTCCTAAGTACCTCACTCACATTCTCTACATCCAAGAAAATGTTCCCCACTTTATCCAAGTATCCATCAGGAAACATTTACACTTCTGACCTAATATCACAGGGAAGCTTCCTCATTCCTTCTTACCAATACTATGGAAATGCAGACAACAATGAGTTAACTAAGCCAATGAAGATCTATCTATCTAAGAATAGACAATGGGTGCTGGCTTTGCCAGTAATATTCAAAGATCTGAAGAAGTGTCAAAATATTCTTAAAATGAGAATAAAATATGTAAGGACATATTATGTTCTGTATGTAATCTGACATAACCAGATACTGAGGAGGATACTTACACGGGGAGCTCCACAGAAAGAAAGTACAGAGAGACAGAAAGAGTACAAATATATACAAACACGTCCATGGATACGAAGACACAGAGAAACAAACACAAATGATGTATCGAGGGGAAAGACAGTGATAAGGAATACATTTTTTTTATTAGGAGGTATAGGCACACAGGCAAACTGAATCAGCATATGTCGTGAAACTTGATAACTTTGTGGCAGCTGTACAATGCAATACGTAATAATAGGGAAAACACTGTGAATTACAGTAAATACATTTCTCATTTTTAAATCTTTTATTATTATTGAAAATCAATAACAATGAAAAATACATCAAAATAATCAAGACAACATATCCATAAGTAGAATAAAACTATCAACCAAACTGAACAGTATATCAATAATAATAAAAAAAACAAAATGTTAAAGCTTTTTTTATGGAAAAAGAGAAAGAAATAAAAAAGAACCCCTACTAACTAAAACAAAACAAAACCCTAGTAACAAAAAAAACGGGAAAAAAAACCCATTTGGAGAACAAACCTGGAGCTATACACCATACAAGCTTCCATAAAAAAAGACATGAATCCACCAACCAAATCCATATACCCGAGCATCAGAAAAGGACCATCTTTATTAACTCAAATCAAATAATAATAACGGGCAAAAGAACCCCACCCTTTCTCGAAGTCAAATCTAGGATCAAAAGTTCGACTTCTAGTAAATACATATATAAAATAGTTAAATTAATTCAGTTGTGCAAAAATAGGAAATAAAAAAAGTAGAGAGGTAATGGTCAGGACTTCAATGTCCATTTAGAGATCAGATAGTGGAAGGGAAGAAGCCGTTTCTGAATCGTTGAATGTGTACCTGTTGCCTGACGGTAGCAATCAGAAGAGGGCATGTCCTGAGTGGTGGGGGTCCTTACTGATGGATACCGTCTTTATGAGGCATTGCTCTTTGAGGACATCCTGGATACTACAGAAGCTAGTTTTCACTGTAGAAGACACTAGCAGTATGGTGGAAGTTCCAGGTGCCAGGGGGTGAAGTTTCCAGAACTAGAGAGAGAAGCTTCTTGGGAAACTGAAAGGTCTGAAATTGGACAAGTCACCTGGAACAGATGGTGTACACCCCAGAGCTCTGAAAGAGGTGGCTGAAGAGATCATGGTGGCATTAGTAATGATCTTTCAAGGTTCACTAGATTCTAGAAGGTTCTGGAAGACTGAAAGATTGCAACTATCTCTCCTCCTTTCAAGAAGGGAGAGAGGCAGAAGAAAGGAAACAATAGGCCAGTTAGTCTGACCTCAGTACGTGGGAAGATGTTGGAGTCAATTATTAAGGATGAGGTTTCAGGGTACTTGGAGGCACATGATGAAATAAGCCAGTCAGTATGGTTTCCTCAAGGGAAAATTTTGTCTGACAAATCTGTTGGAATTCTTTGAAGATATAGCAAGCAGGATCAACAAAGGAGAATCAGTTGATGTTGTGTATAGTACTTGGATTTTCAGAAGGTCTTTGACAAGGTGCCACACATGAGGCTGCTTAACAAGCTACAAGCCCATGGTATTACAGGAAAGATTCTAGCATGGATAAAGCAGTGGCTGATTGGCAGGAGGCAAAGAGTGGGAATAAAGGGAGCCTTTTCTGACTGACTGCCAGTCACTAGTGGTGTTCTACACAGGAGTCTGTGTTGGGACAATTATTTTTACACTATATGTCAATGATTTGGATGATGGAATTGATGGCTTTGGTGCAAAGTTTGCAGACGATATGAAGATAGGTGGAGGGATAGGTAATTTTGAGGAAGTAGAGAGGCTACAGAAGGACTTAGACAAATTATGAGAATGGGCAAAGAACTGGCAGATGGAACGTATTGTTGTGAAGTGCATGGTCATCCAACTTTGGTAGAAGAAATGAAAAGGTTGACTATTGGAGAGAAAATACAAAAAAACTGAGGTGTAAAGGGACTTGGGAGTCCTTGTGCAGGATCCCCTAAAGTTTAATTTGCAGGTTGAGTCAGTGGTAAGGAAGGCAAATATATGTTAGCATTCATTTCAGAGGACTAGAATATAAAAGCAAGGATGTAATGTTGGGGCTTTATAAAGCACTGGTAAGGCCTCACGTGGAGTATTGTGAGCAGTTTTGGACTCCTTATCTTAGAAAGGATGCACCGAAACTGGAGAGAGTTCAAAGGAGGTTCACAAAAATGATTTCAGGATTGAATGGGCTTGTCATATGAAGAGCATTTGATGCTTCTGAGCTTATAGACACTGGAATTCAGAAGAATGACAGGTGTTCTCAGTGAAACTTATCGAATGGTGAAGGGCCTTGGTAGAGTGGATGTGCAGAGGATGTTTCCTGTGGTGGGAGAGTCTAAGACCAGAGGACACAGTCTCAGAATAGAGGGGCATCCTTTTAGAACGGAGATGAGGAGGAATTTCTTTAGCCAGAGAGTGATGAATCTATGAAATTCGTTGCCACAGGCGGCTGTGGAGGCCAAGTCTTTATGTATATTTAAGGCAGAGATTGATAGATTCTTGATTGGTCAGGGCATGACAGGATGCAGGGAGAAGGCAGGAAATTGGGGCTGAGGGGAAAACTGGATCACCCATGATGAAATGAAGGAGCAGACTTGATGGGCCAAATGGCCTTCTGCTCTATATCTTTTGGTCTTATGGTCTTACGGCTAGAGCCCATGATGGAGCTGTCCAACCATACAAATCTCTACAGCTTACTTTGATCCTGGGAGAACACAGATTGTAAAAAGATATCGGAATACTGAAGAGTTACGAAACAGGCACAAAGCAGCAGCTGTGAAGTAGGGAGGAGTAGTGACAGGCAGCTGTGGACTGAATTGGGCTAACGGTGACATAGAACTGTAGGCAAAAGAGTACAGTCACATGGGCGTGAGCTGCAAAATATCCAATCTCATACTGCTGTGTATAATAACACAGAGAGCTGTAGATGAACAGCAACTTGTTGATGAAGTTGCACAGTAACAAAACCAGACTGAAAAGATGTCTAGTCACATGAGCAGAGCTACAGTTTGAGGGGTAGAGAAACACAGACAGTTCTCAGTAAGACATACAATTAGACAGGGCAGAGACCAGAAAACCATAAATTAAGATGTATAATCACCAAGTGTTAGACAGAGTTGCACAGTGTTACCGAAATATGCAGTGGACTAAAAAAAATACAATTGCATAGAAATGTATTTCCTGATGTTATTCACACAGTAAGATCTAAACAGAGAAATATGCCAGTCAGGGGGAAATGAATAAGAATATAAATTTGTATAGGGTCAAAAAATGGAAAAAATATAGTTAGGAATGTACAATTAGGTTGAATGATTCTGAGAGAGAGAGACACTGAGAAAAAGTGTGTGGTCATACAGAGTTATTGAAAACTGCAAACGAGAAAAACTTGACTTACCAGGTAAAGTCACATTGGAGTACACTAACAATTCAGAGAGACAAACAGTGACACAGAACCACCCGGAGACTGTCAGTCCCTGCTATGAGGCAGTGTGGAAGTGCACAGGGGCCAAAATATTGTTCCCATCTGAACCCCTTTAACTAGAAATGGCCAGAGACAGGTTCACTGAGAGTTGATCAAACTCAAACAAGCTTAGTGACTGTATTCTGTGGGAATTTCAACCGTTTTACTGAGGTTCTGAGGAGGAGGGAGTAGGTGAGATAGGCCACCCTGAAGGATGGTGGGAGATGTAATGCAGGAGAGTGGACATTGAAGGTAATCAGACCAGGAGTAGGTTAGGAGGTGGGCTTAGGGATTTCAAGGAATAGGATGGTAAAAGGGGTAGTGTTCAATGCAACAGTTTACAGTGCTGCTGTTTGTAAGGAGTTTTTACGTTCACCTCGTGACCATGTGGGTTTCCTCTGGTTGTCCCAAAGATGTGCGGGGTTAGGGTTAGAAAGTTGTGGACCTGTTGTGTTGGCGCTGGAAGCATCGCCACACTTGTGGGCTGCACCCTGCAACATCCTTGAACAGTATTGGTTGTTGACACCAACAACACATTCCACTGTATGTCTTGAAGTAAGTGTCTTTAAAAATGGCAGATGCCACTCAGCCGATGGGGGAGGTGTAGTTCACTGGAAAGAGAAGGAGATTTAAAGTTAAAGAACCAGTGTGAGGGTTAGTGAGTGGCTGGGAGAACAGAGGGGCTGAATGAAAAGGTGACTATAATGGTGTACAGGAAGGGGTGAGTGGAAAACGATATCCGTGAGGTTGGGTAGGGAAGGCAATTCAGGGCAGAATGAACCCCCTGAGATTGGTGGTTTGATTCATGGGGGGGGGGCTGGACAACTATCAAAAGAGTGTGGAGCAGTCAGGATGGGGATCCAAAGACAGGGAGCTGCAGTGGGGAACGAGTAAAACTTGGGGTGGGGACACTCAGTGAGAATGGGTGAGAAAGTCACAGGGCTGGGGCAGAAGAAATCCAAGGATAATAATCAATGGGGGATGAGAAAGAGAGAAAAAGGAAGTGAAGAAAGCGACCAGAAGGGATGTGGGGAGAGGCAGTCAGCGGCAGGGTCAAGAAGCTTTAGACCCTGGTGGGGGGTGAATGGATGCATCTCATTCTTCTGTTTGGAAATGCCTCGGTGATTCCCCTGGCTCCATGGAAGTATCTACATCCTTCCTCTTGACTCCTTTGATCCTGAGCTGGGCCCCTTGGTTCTTTGTACTGGCTGGAAATGTCCTCAGCTTCACTCATTCAGAAGTGCACCATGCCCACGTTGATATTCCTGGAGCCAGAGAGTTTTAGGCTTATGCAGCATAGATAAAGTCTCTTCACACCACCATGTCTCTGCTGACAGTGAAGTACTACACCAACTGGGACAGCAGATGCTGGAATTTGCAGCAAAAAAAAAAGACAAACTCGTGGTGGAACTCAGCAAGTCAGGCAGCATGTCTGGTAAGAAACAGACATTACTACACTAACCACAGCTGGAGGAACTCAGCAGGTCAGGCAGTATCCATGGAAAAGATCGGTCGACATTTCGGGCCGGAACCCTTCGTCAGGACTGTAGCCTCTGCCCCTTCCCTTTACAGTCCTGATGCAGTGTTCCGGCCTGAAACGTCCACCGATCTTTTCCACGGATGCTGCCTGACCTGCTGAGTTCCTCCAGCGTGTTGTGAGTGTTGCTTTGACCCCAGCATCTGCAGATTATTTTGTGTTTGTCAGTACTACACTACTCCCATTTACCAACATTTTGTCTGCAGCCTTGTATGTGTTGGTGATCTAGGTTCTTGTCTTGATTGCTTTTAAATGCCATTAGAGACCCTCTTCCATTATCCACTCAAACATTCTTAATTCCAGCCACCATCTGAGTGAAAACACTCTTTCTATAATCTTCTCTGAACCTTGTACCTCTAACCTAAATCTTTTCAAAGCTTGTACTATGGGCAAAAGTTTCCTACTTTACATTTTCATCATTATTTACGTCCCACTGTCAGGTTCCACCCTCCGCCTCCTTGACTGCGAGGAAATAAACCTGGCTTACCCCCTCTCTCATACAACTGAAAGGCTCCATCCTAATGAATCTCCTCTGCAGCCCCTCCAATATCTGCTTGTATCAACACTGCATTTTATGGGATCTTGTTGTGCAAAATGGCTTCTGTGTTTCCCAAATCACAGCAGCACTCCATGGCTGAAGATGAAAGGAGCAATTCCTAAACAAAAATGGTAATGTTGGAAAGATTGAACAAGTCAGGCAGCATCTGCGGAAAGAGAAACTCATAAAGTTACATCTGCACCCCTTTGCTAGATCTATGAATTGTTGACTGTTTCTCTATCCTCCAATGCCACTTGACTTGCTGAGTTTTTCCAACATTTTTGTTTTTGTTTCGGATTTCCAGCATCTGCAGGTTTGTTCTATTTTCAGATGCCATTCTTGATATTAAACGCTCTCAACCATGCCAGCTTCCGGGATTTAGACGCTTTAACTCCCTGGAGTATAGATAGTTGGCGAGGCTGGTTTAAGGGTTCAGGATGGTCCTGCTAATTGGTAATCATGTTTCGAGCGCCAAGAATTGAGAATTTAAGGAACACCTGAACTGAGGTTCGGTGGTCAGTCGTAAGCCCACTGGTGATATTCCCTAGTGTTTGTTTTGTGCACAGTTCCCCCATCCAGTTTGAAACCGTGTCTCAATCCTTGCTTTGGATACCCAGCGCTTGGGTCCAAGCCATCCTTGTTGAGGACTCTTGTCACAGTATGATTGAGCCAACATGGACCCAGCGTGGTATGGGAGCCTTTCACAGCGAGAACATTTCCTGGAGATACACAACCTCCAGGTTGCCGTGTGTCAGTGATTCAGGGAAAACTTGAAGCAGGGGAAGGCTTTTGTGGACTCTGAGGCAGCGGAAAATTTTCTGGTTTTAGAAGCCGCCCATTGGTTTGACATACAACTGTGAGAGTTGAGCCAGTCCAACTGTCTTGGACAGCCACCCACTTGGTTCCAGGCAGATCCAACAAGAGACTGCAGTCTTGCAAATGAGGATCGGAGATCATGTGGAAGACATTAGTTTCTACATTATTGACCCTCCACTCATACCCCTGATCTTCAGGTACCCTTAGCTGTCCCAGCATAACCCATCCGTGGACTGGAGGGAGGGAAGAGTCATTGCTTGGTCCAGCCATTGCAAGAGGCTTTGTTTACAGCATGGTGTTCCGACACCCAGACTCTCTAGTGACCAATGCCCAGTACAGCCTTCAGTACGAGGGAACCTGAGACCTTCTGGAGGCCTAGTCCTGCCCTCAAGAGCAGACGAGTCGGTTCTGGCCAACGGGACTGTGCGAGTCCTGACACAGTCTAGTTGGGATTCCACAGGAACTAGAGAGAGGGAATCGTTAGTTCAGGAGAGGTCCAAGGAGATGCCCGAGCGGTCTGGGAAACTCGCCGCTAAGCTTCAGGAATCCAGCTGCCAGCCCTCAGGCGAAGGGAAGACTCCTTTACACCGATCCTTCGAGCCTATTCCCGGGGGTGGGGCGCAAGTGTCCTCTGCCCTCTGTAACACCTCGCTGTCGTTGTGTGAGGACACAGATGAGGATTTGGACTCTGACTTGGCTGCTGTTTCTCTGAATGAACTTTGTGAGCTTAGGAAGCACCCTTGCCACCTCAGAAACTTCAGGAGTCATCCTTGAAGGAAAGCCTAGAGGAGACAGCAATACCCGTACCAGTTGAAATCCCTTCCATCTACAAGGATTTGGAGGAGGTCTCGACTTTTCCCACCACACCAACTCTACGACTGTGCTATAGCCCTGTTGCTTGGTACTTGCCCTCTGCAAGGTTGATTGTACACACTCTCAGGCCCAATGAGAAGCATCATGGAGTATATAAAGGAAGCTCTTGCCATGGGCTTCATTCAGCCCGCCGATTCAGGCTTCTTCTTTGTACAAAAGAAAGATGGGTTCCAGCAGCCATGCATTGACTATAGGGGATTAAACTGCATAACAGCCAAAAATTGCTACCCCTACCACTCATGAATACGACCTTCGAGATGCTCCAAAGAACGAGAGTATTCACAAAACTAGACCTACAGAGTGCATACAACCTGGTCCATATAAAGGAAGGTGACGAGTGGAAAACTGCATTCAATACACAGATAAGTACCTGGTTGTGCTCTTTGGCCTTGCGAACACTCCACCAGTTTCCAAGCCTTTATAAAAGACATGCTCTGGGATGCTCTCCGTAAGTATACCCTTGTCTATTTGGATGATATCCTAATCTTCTCGAAGTCCATGGAGGAGCACATCACTCACATTTGGGCTATTTAAAGAGGCTTCCAGACTACGGATTTTATGTCAAGTTGGAGAAATCCAAGTTTCACATGACGATGGTTTCTTTTTCGCGTTTCATCGTCTTGAATGGCAATCCCAAGAAGGATTCTACCAAGACCAAGGCAATCAAAGACTGGCCATCACCATCCAGTATCAAACAAGTCCAACGATTCCTGGGGCTTGCAAATTTCTAGCAGAAAGATCATCACAAACTTCAGCTCTGTGGCAATTCTGCTGACGACGTTCTCTAAGAAATCCATGGGCCCTTTTGTCTGGACTACTGAAGTGGAGACTGCTTTGGCAGAGCCTAAACAGCAGGATGCTTACGTGAGAATGCTGTTCTCGGACTACAGTTCAGCGTTCAACACCATAACTCCCCCCAGGCTCAATAAGAAGCTCAGAGCCCCCGGCCTGCACCCTGCCTTGTGTAGCCGGATCCTGGACTTCCTGTTGGATCACCGGCAGGTGGTAAGGATGGGCTCCCTCACCTCTGTTCCTCTGACCCTCAACACAAAAGCCCCCCAGGGCTGTCTCCTGATCCCCTCCTCTACTCCCTGTACACCCACGTCTGTGTTGCCATGCACAGCTCCAATCTGCTGATCAAATTTGCATATGACACAACATTGATAGACCTCATTTCCAACAATGACGAGGCAGCCTACAGAGGAGAAGTCACTGCCCTGACACAGTGGTGCCAAGAAAACAAGCTCTCCCTCAATGTCAAATAAAAAAGTTGATCGTGGATTACAGGAGGAATGGAGACAGGCTAGTCCCTATTGATACCAATGGGATTGCAGTTGAGAGGGTAAATAGTTTCAAGTTCCTTGGTATACACGTCACCAAGGATCTCAGCTAGACTGTACATACCGGCTGTGTGGTGAATAAAGCACAACAGCGCCTCTTTCGCCTCAGACGGTTGAAGAAGTTTGGCATGAGTCCCCAAATCCTCAGGACTTTCTACAGGGGCACCATCGAGAGCATCCTGACTGGCTGTGTCACTGGGTGGTGTGGGAACTGTCCTACCCTCAATCGCAGGGCACTGCAGTGAGTGGTGCGGACAGCCCAGCACATCTGCCGATGTGAACTTTCCTCTGTTCATGTCAGCTACAGCAGCAGGTGTGTGAAAAGGGCCCGGAGAATCATCTGGGACTCCAGCCACCCCAACCACAAACTGGTTCAGCTGTTCTGTCTGGCAAACGGTACCGCAGCTTCAAGGCCAGGACCAGCAGGTTCCCGGACAGCTTCTTTCACCTGGCCATCAGATTTATCAATACACATTGATCTGCTTGCAAATCTGACTGCACATTGTATCTGACTGTACATACAAGCATACAAAACAATTATGTATATGATTTTAGTGTTTGGGCAATTTCCTCTCACAGTTCCCTCCCTATTGCTTGTACCTTGTGACAGAGACACAACCTAAAGATTTTTACTCCCTCATGTTGTGAGATGGACGTAAAAAATTCTAATTCTAGTCCTAATTCTAAGGATCCTTGAGCATGATACAAAATGAGAAGGCCTTGGCGGGCAGGATTAAAGAAAACCCCAAGGCATTCTACAAGTATGTGAAGAGCAAGAGAATAAGACGTGAGAGAATAGGACCTATCAAGAGTGACAGCGGGAAAGTGTGTATGGAACTGGAGGAAACAGCAGAGGGAATTAATGAATACTTTACTTCAGTATTCACTATGGAAAGGATCTTGGTGATTATAGTGATCACTTACAGTGGACTGAAAAGCTTGAGCATGTAGATATTAAGAAAGAGGATGTGCTGGAGCTTTTGGAAAGCATCAAGTTGGATAAGTCACTGGGACAGGATGAGATGTACCACAGGCTACTGTGGGAGCTGAGGGATGAGATTGCTGAGCCTCTGGCGATGATCTTTGCATCATCAATGGGGACGGGAGGTTCTGGAGGATTGGAGGGTTGCGGATGTTGTTCCCTTATTCAAGAAAGGGAGTAGAGATAGCCCAGGAAATTATAGACCAGTGCGTCTTACTTCAGTGGTTGGTAAGTTGATGGAGAAGATCCAGAGAGGCAGGATTTATGAACATTTGGAGAGGTATAATATGATTAGGAATAGTCAGCATGGCTTTGTCAAGGGCAGTTCGTGCCTTACGAGCCTGATTGAATTTTTTGAGGATGTGACTAAACACGTTGATGAAGGTAGAGCCATAGATGTAGTGTATATGGATTTCAACAAGGCATTTGATAAGGTACCCCATGCAAGGCTTATTGAGAAAGTAAGGAGGCATGGGATCCAAGGGGACTTTGCTTTGTGGATCCAGAACTGGCTTGCTCACGGAAGGCAAAGGGTGGTTGTTGACGGGTCATATTCTGCATGGAGGTCGGTGACTAGTAGTGTGCCTCAGGGATCTGTTCTGGGACCCTTACTCTTCGTGATTTTCATAAATGACCTGGATGAGGAAGTGGAAGGATGGGTTAGTAAGTTTGCTGATGACACAAAGGTTGGGGGTGTTGTGGATAGTGTGGAGGGCTGTCAGAGGTTACAGTGGGACATGGATAGAATGCAAAACTGGGCTGAGAAGTGGCAGATGGAGTCCAACCCAGATAAGTGTGAGGTGGTTCATTTCGGTAGGTCAAATATGATGGCAGAATATAGTATTAATGGTAAGACTCTTGGCAGTGTGCAGCATTAGAGGGATCTTGGGGTCAGAGTCCATAGGATGCTCAAAGCAGCTGTGCAGGTTGACTGTGGTTAAGAAGGCATACGGTGCATTAGCCTTCATCAATCATGGAATTGAATTTAGGAGCCGAGATGTAATGTTGCAGCTATATTGGACCCTGGTCAGACCCCACTTGGAGTACTGTGCTCAGTTCTGGTCACCTCACTACAGGAAGGATGTGGAAATCATAGAAAGGGTGCAGAGGAGATTTACAAGGATATTGCCTAGATTGGGGAGCATGCCTTATGAAAACAGGTTGAGTGAACTCAGCCTTTTCTCCTTGGAGTGACGGAGGATGAGAGGTGACCTGATAGAGGTGTATAAGATGATGAGAGGCATTGATCGTGTGGATAGTCAGAGGTTTTTTTTCCCAGGGCCGAAATGGCTGCCACAAGAGGGCACAGTTTTAAGGTGCTTGGGAGTAGGTACAGAGGAGATAGAAATATAGAAACATAGAAACATCGAAAACCTACAGAACAATACAGGCCCTTTGGCCCACAAAGTTGTGCTGAACATGTCCCTACCTTAGAAATTACTAGGCTTACCCATAGCCCTCTATTTTTCTAAGCTCCATGTACCTATCCAAAAGTCTCTTAAAAGACCCTATTGTATCTGCCTCCACCACCGTTACCGGCAGCCAATTTCACGCACTCACCACTCTCTGCGTAAAAAACTTACCCCTGACATCTCCTCTGTACCTACTCCCCAGCACCTTAAACCTGTGTCCTCTTGTGGCAACCATTTCAGCCCTGGGAAAAAGCCTCTGACTATCCACACGATCAATGCCTATCATCTTATACACCTCTATCAGGTCACCTCTCATTCTCTGTCACTCCAAGGAGAAAAGGCCGAGTTCACTCAATCTATTCTCATAAGGCATGCTCCCAAATCCAGGCAACATCCTTGTAAATCTCCTCATCACCTTTTCTATGGTTTCCACGTCCTTCCTGTAATGATGCGACCAGAACTGAGCACAGTATTCCAAGTGGAGTCAGGGGTAAGTTTTTTTTTATTAAAACGCAGAGAGTGGTGAGTGCGTGGAATGGGCTGCCGGAAACGGTGGTAAAGGTGGATACGATAGGGTCTTTTAAGAGATACATACATACATGTTGATCCCGACTTGCCAAGTCAAGTCGTCACTTTTTATTGTCATTTCAACCATAACTGCTGGTACAGAACAGTAAAAATGAGAAAGTTTTTCAGGACCATGGTGCTACATAAAACAATACAAAAACTACACTGAACTACGTAAGAAAAAACACAAATCTACACTAGACTAGAGACCTGTCCAGGACTACATAAAGTGCACAAAACAGTGCAGGCACTACAATAAATAATAAACAAGACAATAGGCACAGTAGAGGGCAGTAGGTTGGTGTCAGTCCAGGCTCTGGGTATTGAGGAGTCTGATGGCTTGGGGGAAGAAACTGTTACATAGTCTGGTTGTGAGAGCCCGAATGCTTCGGTGCCTTTTGCCAGATGGCAGGAGGGAGAAGAGTTTGTATGAGAGGTGCGTGGGATCCTTCACAATGCTGTTTGCTTTACGGATGCAGCGTGTGGTGTAAATGTCTGTGATGGCGGGAAGAGAGACCCCGATGATCTTCCCAGCTGACCTCATTATCCTGCAGGGTCCTGTGATCTGAGATGTTGCAATTTCTGAACCAGGCAGTGATGCAGCTGCTCAGGACACTCTCAATACAACCTCTGTAGAATGTGGTGAGGATGGGGGGTGGGAGATGGACTTCTCTCAGCCTTGGCAGAAAGTAGAGACGCTGCTGGGCTTTCTTGGCTATGGAGCTGGTGTTGAGGGACCAGGTGAGATTCTCCGCCAGGTGGACACCAAGAAATTTGGTGCTCTTAACGATCTCTACGGAGGAGTCATTGATGTTCAGTGGAGAGTGGTCGCTCCGTGCTCTCCTGAAGTCAACAACCATCTCTTTTGTTTTGTTCACATTCAGAGACAGGTTGTTGGTTCTGCACCAGTCCGTTAGCTGCTGCACCTCCTCTCTGTATGTGACTCATCATTCTTGCTGATGAGACCCACCACGGTCGTGTCATGGCAAACTTGATGACGTGGTTCGAGCTGTGTGTTGCAGCACAGTCATGGGTCAGCAGAGTGAACAGCAGTGGACTGAGCACACAGCCCCGGGGGGCCCCCGTGCTCAGTGTGATGGTGTTGGAGATGCTGCTCCTGATCCAAACTGACTGAGGTCTCCCAGTCAGGAAATCTAGGATCCAGTTGCAGGGGGAGGTGTTCAGGCCTAGTAGGCTCAGCTTTCCAGTCAGTTTCTGAGGAATGATTGTGTTGAATGCTGAACTGAAGTCTCTGAACAGCATTCGAACATACATGTCTTTTTTGTCCAGGTGGGTTAAGGCCAGGTGGAGGGTAATGGCAATGGCATCGTCTGTTGAACAGTTTTTGAAGCGACTTTTGGATAGGTATATGGAGCTTAGAAAAACAGAGGGCTATGGGTAACACTAGTAATTGCTAAGGTAGGGACATGTTCGGCACAACTTTGTGGGCTGAAAGGCCTGTATTGTGCTGCAGGGTTTCTATGTTTAAAATGTTGGAGGAGCTCAGTAAGTCAGGCAGCATCTGTGGAGAGGAACAAAGTTCACATTTTGGGCCAAACCCCTTCATCAGGACGGATTACGTCGACTGTTAATTCCCTTCAGTAGATGCTGTCTGACTTGCTGAGCTCCTGTAGCATTTTGTGTGTGTTGCATAGATTTATAGAAACTGCAAATCCTTTACAGTAGTAATGGGTGACTTCAGTCTACATATAGACAGGCCAAAACAAACTGGCAGGGATCCTATGGGAAAAATCACTGGGGTGCATGTGGGTTGGCTTTTGGACCAGTATCTCGTACAGTGAATTGAGAAACAGGCTCTCCTTGACTGGTTACTGTGCAACTAGAATACCTTCATTGTGCAGGCTCCATTGGGAAAGAATGACCAAAACAGGATGGATTTCTCCATTAAGCTCGAAAGAGAAACTCTGTAGATATGAGGAGGGAACAACTTTATGAACAACCTTTTGGGTATACTGCACAAGGAATCCCAAGTCCCTTTGCATCTCAGATTTTTGGATTTTCTCCCTATTTAGAAAATAGTCTGCACATTTATTTCTACTACCAAAGGCAAGACCATGCATTTTCCAGCATTGTAACACTAGGATTTGATACTTTGTAACACCTAGGTCTTGATACTTTGCTTCCAGGGTACTAATGGAAGTAACTTGGAAATAGTGGATCTATTGATAGCATTTTCCAGATTTCTATAGATTATAGAATCATTTCATAGATTTAAGTGCGTAGCAGATCTAGCCCTCTTTTTATAAAGGAGAGAAAGAGAAGACAGGATATTATAGACCAGCAACACACATAAAAGTTGCTAGTGAACGCAGCAGGCCAGGCAGCATCTCTAGGAAGAGGTACATTCAACGTTTCGGACCGAGACCCTTCGTCAGGAATAACTGAAAGAAGAGTTAGTAAGAGATTTGAAAGTAGGAGAGGGAGAGGGAGATCCAAAATGATAGGAGAAGACAGGAGGGGGAGGGATGGAGCCAAGAGCTGGACAGTTGATTGGCAAAAGGGATATGAGAGGATCATGGGACAGGAGGCCTAGGGAGAAAGAAAGGGGGAGGGGGGAAGCCCAGAGGATGGGCAAGGGGTATAGTGAGAGGGACAGAGGGAGATAAAGGAGAGAGAGAAAAAGAATATATATGTATATAAAAAATAAATAACAGATGGGGGACGAGGGGGAGGTGGGGCATTAACAGAAGTTAGTGTAGTCAATGTTCATGCCATCAGGTTGGAGGCTACCCAGACGGAATATAAGGTGTTGTTCCTCCAACCTGAGTGTGGCTTCATCTTGACAGTAGAGGAGGCCGTGGATAGACATATCAGAATGTGAATGGGGACGTGGAATTAAAATGTGTGGCCACTGGGAGATCCTGCTTTCTCTGGCGGACAGAGCGTAGGTGTTCAGTGAAATGGTCTCCCAGTCTGCGTCGGGTCTCGCCAATATATAGAAGGCCGCATTGGGAGCACCGGACGCAGTATATCACCCCAGCCGACTCACAGGTGAAGTGTCGCCTCAACCTGGAAGGTCTGTCTTGGGCCCTGAATGGTAGTGAGGGAGGAAGTGTAAGGGTTCAGGGCCCCAGACAGTCCTTCCAGGTGAGGCGACACTTCATTTCTCCCTTTTGCCGCCTGCTATTGGGACTATCGGGAGTCGATCGGAACTTAGAGACTTTTTTTTTTACCGTGCCCATGGTCTGCTCTTTATCAAATTATGGTATTGCTTTGCACTGTTGTAACTATACGTTATAATTATGTGGTCTTGTCAGTGTTAGTCTTTGGTTTGTCCTGTTTTTTTTGTGATATCACTCTGGAGGAACATTGTATCATTTCTTAATGCATGCATTTCTAAATGACAATAAACGAGGACTGAGTGTCCTCATAATCTAATATTCAGCAAACTGAATTGCATAAGTCACTGAAAGCAAACATACACAGTGGTGTTAAGAAAACAACCTCTCCCATAATGTCGCAAAAGCAAAGGAGCTGGTTGTGAACTACAGGAGGAATGGAGACAGGCTAACCCCTATTGACGTCAATGGATCTGGGGTTGAGAGGGTGAACAGCTTGAGGTTCCTTGGCATCTACTTCACCAAGGACCTCATGTGGTCTGTACACACAGGCTGTGTGGTGAAAAAGGCACAACAGCACCTCTTTCACCTCAGACGGTTGAAGTTGTTCAGCTTGAGTCCCCAAATCCTAAGGACTTTCTACAGGGGCACAATTGAGAGCATCCTGACTGGCTGCATCACAGCTGGTAAGGGAACTGTACCTCCCTCAATCACAGGATTCTGCAGAGAGTGGTGTAGACAGCCCAGCACATTGTAGATGTGAACGTCCTGAATAGTTGGAAATTTACAAAGGCAGGTGCGTGTAAAGGGCCCAAAGGGCCCAACCACAAACTGTTCCAGTTGCTACCATCTGGAAAATGGTACCGCAGCATAAATGCCAGAACTAACAGGCTCCGGGACAACTTCTTCCACCAGGTCATCAGACTGATTAATTTACACTGATACAATTGTATTTCTAAGCTATATTGACTGTTCTGTTGTGCATACTATTTATTACAAATTCTATAAATTGCACATTCAGATGGAGACGTAACATAACGTTTTTACTCCTCATGTATGTGAAGGATGTAAGAAAGTCAATTCAATTCAATTCAACAAGCAGTTAAGAAGAAAAACGGAATATTGGTCTTGATAGCAAAAGAATTTGAGTAGAGGAGCAAAGATGTCTTATACAGGGACTTGTTGAGCCCACATTCAGGGTACTGTGCACTGCTGTTGTCCTTATCTGAGCAGAGTTCTACCAGCTTCTCAGGTTCATCAGAGTGATTCCTGAGAAGGCGAGACTGCTGTAGGAGAAGAGACTGCATGCGCTGAAATGTGGAGCAACAAACAATCAGCAAAGCCTCCTGAAGGATCTCAGCCCAAAACATCGACTGTACTCTTTTCCATAGATGCTACCCAGCCTGATCAGTGCCTCCAGCATTGTATGTGTGACCCTTGATGTTTTGGGTTGAGATCATGCATCAGATTTGTAGTCACTGGAGTTCCAAAGAATGAGAGAGGATCTGACTGAAAATTACAAAATTAGAGTGAGGGCAGACACACTGGATGTGGGGAGGATGTTTCCCTTGAAGATTTAGGACTGAAATTAAATGAAATTTCTTCACAGAGCTTGTGGAATTTGTTAGGATAGAGAGGCAAAGTCACTGAATATATTAAAGCAGGTAAAATGTAAATTTCTGGATTGAAAAGGCATCAAGGAGTATGGAGTCTGAAGGCGTATTAAACACTGAGCTATAGGAGTAAGCAAAGACCGTACTGAGCCTACCCTGCTCGAATTTTGTTTCCATATTGAAAATTTACTGCACAAATTCATTTCTCTTTCTAAAGTACACTTCTTTTTCTATTCACTGTCCACTCTAGCAAAACTTCACATTTGGAACTTAACTCACCACTCCAAAGTTTAGTTCCCTTTCTAAAGTTCACTCCCCATTCTCCAGTTGTAACATATAGTATATAATATATGGCATGCTAAGAATTGTAGGAACTTAACAAGTACCCCCTTGAAGACCTTGCAGTAGTACTTGAGGAGAAGTTACCAAATTGTCTCACTGTAGTTGTTTTCTTGTATGATCATGGCAGAGAAAGAATGCTTGTTCCTCTGATATTTCTTTTGATAGTTCAAACACCTTGTTGACGCTGGACAACAAACTGTTTCGAAAGCATTGCTTTCTCAGAATTTTGTTTTTGTTTTTGATAGACAGCTTGAAGCTGAACACAAATATAATTTCAGACTACATGTATCATGCAGGAACTTGGAAAAACAAGAAAGTAATTTATATTGAATATAATGCGTTTAATTGCATAATGGTGCTGACGCTTTGCAATAGTTCAACTAAGCTAAAGATGCTTTGTTGATGATTTTCAGTTGTACTCAGTGTCTGAGGCTTCTCATTTAAGTCTCCAACAATAATCAGCCAGCATTGATGGTTCCAGTTGCCCTGATACCGTTCTTCCATGACCACAATGTCCTGTGAAACCTTTCACCATGCTCGTCACTGACAGCGACAAGATTTGCAGGGAAAAAGTCTAAATGGGAATGCAGGAAATAAATTTTTAGTGACATGTTGCACTTCATGGTTTTGTATGCTTGAAGTATGTTGTCAACCAGCTGCACGTAGTTTGGTGCTCTGTAGTTGCCAAGAAAATTTTCAACAACATCCCTGGATGCTTTCCATATGATTTTCTCCAGTTCCACTAGAAGTTCTTTGAATTGCCTGTCATTGATGACCTGTTTAATTTGTGGACCAACAAAAATGCCTACCTTAATCTTGGCATCAGCTAGCTGGGAATCATCTGTTGCAAATATCAAAATGCTTCAAAGAAATTTATAGCCTTTCTAAAACCTGTCCCGCCATGCAGCATCCTCCCTGCCTGAGCATGCCCTGGCCTGCCTGGACAAGACAGAAAACTTCTCAGCTTACATTGGGGGTCAACATTTTAATTGACTTGGATTATGAACTGAAATAAAAAATACAGGCAATTTCAAAACAATGGTGCATGACAGGGAAATTTCATGGTGATTTCAGCAGCCCAAATTCCATAAGATAATACCAAAAGTTATTCAGGAAGTAAAACCTTTGTTGTCCAGTGTAATCAAACACACGAGCTGTCCAGTTTCTAGGAAAATGATAGTAAAGAATGCAAAACCATGAAATTTAACCTGAAAATGAAGATAGCAGATAAATGTGTGCTGAGGGTCAGTAAGCTGATTGATTAAAGTGAGGCATCTCAGCATGAAACAACTGAAGATGCTCCAGCCATGGGATGTCCTTACTAATGGCATCTGAAGAATGGAGATACCGAGGGAAGCACTTATGTTCCATATGGAATTGGCTGTTCAGGAGAAAGCCGACAAGCTGACAGTAAAATGCTGTACCTCATTCACCGCATGTACCACACCACTGAAGAGAAGCCAGTGAACGATGAGACATGTTTCCAGTTCATTGCAATGTATCTAGAAATGAAACAGCTGACCATCGCCTGTTCTCTCACAGCCAAGAGCAGGGAAAATCATCAATACTTTCTCAAAAGAACTCAAACTGAAACTGGAGGGGGTTCAAAGGAGGTTCATGAAAATGATTCCAGGATTGAATGGCTTGCCATATGAAGAGGGTTTGATGGCTCTGGGCCTGTATTCACCGGAATTCAGCAGAATGAGGGGTGACCTCATTGAAACCTATTGAATGCTGAAAGACCCTGATAGAGTGGACATGGGGAGGATGTTTCCTATGGTGGAGAGTCTAAGACCAAAGGACACGGTCTCAGAATAGAGGGTCATTTAGTATGGAGATAAGGAGGAAGTTCCTTGGCCAGAGAGTGTTGAATCTGTGGAATTCATTGCCACAGGCAGCTGTGGAGGCTGTCATTATGTATATTAAGGCAGAGGTTGAAAGATTCTTGATTGGTTAAGGCCTGAAGAGATACAGGGAGAAGGCAGGAGAGCGAGGCTGAGAAGAAAATTTGATAAGGCATGATGAAATGGTGGAGCAGACTCAATGGGCCACATGGCCTAATTCTGTTCTTCTAGCTTATGGTCTTGTGGTTAACAAACAATTGCAGGTTCACAAATCTGAAGGAATCATCCATCAGAGGTTGGAACGTTTATAGAATCTGAGGTTTGACCTGAGGAAAAAGCTCCTACCTGTCTGTGGTGGTTAACTCTGGAACACAGACGTGGGAAAAGCTGCTGAGTTAGAAAGAGCCAGGATTTTTCCATAGCAGATACTTCAGTAAGTGTCCTATAATTTCCTGCTATCTATCTCTTTTTCTTGAATAGGGCAGAATATTTGTGTATTTTTTAATCCATCAGGATCTCTCCAGATTCTTGGGTATGCCCAAAGTTCATAACTGAAGTATCCTTTATTATATGGCCACTTCTATTAAGTCTATAGAACGCAGATCATTTGTTTCAGACAACTTTTCAGCATTAAATTCCAATCCTTGACCAGTGTATTTTCTGTAGTAACATGACTCTTTTATATTCATCCCTTTTGCTCCTGTATTTTCTACTATTAAGAAGATTCTTTCTAATGTCCACTACCACCTCCCAGTGTCATTCCCCATTCAATTCACTCCCTATTCCAAAGTTTATTGCTCATTCAACCCACTCTCCAACTCAATATTCACATGATTTATTGGATGTAATTCAGCAATTTGACTTCAAAACCTACTATGACAGCTGTGGAACTTAGTCAGAAACAAATCTGGAATTTAAAACTTGATTGAAAAAGGTCAGAGCCAGAGACTGGACAAGGACACAGAACTGGGGTCTTGACTTGGGCTCAGACCCTGGAACTACGCGAGGATATGATGTAGCTACAGGACTGGATGTGACCTGGGTACTTCGTGGCCTGGGCACTTCATGGCCTGGGCTCCTCGAGGCGAGGACGCGACGAGGCCTGGCCTCAGACTCCGAGCCAGAGACTGGACAAGGACCCAGAACCTGGGACTTGACTCGGGCTCAGACCCCGGAACTAGGTGAAGACATGACGTGGTCTTGGGAGACAGGACTTGGCAATGCTACAGAACAGAACGAGAGACTCCTGGGCAGGACGAGAACACGAAGCCTAGACTTGGTACTCAGGAACAGCTGAGCCTTGGACTTGGGATGACAGGAACCTCAGAACCTTGGACTCAGGATGACAGGAATGAAGAACACAGAGTCTTGGTCTTGGGGAGGACAGGAACACAGAGCCTTGGTCCAGAGCACGGGAACACAGAGCCTTGGACTTGAGAGACAGGCACACAGGGACATGGAACACAGAGCCAGGACCCCTCCTTCAGAACAGGACTTGGGGGCCAGGGCTTTACACAGAATGCTGAACACGACAAGACAGATCCCAACACTAGGTAGTGGCAAACGGCCAGACCTACCTAGCGAAGGCCTGGACACAGAGATGGCTCCCAACACTAGATAGCGACAAACAGCTGGACCTACCTAGCAAAGGCGTGGACACAGAAACAGTTCCCAACATTGGGTAGCGGCAAACAGCCAGACCTACCCAGCAAAGGCATGGACACAGAGACAGTTCCAACTCAACAATAGACAGTTCCTTATCTTGACACAGCAAGGCTTCAGTTTTGCTTCAGTGGTTGAACTTGACAAGGCTGCAGGCAAGGCTCAAGACACAGGCTGCAGGCAAGGCTCCAGTAGGAAGGGGAATGGAAGGGAACAGTCCAGCCTCAGGGTAACAGCAAAAACAACCTGGCTTACCCAACAGAGGCAAAGGCTGGAAGGGACAGATCCAACCACAGGGTAACAGCAAAGATGGCCTGACTTACCCCCACAAAGGCAAGGACAGGATACTGACAAGACAAACCAACAACCACACTCAGACTCAGGGCCATCTGTATTCCCAGCCCCAAGACAAGCATCAGGTGCCTATGATTAAGCCCAAATGAAGCAAGGGGCAGCCGGAAGACCCGGAGTCCACAGACCGGACCGTGAACTGGAACGTGGACTTCACGGACTGGACCATGACAGAAGCTGGGTGCATGTATGACTAGCCAAAGAAAACGTGCTACACACTGAGCTAAGTGACCTCAGTAAGCACTACGGATCAGGTAGTGGATAACAGTGGACAATTGTTAACAGACTCCAAAAAAGAGTTCTTATCTCATTGATGGTCGGATCAGACATCTGAGTGCTAAAGACAAGATGGAAGCATTTTTACTACCACATTCAGCCAAAAGTCCCAAGTGAATAACTCATATGCCCAGTGTAGAGAAGCCAGTCTTTAAACAATTTGATACACACCATTTGAGATCAACCTGCACAACATTCGAACACAGGCAGACAATGGGCAAGTAATGGCGACGCTTCTAAATCAGACAGCACACCAGCGTAGCGGTTTGCACACAACTTTACAGCAACAATGATAGGGGTTCAATTCCTACTGCTGTCTGTGAGGACTGTATTCAGGGATTCATCTTCGAACCTACATGAGTATGCTACCAACTTCATTAAAACCTGTGTGGATGAGTGTGTGCCCACAAAGACTTACTGTACACTCCCAAACCAAAAGCCGTGGATGAACTAGGAGGTACATCATCTGCTGAAGGCCAGATCTGTGGGAGTCAAGTCCGGCAACCCAGGCCTGTACCAGAAAACCAGGAATGATTTGCGGAGGGCTATTTCAAGGGTGAAGAGACAATTTTGAATGATGTTGGAGGTGACATCGGATGCACGGTAACTATGACAGGGTTTGCAAGACATTACTTCCCTCAAAGCAAAACCCAATAGCATGAATGGCAGCAATGCTTCACTACCAGATGAACTCAATGCCTTCTTTGCCCGCTTTGAAAGGGAGAACACAACTACAGCTGTGAAGATCCCTGCTGCACCCAGTGACCCTGTGATCTCTGTCTTAGAGGCCGATGTTAGGCTGTCCTTAAAGAGAGTGAACCCTCGCAAGGTAGAAGGTCCTGATGGAGTACCTGGTAAAGCTCTGAAAATGTGTGCCAATCAACTGATGGGACTATTCAAGGGCATCTTCAACCTCTCATTGATGGGTGGAAAGTTCTGACTTGCTTCAAAAAGGCAACAATTATACCAGTGTCTAAGAAGAATAATGTGAGCTGCCTTAATGACTATCGCTTGGTAGCACTCACATCAACAGTGATGAAATGCTTTGAGAGGTTGGTCATGACTAGACTGAACTCCTGCCTCAGCCAGGACCTGGACCCATTGCACTTTGCCTATCACCACAATAGGCCAAGAACAGATGCAATCTCAATGACTCCTGACACGGCTTTAGACCACCCGGACAATACAAACGCCTGTCAGGATGCTGTTCATCGACTATAGCTCAGCATTTAATACTGTCATTCCCACAATCCTGATTGAGAAGTTGCAGAACCTGGGCCTCTGTACCTCCCTCTGTAATTGGATCGTCGGCTTCCTAACCAGAAGACAACAACCTGTGCGGGTTGGTGATAACATATCCTCCTTACGGACAATCAACGCTGACGCACCTCAGGGGTGTGTGCTTAGCCCACTGCTCTACTCTCTATATACACACGACTGTATGGCTAGGCACAGCTCAAATACCATCTGTAAATTTGCTAACGATACAACCATCGTTGATAGAATCTCAGGTGGTGACGAGAGGGCGTACAGGAGTGAGATATGCCAACTGGTGGAGTGGTGCCACAGCAACAACCTGGCACTCAACGTCAGTAAGACGGAAGAGCAGATTGTGGACTTCAGGAAGGGTAAGATGAAGGAACTTGTTGAGTGAACTCGGCCTTTTCTCCCTGGAGCGATGGAGGATGAGAGGTGACCTGATAGAGCTGTATAAGATGATGAGAGGCATTGATCGTGTGGATAGTCAGAGGCAGGGCTGAAATGGTTGCCACAAGAGGACACAGGTTTAACGTGCTGGGAAGTAGGTACAGAGAGGATGTCAGGGGTAAGTTTTTTATGCAGAGGGTGGTGAGTGTGTGGAATGGGCTCCCGGCAACGGTGGTGGAGGCGGATACAATAGGGGGTCTTTTTAGAGACTTTTAGATAGATACATGGAGCTTAGAAAAATAGAGACCTAAGGGTAACCCCAGTAATTTCTAAGGTAGGGACATGTTCGGTACAACTTTGCAGGCCGAAGGGCCTGTATTGTGCTGTAGGTTTTCTATGTTTCTATATTTCTATGAACACATACCAATCCTCATAGAGGGATCAGAAGTGGAGAGAGTGAGCAGTTTCAAGTTCCTGGGTGTCAAGATCTCTGAGGATCTAACCTGGTCCCAACATATTGATGTAGTTATAAAGAAGGCAAGACAGTGGTTATACCGTATTAGGAGTTTGAAGAGATTTGGCATGTCAAAAAATACGCTAAAAACTTCTATAGTTGTACCGTGGAGAGCATTCTGACAGGCTGCATCACTGTCTGGTATGGAGGGACTACTGCACAGGACCGAAAGAAGCTGCAGAAGGTTGTAAATCTAGTCAGCTCCATCTTGGGCACTAGCTTACAAAGTACCCAGGCCATCTTTAGGGAGCGGTGTCTCAGAAAGGCAGCGTCCATTATTAAGGACCTCCGGCTCCCAGGGCATGCCCTTTTCTCACTGTTACCATCAGGTAGGAGATACAGAAGCCTGAAGGCAGACACTCAGTGATTCAGGAACAGTTTCTTCCCCCTGCCATGTAATTCCTGAATGGACATTGAACCTTTGAATACAACCTCACTTTTTAAATATATATTATTTCTGTTTTTTTGCACTATTTTAAATCTGTTCAATATATTTATACCATAATTGATTTATTTATTTATTATTGTTATTATTTTTCTTCTATATTCTGTATTGCATTGAACTGCTGCTGCCAAGGTAACAAATTTCACGACACATGCTGGTGATAATAAACCTGATTCTGATTCTGATAATCTAATACCTATTCGAAAGTGCCAGGCAATAACCGTCTCCTACAAGAGCCCAGCCACCTACACGTGGCATTCAATAGCATCACCAGAACCCAGCCTCCATTAACCCCAAAATCACAAGTGGGCTAGCCGCATACACGGTAAGCTAGCCTGGTTTCCCCAGTGACCTCCATTCCACTCTCTGCTCACCTCCCTCTCTCACCGCTGACATCACCTCACCTAGATACCACCGCAGTACTGACGTCCCCTTGCCCTGCTGCGTTTCGTCATTTTCATCGCAGTGAATGTTCCTCGTGCACATTCTGTGACAAGACCGCCCTCCGATGGAGTTTGTAAGTATAGCAGACAAAGAAGAGCAATGAACAGAATCTGTTTATTTGGTCACACACATCAAAGTTGCTGGTGAACGCAGCAGGCCAGGCAGCACCTCTAGGAAGAAGTGCAGTCGACGTTTCAGGCCGAGACCCTTCGTCAGGACCTCTTCCTAGAGATGCTGCCTGGCCTGCTGCGTTCACCAGCAACTTTGATGTGTGTTGAATTTCCAGCATCTGCAGAATTCCTCGTGTTTGCCTATTTATTTAGTTTGTGGGTTTTTATGCATTGAAGGAGACTATTATCAATAACTGTTTGTTTATGCTATGATGATGCAACGTGAGTTAAACGCACATGGGTTATTGTTGTAGATAATGCAACAAGGAACAAAACACTGTAAAATACAGCCATTGTCCAGTGTTAATAGTTAGACCTGGCCAGACACTATTGGGAATCATTAATACAAGACATTCTGCAGATGCTGGTAACCTTGAGCAAGACACACAAAGTGCTGGAGGAACTCAGCAAGACAGGCAGCATCTATGTAGGGAATAAGCAGCCAATGTTTCGGGCCTGGATCCTTAATCAGGACTGGAAAAGAAAGAGGAAGACGCCAGAATAAGGAGGTGGGGGGGCGGGAGGAGGAGGGAAGTACAAGCTATTTGGAATCATGTGCCTTAAAATACACTTAAAACTTTCTTAGATCCTTACATTTAGCATTAACATAATCTAACATCATTCCCATTGCACTTCCTGCTTGAAATATTGATCCAATTTTCTCTGGCTCAAAGTTGTCTGTGGCAAGTCATTCAATGCTTTAAAACCCTGCTGGTGAAGGAATTGTTCTTCATCCCTCTGCTTGCTGTCATTCTGATAATTGACTGTACTTTATCACCTCCTTCTCAAAATGTTATTCTCCGTTCACACTGGCAAATCACAACATAACTTTTTCAGCTTCCACTCTCTGTTCTTGACCCTAACTGAGCTGGGTAGAACAAGTCCGGTATGTTGTTTTATGGGAAGAATGTAATAGAGAAATGGAGGGCATTTAAAGGTGAAATTTCGAGAGTACAGTATCTTTTTGTTCCTGTTAGGTTGAAAGGAAAGGTTAAAAGTTTGAGAGAGCCATGGTTTTCAAAGGATATTGGAAACTTGGTTCGGAAAAAGAGAGATATCTACAATAAATATAGGCAGCATGGGTAAATGAGATGCTCAAGGAATATAAAGAATGTAAAAAGAATCTTAAGAAAGAAATTAGAAAAGCTAAAAGAAGATACAAGGTTGCTCTGGCAAGTAAGGTGAAAATAAATCCAAAGGGTTTCTACTGTTACATTAATAGCAAAAGGATAGCGAGGGATAAAATTTGTCCCTTAGAGAATCAGAGTGGACAGCTATGTGTGGAACCAAAAGAGATGGGGGAGATTTTGAACAACTTCTTTTCTTCGGTATTCACTAAGGAGAAGGATGTTGACTTGTGTAAGACAAGGGAAACAGGTAGGGAAGTTATGGAAACTATGATGATTAAAGAAGTACTGGAGCTTTTAAGGAATATAAAAGTGGATAAGTCTCCGAGTCCTGACAAGATATTCCCCAGGACCTTGAGGGAAATTAGTGTGGAAATAGCAGGGGCTCTGACAGAAATATTTCAAATGTCATTAGAAACGCGGATGGTGCCGGAGGATTGGTGTATTGCTCATGTTGTTCCATAGTTTAAAAAGGGTTCTAAGAGTAAACCTAGCAATTATCGGCCTGTGAGTTTGACATCAGTGGTGGGTAAATTGATGGAAAGCATTCTTAGAGATGGTATATATAATTATCTGGATAGACAGGGTCTGATTAGGAACAGTCGATATGGATTTGTGTGTGGAAAATCATGCTTGACAGATCTTATTGAATTTTTTGAAGAGGTTATTAGGAATGTTGACGAGGGTAAAGTAGTGGATGTTGTCTATATGGACTTCAGTAAGGCCTTTGACAAGGTTCCACACGGAAGCTTGGTTAGGAAGGTTCAATCGTTAGGTATTAATATTGAAGTAGTAAAATGGATTCAGCAGTGGCTGGATGGGAGACACCAGAGAGTGGTGGTGGATAACTGTTTGTCAGATTGGAGGCCGGTGACTAGTGGTGTGCCTCAGGGATCTGTACTGGGTCCAACGTTATTTGTCACATACATTAATGATCTGGATGATGGGGTAGTAAATTGGATTAGTAAGTATGCAGATGATACTAAGATAGGTGGAGTTGTGGATAATGAAGTAGGTTTTCAAAGCTTGCAGAGAGATTTAGGCCAGTTAGAAGAGTGGGCTGAAAGATGGCAGATGATAAATGTGAGGTGCTACATAATGGTGGGATTAATCAAAATAGGGCATACATGATAAATGGTAGGGCATTGAAGAATGCAGTAGAACAGAGGGATCTAGGAATAATGGTGCATAGTTCCCTGAAGGTGGAATCTCATGTGGATAGGGTAGTGAAGAAAGCTTTTGGTATGCTAGCCTTTATAAATCAGAGCATTGAGTATAGGAGTTGGGATGTAATGTTGAAATTGTACAAGGCATTGGTGAGGCCAAATTTGGAGTATTGTGTACAGTTTTGGTCACTGAATTATAGGAAAGATGTCAACAAAATAGAGAGAGTACAGGGAAGATTTACTAGAATGTTACCCGGGTTTCATCACCTACGTTACAGAGAAAGGTTGAACATGTTGGGTCTTTATTCTTTGGAGCGTAGATGGTTGAGGGGGGACTTGATAGAGGTATTTAAAATTATGAGGGGGATAGATGGAGTTGACGTGGATAGGCTTTTTCCATTGAGAGTGGGGGAGATTCAAACAAGAGGACATGAGTTGAGAGTTAAAGGGCAAAAGTTTGGGGGTAACATGAGGGGGAACTTCTTTACTCAGAGAGTGGTAGCTGTGTGGAACGAGCTTCCAGCAGAAGTGGCTGAGGCAGGTTCGATGTTGTCATTTAAAGTTAAATTGGACAGCTATATGGACAGGAAAGGAATGGAGGGTTATGGGCTGAGCGCAGGTCGGTGGGACTAGGTGAGAGCAAGAGTTCGGCACAGACTAGAAGGGCCGAGATGGCCTGTTTCCATACTGTAATTGTTATATAGTTATATGGTTATTGTCTGACCTTGTAAGTCTGCACTTCTGACATTAGTGTCATCCCAGTTAATCCATACAGTATGCTTTATCTTGCTTTAAGTTCCTTCAATAACTGACTGCTCAAACTACTATCAATAGGTAATTACACATTTTATGGGTGTTAATTGTTGTCTCTGAATATTACAAATCAAGCTTTGGGAAGTCTTTCAGACAAATGCAAGGGTGCTGTATGTAACAGGTCACTGATGCAGGCACTGCAACTCATTTCTCAGGAAGCGCATTATCACAGGCTGCTATTATGAATTGTGAAGCAGAACATCATTACGTAGTTTTTATGATGCACAACATCATCACTTATCTTTGTGTTAAAAGAATTATTGCGGAGCGTTCAATGCAAGGCTTTATTTATGGAGCATAATGTCCTATGACTCCATTTGTAGCTAGGTATAATCAGGACGTGATTACAGATCATTGTGACAGAAAATGTCCTTCCTGTAATTTATACAGGACCTTGTTATGAATCCCATTGACACATGATGCCATTTCATATCACTTTGTACAGAACATCACGTTACGGGGCATCATTGCTTATGATGTCTTGTGTCACAGGTATGGCTTGTTTGTCACTACAGCAGATCACTTTCCAGCACTGCGACATGGACATTATAGAATATGTCAAAGAATTATTACAGATAATGGAGATCATTGAAGAACATTGTGAATGTGGGTATTATTTGCATAATGATTAGTGTTGCCAATGTTGTCCTTCATAAACATGGGACAGGTTTGTCGTAAGAGGTGGGGTTTGCATTTGATGGCTGGTCTGAATGAGAATTCAGGCAGTTCCTGTAATCGCCGGCTGGCATGATTGCTCTGAGATAAGACTCACTTAATCTAGAGGTCATTTGAGCTTCGGTAGTGTTTGCCAACAACCACGAACCAATGGGCACTTGTACCAATCATCTGAGAATCGCTTGGGTCAGGACCAGACTAGACCACAGTCCTTGCTGGAAGGGTGCCCAAAATGCAAACATTTTAAAGAAGTATTATGCTATGCAGAGCAAGTAATTGTTCATTTCAATATAGTATCCCATTTGATATGAGATTGCTGGCAACCCACACCACACCTCCTTCCTGCTTTCCCCACAACAACTTTTATTCGCTCCAACTTTTCTCTTCCTCATTCTCCCCCTTACTTTCTAATCCTACCCTGCCCTCTCCTTTGAACGATTCCCCTCCCGTGTCTGCTCTACCTTCCAATATTTTATTTATTTAGTAATGCAACACAGTGGAGGCCCTCCTGGCCCTTTGAGCCATGTCACCCCAACAACCCCTGACGACCTGATTAACCCTAACCTCATCATGGGAAAATTTATAGTGCCCGATTAACCTACTGAGCGGTGAGAGGAAACCAGAGCACCTGGGGAAAAGCCACACAGGCCATGGGGGAGAATGTGCAAACTCATTACAGAACGGCGCTGGAATTGACCCCTGAGCTCCAGAACACCCCGAACTGTAGTAGCGTCACGCTAACCGCTACGGAACCGTGGTTCCTCTATATATTCATGGTCGATCCTTTTTCCTCAGTAACACAATGCTGCATTGATTTCATATCCTCTGATGGCCATATTTATCAATATTAATTGATCTTTACCTCAAACATATAACCGAGAATCCATAAACCACTTCAGTAGAGAATTCCAAAGATTCACGTCCATTGAGAAAAATGTGAAAATCTCTTGTGCAGAAATTACCTCTTGTTACCAAACCCCTCATTTTGAGTCTATTTTTGATACCATAGCTGGAGAAAACATTGTCCCTGCATCTCCCATGTTAAAATTACTTTTTCATCCTTTCAACATTTACCCTAGACTGCTTCACTTCCGTTCATCGGCCAATCCCGCCCAACGCCACCCTGTTCAGAATCTGGTTTATTATTTCTGACACATGACTAGAAATCTGTTGTTCTGCAACAGCAGTACAGTGCAAAAACATAACATTCTATAAATTACAAAAACAAATAAATTCTGCAAAAAATGAACAGTAGTGAGGTAGGGTTCAGTAATCTGGTGGCGGAGGGAAAGGAGCTGTATTTAAGTTGTTGAGTGGAGGTCTTCGGGCTTCTATACCTCCTTCCTGAGAATAGTGACAAGAAGAGGGCACATCCCAGACGGCAAGGGTCCCTAATATTGGATGCCGTCTCCTGGAGGCAGCAGCTCTTGAAGATGCCCTCAGTAGTGGACGGGGTCACGCCTGTGATAAAGCTGCCTGAGTCCACAACCTCTGCAGCTTCTTGCAGTCCTGCGCATTGGAGGCTTCACACCATGCAACCCATGAAGAATGCTCCAATCGTGTAAACACAGAAAGTTGTAAGATTTTTTGGTGACATGATAAATGACTTCAAACTCCTAATGAAGGAAAAGCACTGGTGTGCCTTCTTCACGATTGCATCAATGTGTTGGATCCAGAAATCAATCTGGTAAATCTTCATTATACTCCCTCTGGCCTAAGATCTTCCTTAGGTAGAGAGATCAGCCCTGTGCATGACATCTTAGACTCACTGGGGATACGTAATTGCAGGAAATACCCAAAAACTCTTCTAGAGAAGGCTTGTATTTCCTTTCCTATTTGCTGCACCTACATGTGAGCTTTCAGTGAATTATGCTCTCGGACATCAGACCCCCTGAACACAAGAGATTCTGAAGATGCTGGAAACCTTCAGCAACACACACAAAATGGCAGAGGAGCTGAGCAATTCATGCAGCAGATGATGTTTTGGGCTGTGACCCTTCATCAGGCCCTGCGACCCCTCCCTCAACACCAACACTGTCGTGTATTTAATATTTAAGTAAATTTCAGTAATCATGTCAATTAAGCGTTCTTAAACAACAGGAATTCTGCAGATGCTGGAAATTCAAGCAACATACATCAAAGTTGCTGGTGAACGCAGCAGGCCAGGCAGCATCTATAGGAAGAGGCGCAGTCGACGTTTCAGGCCGAGACCCTTCGTCAGGCCTGAAACGTCGACTGCGCCTCTTCCTATAGATGCTGCCTGGCCTGCTGCGTTCACCAGCAACTTTAATTAAGCGTTCTTGTTTGTTTAAATAGTTCAATATGAACTAATGAATTGCACGCATCATGACACTACTACATGATATGCATGCGCTTTACTTAAAATATATACAAAGTCAGACTCACATTGCAGTCTCCTGTCTCTTCCTTTGCATTAGTTTAATATTTTGAAGTTACAAAATGTAACATTGGTGATGAGGTATTTTTAAACAATCCCGAGATGGCTACCAACCTGTTGAAGTGCAACAAGATTTTTGAACAAAGAAAGGGCAGCGAAGAGTGGTGAGTAAAATACACAGCCCAGCACACACAGAGACTGTTGAGTTAAAAAAAAAAGGCAGTAAACAGAAGAATTTGTGGGTTCATAAAAAAATGAGCACCAGGTGATAATAATTACAAAAAAGAGCAGAAATGGCTGGCTACATCAGGAAAAACTGATGGGTTGCATTGCACAAGAGATTACTGGCTCATGTATACTGAGCTAATTGAACAATATTTTGAAGTAAATGAAATAGCCAATGAGAAACAAGTACTAATTTTGCTGAGTGCATGGGGTTTAAAGGCATACAGTTTGATTAAAAGTTTAACCGCTCCAACCAAACCATCGAAATGATATCGTGAAAGTGATCCAGGAACAATTAGAACCAAAGCCATTGTCAATTGCAGAATGCATTAGGTTTCATAACCAGAATCAAAAGGAAGAGGAGTCTACTTCAGCGTATGTGGCTGAATTGAAGAAATTGTCTGAGGTTTGTCAGTTCAATGATGGACTTAAAGATGCATTGATGATTTGTTTAGCTTGTAGAATCTTATATAAAACATTCAAAACCAGCTCCTAACTAAAGCACAACTCAAATTTAAAAGAGCAGCTGAAACTGTTTCAGCAGACAGAGACATAGTTGAGTTGAGTCAGGAATGAAAGTAAGTGTGAACAAAATTGCAAGGTCAAAACAGAAACTGGACTGGATGAACAAATTGTGTCACCATTGTGGTGGGGTGCAGATGCAGTAAAAGTGTTCCCGCACAGGTCTGGAATGGAGCTTGAATATCCCAGTTTCCATAAGAGAGAGGTACCATCCAGCAGAGCAGTCATCGTTGGAGGGTCTGAGTCAGAGTGGTAAGGCTTTGGCGAGAACAGCTGGAGGCGAGGTAAGTAGGTAAGTTTATTTCTTATTTCTTTTTCTTATTTAACTCTTGAAAGAATAAGGGGGTATGTCTGCAGGGCCAGAGTTCTGTTCTAGGTCTCAGATTTCCAGGAGACTTCCTGCCTCCCCGATGGCCACATCTGCACCAAGTGCATCGAGATGCAGCTCCTTAGAGACCGTGTTAGGGAACTGGAGCTCCAGCTCAATGACCTTCAGCTTGTTAGGGAGAGTGAGGATGTGATAGACAGGAGCTACAGGGAGGTAGTCACCTCGAGGCTCCAGGAGGCAAATAAATGGATGACTCTCAGGAGAGGGAAGGAAGAACATCAGATAGTGGAGAGAAACCCTGTGGCCGTCCTCCTCAACAATAAGTACTCTATTTTTAGTACTCCATTTCCCCCTACCCGGGGGGGTGGGGAAGCAACAGTGGCCCTGCCTCTGGCACTGAGTCTGGCCCTATGGCTCTGAAGGGTAGGGAACTGAAGAGGAAGGCAGCAGTAATAAGGGACTCTATAGGCAATTCTGTGGATGCAAAAAAGAAACAGATGGTAGACCCAGTGGGCAGGGTCTGCGATGTTTCTGAACACATCCACAATATCCTGAAAAGGGAGGGTGAGCAGCCAGAAGTTCTGGTACATATTGGTACCAGTGACATAACTAGAAAAAAGGCAGGAGATCCTGAAAAAAGAATACAGGGAGTTAGGAAAGAAGCTGAGAAGCAGGACCTCAAGGGTAGTAATCTCAGGATTGCTGTCCGTGCCATGTGACCGTGAGGATAGGAACAGAATGAGGTGGCAGATAAATACATGGCTGAAGCAGGGGGCAGGGATTCAGATTTCTGGATCATTGGGACCTCTTTTGGGGAAGGTGGGACCTGTACAAAAGGGACGGGTTGCACTTGAATCTGAAGGGGGCCAATATCCTTGCAGGCAGGTTTACAAGAGCTATTGGGAATGATTTAAACTAATATGGCAGGGGGATGGGAACCAGTACGATAGAGCTGAGGATGAGCCAGCAGGTTTACAAGTAGATGATGGGTATAACATGAATGTAAGGAAGGACAAGCCAATGATTGCATCTTCTTTGGGCACAGAGCTCGAAAAAAGTGACATTGTGGACTTTTAACATCATAAACCAGCGAGTTGTTTGTTATGTCTCCCCGCTCGCTGTGAAAACGGAGACACCCCTTTCTCCCTTATTAGGGAGAAAGAGAACCTGTGGAATGTCGAATACCAGGTGAACAATGTAGTCTTTGGGGTAACTGCAAGTCTGTATCTTTATTGTTGCTTTGCTCACGCTTGAGCGCTCGGTCGTGGGTGCTGATGCTTTTTTTTGCCAGTGGAGGGAGGGAGGATTGTTGCTTGCAGCCGTTTATGCGCAGAAGGGCGGAGCTGGGGGTGGGACTTTGGAGTCCTAACATTTGACTGTCGTTCACTCTTTGGGGCACTCCTCTGTTTTCGTGGATGGTTGTGAAGAAAAAGCATTTCAGGATGTATATTGTTTACATTTCAGGATGCATATTGTATACATTTCTCTGACATTAAGTTGGACCTTTGAACCTTTGAACATGCAGCCAGCAAAGAGTTAAGTTGTACCACAGAGACAAAGTTCAAAAGGTTGAAGAATGCAAGACTGAAGGTGCTGTATTCAAATGTGCACAGCGTTCAGAATACGGTGGACGAACTCATGAGATTAGAGATTGGTTGTTATGATGTTGTGGGCATCACTGAGTCATGGCTGAAAGAAGGCCATGGTTGGGAGCTTAACATCAAAGGATATACTTTGTATCGAAAGGACAGGCAGGAAGGCAAAGGTGGTAGTGTGGTTCTGTTGGAAAGAGGTGACATAGGGTCAGAGAATGTTGAATCTTTGAGGGTGGAGTTAGAAACTGAAAAGGTAAAAAACAACATTTTGTGAATCATATATAGGCCTCCAAGTAGTAGTCAAGATGTGGGGTTGAGATTGCAAAGGGAACTGGAAAGGGCATGTAATAGGGGTAATGATACAATTGTAATGGGGGACTTCAACATGCAAGGGGTTTGGGAAAACCAGGTTGGTGTCAGATTGTAAGGAAGGGGATTTTTTGAATACCTGTGAGATGGTTTCTAGAACAGCTTGTGCTTGCACCTACTTAGTGAAAAGCTATCTTATATTTTGTGTTTATTAGGGAGCTTAAGGTAAAGGAAGCTTTAGGAGGCAGTGATCATAATATGGTTGAATTCATACAGGAACTTAAGAGGAAGAAGCACAAGCTGTACCAGTATGACAGTGGAATAAAGGGAATTACAGAGGCATGAGAGAGGAGTTTGCCCAGGTGGATTGGAGGAGGATTCTGGCAGGGATGACAGCAGAGCAGAGATGGCTGAAGTTTCTGGGAATAGTTCACAAGGCGCAGAATGGATATGTCCTTTGGGAAAAGAAGTTCTCAAATGGCGGGGGTAGGCAACTGTGGCTGACAAAGAAAGTTAAGGACTACGTAAAAGCCAAGGAAAGGGCATATAACGTAGCAAAAGTAAGTAGGAAGCTGGACGATTGGGAAGATTTTAAAATCCAACCAAGGGCAACTAAAAAGCCATAAGAAGGGAAAAGATGAAATATGAGGGGAAACTAGCCAATAATATGAGCAATATACTGAAAATTTATATTCAGTTATATAAAGAATAAAAGGGAGGTGAGAGTTAATATTGGACCACAAGAAAATTATGCTGGTGAGGTAGTAATGGGGGCAAAGAAATGGCAGATGAACCTAATAATTGCTTGCATCTGTCTTCACTGTGGAAGACACTAGCAGTGTGTCAGAGGTCCATGAGTATCAGGGAGTAGGAATGAGTGCCATTGCTATTACAAAGGAAAAAGTGACAGACAAACTGAAAGATCTTAAGGTGGATAAGTCACCTGGACCAGATGGACTATATCCCAGAGTCCTGAGAGAGGTTGCTGAAGAGATAGCAGATGCATTGGTCAGGATCTTTCAAGAACCCCTTGGTTCTGGCATGGTCCCGGAGGACTGGATATATGCAAATGCGACTCCACTCTTTAAGAAGGGAGAAAGGCAAAATAAAGGAAATTATAGGCCAGTTAGCCTAACTTCAGTGGTCAGGAAAGTGTTGGAGTCCATTATTAAGAATAAAGTTTTGGTGTACTTGGAGACTAATAATCAAATAAGTCAAAATCAGCATGGTTTCTGTCAAGGGAAATCTTGCCTGGCAAATCTCTTAGAGTTCTTCGAGAAAGTACCAAGCAGGGTGGACAAAGGAGAGGCAGTGGATGCCATTTACTGGATTTTCATAAGGCATTTGGTAAGGTGCCACACCTGAGGCTGCTTAACGAGATAAAATCCTATGGCTGACACGCGGGAGGCAGTGAGTGGGAATAAAAGGGGCCTGTTAGATAACAGCTAACTGATACTCCACTGTGCTGTACTGTCCATCTGCAGAGTCTCATACAGCCAGTCTAACACAAAATTAATCCAGGTTTCTACCAATTTCTATTCACAGACACACCCAGATTTAACACCTGCTTTCAACAGGTTGGCTCCCTTGAGGCAAAGGCTGCATTTTGAAGTACAATGTTAGAGGCCAAGGCCATAGTATTCTACCATAATCTGCTTTTCAGTTAAACCCCCAAGATAAGTGGAAAAAGATGAACACAATCACACTCACACCACTGGGACCTGCAATCAAAGTTTAGGCAGGGCAGTGATATGCAGCCAAATGGTGCAATTTACTCAAGGCATGACTAGTGACACAAACAAACTCCTTTTACAAGCCCTAATTCTGCAGCCTCAGCTTTGAGTGTGAAAGTGCTACTTTAAGTGTCATAAAGTTGGGATGCTCTTCCACTTTTCTCCCCCACTCCCTCTCCACTCTTATAAAAAAAACCAATGCTCCTGATTTGTGTATACAAATCTCCAAGAATTACTACTAACTGAGGCTGCTAACCTCACATGAAATGGAACTTCCTTTGCTCTGGGTTCTTGCCACTACCATACCCTCCAAAGAGGCTCCTTTTTACCTCTTGCCTCAGCCCCGAGTAACTACTTTTAAGTGAACTTCTGCGAGCCTTTGGGGAAACAAGAGAGTGCAGGAATCTGGAGCAGAACCGATCTGCCCTGATTGGTTTCAAGCTGAGAAGATGACAATTCCTTTCCTCCCACAGATGCTGCTTGACCTGCTCGGTTCCTGCAGCAGATTGTCTCTTGCTCTGAAGGTCTTTGTTGGACTTCAGGGAGTTTAGGACAATAGACAAAACTGTGCTATCATGCTCTGCGAAAAGCAGATTCCAGTTTCACACTGTTTCCTTGGCAACCAGTCTGGTAGGATTGTGATAGCATGACTAACAGCTGATAATTTGGGGCGGCACTCTAGTGTAGCGGTCAGCGCAACACTTTACGATAACAACAGCCTGGGTTCAATTGCTGCCACTGCCCTAAAGGAATTTGTATGTTCTCCCCGTGACCAGGGGTGCTCCATTTTCCTTCCGCAGTCCAAAGACGTGCCAGTTAGTCAGCTAATTGGTCAGTATGAGTTGTCCTGTGATTAGGCTGGCGTTAAATCAGGGGTTGCTGGGTGGAGTGTCTTGAAGGGCCAGAGGGCCTACTCCATGTTGTATCTCGATCAATAAATAAGTAAAATTGGATCACTTCATAGGGAAATAGTGCATCAGATCCAGGGGCTGGAATGTGTGTAACAAAATTTCAGAGTCCACTAAAGGCAATTTGTCTCCACACCAGTTTGCTCTTTGCAGGCTTGTGCTCATCACGTGTACAGTGTGACATCAATATTCCTTTTGTAAGGCAATTGTCTCTATAGCAGCAAACAAGATGTGTCAGCCTGTCCAGTGGAGCACCAAGAGAACACTCACTGTTGGAGGTGCTATCTCATAGATGAAATTCTAGATTCAGGTCTTGTGTTCCTAAGCGTCTATAGAATGATTCAGCTTGAGAATCATACATCCCTGGTGTCCCCCAAATAGGGAAGCATTAAGGTTATAACCGTGACCATGATTGTTCTTGGCAAATTTTTCTTCAGAAGTGGTTTGCCATTGCCTTCTGCTGGGCAGTGTCTTTGCAAGACGGGTGACCCCAGCCATTATCAATACTCTTCAGAGATTGTCTGCCTGGCATCAGTGGTCACATAACCAGGACTTGTGATACACACCAGCTACTCATATAACCATCTCCCGGCTCCCATGGTTTCCCATGACCCTGATCGGTGGGGGGCAGGGGTGGAGGGATGGTTAGACAGGCACTATGCTTTGCTCAAGGGTGGCCTGCAGGCTGGTGGAGGGAAAGGTCACCTTATAGCCATCTTAAACCTGGGGAGTTGTGATTAATACCTTCTAATTGTTCTCCCACTGAAACGTCAGTCATCTGGTCAGACCTGGTCCAGTATGTTCCTTCCTCTTGTTGGATGATCTACATATTGTCTTATAAAACCATTCTGGATGCTCTGAACATATTCTGCTCCAACTAAACCTCATGCACTTCGGACATCCTAGACTATATTAAAGAAATTGAAGACATCCTCTACAGCAACCTTGTAAATAAACTTCCCCTAATCTGCCTGATAGAGGAGTCAAATCACTGTCTCTGTTATGGATATCACTTCAGTCATGATCCAGAGGCTAGCCTAAACCCTCAAGGCTAACATAGACAGGAAAACAGCCAGCACAGTGGTACAGCCTCAGGGACATGGGTTCGATCCCAACCTCAAAGGTCATCTGTGTGGAGTCTGCATACTCTCCCCATCACCAAGGGAAAATGAATTTCCAAAGGGGTGCTGCTTTCCTTCCACGTGCTGACTGCAAAATTAGCCCATAGTATCAAACGAATCAAAGAGTGTAGGTGTTATAATGGGGCGTTGGAAACAGACCCAAGTGCAGGACATAGACACAGAGGTAACATTAACAGAAGTGTGTTTATTAATAGATGCCAGGAAAGCCGAAGAGCGAGGATTAGATGCTTACATGGACGTAAACATTGAACAACAAACCGGAGGAACCTGGACTTGGACTTGGGTATGGAGCCTGGACTTGAACTTGGACTCGGACATGGAGCCTGGACTTGGACTTGGACTCGGGCACAGAGTCTGGACTTGGACTTGAACTGGACACAGAATCTGGAATTGGACTTGGACACGGAGCCTGGACTTGGACTCAGTCTCAGACACGGAGCCTGGACTTGGACTCAGTCTCAGACACGGAGCCTGGACTTGGACTCAGTCTCAGACACGGAGCCTGGACTTGGACTTGGACTCGGACACAGAGCCGGGACTCAGACTTAGATTTGGACATAGAGCCGGGACTCAGACTTGGACACAAGACGACAAAACCCAACAACGACAGACAATTCACATCTTGACTCAGAGTAGCACATGAAGCGGCAAACAGCTGGCAATCACTTAGCTGAACACAAAGAGACAGAATTCCCGAGCAACCCCAGGCACTGAAGCAACTTAGAGTCGACTATTCTCGGCGGCCCGGAACGTGCATTGCCGCCCTGGCTGAGGTGGCAGTCCAGCACCGAGCAGATGTAAGCCGGAATTTTCATGCTGCTGGTTCGGATGAGGATCAGGTGCTCCAATCAAGGAGCCCCGTAGAACACGGGGAAAAGGAAATTAACTGAAGTGAGGAGTCAACCGACCGGACCGTGACAGTAGGGGCCAAGAGAGAGGGAGTAGCAAGGCTGCTGGGAATAGGAAAACTTGTGGGTTTGATGGGATTGCTCTACTGAGAGCTGACATGAACTGATAGAACACAGAAGAGTACAGCCCAGGAACAGGCCCTTCAGCCCTCAGTGCTGTGTTGAACTAGCTAAAATGTAAATCAAAAACACCTAAACACTAATCCCTCCACCGGACACAATGTCCCTATCCCTCCATCTTCCTTACATCTATGTGCCTATCCAAACGTCTCTTACAAGCTCCTAATATATTTGCTTCTACCACCATACTAGCCAGCACATTCAAGACATCCAGCACTCTGAGTAAACAACTTACCCCTCACATCCCCTTTGAACCTACTGCTTATTCCTAGAAAGCATTGTTTTTTTTAAAAAACCTGGATGTTTTCATGATCTTAACCATTGAACAACAGTTAATGTTACAACATAGAAAAATGCTGCAGCTTTCTGGGACAGTACTGAAATTTTAATCAGCTATCAATAAAGCAGCTTGACTGACACGAGAGGGACTGCAGATGCTGGAAATCCAGAGCAACACATGCAAAATTCTGGAAGACCTCAGCAGGTCAGGCAGCGTTTATGGAGGGAAATGGGATGCAATCCTTCATCAGGACCAGAGAGATAGAGGGTAGAAGTCAGAATGAAATGGTAGGGAGAGGGGCAGCAGCACGAGCTGGTGGGTGTCTGGGGAAAGTTGCAGATTGTTTTGTCGTCATTGCTCTGCTTTCTATAGTTCACAGTAATATTGCTTTGGGGCATCCTAAGGTCATTAAAGATTATGATCTAAATTCAAGTTATCATCTTCCATATGAGGCAAGCATACGAAGTCTCCCTCTCTCGCGTGCACGCACAGATTTCCCTGCATGTACCAATAAGCTTGCATTTCCCTTCAGATTGCAATGCCATTTCTCAGCCAGGAGGAGGAGATGTTGGACTGTGATAGCTATCTGGCCCTGACGTTTGAATATTAGCAAAGCCTTCATGCGCCTTTCAGGAAGCCAAGGAAATGTCACCTCTTCAAATTAATCCCTCTACAACCCATACATTATGTCCCTAGTACAGACCACTGCTCTTTAGGGCTTCCAGTGTTAGACTGCAGATATCAATGATCACCTACCAGAATAAATTACATGAGATTGCAAGGAATGCTCTGCACAGAAATACACTGGATTGAACATTCTGCATGGCCATCCTCCCACTCCATCTGTCTTGTTTCACCATATCCTACTCTTTCCTTTCAGTCATCTGGTTTTACTTCAACTGCGTGTATGTTTTTGTGCTTCAATCGCTTCTAATACTAGCAAATAATTGAATTCATGAAGTTCAAAGTTCAAGGTAAATTTTATTATCAAAGTACATATAAGTCACCATATACAGCCCTGAGATTAATTTTCTTGCAGGCATACTCAATAATAATGACCATAACAGAATCAATGAAAGACCACACCGGCTTGGACATTCAGCCAATGTGCAAAGGACAACAAACTCTGCAAATACAGTACACAAAGAAATAATAATAATCATAATAATAATAAATAAACAAGAAATAGAGAACGTGAGATGTAGAGTCATTCAAGGTGAGTCCATGGGTTGTGGGAGCATTTTAATGATGGGACAAATGAAGTTGAGTGAAGTTATCCCTTCTGGTTGAGGGTAATAACTGTTCCTGAACCCGGTGGTGTGAGACCTGAGGCTTATTGATTAGTTTTGAGGGGATGATATTATTGAATGCCGAGCTGTGGTCGATAAAGAGCATCCTGATGCAGGGATTACTGCTGTCCAGCTGTTCCAGGGTTGAGTGAAGAGCCAGTGAGCTGGCGTCTGCTGTGGACTCCTTACTACCAACGGTATTTATTAATAACTTCCTTACTTTAGGTCATTTTTATTTATTTAGAGACACAGTGCAGAGAAGGCCCTTCTGGCCCTTCGAGACACATTGCCCCAACAACCCCACAAACTCGACAACATCCAATTCCAAGGGTGTTGTCTCAAGCTCTCCTCTACAATCACTCTGAGCACCGGTGCCCCACAAGGCTGTGTACTCAGCCCCCTGCTGTACTCACTGTACACCCATGATTGTGTAGCCAAGTTTCCATCGAACTCAATATATAAGTTTGCTGATGACACAACAATTGTAGGCCTATCTCGGGTAATGATGAGTTTGAGTACAGAGAGGAAATTAAGAACTTGGTGGCATGGTGCAAAGACAATAACCTATCCCTCAACGTCAGCAAGACGAAGGAATTGGTTGTTGACTTCAGAAGGAGTAGTGGACCACATGACCCAATTTACATCGGTGGTGCGCAAGTGAAACAGGTCAAAAGCTTTAAGTTCCTCGGGGTTAATATCACAAATGACCTGACTTGGTCCAACTAAGCAGAGTTCACTGCAAAGAAGGCCCACCAGCGCCTTTACTTCCTAACCAATTTCCCCTGGGATCAATAAAGTATGACTATGACTAAAGCTAAAGAAAGTTGGCCTGTCCCCTAAAACCCTCACTAATTTTTATAGATGCACTGTAGAAAGCATTCTTCTAGGGTGCATCGCAACCTGGTATGGAAGTATTCCTGTCCAAGACTGGAAGAAGCTGCAGAAGATCGTGAACACGGCGCAACACATCACACAAACAAATCTTCCGTCCTTGGACTCACTTTACACAGCACGCTGTCGGAGCAGTGCTGCCAGGATAATCAAGGACACGACCCACCCAGCCAACACACTTTTCGTCCCTCTTCCCTCCGGGAGAAGGCTCAGGAGCTTGAAGACTCGTACGTCCATATTTGGGAACAGCTTCTTTCCAACTGTGATAAGACTGCTGAACGGATCCTGACCCGGATCTGGGCTGTACCCTCCAAATATCCGGACCTGCCTCTCGGTTTTTTTTTGCACTACCTTACTTTCCATTTTTCTATTTTCTATTTATGATTTATAATTTAACTTTTTAATATTTACTAATTTTTACTATTTTTAATATTTAATATTTGTAATCCAGGGAGCAGGAAGCGCAGAATCAAATATCGCTGTGATGATTGTACATTCTAGTATCAATTGTTTGGCGACAATAAAGTATAAAGTATTTGTTAATGCAACTTTTTAATAATCTTTTGGAGGTGAATATCATTGCTAAGACCATAAGATTCACGAGCAGAGTCAGGCCTTTGGCCCATCTAGATTGTTCCACCATCTCATCATGGCTGATTCAATTTTCCTCTCACCCCCAGTTTTTTGCCTCCCCCACCGTATCACTTCATGCCCTGACCAAGCAAAATTCCATCAACCTCTTTTAAATTTACATAAAGACCTTCTGCAGCTGCCTTTCACAAAGAATTCTACTGATTCACCACTCTCTAGCTAAAAATCCCTCCTTGTCTCCATTCTAAAAGGACACCCCTCTATTCTGAGGCTGTGTCCGCTGGTCCTAGACTCACCCACCCACAGGAAACATCCTTTCCACATCCGCTCTATCAAGGCCTTTCAGCACTTGATAGGTTTTAATGAGGTTACCCCTCATTCTTCTGAATTCTAGTGAATTCAGGCGCAGAACCATCAAATGCTCTTCATATGACAAACCATTCAATCCTGAAATCATTTTTACGGACCTATTCTGAACCCTCTCTAGTTTCAGCACATCTTTTCTAAGGGGCCCAAACCTGGCTCACAATACTCTAAGAGGGGCCTCATTAGTGGTTTGTAAAGTTTCAACATTATATCCTTGCTTTTGTATTGTAGTCCTCTTCAAATGAATGCTAACATTGCATTCGCATTCCTCACCACAGACTCAGTCTGCAAATTAACCTTTAGGAATTCCTGCACAAGAATACCCAAGTTCCCTTGCACCTCCATTTTTCTGTATTTTCTCTCCATTTAGAAACTCATCAACCCTTTCATTTTTTCTACCAAAGTGCATGACCATACACTTCCCAACACTATATTTCATCTGCCATTTATTTATCCATTCTCCTAATCAGTCTAAATCCTTCTGTAACTTCTCTACTTCCTCAAAACTGTCTGCTCCTCCTCCTATCTTTATATCATCTGCAAACTTTGCAAAAAAACCCATCAATTCCACCATCCAAATCATTGACATACAACGTAAAAAGAAACAGTCCCAATGCTTACCCTTGTGGAACACCGCTAGTCACCGGTAGTAGTCGGAAAAAGCTCCCTGTATTCCCTCTCATTGCCTCCTGCCAATCAGAAATTGGTTTTCCCATGGGCTTGTAGCCTGTTAAACAGTCTCATGTAAGCACCTTGTCAAAGGCCTTCTGAAAATCCAAGTACACAACAACAACCAATTTTTCTTTGTCTGTCCTACTTGGTACTTCTTCAAAGAATTCCAACAGATTTGTCAGGCAAGATTTTCCCTTGAGGAAACCACACTGACTACAGCCTATTTTATCATGTGCCTCCAAGTACCCTGAGACCTCATCCTTAACAATCAATCCAACATCTTCCAAACCACTGAGGTCAGACTAACTGGCCTATAGTTTCCTCTCTATTGCCTCTCTCTCTTCTTGAAGAGTGGGGTTACACTTGTAATATTTCAGGCTTCTGGTTATGCCTTTATTATTTCTTCAGCCACCTCTTGAAGATCTCTGGGGTGTACACCATTTGATCTAGGTGATTTATCTACCTTCAGACCTTTCAGTTTCCCAAGAACCTTCTTGCGAGTTATAAGTTATGGTAACTTCACACATTTCATGCCCCCCGAAACTGGAACTAGCACCATATTGCTAGTTTATTCCACAGTGAAGACTGATGCAAAGTACTTAATCAGTTCATCCACTATTCCGTTGTCCTCCATTACTACCTATCCAGTAGTCCGGTACCCACTCTTGCCTCGTAAGTAGAAGACCAGATCACCATCCACACAGTATCCATCCCTCTCCATTCCCACAACATCCATCCTGCCCATCCCACACCATCATCTCTGTCCATCCCACGCCATCCATCTCTGTCCATCCCAACACTATCCATTCCTGTGCTTCCCCACATGACCCATCCCTGTCTATTCATATACAATCCATCCCTGTCCATTCCCACACAATCCATTTCCTTCCATTCCCACACCATCCATACCTGTCCATTCCCACACTAGCTATCCCCGTCCATCCCTATGCCATTTATCCCAGTTAATTCAAGTCCTTCCCTGTCCAAACCCTCACCATCCATTTTTGTCAATCTCTGTCAGTCCCCATATGATCCATCCTTGTCCATCCCCACACCATCTATATGTGTCCCTCCCCAAAACATCCATCTCTGTCTATTCCCACACCCTCCATCCCAGTCCATTCCCACACCATCCATCTCTGTCCATCCCCACACCATCCATCCCAGTCCATCCCCACACCCTCCATCCCAGTCCAACCCCACACCCTCCATCCCAGTCCATTCCCACACCCTCCATCCCAGTCCATCCCCACACCCTCCATCCCAGTCCATTCCAACACCCTCCATCCCAGTCCATTCCCACACCCTCCATCCCAGTCCATTCCCACACCATCCATCTCTGTCCATCCCCACACCCTCCATCCCAGTCCATCCCCACACCATCCATCTCTGTCCATCCCCACACCCTCCATCCCAGTCCATCCCCACACCCTCCATCCCTGTCCATTCCCACACCATCCATCTCTGTCCATCCCCACACCCTCCATCCCAGTCCATTCCCACACCCTCCATCTCAGTCCATTCCCACACCATCCATCCCAGTCCATTCCCACACCATCCATCTCTGTCCATCCCCACACCATCCATCTCTGTCCATTCCCACACCCTCCATCCCAGTCCATTCCCACACCATCCATCTCTGTCCCTCCCCACACCATCCATCCCTGTCCATTCCCACACCCTCCATCCCAGTCCATTCCAACACCCTCCATCCCAGTCCATTCCAACACCCTCCATCCCAGTCCATTCCCACACCCTCCATTCCAGTCCATTCCCACACCCTCCATCCCAGTCCATTCCCACACCTTCCATCCCTGTCCATTCCCACACCATCCATCTCTGTCCATCCCCACACCCTCCATCCCAGTCCATCCCCACACCCTCCATCCCTGTCCATTCCCACACCATCCATCTCTGTCCATCCCCACACCATCCATCCCTGTCCATTCCCACACCATCCATCTCTGTCCATCCCCACACCATCCATCTCTGTCCATCCCCACACCATCCATCCCTGTCCATTCCCACACCATCCATCTCTGTCCATCCCCACACCCTCCATCCCAGTCCATTCCCACACCATCCATCTCTGTCCATCCCCACACCATCCATCCCTGTCCATTTCCACACCATCCATCCCTGTCCATTCCCACACCTTCCATCCCAGTCCATCCCCACACCCTCCATCCCAGTCCATTCCCACACCATCCATCCTAGTCCATTCCCACCCATCCATCCCTGTCCATTCCCACACCATCCATCCCAGTCCATCCCCACACCCTCCATCCCAGTCCATCCCCACACCCTCCATCCCAGTCCATCCCCACATCATCCATCCCAGTCCATTCCCACACCCTCCATCCCAGTCCATTCCCACCCATCCATCCCTACACCATCCATCCCTGTCCATTCTCACATCCTCCATCCCAGTCCATCCCCACACCCTCCATATCAGTCCATTCCCACATCCTCCATCCCTGTCCATTCCCACACCATCCATCCCTGTCCATTCTCACATCCTCCATCCCAGTCCATCCCCACACCCTCCATCTCAGTCCATTCCCACATCCTCCATCCCTGTCCATTCCCACACCATCCATCTCTGTCCATCCCCATACCCTCCATCCCAGTCCATCCCCACACCCTCCATCCCAGTCCATCCCCATACCCTCCATCTCTGTCCATCCCCACACCCTCCATCCTGTCCATCCCCACACCCTCCATCCTGTCCATCTCTGTTCATCCCCGCACCGGCCATCTCTACCCATCCCTGTCAATCCCTATCCATGTTAACCATCCAGCTGTAACTACCCATCCCCACCACCACAAACCCTCCATCCACCTGAAAATCCCCATCTCCACCACCACAAACCCCTCCATCCACCTGAAAATCCCCATCTCCACCACCACAAACCCTCCATCCACCTAAAAATCCCCATCTCCACCACCATGAACCCTCCATCCACCTGAAAATCCCCATCTCCACCACCACAAACCCTCCATCCACCTGCAACTACCCATCTCCACCACCATGAACCTCTCTGCACCCTAATATACCTCTTGGTTTCTGCGTCCTGATCAGCTCTCATGACTCACTGCTCTAACATCACCTGTCCCTCACTCCTGACCTTCCATGAATTTTCATCAATTCCCCACCAACTCTGCTCCAGTTCACTCTCCTTACTCCCCACTCCCCCCTTTGTCTTCTTCCCTGCAGTTGCCTCCCTAGCCCTCTCCCCCAATAACACCCCATCACTCCACCCATCTTTCTCCACCCCCCTCCACACCCATCTCTGCTCCCCCCACGCACTCCAATCTCAACCAGACTGCTCACCCTGACACTTAAGATCCCAATCATTCAGCCTGGTCTGTAACACATCAAGGCACGTGTCTGAAATGAAACTGTTTTGGGGTAATTATTGTCGAGGGTTTTGATAACTGAAGATCTGTGCTCAGTCTTCTGTTTACTGTGCGATCGTTTTTAAGGTTCTGATTCAGAAGTATTTACCATGTGTTTATTGACATTTACAGTGATATATGATATTTGTGTTATGGAGGAGCCAGTAGCATTGGCACACATCCAGGCTTCAGTATCAAGATTAATATAAAAATAATCAATCGTTTGATCGTGACAAAGATTGTTCTGGACTGGAGGAAGCTTGATATCAAGTTTCTAGGAAAAAAATGAATAAAAGGTTTTGAAGGTCGAGGAGTGAGAAGTAATGTATTGTGGAGGACAAATGAGGAGAAGGAATGCTAAGTTTATGGTGTAGGGGACAGAAAAGGGACAAACAGACCTTGGTGTGCATGTTCACAGATCCCTGGGGGCAGCAGGTGAAACACATAATGTGCTTGAGAAGGTGTGCATGTTACAGCTCTTCTATCCACAGGCTATTTTGTCAGTCAGGGAATTCACAAGGACAGAACGGCCAGTTTAAATATCCTTTGTTGAAGGTGGCCAACGTTGAGTTAAGGGCGTCCACATCCTCCCAAACATTTCATATGTCTATTCTCACGTTCTGTACCGCTATTGTCTTGTGGCTGTACAGAACTAAAACTACATTTTGTAATACAGTCTCTAAACATCAAGTCTAACAATAAATATAACAGACTAATAGTGCTCTTTAACTACTATAGTAATTATAATTACCCTCTCTTTATTATTAAAAACCATAAATCCAGCTAGATCATTTTCTACTTTGATTGCTTCTTGATATTTCTTTTCCATGTGCCTCTACTTATTGTCTTTCATCCTGACTTTCAGAACACTGAGGATGTTTTCTCTTTCACTGCCGCTGATCTGTCTCTGGATTACTGTTACCGACCTTGGCGATATTGTTCATTTTCAGGAGCATCTCCATTTATTTCATCTACAGGAAAAAAGACTGAGTCCTCTTACATTTCCCAACTTCATCGACATATCCATCATGTTCACTGATGCCATTACTTCTTCTTTTTGTTGGGAACCTCACCCCTCAAGCAGCCATACCCCCAACCTAATGCCATTGTGATGTTCATAGGCTCTGTTGTGATGATCACTAAAGTAGATGAAAAAGGAAAACATTTCTATATTGAAGGTAGTGAGTAAATGATCAACTAACAACAGTAACACAGATAAAAGTTGCTGGTGGACACAGCAGGGCAGGCAGCATCTCTAGGAAGAGGTACAGTTGACATTTTGGGCGAGACTCTTCATCAGGACTAACTGAAAGAAGAGGTAGTAAGAGATTTGAAAGTGGGAGGGGGAGGGGGAGATCCAAAATAATAGGAGAAGACAGGAGGGGGAGGGATGGAGCCAAGAGCTGGACAGGTGATTGGCAAAAGGGATACAAGAGGATCATGGGACAGGAGGCCCAGGGAGAAAGAAAAGGGGGAGGGGGGGAAGCCCAGAGGATGGGCAAGGAGTATAGTGAGAGGGACAGAGGGAGAAAAAGGAGAGAGAGAAAAAGAATATATATAATAAGTGACAGATGGGGTAGGAGGGGGAGGAGGGGCATTAACGGAACTAACAACATTGAACATACAACAACATGGCACTGTAAAGGCAGTTCAGCCCACCATGATGGTGTTGATCCTGTAACCAACTCTAACATCATTCTAACCCTTCCCTCCCATGTAGCACTTTAATATCATCTGTGCACCTATCAACGAGTATCTTAAATGTCCCTATTGTATCTAGCTATACTACCACCCCTGGAAGCACATTCCATGCATCTACACTCTAGACATCATAAGAACATAAGAGATAGGAGCAGGAGTAGGCCATCTGGCCCTTCGAACCACCTCTGTCATTCAATAAGATCATGGCTGATCTGGCCATGGACTCATCTCCACCTACCTGCCTTTTCCCTATAACCCTTAATTCCCCTACAACGAAAAAAATCAATCCACCTTTGGTTTAAATATGTTTACTGAGGTAGCCTCCACTGCTTCATTGGGCAGAGAGTTCCACAAATTCACCACTCTCTGGGAAATGCAGTTCCTCCTCATCTCTGTCCTAAATCTATTCCCCCGAATCTTGAGGCTATGTCCCCTAGTTCTAGCCTCACCTACCAGTGGAAACAACTTTCCTGCCTCTATCTTATCTATCCCTTTCGTAATTTTATATGTTTCTATAAGATCTCCTGTCATCCTTCTGAATTCCAGCGAGTACAGTCTCAGACAACCCAATCTCTCCTCATAGTCTAACTTGCTCATCTCTGGAATCAACCTGGTGAACCTCATCTACACCGCCTCCAAAGCCAGTATATCCTTCCGCAAGTATGGAGACCATATCTGCACGCAGTACTCCAGGTGCAGCCTCACCAGTACCCTGTACAGTCGCAGCATAACCTCCCTGCTCTTAAATTCAATCCCTCTAGCAATGAAGGCCACATCCCATTTGCCTACTTGATGGCCTGCTGCACCTGTAAACCAACTTCTTTTGATTCATGCACAAGCACTCCCAACTCCCTCTGCACAGCAGCGTTCTGCAATTTTTTTTACCTTTTAAATAATAATCTACTCTTCCATTTTTCCTTCCAAAGTAGATGACCTCGCATTTACCAACATTGTACTCCATCTGCCAGACCCTTGCCCACTCACTTAATCTATCTATATCTCTCTACAGACTCTCAATATCTTCTGCAAAAATTTGCACAAACATCCTCCCTATGTGGTCGATGTTTAGGAATCTCTTGCAGGATGCTAGGGATAAATTTGTCCCAGTGAGGAAGATAAAGAATAGTAGGGTGAAGGAACCATGGGTGATAAGTGAGGTGGAAAATCTAGTCAGGTGGAAGAAGGCAGCATACATGAGGTTTAGGAAGCAAGGATCAGATGGGTCTATTGAGGAATATAGAGAAGCAAGAAAGAAGCTTAAGAAGGGGTTGAGGAGAGCAAGAAGGGGGCATGAGAAGGCCATGGCGAGTAGGGTAAAGGAAAACCCCAAGACATTCTTCAATTATGTGAAGAACAAAAGCATTACAGGAGTGAAGGTAGGACCGATTAGAGATAAAGGTGGGAAGATGTACCTGGAGGCTGTGGAAGTGAACGAGGTCCTCAATGAATACTTCTCTTCGGTATTCACCAATGAGAGGGAACTTGATGACGATGGGGACAATATGAGTGAGGTTGATGTTCTGGAGAGGAGGTGTTGGAGTTGTTAAAATACATTAGGACGGATAAGTCCCCGGGGCCTGACGGAATATTCCCCAGGCTGCTCCATGAGGCGAGGGAAGAGATTGCTGAGCCTTTGGCTAGGATCTTTATGTCCTCGTTGTCCATGGGAATGGTACCGGAGGTTTGGAGGGAGACGAATGTTGTCCCTTGTTCAAAAAAGGTAGTAGGGATAGTCTGGGTAATTATAGACCAGTGAGCCTTACGTCCGTGGTGGGAAAGCTGTTGGAAAAGATTCTTAGAGATAGGATCTATAGGCATTTAGAGAATCATGGTCTGATCAGGGACAGCCAGCATGGCTTTGTGAAGGGCAGATCGTGTCTAACAAGCCTGATAGAGTTCTCTGAGGAGGTGACCAGGCATATAGATGAGGGTAGTGCAGTGGATGTGATCGACATGGATTTTAGTAAGGCATTTGACAAGGTTCCACACGGTAGGTTTATTCAGAAAGTCAGAAGGCATGGGATCCAGGGAAGTTTGACCAGGTGGATTCAGAATTGGCTTGCCTGCAGAAAGCAGAGGGTCATGGTGGAGGGAGTACATTCGGATTGGATGAATGTGACCAGTGGTGTCCCACAAGGATCTGTTCTGGGACCTCTACTTTTCGTGATTTTTATTAATGACCTGGATGTGGGAGTAGAAGGATGGGTTGGCAAGTTTGCAGACAACACAAAGGTTGGTGGTGTTGTGGAGTGTGTAGAGGATAGTCGAAGATTGCAGAGAGACATTGATAGGATGCAGAAGTGGGCTGAGAAGTGGCAGATGGAGTTCAACCCGGAGAAGTGTGAGGTGGTACACTTTGGAAGGACAAACTCCAAGGCAGAGTAGAAAGTAAATGGCAGGGTACTTTGCAGTGTGGAGGAGCAGACGGATCTGGGGGTACATGTCCACAGATCACTAAAAGTTGCCTCACAGGTAGATAGGGTAGTTAAGAAAGCTTATGGGGTGTTAGCTTTCATAAGTCGAGGGATAGAGTTAATGAGTCGCGGGGTAATGATGCAGCTCTATAAAACTCTGGTGAGGCCACACTTGGAGTACCGTGTCCAGTTCTGGTCACCTCACTATAGGATGGATGTGGAAGCATTGGAAAGGATACAGAGGAGATTTACCAGGATGCTGCCTGGTTTAGAGAGTATGAATTATGATCAGAGATTAAGGGAGCTAGGACTTTACTCTTTGGAGAGAAGGAGGATGAAAGGAGACATGATAGAGGTATACAAGATATTAAGAGGAATAGATAAAGTGGATAGCCAGCACCTCTTCCCCAGGGCACCACTGCACAATACAAGAGGACATGGCTTTAAGGTCAGGGGTGGGAAGTTCAAGGGGGATATTAGAGGAAGGTTTTTTACTCAGAGAGTGGTTGGTGTGTGGAATGCACTGCCTGAGTCAGTGGTGGAGGCAGATACACTAGTGAAATTTAAGAGACTACTAAACAGGTATATGGAGGAACTTAAGGTGGAAGGTGGTTATATGGGATGCAGGGTTTAAGGGTCGGCACAACATTGTGGGCCGAAGGGCCTGTACTATGCTGTACTATTCAATGTTCTATGTTCTTTACTTTCCTCCAAATTCCTTAAGGTTATGTGCCCTTGTATTAGGCATTTTCACCCTGGGAAAAAGTCTCTGTCTATGCCTCTTATCATCTTGTACATCTCTATTAAGTCACCTCTCATCTTCCTTCACTCCAAAGAGGAAAGCCCCAGTTTGCTCAACCCTATCCTCATAAGACATGTTCTCTCATCGAAGCAACATCACAGCATCTCCTCTGCAATGCATCAAAATTATGCTACATTTTCATTCTGTGTCACGGTCCCGATCGTTAATTCCCTATCTTTCTCCTAATTTCCTTTGATTGTGCCACGGTTCCGACCGTTAATTTCCCCTTTGCTTCTGATTCTCTCTGATGGCGGAACACCTGGCTTCCATCAAGACGGCAGCATAAGAACCCCAGCATTACAACCACTGGTCGCCAGATCGTTGGTTTTGCCAGTGTGGTAATTATTGTTCCCCGGCCGCTTAGGACCGTGTGTTCTAAGTTTTACTCCAGTTTCAAGGTTTACCTATGAAACGTCGTCTTTCTGTGCCAAGGCTCCGCGTCCAGATCCCTCCTGTTTGCTGTTCAACATTCACGTCCGCGTATGCATCCTAACTCAATCACCGTGCCTGTGTCCTGCACATGGGTTCGCTTCACTCGCTCATTGCAACATTCTGTCCTGTAATAAGATACATTTATACATGCTACATGTGCCTTTTTGATGTCGGAGCAGGGAGGTCATGCTGGAACACAGGACACAGACAGAATACTACACAGGATGAGCATGAGTTATCAGAGAGGAGCAGGGGAGGTATGAGAAGTGTTGCCAGGCTACAGAATTATGAGGATTGTTTTGAAACAAGAGACCTTTGATTATGGTTAATAAATCACATGTATTCCTTAATCTATGAATATTGTGAGGCTATTGATGCTTTAGGATACATCCTTGGCTCTATCAGGTAGCATACAACCCAAAATTGTAGCAAATAAAACCATAAAGTATTTTTTCTAGCCATTTGAATTATGAGAGGTTTCCCAGGGATAGATCTGTTAGATGAATCAATGAATAATTGTATGAAAAGGTTACGCCCCATCACATTAGCCACTTCTGCCATTGGGAACAAATTTCTGTTTCTCCACTCAGTCTAGGCCTCTTATCATCTTGTACATCTCTATTAAGTCACCTGCCATCCACCTTCACTCCAAAGAGAAATGCCCTGGTTACGAAGGACCAGTTTCTCTTAGCACTGAGAACACTTGTGGAATGAAGGAAAAATGCTATGGTGGGTTCCAAATGTCATTGTCTGAAGGATGGAACGGAGCTGGAGGTACCAATTCTCACACCAATTAAAAGTTTCTTGCATCGAGTATCAATTTGAAGAACTGTCATCTAGAGAGAAGGGCTGGACATTGTAACAATAGTTGATCATTTTCCATGTCTTTAATACAGTGGAACAAATAGCTTTTCTCACAGACACAGGAATCAAATATACTGTTTGTGTTGGGGGTTTCTGACAGTCACAGGTGTCTATTGACTGTTTGTGTTGGAGGTTTCTCACAGACACAGGTATCTATTTTATTGAACAACACACATCAAAGTTGCTGGTGAATGCAGCAGGCCAGGCAGCATCTCTAGGAAGAGGTGCAGTCGATGTTTCAGGCCGAGACCCTTCGTCAGGCCTGAAACGTCGACTGTACCTCTTTCTAGAGATGCTGCCTGGCCTGCTGCGTTCACCAGCAACTTTGATGTGTGTTGCTTGAATTTCCAGCATCTGCAGAATTCCTCATGTTTGCATATCTATTTTATTGTTTGTGTTGTGAGTTTCTGACAGTCACAGGTATCTATTGTACTGTTTGTGTTGGGGGTTTCTGACAGTTACAGGTATCTATTGTACTGTTTGTGTTGGGGGTTTCTGACAGTCACAGGTATCTATTGTACTGTTTGTGTTGGGGGTTTCTGACAGTTACAGGTATCTATTGTACTGTTTGTGTTGGGGGTTTCTGACAGTTACAGGTATCTATTGTACTGTTTGTGTTGGGGGTTTCTGACAGTTACAGGTATCTATTGTACTGTTTGTGTTGGGGGTTTCTGACAGTCACAGGTATCTATTGTACTGTTTGTGTTGGGGGTTTCTGACAGCTACAGGTATCTATTGTACTGTATGTGTTGGGGGTTTCTCTCAGACACAGGTATCTATTGTACTGTTTGTGTTGTGAGTTTCTCACAGTCACAGGTATCTATTGTACTGATGGTGAAGGCTGAAGTAAGGTGGTCTGTTATAATTAGATAGATGAGTTCTGGATTCAGTGGCTGTGTTAATTTTTCTGGGGTAATGGAGGCAAGACAAATAACATTTGGTAGACTGGCATTTGGGGTAATGGATATTATTTAATGTGAATGAGGTCTGCAGAAATCGTGTCCAGGGAATAATGTCTAGGCTAATAATGCCATTAAAATTATCTGTGTAAAAGACATACATGCAGACACACATGCCTACAAATAAATGAATGAATTTTGTTCATTAAGCCTACTCCATTTTTCAATAAGATCAATCCTCACCTGACTGTAACAACACTTCTATTAAAGCTGTTTCCTTTTGTACTAACACCATGAACCTGTGGTTGTAATGATCTGTCTCACTGGCATGCTAAACTGTGCTTTCACACCGTATCTCAATGATAAACTGATAAACCAATCCAATTCCCGCCTAATCAAGTACAATTTCAATTCCTTGCTTTTCAAGATCTATTCACCTCTGCCTTAAAAACAATGTAAAATTCTGCTTCCACTACCCTTTATTAAAGAGAGTTCCAAAATTTTGAAACTATAACATAGCCATTTATTGCAAAAATAGGCCCTTCAGCCCATCATGAGAATGCAGACTATTAAGCCACTAACTAAAACAAAACACAAAAAAACCTTGAAATACTCAACATGTCAGGCTGTATCTCAGAGAAACAAAGTCAACATTTCAGCTCAAACCTTTCATCAGGACCTAGCTATAATTGTCCTATTTATCTACTTATTTTCAAAATCAGAATCAGGTTTATTATCACTCGCAATTGACGTGAAATCTGTTAACTTAGCAGCTGCAGTTCAATGCAATACATAATCTAGAAGAGAAAATAATAATAATAATAAATAAAATAAGAATCACAGTTCCTGAATCGCTGAGTGTGTGTCTTCAGGCTTCTGTATCTCCCAGCTGATGGTAACAGTGAGAAAAGGGCATGTCCTGGGTGCTGGAGGTCCTTAATAATGGACACTGCCTTTCTGAGACACCGCTCCCTGAAGGTGTCCTGGGTACTTTGTAGGCTTGTGCCCAAGATGCAGCTGACTAGATTTACAACCCTCTGCAGCTTCTTTGGGTCCTGTGCTGTAGCTCCCCCCACCCACCATACCATTTGTTTGGTTGTTTGGAGATCAGTGCAGAACAAGTCCTTCCAGCCCTTCGAGCCATGCATCAACAACCCACTGATTTAATCACAGGACAGTTTACAACGACCTATCAACCTACCAACCGTGGGAGGAAACCGGAGCACCCGCAGGAAGGGCATACAAACTCCTTACAGAGGAAGCCAGGACTGAACTCCAGACTGTCGGCTCAAGCTGTAAAAGCATCGTGCTAACTGCTACACTACCATGGAGTCCAGACTGACACTTAAACCAAAGCCTACGGTGCCTTGTCCATTTAGATGTTTCGTAAATGTTGCAAGAATACCTGCCTCCACCACCTTTGCTGACTGTGTTCCAGTTTTCAACCATCATTTCAACACCGTGCACTTGTGTTTGGAATTTTCTATCTGACCGGCATGTAAAACTGTTTTCATACTGTATCTCAATGATGAGCCAATCCAATTAATCCAATAAATTAACTGTATTTATCTGTACAGTTTGGGTGAAAAAAATCATCATTAGATTCTCTATGACCCCCTTTATACTCAATTTAAACAAATGTCCTCTGGTCTCAGACACCTCTGACTTAAGGGAATTTGGAGGGTACAGCCCGGATCTGGACCGTACCCTCCAAATATCCGAACCTGCCTCTCGGTTTTTTGCACTACCTTACTTTCCATTTTCTATTTTCTATTTATGATTTATAATTTAAATTTTTAACATTTACTATCGATTTGTAATCCAGGGAGTGGGAAGCACAGAATCGAATATCGCTGTGATGATTGTACGTTCTAATATCAATTGTTTGGCAACAATAAACTATAAAGTAAATGAGTTGTAGGATCCTCCACAAGAGCAAACACATTTTGCCCTCAGGATCTTGCGTCTGGACAAGTGTCGTTGTAACCGATGCAGTCTATGCAAAGAGTGTTTGGGTGCTGCTGCCCAAGTTATGGATGCAAGAAGAAATGGGATCTGGGACAATAATTAGCACAAGAGGTTCTGCAGATGCTGAAGTCCAGAGTAACATGTGCATAGCACAGGAGGAACTCAGCAGGGCAGGGAGCAACTATTGGAAGGGAAAAATGAGTCATTATTTTGGACCAAGACCATGATCCACAATGATTTATTTATTGAAAGATACAGTGCAGAATAGGCCCTCGGTCCCTTCGAGCTGCACTGCCCAGCAACCCTAGCCTAATCCCAAAACAATTTATAATGATCAATTAAACTACTAACCAGTACATCTTTGGACTGTGGGAGGAAATCAGAGGACCAGGAGAAAACCCACACATTCCACGGGGAGGATGGATAGACTTCTTGTGGATGACGTTGGAATTGAACTCTGAACTCCAATGCCCTGAGCTGTAATAGCAGGTTTCCTGGCAAGTAATGCTGCTGTCTAAGAAAATATGTATATAGGCTACCGATGTAATGTAATGGTGTCAGGACAGACACTGCCTGTATTGTGATGCCCATGCAAGTGGAGCACCTGTGATTTGGATAATCTAATGTTTCCTGGTCTCACACTTTCTGCACAGAGGCGTAGGGACGGCTAAAGCTGGTTTGGGAGCGTAGCAGCTAGTGTAGGACTTCACAGTTCCAGCAATCGGGATTCAATTTGCACCGCAGTCTGTAAGGAGCTTTACATTCTCCCTGTGACTGTGTGGGTTTCCTCTGGGTGCCCAGGTTTCCTCCCATAGTCATAAGTAAAGGTTAACAAGGTGGAACATCGAACACTACAGCACAGGAGCAGGTCATTCGGCCCACAGCGTTGTGCCAAACCAGCTGAAATGCAAATCAAAAACAGCCAAACACTAATCCCTCCACCTACACCGTGTCCATATTGCTCCATCTTCCTCACATCCATGTGTCTATCCAAATGTCTCTTCAAAGCATCTAATAAATTTCCCTCTACCACCATACCAGGCAGTGCATTCCAGGCATCCATGACTCTGAGTAAAAAACCTACCTCTTTATCCCCCTTGAACATACCCCTTCTCACCTCTGGTATTGGACATTTCAACCCTGTGGTGACACCCAGCACGTCTTTAGACTGTTGGTCATTGATGCAAATGATGTAATTCACTGGATGTTTCAATGTACCTGTGACAAATAAAGCTCACCTTTATCTTTAATTTTGTTCAGGGTGATGTATCTGCAAATATTGTCTGTCTGGTGTAATAGTTACTATGATAATGAGGTCAGGGTTTGCCCCTTCCCTTCACTCTTTGTAGCCTCTCATTTTTCCTCTCCTCCTCCCCACTCTGTTGCTACAAATATTATAAGTCTCTGGAGTTGAGGCTGGGTAGGATTCACCAAGTCGCTTGCTATTCACCGAGTTATTAAAATGTGAGTAGAGGTATCGATCCATCTGAGCAGCATCGATTCCTCATTCTTGCTGATTATTTTTAATATATTGCATCAATTTCATAGGGCTGGTGAGGGATATGACCGTGGCGACACTGAGCAGAGATACAGTGGGTGAGTGGGAGGGAGCGGTCGGGTTAAACTAAGCAATGCACTTCCCTCTGGGAAAATGGGAAATGAATTTAAAAATCAAATCACAGACAGTGATCCCTGCAACGAGCATATGAGACTACAGCACCAAGCAGCTTGTCAATTGATCCATCTTTTGTCCTGAGGGCCCTAAGGCAGAAACAGTTACAGACAGATTAAAATCTGCTTCACAGAACGATCACCAGAGGTATTTCCCCAGGAATCAGTATTAAGAACGTATCTAATTAGTACTTTCAGTCATGGTCTAGATGTAGCATTGTTGTCAGACTAAAACTTGCATAAACAGTCTCTTGGAATTAGGTGTGGAAAATATTCAATTCTAGTCAGACCTTAAAAGTGTCAGGCCACGAGGACCTATTGTTAAATCTTTCAAACTGCCCATTAGGAATGGTTTTATTTTGGCTTAACTTGTGGGTCAAGAATTACGGGATCTTTTAGACTTTTCCTTTTTGAGACCCTGCTCTCTTCCACCCTTGACGTATTCCTGGAAATTTTATCTGCTGACTTCCTGATAACAACCACTCAACAACTCTCCAATTTAACGGCATGAATATCAATTTCTCCTTCCGGTAAACAAATTATACCCCCCGCCCCACGTCCTCTAATTCCACTCTGACTTTTCACTTCTTCTCACCTGCCTATTAGTTCATCCGTGTCCCCGCTCCCCTTTCTCCTACAGTCCACTCTCCTCTCCTATCAGATTCTTTCTTCTCCTGCCCTTGACCTTTCCCACCCACATGGCTTCACCAATCACCTTCCAGCTAGCCTCTTTCCTCTCCCACAACCTTTCTATTCCTGCATCTTCCGCCTTCCTTTCCAGGCCCAAAGAAGGGTCTTGGCCCAAAATGTTAATTTACTCTTTTCCACAGATGCTGCATGACTTGCTGAGTTTCTCCAGTATTTTGTCTGTGTTGCTCTGGATTTCCAGCACCTGCAGAATTCCTTGTGAGTTACACAACACACATTAACATTTGTGTAGATGAGTTTTTTTATAGCTATATACACTCTGTAGCAATTCTCTTGCACCCGTACATCCAGAATCAGGTTTTTTTTCACAGTGACATATGTCATGAATTTGCTGTTTTGTAACTTATACTACAGTACAAGGCATGAAAATTACTCAAAGTTACAAAAAATAATGCAAAGGAAATAATGAGGGAATGTTGGTTCAGTTTGAGCTCCAGAAGACTATGGTGTTTAATGCTTGCCAGAAGGAGGCAGGAGGTGCACATCAGCACTCCTCTTGCACCGTTCTCTCTTGTTTGGTCTATTGCTTGCTTCCATCTGTACATCGCCCCTCAGGGGAAATAACTCGTGAAAAAAAATTCCCAACAAAGTATGAAAGAAATTTAGAAATAAGAATCCTCAAGTATAGGCCCACTGAGTGAGCTCCGATCACTGCCGGTGAGCTGATCAGCTCCAGGGAGACAAGTAAGCAGTGAGCTGACCACAGTGCAAATACAGAAACTGTGCAGACCTGCCTTATTCACAGTGTGCACCCAGAGCAGCAGGAATCCAAAATTATAGGATGCAATCTCATCCAGCCTTTCACACAGCAGTAATAGTACATTAATGGGTACCCAACTGTGAAAAAGTACAGAACTTGCCAAGGGGTTCAAGAATAAAAACTGCTTGGGGAGTGAGTTGCAGGCTGGAATCTGATGGAGGAGATTGGATGGTTAATACTGCATGTGTACGAAGGAGCATGTTATAGTCAAGAGGCTCATGGTTATACACAGAATGTCAGAGAACGTGACTGAGTTATAGGTTGGGGTGTGATGGATATACTTTTTCCAGGGCTCAAGGGGCTTATTACTAACCTCAGCTTTCTCCTACAGCTGCATGACCTTTACAAAGGGCCAGAGGTGTTTGTGACAAAGTTAAACTTTTAATGAATACTCCTTGCTCAGCTCCTTTTGTAAACAAGAACCAGCCTTCGGTTTTAATGTAAATTGCAAGCTTCAATCTGTTTGAAGTTAACAGGACATCTGGGCTGGCTGCTAGAAGATGTGGTTGGCAAAGTGAAGTGATCATGATACCTTCTGTCAGCATTAGACAAATGTGGGACAATGGGGTTTCATTAATTACCCTACATTATACCAGGCAACTTCAGCTAAATTATTTGCAGCATTGTCCTCAGAAACTTTATGACCATCTGCACAAATTTTTTTGTCCCAGCAAAGGTATCTGGAAAACATCACATGCAGATGATGTATCTAGTAAAATACAGTATAAATATTGGGAAAAATTGGGGACTGTTGGAAATAACAATGGCAATGCAGAAAGACAGTGACAGAACGAAGATCTAGCCTTCATTTTCTGTGACTGACAACTTGTTCGTCTTCAACTTGTTGCTATGTTCTTTTAGTTCATAAAGACAGTCCCTGTGCGTAGAAATCTTTTGTCGATCATAAATCTTCTGTAATTCAGAACATTTTATAAATTAAAAATCTTCTCTGAGTGCTAAATGTGTGTTAAGAATTATTTGCTTGAATTTAAATATGTATCATTAAAAATAAAACAAATTGTTTAAACTTGTAGGGTGGGGGGGGGGGAGTGGGGATCAACCACTGAAGAGTGGGTATTGGCAGCTAGACTTGGCCACAGAGGCTAGGCAGGGATATAAGCTAGTTCTTGAAGAGTAGGTGGTTACAGTACAACTTCTCCATAGTGACGGTAACTGTGGACATATCAGATAGGGCTTAAAGTCTTCTCTTGAGTTAAGGGCTTTTTAGGGAACTCAATCCCATCACAGGGGATATGATGTTTCCTGAAAAACTGGCATTTATTGGCCATGCATGACTACCCTGAAGCAGGGATCTTCTCAATGAAGAAATGTCCCAATCCACCCTTCATGCCAAGATGCATTTTCTCCATCACAGCCAACCAACAGTCCATTCCTGTTTACCTAATGAACTATTAACTCATTTTATTTTAACACATGTCAATGTGGAGATTCATCACAAATATCCCCCTTCATATTTGAAACCTCAACAGAAAGCTCAGTCCAATTATTAAAAGGGATTTTGAAGCCTTGGCAAGGATGCAGAGGGGTGTCCTGAAATGGGCCCAAGTTGTTCGGACTTTTTTGACAAGATGAAAGATGGGATTGTCCATGGAACTCAGATGACTTATAAATTATTCAATATGAAATTATGTATAAAGAGAAATTGTTCCGATTGGTAGTAACCAGGGGACAGCAGTTTTGGCATAAAAAGCCAAGATAGGGTGAGGGGGCAGCAGTAAGGAGAATATCATGATCTGGAATACACTGCTAGAAAGATGATTGAAGCAGATTCAGAACTTCATAAAATGGATTTGGATAAATCCACAAAGGAGTAGGCCACTTAGAGCATTATCAAGGACCCCCACCATACAGGCTATGCTCTCTTCTCACTGCTACCATCAGGAAGGAGGTACAGGAGCCTCAGGTTCCACACCACCAGGTTCAGGGACTACCATCAGACTCCTGAAACAGCATGGACAGCTTCACTCACCACGTCACTGAACTGATCACTGGACACAGCTTATGGACTGACTTTCAAGGACCCTACATCTCAAATTCTCCATATTATTTATTTACTTTTTGTATTAGCGTATTTTGTCTTCTTTTGCACATTGGCTGCTTGTAAATCCTTTTGTGTAGTTTTCATTGATTCTATTGTATTTCTTTGTTCTACTATGAATGCCTGCAAGCAAATGAATCTCAGGGTAGTATTTGGTGACATATACAGATTTACTTTGAACAGTCACCCTTTGTGCTCTGTGACTCTACAACTGTATGTCACATTATGGGTGGCCCAAGCCTCCTAAAGTCATGAGGCCAACTTATGCTTTTACTAGTCCCTATTACCGGGAAGTTTCCCAGCACCTCCCATTCAGGAGAGAGCAAAAAAGTGCCAATAATTTTACATGAACTGAAAGAGTGTGTTATTGCAGTGCACTGAGCAAATGGGAACATTAATTCCAGGGATCAAAAGGTGGTCAAATTTTAACACTGATATATGTTACTTGCTGCACTCAAATATAGCTTCTAAACCCATAGGAAGACTAGAGAAATGGAGATTGAGTTCTTTTGAACAGAGAATATTAAAGTAAGACTTGACAAAGGTGGTCAAAATTACCGAAGGTTTTGTTTGGTTCTTCAGTATTGCTATGTATGGATTCCTCAGTATATTACTTTCAGAAGGCCTTTGACAAAGTGCCACACATGAGGTGCTTATCAAGTTAAGAGCCTGTGGTATTACAGGAAAGGCACTGGCATGGTAAGACCATTGGCTGATTGGTAGGAGGCAGTGAATGGGAATAAAAGATCCATTTCTGGTTGGCTGACAATGACTAGTGGTGTTCTGCAGGGATCGATGTTGGGACCGCTTCTTTTTGTGCTGTATATCAATGATTTAAATGACTGAATAGATGGCTTTGTTGAAAAGTTTGTTACAAAGATTGGTGGAGGGGCAGGTAGTATTGAGGAAACAGGCTGGGTGAAGAAGGACTTAGATAGATAGGAGGATGGGTAAGAAAATGGCAAGTGAAATACAATGTTGGAAAATGCATGATCATGCACTTTGATAGTAGAAGTAAATGCGCAGATTATTTTGTAATCATGGAGAAAATCCAAAAATCTGAGATGCAAAGAAATTTGGAAGTCCTTGTGCAGAACACCATGAAGGTTAACTTGCAGGGAGAATCAGTGGTGAGGAAGGCAAATGCAATGTTAGCATTCATTTCAAGAGGGCCAGAATACCAGAGCAAGGTTGTGATGCTGAGGCTTTATAAGACACTGGTGAGGCCTCACCTTGAGTATTGTGAACAGTTTTGGGCCCCTCATCTTAGAAAAAATGTGCTGGCATTGGGGAGGGTTCAGAGGAGGTTCACAAGGATGATTCCAGGAATGAAAGGTTTATCATAAGAGGAACGTTTGATGGCTCTGGGTCTGTACTTGCTGGAATTTAGAAGGATGAGGGGGGATCTCATTGAAATCTTTTGAATATTGAAAGACCTAGACAGACTAGATGTGGAAAGAATGTTTCCCATGGTGGGCGAGTCTAGCACAAGAGGGCACTACCACAGAATAGAAGGGTGTCCATTTAAAACAGAGATGCAGAGAAACCTCTTGACCAGAGGGTGGTGAATCTATGGAATTTGTTACCACAGGCAGCTGTGGAGGCCAGGTAGTTGGCTGTATTTAAGGCAGAGTTTGGTAGGTTCTGATTGGACACGGCATCAAAGTTTACAGGGAGAAGGCCAGGGAGTGGGTCTGAGGAAAGGGAAACAGGATCAGCCATGATGGAATGACCTAATTCTGCTCCTGTGTCTTATGTTCTAATGGTTTTAGTTTGGAGGACCCGCTCTGACCCAGTGCAATTACAAATAAAGCACGGTGGCATCTCTACTTTATTAGGAATTTACGAAGATTTGGGATGACATCGAAAACTTTGACAAACTTCCATAGGTAAAATAAGTCAAAGTCTGCATGGTTTCCGTGAAAGGAAGTCTTGCCTGACACATCTACCAGAGTTCTTCGAGGAAGTAACATGCAGGGTGGACAAAGGAGAGGTAGTGGAAGTCATTTACTTAGATTTTCAGAAGGCATTTGATAAGGTGCCATACATGAAGTTGTTTAACAAGATAAAATCCTGTGGCGTTACAGGAAAGATACTGGCATGGATAGAGGAATGGCTGACAGGCAGCAAGTGAGGGCACCTTTTCTGGTTGGCTGCCAGTCACTAGTGATGTTCCTCAGGGATCAGTATTGGGACCACTACTTTTCACATTGTTTGTCAGTGACTTGGATAATGGGATTGATGGCTTTGTGGCAAAGTTTGAAGATGATATGAAGATAGGTGGAGAGGTAGGTAGTGCTGAGGAAGCAATGCGATTGCAGCAGGATGTAGACAAATTGGAAGAATGGGCGAAAAAGTGGCAGATCGAATACAGTGTTGGAAAATGTATCATAATGCATTTTGTTAAAAGGAACAATGGTGTAGACTATTATCTAAATGGGGAGAACATTCGAATGTCAGAGGTGCAAGAGGACTTAGGAGTCCTCATGCTAGACTACCAGAAGGTTAATTTACAGGTTGAGTCTGTGGTACAGAAGGCAAATGCAATGTTGGCATTTATTTCAGGGGGAATAGAATATAAAAGCAAGGAGATAATGCTGAGCCTTTATAAGACATTAGTCAGACCACTCTTTGAGTATTGTTAACAGTTTTGGATCCCATGTCTCAGAAAGGATTTGTTGTCATTGGAGAGAGCCTAGAGAAGGTTCACAAGGATGACTCCAGGAATGAAGGGGTTAACATATGAGGAGCATTTGGCAGCTTTGGGCCTGTACTCACTGGAATTTAGAAGAATGCATGGGGACCTCATTGAAACCTACTGAATGTTGAAAGGGCTAGATAGAGTGGATGTGGAGATATGTTTCTTCTGGTGGGGGTAGCCAGACCTAGAGGGCACAACCTCAAAATTGAGGGGCATCCTTTTCGAACAGAGGTAAGGAGGAACATTTTTTTTAGACAGAGAGTAGTGAGTCTGTTGAATGCTCTGCCACAGACTGTGGTGGAGGCCAAGTCCATGGGTATATTTAAGGCGGAAGTTGATAGTTCCCTGATCAGTCAGGGCATCAAAGGATATGGCAAGAAGATAGATGTATGGGGTTGAGTGGGATCAGCCATGTTGGAATGGTGGAGCAGACTCAATGGGCTGAATGGCCTGATTCTACTCCTATGTCTTATGGTCGTCATATGTGCAGTGGAGAGTATACTGACTGACTGTATGGAAGCACCAATGCCCCACCAAAAGCCTACAAAAAGTAGTCCATAAGGCACAGTCTATCATAGGTAAAGCCCTATTATTAAGCACATCTACATGAAACACTTTCACAGAAAAGCAACATCCATCATCAAGGACATGTTCTCTTCTCACTACTGCCATCAAGGAGGTAGAGGAGACACAGCACTCACACCACCAGATTCAAAAACGGTTATTACCGCAACCATCAGGCTCTTGAACCAAGGGGATAACTTCACACAGCACCACTTGCCCCATTATGGAAGTGTTCCCACAACCTATGGGCTCAACATTAAGGACTCTTCATCTCATGTTTCTGATATTTATTGCTCATTTATTTATTATTATTATTGTATTTGCACAGTTTATTTTCTTTTGCACACTGGCTGAATGCCCAACTTGGTGTGGCCTTTCATTGATTCTGTTATTGTTATTGTGAGACCATGGATCTGCGTCTTCACTCTCCAGGGTGCAGGCCTGGGCAAGGTTGTATGGAAGACCAGCAGTTGCCCATGCTGCAAGTCTCTACTCTCCACGACACCAATGTTGTCCAAGGGAAGGGTATTAGGACCTATACAGCTTGGCACCAGTGCCGTCGCAGAGCAATGTGTGATTAAGTACCTTGCTCAAGGACCCAACACATTCCCTCGGCTGGGGCTCGAACTCACGACCTTCAGGTCTCTAGTCCAATGTCTTAACCACTCGGCCACGTGCCCACACTATTATTGTATGGATTTATTGAGTATGCCCACACAAAGTGATATACCCACAAGAAAGTGAATCTGTGTTGTGTATGGAGACATATATGTACTTTGATAATAAATTTGCCTTGAACTTTGAACTTTAACCATTCTTTCCATGACACCTCCTCAGAGAAATTGTCTAATTAGTCCCAGTCTATTTTTGCACCCCTGGATCACAACTTGCTGCATAAAGTCCAGTAAAAATGAGTGAGATGGGTGTATCAGATAAGCTGCAGTCCCTGTACCGCAATATGTGCAAGGGTTGGGAACTAGGGATGGACGATAAATGCCAAACCTGACAGCAACCTCCAGAGTTGGTGAATTCAATATTTTAAAAACTGACAGTCTTTTTTGAGGAGCTGTTTATTAAATAAATCATTAGTTCATTTTCAAGCTCATGTACTTGAAGGCAAATTATTGACCTGTTTAGAAAATTAGCTGATTGTCAGAGAAAGTGGAGATAATAAGCAGACCCTCCAGAGTGTGATTAGTGGTGTCCCACAAAGATCTGAGCTGCGGTCACAATTATTCACCGTATTTATAAATAACTTAGCAAATCATGCTTCCAAGTTTGTCAATGACACAAAGATAGGTGACACTGTGAGCGGTGCAGAAGGAAATATTAAACTTTGAAGTGTTATTCATAGACGATGTAGGCAGACAATACTATAGAGGTTGATTGCTTTGTAGGCAAATGCAAGGTCATTCATGTGAACCTGCAAAGCACAAAACAAATGGTAAAGTTCTGAAAGACTCAGAGTTCATGAGCATTAATTATTAACATGTCACTGTTACAGCAGGAGCTAAAGGGCTACAGGATTACTGGTTTTTCTATTGAAATAATGTGAATGTGAGGGATACAATGGAGGTTACGGTTATACAGACTCCATTTCAACCAGACCCAGATTACCATCACAGCACCTTATTTTGTGTGTGGATGAAGCCTGGGATTCTCTTAATCAGGCAACAAACTGATGCTGCAAATTATACATTTCAAATTAACAATTAATGATCTCCTGTCAACTAAATGTATTAATGCTTTTCCCAGTGTACTTATGTTTTTGAAACTATCTGTTGTGGATGGCATGCAAAACATTGTTTGTCATTGTATCTCATTATGTGACAATAATAAGCCAATTACCGATTACAGTTCAGTGGACAGTGTGTGTGTGTGTGTGTGTGTGTGTGTGTGTGTGTGTGTGTGTGTGTGTGTGTGTGTGTGTGTGTGTGTGTGTGTGTGTCCATTTATTCCACATTTTCCCAGGTTAGGGATGTCCGAGCTCCAATTTTACTATTATGTGCATTTATCCTGGTTTATTCAATCAGGTCAGGCAGCATCTACGGGAGGGGAAGAAGCAGTTCATATTTCAGGCCAAGACCCTTCATCAGGACTGGAAAGGAAGGGGAAGAAACCAGAATAAGAAGCTGGTGGAGGTGGGGGAGGAAGGAGCACAAGGTGAAGAGGAAGGTGGGTGGATGTGGAAGGGGGATGCAGCGAGAAGCTGGGAGGTGATAGGTGGAAAAGGTAAAGAGCTGAAGAAGGAATCTGTTAGGAGTGGAGAGTGGGCCATGGAAGAATGGAAAGGAGGAGAGGTACCAGAGAGAAGTGATGGGCTGGTGTGGAGAAGGAAAGGAGCAAGAGGGAAGCCAGAACGAGAATAGAAAAGTGGGAGGGGACAAAATTACTGGAAGTTTGAGAAATCCATGTTCATGTCAACCATAGCCTCCTCCAGAGCCACGATGAGGCGGGGTGAGTTACACTTCATATTCTGTCTGGGTAGCCTCCAACCTAATAGCATGGGCTTTCCCTTTTCCATCTTCCCCTCCCCCACCCATTCACCTCCCCCTCACCTGCTTCACCTATTATCTGCCGGCTCGTGCTATCGCCCCTTTCACTCCCACCCCGATCCTTGTTCTGGCTTCTCCCGCTCTCTTTCCAGTCCTGATGAAGGGTCTCGGCCTGAAATGTCAACTCTTTATTCCCCTCCATAGATTCTGCCTGAGCTTCTGAGATCCTCTGGAATTTTGCGCGTTGATCTGGCAATCTCTGTGCCAATTTTATGCAAACCCTCTTTATAATCTTAAACCAGGTTATCCTATTACCTTCAGTCTTGGTATTCAGCCCTCTCAATCCTTGGCAAATCGTATCCTAAATTGTGTCCTAATTTTCTTTGCAGAGCTGTTCCACCAATCGCCATGCTGGTTTCCTAATCTAGAGGCATACTGTGATGCTACCATTCCCATTTATTGCTTCAGCTAGTGTGTAAAGTTAGCAGTAGAATTGATCTCAGAACTGCCAGAACTATAACTTAACATGGTCGTCTAATTTATTCTTGATATACAGAATGGTGATATACTTAGCTTGATTTATAGTCTCATTACAGTTTTCCATCTGATTGTAAAGTCATAAACCATGTGATTCAGCCAGCAACTAAAATATCTCCAGTGGTACAGTCGTCCTGTATTTCCCTCAGCTTTCAGAGATGCATCATACAGATAAGATCATCAATCCAGCTGTCCAATATCATTAAGAAGACACATTAAAAACCCAAAGTTGGGTTTCACAATATAGTACTAATATTTAATATGCTTTTAAACAACAGAAATACATTACAATTCAATCAAAATAATTCCCAGTGTTGTTCACATACATAGAAGCCCCATTTGCCACATGCTAGTAGTGCAATCACTCGAATCGAGTATGATGTTCTCCTCACGAGTTGTCTATTGGTGGGACCTCAAGTGGCTGATCCACGGCATGGAAGCTCACAGTGGGAGCTGAATTAGATGAAGCTGGGAAACTGGGTCCAGGATTGTGATGTTTGATTATTCCACCGCTACCTGACCCAGACACACACAGGATTTCCATAAGACTGTAAGACATCGGAGCACAAATGGGCCATTCAGCCCATTGAGCCTATTCCACTATAATATCATGGTTCATTTTTTATCCCTCTCAAACCCATTCTCCTGCCTTCTCACCGTAACCTTTGACGATCTGATTAATCAAGAACCTATCAACCTCTACTTTAAATATACCCAATAACTTGGCCTCCGCAGCCATCTGTGGCAATGAATTCCATAGATTCACTACCCTCTGGCTAAGAAATTCCTCCTCATTTCTATTCAAAGTTATATTCAAAATGATCTTTCTATTCTGAGGCCATTCCCCCTGGTCCTAGACTCTCACACTATAGGAAACATCCTCTCCATGTCCACCCTTTCTAGACCTGTCAATATTCCATGGGATTCAATGAGTACAGGCCCACAGCCATCAAACATTTCATTTCATTTTCAAAAAGTAACTGTGTGCTGTTGTAATCTTAACTAGGGAGACAGTTTCTTGGGTGGCTAACAACAATTCAAACCATGCAACACTAATTAAAGTCAAGCTTCCAACTCTTAAAAGAATGCTTTATAGCTAGAAAGATGGAAGTCATTCCACACTAACGGACTTTGTTAGAAGCCAGGGATGAACATGGAGACCCTGATTCTCCAACCAGGAGCCTTTTTTCCCCATTGGGTAGGTGGACTTTTCTACCTATAGAGGCTAAGGTCAGGGGGTGTGAGGAAAGCCCCAAGTCTCGGAACATTAGTTAAGAAGTAAAAGGTGGAGTAAAGCATTCAATCTCTATGCCTTCTCTGTAATCCAACAGGACCAAGACCCATCTCTTACTCCAGTGCTACATTCCTGTACTAACCTACAGCCCTTGATTTTCTTAAAGTCCAGCTCTAAACTATCCAAAAACATGTTACCTGATTGTTTCCTTGTTTCACTGTGGAATAGTGAGATAGTTAACCTTTCAGTCACATTGGTTTGCAGCCACGATTTTCTGAATTATGGAAGATAGAGCAAACACCAGAGTTGTTTAGGAAGGGAGCTGCAGCCAGGCTGATGAAGTTAGGGCTATGAACTATGTACTCGGGCATCCCACCTCTCCCGGAGGTTCTGGGAGTCTCCTGCATATTGATAGCAGCTCCCTGATGTCCACAAATTATATACAATATCCCGGAAATCAATCTTTTTTTGAGAGTGAGTGAGAGAGAGAGCGTGAGAGAGAGAGTGCGAGAGAGCACGCCATGGCAGAGTGCTCCAAAAAAAAGAAAATATAAAACGTACGTCACCCCAAACTACACTAAAGTGTACCCCTGACTAATAGGGGTCAAAATAATGACAGTGTTGCTCGCTGCACTGTTTGCAACAGTGACTTTTCTATTGCTCATGGTGGGTTAAGACTGTAAAAGACATGTTGAGGTGAGTTTAACAGGTGTCATTCGTTCATTAGCATAGCTAACATTATTTAAACTAGCTGGCCAGCTGCTAAGGAGCTACTCTGTTGCAGACATCCCACCTCTCCCGGAAGTTCTGGGAGTCTCCTGCAAATTGATGGTGCTACCTCCCTGAAATGAGTTTTTGCAGGATGGGATGTCTGATGTACTGTTGAAGGAGTCCACATTGCTCAATCCCCCCAGATAACTGAGAAACAGTGTAACTAAAGAATGTTTTATGCTCAATCCTTGATCATCTAGGAGAATATATTTCAAAAGTACAATCAAAGCCTGATAAACAAGACCCTGTGAACCTCACTGTCAATTGTCCTGATTGTGCATCATATGCTGAGAGATTTACACTGTTTCTCCAAGTTTGCCTGACAAGCCAATCTCCTCCAGCAGATTCAACATTCCATAGTCAGGATTCAAGATTATTTTAATGTCATTTCCTGTACATAAGTGTAAAGAAAACAAAATAATTGTTACTCCAGATCTGATGCAGCAGAAACACACACACACACATACACACTCTAAGGGACTAGGGATAAAGAATTCAACAAAAATAATTTTTAAAACACAAAAATATAAATACATGACAGCTTATTGACATAGCTTATATACATAGTGTCTATGAAGTGACACTAGGCACAAGGTGACTGACAGGAAATTATATAATGGTGGTGGGGTGGGTTAGTGGGTGGAGGTGTTGATCAGCCTTACTGTTTGGGGAAAGTACAGTAACTGCTTTTGAGTCTGGTGGTCGTGGTGTAGATGCTACGTAGCCTCCTCTTTGATGAGAGTGGAGCAAAGAGTCCATGAGCAGGGTGCGTGGAATCTTTCATGATGTTACTGGCTCTTCTTGACACCTTTCTGCATATGTCTTCGTGATGGCAGGAAGGCTTGCGCTGGTGATGTGTTGGACAAGTTTGACTACCTGTCGTGGAGCCTTCCTGTCCAGCACAGTGCAGATTCTGCACCATACAGTGATGCAGCTCGTTAGGATGCTCTCTACTGCGAGAATAGGTGTGCAATGTCCAGCTATGCAGCATAAAAGATAAGATCATTACTGTAATGGGGAATGAGATTGGCTCAGAATGTAGCACCAGCTTGGGCGGAGATAAGGACCCCTTGTTGAGATTAACAGTACATATTGTTCTATACCATAATATCACAAGGCCATAATTTATTGGAGCAAAATTAAGCTATTTGGCCCATCGAGTTTGCTGTCACATTTCATCGCGGCTGATCGATTTTCCCTCTCAGCCCCTATCTCCTGCCTTCTCCCGGCATTCATTTATGCCTTGACCAATCAAGAATCTATTAACCTCTGCCTTAAAAATACATAAAGACTTGGTCTTCACAGCCACCTGTGGTGATGAATTCCACAGATTCACCATTCCCTGGCTAAAGAAATTTGTCCTCACCTTCATTCTAGAAGGACATACTGTATCTCTATACTGAGGCTGTGTTCTCTGGTCTCAGACTGTCCCACCATAGGGAATATCCTCTCCGCACCCACTCTATTGACCTGTATTGTACAGCAGAGTGTAAAGCTGGAAATATTAAGGACTTGTGATACAAGCCCTACAATAATCATGTGATTTTAATTATTATATTGATTATTTATTTATTGAGATAAAGCACAGAATAGGCCACTCGAGCCCTTTAAGCTGTGTCACTCAGCAATCCGATTTAACCCTAGACAAATCAATAAAAGAACCTTGGGTGTGAAACTACTGCCCAAAATTAGCTAATATTTGCAATAGCATGAGAGTAGAGTTGGCCAAGGTAAACTGAATGAATGGATTAAAAGGAAAGATGGTTGATCAAGTGTGGCAGATACATAAAGCAATATTTAATAAATCTCAGCTGGCAGTATTAAGAGAAGGCCCAACTATTTACAAAATGCATTGATGACTTGGATAAAGGGACTGCGTGATAAGATTTGCTGAGAAACCAGAAATCCATGATTAGACACGTTGCTAAGAGGCTGCTCTAGTCTGAATAGGGATATAGATGGGTGAAGTATGTTGGTCAGAAAGAACTACAGTCAACAGATCAGTGATCTTGGATGAATCAAGGACAGTGGAAGCAGACAGACCAGTTGTCTTTGTTCTTGCCCTTTGCTTGGGCATGGAGGTACCATTTTGTGGAACTCTTTATGTCCTCCATTTTGTGAGCTAGTTGCTTGGCTTGATCAGTGTTTTAAAGTAGATGCAATGATACCTCAGGTAATCTGCTGGATAAGGATCATTTCCAAATAAGGAGTTATTTGCAAGATGTTCTTTGGTTAGATAATATAAGCAGGTTTGTGACTGTTGGGGTCCATGCCTGCCCTGCGTGACTCAAGCTGGTTGCTGATTGAGAACAAAGAGCCATAAATTACCAATTGTCATTTGCTGGGAAGAGGGCAATAAATGGATGCTGGCCTGGAGCAGAGCCAATCAAAAAATTTTAAAAAACAGGCACATGACCAATGGCCAATGACACTACAATGTAACATTTCACCTGGTAAGGAATGGATGTGAAAACAGAGGTCTTCAGCTACAAGTTAGCATGGACTCTGTAGGAGATTCACTATTGTGGATGCGGAGATCCAAAATGGGACTATGAGGAACAAACAGTTAGCAGAGACCCCTTTTAGCTAGTATCATCTTTTATATTATTGGAATGTTCATGCAAGGTCAGGAGAGCTTAATAGGTGTGAACACAGGTACTTGGTTGTGTAAGTTTACATGTTCTCCTGTTGAGACTATAAAAGGTACTTGCTGGTAATTATAGATTCTCTCCAATCATTATTAAAAGGGGCAAGTCTTGTAACAAGTAGATAAGAGTATGATGCGGGAGTGAGAGATTTTAGAAGAGTACAGTACAGGGACAGGCCATTCAGCCCTCAATGTGGTGCCAAACCATCCAGACACTAATCTTCCTATCTACACCATGTCCATATCTCTTCATCTTCCTTACTCCCCTGTGCCTCTGTTCACTACCTATGCCTCTCAATCTTGTAAACCTCTATCAGATCTCCCCTTGCAGTGTACTGTCTCCTTGCAATTTTCCTTTCAAGGTGTAACATCACACATTTATTTGGGTTAAACTCCATCTGCCATTTTTCAGCCCATATCTGCAACCAATCTATATCATGCTGTATTCTTTGCCAGTCATCTACACTAACCACAACACCAGCAACTTGGCATCATCTACTTGTTTACTAACCCACCATTTACATTTTCATCCAGGTCATTAACAGCAGAGGTCCCAGCACAGGCCCCTGCAGGACTCCACTAATTACAGACCTCCAGCATGAATAAGTCCCTTCAATCACTAGCTTCTGTCTTCAATGCACAAGCCAGTTCTGAGTCCAAAGAGTCAATTCACCACAGATCACATGCATCTTAACCTTCTGGATTAGCCTCCTATGAGAGATTTTGTTAAGCACCTCACTAAAATCCATGTAGACAACATCCACTGCTCTACCCTCATCCATCTCTCTTGTCACCTTGACAAAAACACGCATTCAAGTTTGTAAGGCATGACTTGCCAGACACAAAACCATGCTGACTCTATCTAATTAGGCCATGAGTTTCCCAATACTCATATATCCTACCCCTAAGAATTTTCTCTGGCAATTTCCCTACAACTGTCAAGTGACTCACCAGTCTGTAGTTCCCAGGTGTTGTCCAGGGCAACTGAGGAGAACCCAAGTGCAGGACACCAGCATGTCAACTGAGTTGAGGATGCTGGCGTAGACGTGAACATAGAACAGCAAATCAGAGGAATCTTGACAAGGAGACAGGATCTACAGGGACTATCTTGAAACTAGAGCAGAACTTGGAACTAAACTTAGAACTAACGGTTCTAAGTGGACAAGAGAATAAGGTATCACACGAGAATAAACCAACAAACTGGCAACCTGTGGTAGAGAAGCCATCGTACTTATTTCACAGTCTCTGATGAAAACCAGGTGTACTGTAATTAGGTAAACTAGCAGCAACTGGAAATCTAATGACTGAAATTAAGGTATGATCAGGGAGAAGGGAGCTTTAAAGGGGAACAGCCAAATGGAACCATGACACCAGGATTTTCACTTTTCCCTTCTTAAACAGAGGTACAACATTACCCTTTCGCCAATCCCCCAAGACCTCGCCTGTGGCTAGAGATGACATGAAGATACTGGTCAAGGGCACAGCAATCTTGTCTCTTGCGTCTTTCATTAACCTGGGTAAATTCCATTGGGCCCTGGGTCTTATCCACCTTAATACTAGTTAGGAGACCCAACACCTCCTCCTCTTTGTTCTCTAAATGCCTTAACTAATGAGTTCAGGAGAATGAGGGGGTGGGGATCTCATAGAAACATTCTGAATGTTAAAAGGCCTGAAAAGATTAGAGATGGCAAAGTTAGTTCCCATGATAGGGGAGTCTAGGACAAGAGGGCTCGACTTCAGGATTGAAGGACATCCATTTAGAACAGTGGTGCGGAGAAATTACTTTAGTCAGAGGGTGGTAAATCTGTGGAATTTGTTGCCATGAGTAGCTGTGGAGGCCAAGTCATTGGGTGAACTTATGGCAGAGAGAGATAGGTTCTTGATTAGCCAGGGCATCAAAGGTTATGGGGAGAAGGCAGGGGAGTGGGGATGACTGGAAGAATTGGATCAGCCCATGATTGAATGGTGTAGCAGACTCAATGGGCCGAATGGCATACTTCTGCTTCTATATCTTATGGTCTAACATATTTATACATTCAGCTGATCTCCTAGTCCTCTATTTGCTTTTCAGTGGTAAATACTGAAGTGAAGTAGTCATGAAGGACCACACTCACATTTTCTGCACCCAAGCAACTATTCCCCCCCCCCCCTTTATCCTTGGGTGGTCCCACCCTCTCCCTAGTTATCCTTTGTAAAGAAGAATAAAAAGACATCATGATTTAAGCAGAGTGAAGCGATAGAATGGTTTGATAGGAAGGGATCAGGGGAATTAACACATGAAGCACAGACACTGAGGCTGTCTACAAGAAGGGTCAGTGACATCTCTATTTCCTGAGGAGACTGAGGTCCTTTAACATCTGCCGGACAATGTTGAGGATGTTCTACGAGTCTGTGGTGGCCTGTGCGATCATATTTGTTGTTGTGTGCTGGGGCAGCAGGCTGAGGGTAGCAGACACCAACAGTATCAACAAACTCATTCATAAGGCCAGTGATGTTGTAGGGATGGAACTGGACTCTCTGACGGTGGTGTCTGAAAAGAGGATGCTGTCCAAGTTGCACGCCATCTTGGACAATGTCTCCCATCCACTACATAATGTACTGGGTGGGCACAGGAGTACATTCAGCCAGAGACTCATTCCACCGAGATGCAACACAGAGTGTCATAGGAAGTCATTCCTGCCTGTGGCCCTCAAACTTTACAACTCCTCCCTTGGAGGGTCAGACACCCTGAGCCAGTAGGCTGGTCCTGGACTTATTTTCTGGCATAATTTACATATTACTATTTAACTATTTATGGTTTTATTACTATTTAATTATTTATGGTGCAACTGTAACGAAAACCAGTTTCCCACAGGATCAATAAAGTATGACTATGACTATGTTAGCATGCAGGTAGAGCAAGAAATGAGAAGACTGGTCTAGGGTTGCCTTAACTGCAAGCAGAATGCAGCAGAGAAATATTGCTGCAACTCTATCAGATATTGGTAAGACTACATCTGGAGCACTGCATCTGCTCTCTATACATAGGGAAGGAGATGATTACAGAACACACTGATTCCTGGGATAAAAGGGTCCACTTATTAGGAAAGATTGGAGCAGTAATAAGGAACGAAAGGCAATTCTATTGAAACGTATCAGATGAACAGGGTAAATGCTGTTGTAATGTTTTTATGAGTGGAATTTCCAGAAGTAGATGCACTTTGTTGTGCATGGTCTCCTTGGTGTATGTCTAACACAGCTCTGGTAAAGGAGATAATTGCATGGTCTTCAATTTTTTATATGGAACAAGGAAGAATTTCCTCTCTGATGGTTATGAACTTACAGAATCTGCTACCTCAGTCAGCTGTGTGTGCAGCAACTAAGTATGTTCAAGGAGGCAGTTGACAGATATTTAATCTATAAAAGAGTACTGGGAGACAGAGTGGGGAAGTGATGTTAAAACTGAGACTGAGCTTGGCTACTCGTAGTCTTGACTTCACAGGCTTCAGAGAAAAAGCGAAGGAATTTCTAGGCCACAAGTTGCTGGTTCGACGGACTTTAAACAACACTTTAATATTACAGGCCATCCATTCAGGAGTGAAATGAGGAAATACTGTTTCATTCGGGTGTGTTGGAACTTTAGAGCCATGCTCTCCACAGAATATGAGTGCTGAAGGCTTTCAAAAACACTGAGACTGACAGATTTTTGTCTGGTCATTGCATCAGGGAATATGGAGGGAAAGAAACAACATGAACTTGTATTAGAGACCAACCAGAGAAAAAAAATCAGGTACATACTGCCTTCTGCAACCTCAGGATAAACAAAAGCGTTTATGCAGATAATCAAAGTGCAGTCACTGCCGTGATGCAGAAAATTTGCAAACAGCGCAGTACCGTAAATACAGATCTGATAATGGTGATCTGTTTGCTGACATGGACTGACAAATGGATAATACTCAAGGAACAAGGAAAACCACTCAACTGTACTTCAGAATAGTGGTGCAGGATTTTTTTTTGTATGGCCACAGTAATACTGTATCTCAGCTGAAAGCTGACACGTCTGAGAATGGAGCATCCCTTGGTTCCAAGGAAGAGTTAACGCTAATCTCCAGAGGGCCACTTGAACCCACAACCTCCTGACTACACACTGAGCCAAGGTGAACCAGTACGGCAGGGTGCCCTCCAGGAGCTTGCCTGCCTCTTTCCATTTCTGAGCTTCCGAGAGATTTCAGTGCCGACAGGTTGAATAAATGGAGGTAGGACACCGACGGGAAATAAAGATCATTGCCCGGGTTAAATAGATGATGAGGTTAACGTTGCACTCAACAAAGTGCTGACTGCAAGCTAGCGTGACTTACAGGCTGACAGCGTCGCTGCTCCGTGCTGTAATAAGAAACGGACAAAACAATCAGGTAATGTATACACCCGGGGGCACCTGCAGACAAGTCCTGCTCACACTGCAGTTATGCAAGGATCAAATGTCTCCACAGGGTATAGAAGCTGGACATTAATAAATGTTAATTGCTTTAGTAATAGTTTGAAATGATCTGCTTTGTTGAATTCAAACAGAGCGAGGTTGAATTTACCAAAGCGTGGAGCTGATTTTCTGTTGCCACCGTGTTCTGAGGCTGAAGTTCTTGGGGCTGTGAAGTACAGTAATTTATCGTGCCACCCCTTTACCCAGTCCACTGTGGGGAGAGTTGGCGATGGAGAGGTGTAATGTAGTGAGGAAAGTGAAGGTGACACACGAGTCAGAGGATTTACACGTTCATCAGGAGCAGGAGTTAGAACCATAGAACATGACAGCACAGAAACAGGCCTTTTGGCTCTTCTTGGCTGCGCCGAACCATTTTTCTGCCTAGTCCCACTGACCTGTACCTGGACCATATCCCTCCATACACCTCTCATCCATGTACCTGTCCAAGTTTTTCTTAAATGTTAAAAGTGAGCCCGCATTTACCACTTCATCTGGCAGCTTATTCCACACTCCCACCACTCTCTGTGTGAAGAAGCCCCCCCCTAATGTTCCCTTTAAACTTTCCCCCCTTCACCCTTAACCCATGTCCTCTGGTTTTTCTCTCCCCTAGCCTCAGTGGAAAATGCTTGCTTGTATTCACTCTATTTATACCCATCATAATTTTATATACCTCTGTCAAATCTCCCCTTATTCTTCTATTCTCCAGGGAATAAAGTCCTAACCTATTCAACCTTTCTCTGTAACTCAGTTTCTCAAGTCCCGGCAACATCCTTGTAAACCTTCTCTGCACTCTTTCAACTTTATTAATATCCTTCCTGTAACTTGGTGACCAAAACTGCACACAATACTCCAAGTTTGGCCTCATCAATGCCTTATACAACCTTATCATAACATTCCAGCTCTTATACTCTAATGAGTATTGAGTACCTTGATTTATAAAGGCCAATGTACCAAAAGCTCTCCTTACGACCCCATCTACCTGTGACGCCACTTTTAGGGAATTTTGTATCTGTATTCCCAGATCCCTCTGTTCTACTGCACTCCTCAGTGCCCTACTATTTACCTTGTATGTTCTACCTTGGTTTGTCCTTCCAAAGTGCAATACTTCACACTTGTCTGTATTAAACTCCATCTGCCATTTTTCAGCCCATTTTTCCAGGTGGTCCAAATCCCTCTACAAGCTTTGAAAACCTTCCTCACTGTCCACTACACCTCCAAACTTTGTATCATCAGCAAATTTTCTGATCCAATTTACCACATTATCATCCAGATCATTGATATAGATGGCAAATAACAATAGACCCAGCCCTGATCCCTGTGGCACACCACTAGTCACAGGCCTCCACACTGAGAAGCAATTCTCTACTACCACTCTTTGGCTTCTTCCATTGAGCCAATGTCTAATCCAATTTACCACCTCTCCATGTATACCTAACTAACCTCCCATGCGGGACCTTGTCAAAGGCCTTACTGAAGTCCATGTAGACAACATCCACTGCCTTCCCTTCATCCACTTTCCTGGTAACCTCCTCGAAAAACTCTAATAGATTGGTTAAACATGACCTACCACACACAAAGCCATGATGACTCTCCCTAATAAGTCCCTGTTTATCCAAATGCTTGTAGATTCTGTCTCTTAGTACTCCCTCCAATAACTTACCCACTACCAACATCAAACTTACCAGCCTATAATTTCCTGGATTACTTTTAAAGCCTTTTTTAAATAACGGAACAACATGAGCTATCCTCCAATCCTCCAGCACCTCACCCGTAGATACCGACATTTTAAATATATCTGCCAGGGCCCCTGCAATTTCAACACTAGTATCCTTCAAGGTCCGAGGGAATACCCTGTCAGGTCCTGCAGATTTATCTACTCTGATTTGCCTCTAGATAGCAAGCACCTTCTCCTCCTCAATCTGTGACCTCACTACTTGTTTGCCTTATTTCCATTGAATCCATGCCAATTTCCTTAGTAAATACAGATGCAAAAAAACCATTTAAGATCTCCCCCATTTCTTTAGGTTCCATGCATAGCCGACCACACTGATCTTCAAGAGGACCAGTTTTATCCCTTGCTATCCTTTTGCTCTTAATATACCTGTAGAAGCTCTTTGGATTATCCTTCACCTTGACTGCCAAAGCAACCTCATGTCTTCTTTTAGCCCTCCTGATTTCTTTCATAAGTATTTTTTTGCACTTTTTATACTCCTCAAGCACCTTATTGGCTCCCTGTTTCCTATACATGTCATACATCTCTCTCTTCTTCTTTATCAGAGTTCCAATATCCCTTGAGAATCAAGATTCCTTATTCTTATTCACTTTGCCTTCAAGCAGCATCATTGTAGACTCATCACACCCTGGACATCACCTGTTCCAAACTCCTTCCTTCTGGTAGGTGCTTTAGATCACTGTATGCCAGGACAAATAGGTACAAGAACATACATCAAAGTTGCTGGTGAATGCAGCAGGCCAGGCAGCATCTATAGGAAGAGGCGCAGTCGATGTTTCAGGCCGAGACCCTTCCTCAGGACTAACTGAAGGAAGAGTGAGTAAGGGATTTGAAAGCTGGAGGGGGAGGGGGAGATGCAAAATGATAGGAGAAGACAGGAGGGGGAGGGATGGAGCCGAGAGCTGGACAGGTGATAGGCAGAAGGGGATACGAGAGGATCATGGGACAGGAGGTCCGGGAAGAAAGACGGGGGGGGGGTGACCCAGAGGATGGGCAAGAGGTATATTCAGAGGGACAGAGGGAGAAAAAGGAGAGTGAGAGAAAGAATGTGTGCATTAAAAAGAGTAACAGATGGGGTACGAGGGGGAGGTGGGGCCTAGCGGAAGTTAGAGAAGTCAATGTTCATGCCATCAGGTTGGAGGCTACCCAGACGGAATATAAGGTGTTGTTCCTCCAACCTGAGTGTGGCTTCATCTTTACAGTAGAGGAGGCCGTGGATAGACATGTCAGAATGGGAATGGGATGTGGAATTAAAATGTGTGGCCACTGGGAGATCCTGCTTTCTCTGGCGGACAGAGCGTAGATGTTCAGCAAAGCGGTCTCCCAGTCTGCGTCGGGTCTCACCAATATATAAAAGGCCACATCGGGAGCACCGGACGCAGTATATCACCCCAGTCGACTCACAGGTGAAGTGATGCCTCACCTGGAAGGACTGTTTGGGGCCCTGAATGGTGGTAAGGGAGGAAGTGTAAGGGCATGTGTAGCACTTGTTCCGCTTACACGGATAAGTGCCAGCAGGGAGATCAGTGGGGAGGGATGGGGGGGACGAATGGACAAGGGAGTTGTGTAGGGAGCGATCCCTGCGGAATGCAGAGAGAGGCAGGGAGGGAAAGATATGCTTAGTGGTGGGATCCCGTTGGAGGTGGCGGAAGTTACGGAGAATAATATGTTGGACCCGGAGGCTGGTGGGGTGGTAGGTGAGGACCAGGGGAACCCTATTCCTAGTGGGGTGGTGGGAGGATGGAGTGAGAGCAGATGTACGTGAAATGGGGGAGATGCGTTTAAGAGCAGAGTTGATAGTGGAGGAAGGGAAGCCCCTTTCTTTAAAAAATGAAGACATTTCCCTCGTCGAGAAATAGGACGAGGGAAATGTCTTCATTTTTTAAAGAAAGGGGCTTCCCTTCCTCCACTATCAACTCTGCTCTTAAACGCATCTCCCCCATTTCACGTACATCTGCTCTCACTCCATCCTCCCACCACCCCACTAGGAATAGGGTTCCCCTGGTCCTCACCTACCACCCCACCAGCCTCCGGGTCCAACATATTATTCTCCGTAACTTCCGCCACCTCCAACGGGATCCCACCACTAAGCATATCTTTCCCTCCCCGCCTCTCTCTGCATTCCGCAGGGATCGCTCCCTACACAACTCCCTTGTCCATTCGTCCCCCCCATCCCTCCCCACTGATCTCCCTGCTGGCACTTATCCGTGTAAGCGGAACAAGTGCTACACATGCCCTTACACTTCCTCCCTTACCACCATTCAGGGCCCCAAACAGTCCTTCCAGGTGAGGCATCACTTCACCTGTGAGTCGACTGGGGTGATATACTGCGTCCGGTGCTCCCGATGTGGCCTTTTATATATTGGTGAGACCCGACGCAGACTGGGAGACCGCTTTGCTGAACATCTACGCTCTGTCCGCCAGAGAAAGCAGGATCTCCCAGTGGCCACACATTTTAATTCCACATCCCATTCCCATTCTGACATGTCTATCCACGGCCTCCTCTACTGTAAAGATGAAGCCACACTCACGTTGGAGGAACAACACCTTATATTCCGTCTGGGTAGCCTCCAACCTGATGGCATGAACATTGACTTCTCTAACTTCCGCTAGGCCCCACCTCCCCCTCGTACCCCATCTGTTACTCATTTTTATGCACACATTCTTTCTCTCACTCTCCTTTATCTCCCTCTGTCCCTCTGAATATACCTCTTGCCCGTTCTCTGGGTCACCCCCCCCCCGTCTTTCTTCCCGGACCTCCTGTCCCATGATCCTCTCGTATCCCCTTTTGCCTATCACCTGTCCAGCTCTCGGCTCCATCCCTCCCCCTCCTGTCTTCTCCTATCATTTTGCATCTCCCCCTCCCCCTCCAGCTTTCAAATCCCTTACTCACTCTTCCTTCAGTTAGTCCTGATGAAGGGTCTCGGCCTGAAACGTCGACTGCACCTCTTCCTATAGATGCTGCCTGGCCTGCTGCGTTCACCAGCAACTTTGATGTATGTTGCTTGAATTTCCAGCATCTGCAGAATTCCTGTTGTTTAGGTACAAGAACAGTTTCTTTCCGTATGCCATCAGTCTTATGAACACTTGAACTTTAGTCTATTATAAACCAAGTCCACCTGTACATACACAGGTATACCTCACTGTATATAGTTCACGATTATTTGCACTATTGTTTTATTTGCTTTTTGATTCTGTACAGTGAGAGCTCAGGGAAACCGGCTTCAAATTCCCTGTATGTGTCCACATACTTGGCAATAATAAAGGATTTTGATTCTGATCTTGACAGGAACGTACAAACTCTGCACTCTCAAAATTTCTCCTTTGCAGGCCTCCCACTTACCAGTCACATCCTTGTCAGAGAACAACCTGTCCCCATCCACGCTTTTTAGATCCTTTCTCATTTCTTCAAATTTGGCCTTTTTCTAGTTTAGAACCTCAACCCAAGGACCAGATCTATCTTTATCCATGATCAAGTTGAAGCTAATGGTGTAATGATCACTGGAACCAAAGTGTTTCCCTACACACTTCCGTCACCTGTCCTAACTCGTTTCCTAATAGGAGATCTAATCTCTCTAGTTGGTACCTCTATATATTGATTTAGAAAACTTTCCTGAACACATTTTACAAACTCTAACTCGTCTAGACCTTTAACAGTATGGGAATCCCAATCAATATGTGGAAAATTAAAATCCCCTATCACAACTTTATGTTTCCTGCAGTTGTCTGCTATCTCTCTGCAGATTTGCTCCTCCAATTCTCGCTGACTATTGGGTGGTTTATAATACAACCCCATTAATGTGGTCATACCTTTCCTGTTTCTCAGCTCTACCCATATGGCCTCGGTAGACAAGCCCTCTAATCTATCCTGCCTGAGCACTGCTGTAATATTTTCCCTGACCAGCAATGCCACCCCCCACCAAACCCTTCATTCCTCTGCATCTACCACGTCTGAAACATCGGAACCCTGGAACATTAAGCTGCCAGTCCTGCCCCTCCTGTAGCCAAATTTCACTAACAGCTATAATGTCGTAATTCCATGTGTCAATCCACGCCCGCAGCTCATCAGCCTTCCCCACAATACTCCTTGCATTGAAATCGACACACCTCAGAAGATTATTACCACCACGCACAACCTTTCTATTTGTAACTTTGCATGAACTCTAACATCATTTATTTTCACCCCCGCTCCGCTATCTGCTCTGGCACTCTGGTTCCCATCCCCCTGCAAATCAAGTTTAAACCCTCCCCAATAGCACTAACAAACCTCCCTGCAAGGATATTGGTCCCCTTGTAGTTCAGGTGTAACCCGTCTCACCTGTAAAGGTCCCACCTGCCCCACAAGAGGTCCCAATGATCCTGAAATCTGAAACTATTTGGCCCATTGAGCCTGCTCCACCAGCCTCTTGGCTGATTTATTTTCCCTATCAACCCCATTCTCCTGCCTTCTCCCCATAACTTTTGATGCCCTGTCTAATCAAGGACCTATCAATCTCCACTTTAAATGTACACAATAACTTGGCCTGCTGAGCAGTCTGTGGCAATGAATGCCACATATTCACCACCCTCCGACTGGCTAAAGAAATTCCCCTTCATCTCTGTTCGAAAGGGACCACCTTCTATTCTGAGGTGGGGCCCTCTGCTACAACTTTCAGGAGAAGAAAGAGGTACAGTGCCAGTGAAGATGCTGAAAAAAAATTTGGAGCTGAGATCCACTGTGACAGAAGTGGTTTTTGGCATTTGAGGTTCAGCGTACAGAAAGTGCAAGATCAGGAGTACCTCCAAGATCTCAGTTTTGCTGGGTTCGAAGAAGCTTAGAGATTGTAACAGGCAAGCCCAGAGAGGTTTGACTGCTGAGATATTTTACATAGAGGTATTAATGGTCCAGAAGCTAGTTTCGATCAAAGAACACACTAGAATGTAGATGAAGGAATGGCACAAATTAGAAGACAGTGGTGGACTTGTGGTTGAACTGGATTTTATGGGGAGTGGTTGGTGAAAACACCAGCTTCTGGGGAAAATGTGGATAATCTCAGCTAGTTGAGTAATCCAAGAACAGAGTACATATTGTTATCAGTTGAATTCAAGAATTATTCCCATTGCCTTTAGCCATAAGGGTGCTCTTGGTTTCAGAGATTAGAATGTGTAAGAAAAGGGAGGAAGACTTTGATTTCATTCCTTTTATTCTTTTGAAAAATCTTCAAAGTATCTTGTGCCTAAGATTCCCATGTTTCTGGGGCATGGCGCATTTTGATGAAGACAGTAGAACGATACGGACAAGACACCACAATGAGCAAAGGTAAACTAAATGAAGTAAAACACTTTGACAAAGGAAAAGGAATTCAAAAATTATGGATGAAATGTTCAACGTTAGATTGTGAAAGTAGCAATGAATATAAAGACAAGGGAGTGTTCAATTTGCGCAGAGTTATATTCAATCACAATCCCCACCCTCACAAACACCACACTTACAACAGCCAAATTCACAACTCCCAAACACACAATACCCACACTCACAATCCCCAAAATCACAATCCCCACACTCACAATCCTCAAACTCACAATCCCCAAACTCACAACCTCCACACTCACAATCCCCACACTCAAAAGGCATGTTTCAGAACTGTTCAGCATGGGTATAGCTAGGATCTATTGAGACTGAGAAATGTTGAAAGACTTGTGTAGGAAACCATTATGTCACTGCATCACCGAATAACCAGGCCTAACAGGAGGCTACTACATATATTTCTTGTCTACGACATATATTTCTGATTCTGTATCTATTCAACCTCTCCGAAAGAACTGTTATTTAGTCCCACCTTGTAGCAGAAATCACTACCCTGAAAGCATAGGGAAGAATTGACACGAAGGGCAGGACTTTTTTTGGCCGACGATAACGGTGCCAAATAATGAGCAACACCAGCATAGGAATAATGGGCTGAACACCTTATTCAGTGCTTCGTTTTCTATGACTTGGTTTCTGCTTGATAGGCAGCGTGATAATTGCACAAAGAAAGTGCTGTTAGATTCAGACTGTGAGCAAAGAGCTGGAGGACAGAGCTTCAGAATTAACAAGCTTCAAGCAAGTCTGCAGATTAAGAGAATGCTTTTCCCCACAGACTGATGAATCTGCAGAGCAGACACTCAGCAAAGCAATGCGTCCTTCAGAGAAGAGTTAGATAGATATACTGAAGCTAATGAAGTGTGAAGGTTACAGTGATCCTTACAGAACTATGAATAGATACAGAACCAGGAATATGTGTAAAACTGAGAATAGGGCCAGGAAGACACAAAGAGCCGGAGGTATTACACGTATAGGACACAGGTATAAATCCAAAGTAAACAGAACTAAGGGAAAAACAAAAATGTATTAAACTGGGGTAGAATGGGGAAAGAATTAAGAATACACGTAGAAGTAGGCCAAACTAGAAATATTTGTACTTCTAGGAAAAGAACCATGGATATGTACAGAATTAGAGCTAGGAAAAGGAATGCAGTTAATACCAGGCCAAGGAACAGAAGCATCAATTTGGTGAGTTGTTAAGAATTACAAGGCAGAACTACATCAAGAACAGCAATAAAATTAAGGATGCATTGAAAACCCAGAATTGAAATAGAATGAAGGTTTTATATAATCTTTGTATGGAATTATGAATTGTAGGACGTATACGAAGAAATCAAAAGCAGTGCCATTGATGCACAAAGGACTGCATATAAAAATAACATAAGGAACACTAGGAACCAATCACAACCCATTGAAACATATAGATTCCAAGATATGCATGGATAGATTCAGGAATATGAGATAGAACTAGAGATAGTCATTCAGTTGAAAATAAAACGAGGGGTGCATTTGAAACCAGGAGTGTATAGTAACTAGTTAGGAATAGGGCAGACAGTAGAATCAGGGGTAATACCAGAACTGAAGAGTTCCAAAATTCCAGGAGTTTTCGCTCACAAAACTTCATTAATTTCACTTTTGCAATTTTCAGAACTAAACTCAGATGAGAATCAGGTTTATTCTCACAGACACGACTATCATGTTGTGAAATTTGTTGTTTTGTGGCGGCAATATGATGTGATACATAAAAAATATTACAGCTTACAATAAAAAATATAAAAATAGATAGATATTGTGGAAATGACTGTAAGTTACAATAAGAAATATATCAAATATAAATAAGGCATGCAAAAAATGATTTTGCATTCATGAATTCACGGACCATAAAAAATTGCACTGGTGAAGGGGTAGAATCTGTTCCTAAAACGTCGAATATCTGCCTTCAGGCTCCTGTGAACTCTCCGGAAAGGTAGTAATGGGAAGAGGACATGTCTCAGATGGTGAAGGTCCTTAATGATGTTTTTTCAACTGACCTCTGACCTCTGCATCTTTTGCGTCTTACAAAACATAGAGTTTACTCTACACAGGCTGAAAAGCTCTTACAGTCCAGGCATTCTGCATTAATCAACACATTGCCGTTAAATCTAACAAATCCTTTCATTATATTTCCAAGGCCACACCAGTGATCATTCTTTGGAGACACTTCAATTGCTACAAATCTTTGGGTTGTGCTGAGGTCATGATAAGTGGAAAATTATTGGTGTCTCTGAGACAGGGAAATGATGATTGGGTACAGGAACCGTCATGTACAAAGGCTGTTCAAAGTCTAGTCAAGAAGAAAAGAAAAGCTTATGAAAGGTTCAGAAATATAGGTAATGCTAGAGATCTAGAAAATTATTAGGCTAGCAGGAAGGAGCTTAAGAATGAAATTAGGAGAGCCAGAAGGGGCAATGAGAAGACCTTGGCAAGCAGGATTTAGGAAAACCTCAAGGCATTCTACAAGTATGTGAAGAGCAAGAGGATAAAATGTGAAAGAATAGGACCAATCAAGTGTGACAGTGGAAAGTGTGTATGGAACCGGAGGAGATTGCAGAGGTACTTAATGAGTACTTTGCTTCAGTATTCACCACAGAAAGGATCTTGGTGATTGTAGTGATGACTTGCAGCAGACTGAAAAGCTTGAGCCTGTAGATATTAAGAAAGAGGATGTGCTGGAGCTTTTGGAAAGCATCAAGTTGGATAAGTCACCGGGACCGGATGAGATGTACCCCAGGCTACTGTGGGAGAAGAGGGAGGAGATTGCTGAGCCTCTGGCGATGATCTTTGCATTATCAATGGGGACGGGAGAGGTTCTGGAGGATTGGAGGGTTGCGGATGTTGTTCCATTATTCAAGAAGTGCACAAACACCTATCATCTCTGGGAGAGAAGTCACATGCTTCTTCGTAAGCTATCATGAAGGGGACCAGGATGGCAATGCTTGGTTGTTGGTAGATAGGGTTAATACCCGACTTTCAAGAGCACTTGTGAGTGATGTTCCGGCTGGACATAGTCCTCAAACTGCTGGAGAATGGTGCAGAAAGAACAGGTGCTGTTTTCTCCCGGTAGGGACTAGTTTTTAGTTCCAAGTGCTCTTGCCACATTTTGTCACCCTGCAACCTTATCCTTCAATCTCATTGAATTAGGGAGGACAGCATGTGTATAAATGTCTCTCTCCAGCAGACTTCATCATGATCATCATGACTCCAGTATTTCTACTATTTTTTAATGTTTCTTAATTGTACATATGATGTTTTTGTGTTCTATCACTGAGCAGCAGTGAACCATCTGATTGGCCTATCAGAGTTCTCTTTGGGAACTAGTTGACTTGATCAGCATTTCTGATCTGGCTATTGTTCAAGATTGCACGTAATAAAAAAAAAGGGAGTAGAGATAGCCCAGGAAATTATAGACCAGTGAGCCTTACTTCAGTGGTTAGTAAGTTGATGGAGAAGATCCTGAGAGGCAGGATTTATGAACATTTGGAGAGGCATAATATGATTAGGAATAGTCAGCATGGCTTTGTCAAAGACAGGTCGTGCCTTACAAGCCTGATTGAATTTTTTGAAGATGTGACTAAACTCATTGATGAAGGTAGAGCAGTAGATGTAGTGTATATGGATTTCAGCAAGGCATTTGATAAGGTACCCCATGTAAGGCTTATTGAGAAAGTAAGGAGGCATGGAATCCAAGGGGATCTTGCTTTGTGGATCCAGAATTGGCTTGCCAACAGAAGGCAAAGAGTGGTTGTAGATGGGTCATATTCTGCATGGAGGTAGGTGACCAGTGGTGTGCCCCTGTTCTGGGACCCCTACTCTTTGTGGTTTTTATAAATGATCTGGATAAGGAAGTGGAGGGAGGGGTTAGCAAATTTGCTGATGACACAAAGGTTTGGGGTGTTGTGGATAGTGTGGAGGGCTGTCAGAAGTTACAGCGGGATATTGATAGGATGCACAACTGGGTTGAGAAGTGGCAGATGGAGTTCAACCCAGATAAGTGTCAGGTGGTTCATTTTTGTAGGATGAATATGATTGCAGAATATAGTATTAATGGTAAGACTTTTGCAGTATGGAGGATCAGAAGGAACTTGAGATCTGAGTCCATAGGACGCTCAAAGCAGCTGCACAGGTTGACTGTGTGATTAAGAAGGCATATGGTGCATTGGCCTTCATCAACCATGGGATTGAGTTCAAGAGCCAAGAGGTAATGTTACAGCTATATAGGACCCTGGTCAGAACCCACTTGGAGTACTGTGCTCAGTTCAGGTCACCTCACTGCAGGAAGGATGTGGAAACCATAGAAAGGGTGCAGAGGAGATTTACAAGGATTTTGCCTGGATTGGGGAGCATGCGTTATGAGAATACTGCAGGCTGAGTGAACTCGACCTTTTCTCCTTGGAGCGATGGAGGATGAGAGGTGACCTGATAGAATTGTATAAGATGATGAGAGGCGTTGATCGTGCGGATAGCCAGAGGCTTTTTCCCAGGGCCGAAATGGCTAACATGAGAGGGTCTAGTTTTAAGGTGCTTGGGAGTAGGTACAGAGGAGATGTCAGGGGTAAGTTTTTTATGCAGAGAGTGGTGAGTGTGTGGAATGGGCTGCCGGCGATGGTGGTGGAGGCGGATACGATAGGGTCTTTTAAGAGACTCCTGGATAGATACATGGAGCTTAGAAAAATAGAGGGCTATGGGTAACCCCAGAGAATTTCTAAGGAAAGTACATGTTCAGCACAGCATTGTGAGTGGAAGGGCCTGTATTGTGCTGTAGATTTTCTATGTTTCTATAAGATTCAGGTGGTACCTGATCCTCAGAGTGGGAAGCTAAACTGCAAATACACCTGCTGTTCCCATCCACCTCATTTTAAGAAATTATAAATAAACTCCTGGACTTGGCTCAAGAAAGAAGATCAGAGGTGCATCAAAAACAATTTGAAATATGCTTCCTTTTATTTTCAAATCATTTGATTCAGTTTTTAAAAAAATGATTAGAGGAAACTTGTTGTTTGATCACTGCAAATCATCCAGTCAGGTGCTGGAGAGCTTGATTGCTTTGCAATCAGTGTGTTGGACTTCCAGTGGCAGAGAGACAAACCAGGGTAAGACTTGGACAGTGAACGATAGGGCTCTGAGATCTGTTGTAAAACAAAGGGACCTAGTGCTGAGACACATCCTAGGAAGCTCTGGGACACATCATCAGCGATGCAGCCTCAGGTCATTGGGTGTTTTGGGTTTATCAACACCAGACACTCTCGCCCAGGTGACCAAGCCAGGCTTGATCAGGCCCTGGTTTGCGACCCAGCAGCACTGGTCCATGGGTCACACCTCCTGATGCATAGACTCACTCAGCAGCCTCTGTGACAGCCCTGATGGCTCTTTTCTTTGCAGCGCCCATCACGCCAAGGAGAGAGCAAGTTCTGTACGGCGGGCAGCCAGCAAGTCCTCTTCCCCACCTGTACAGGGAATATTGATTCCTTGAAAGTGCCACCACAGGTAGATAGGGTCAAGAAGAGGACTTTCAGCACATTGGCCTTCATAAATCAGAGCACTGCGTACAAGAGCTATGCTGCAATTGTACAAGATGTTGGTGAGGCTGAATTTAAAGTACTGTGTGAAGTTCTGGCCACCGACCTAAAGGAAAGATATCAATAAGCAAGCAAGAGTGCAGAGAACATGTACAAGGTTTTTTAATTTTTTTATTTATTTTGTTTATTTTTATTTAGAGATATCAAAGAGGATACTAAAAGCTTTTTCAGGTATATAAAGAGTAAAAGACAGGTGAGAGTAGATATAGGACCGATAGAAAATGATGCTGGAGAAATTGTAATGGGAGATAAGGAGATGGCAGAGGAACTGAACGAGTATTTTACATCAGTCTTCACTGAGGAAGACATCAGCAGTATACCGGACACTCAAAGATGGCAGGGAAGAGAAGTGTGCGCAGTCACAATTACAACAGAGAAAGTACTCAAGAAGCTGAATAGTCTAAAGGTAGATAAATCTCCCAGACCAGATGGAATGCACCCTTGTGTTCTGAAGGAAGTAGCTGTGGAGATTGCGGAGGCATTAACGACGATCTTTCAAAAGTCAGTACATTCTGGCATGGTTCCGGAGGACTGGAAGATTGCAAATGTCACTCCGCTATTTAAGAAGGGGGCAAGGAAGCAAAAAGGAAATTATAGACCTGTTAGCTTGACATCGGTGGTTGGGAAGTTGTTGGAGTCGATTGTCAAGGATGAGGTTACAGAGTACCTGGAGGCATATGACAAGATAGGCAGAACTCAGCATGGTTTCCTTAAAGGAAAATCCTGCCTGACAAACCTATTACAATTTTTTTGAGGAAATTACAAGTTGGCTAGACAAGGGAGATGCAGTGGATGTTGTGTATTTGGATTTTCAGAAGGCCTTTGATAAGGTGCCACACATGAGGTTACTTAACAAGATAAGAGCCCATGGATTTACGGGAAAGTTACATACATGGATAGAGCGTTGGCTGATTGGCAAGAAACAGAGATTGGGAATAAAGGGATCCTATTCTGGTTGGCTGCCGGTTACCAGTGGTGTTCCACAGGGGTCCGTGTTGGGGCCGCTTCTTTTTACATTGTACATCAACGATTTGGATTATGAAATAGATGGCTTTGTGGCTAAGTTTGCTGATGATATGAAGATAGGTGGAGGGGCCAGTAGTGCTGAGGAAACAGAGAGTCTGCAGAGAGACTTGGATAGATTGGGAGATTGGGCAAAGAAGCGGCAAATGAAATACGATGTTGGAAAATGTATGGTTATGCACTTTGGCAGAAGAAGTAAACGGGCAGACTATTTTTTAAATGAGGAGAAAATTCAAAGTTCTGAGATGCAACGGGACTTGGGAGTTCTCGTGCAGGATACCCTTAAGGTTAACCTCCAGGTTGAGTCGGTGGTGAAGAAGGCGAATGCAATGTTGGCATTCATTTCTTTCTTTCTTTTTAAATCTTTTTATTGAATAAGTATACAAAAAGGTAAACCATATAAACATTAATACAATGTTAAAATATAATAAAATTCCAGAAGGTATCAATACCAAAAAAAATACTACAAACAATGTAATTTAAACATAAGAAACCAAGATAACATAATAGTATACTAAATTTTATATATATCAATGGAAAAAAAAGAAAAAAAAAACCCCAAAAAAAAATCCACCGTGCAACTAACTAAAAGCAAAGCAAAGCAATGGGCTAACTTGAAACCAAACAGAGTTAAACTTAAAATCATGTCCTCAATCCCGACCTCCATTAAAAACAGTGAAAAAAAAACAAGAAGGGTATATATTACATTAAATGAAAATATCGAATAAAAGGTCCCCAAATCTGTTCAAATTTAAATGAAGAATCATAAAGGTTACTTCTAATTTTCTCCAGATTCAAACATAAAATCGTCTGAGAGAACCAAAAAAAGGTAGTTGGAGCATTAAGCTCTTTCCAATGTTGTAAAATACATCTTTTCGCCATTAAAGTAAGAAATGCGATCATTCTACGGGCTGAAGGGGAAAGATTACTAGAAATTTTGGGTAGTCCAAAGATAGCAGTAATAGGGTGAGGAGAGATATCTATATTTAATACCTTAGAAATAATATTAAAAATATCTCTCCAAAAAGTTTCCAAAGTAGGACAAGACCAGAACATATGAGTTAAAGAGGCTATCTGCCCCGAACATCTATCACAAAAAGGATTAATATGCGAGTAAAAACGCGCTAACTTATCTTTGGACATATGTGCTCTATGAACCACTTTAAATTGAATTAGGGAATGTTTAGCACAAATAGAGGAAGTATTAACTAATTGTAAAATCTGCCCCCAATCATCCACAGAAATGGTAAGCCTCAATTCCTGTTCCCAATCTACCCTAATCTTATCAAATGGAGCTTTCCTAAGTTTCATAATAATATTATAAATCATAGCCGATGCACCTTTCTGACATGGATTGAGGTTAATTATCGAATCTAAAATATATGTAGGAGGAAGCATTGGAAAGGAAGAAAGTATAGTACTTAGGAAATTTCTAACTTGTAAATATCTAAAAAAATGTATTCTTGATAAATTATATTTATTAGATAATTGTTCAAAAGACATAAGGGAACCATCTAAAAATAAATCCAAAAACCGTAAAATACCCTTAGTCTTCCAGGTTTGAAAAGCGCGATCCGTAAAAGAGGGAGGAAAAAATATGTTACCTAAAATAGGAATCGCTAACCCGAATTGATTAAGATCAAAAAATTTTCTGAATTGAAACCAAATGCGCAAAGCATATTTAACTATCGGGTTAAAGACCTGCTTAAGGCGTTTCGAATCAAAAGGGAGAGAGGAACCTAAAATAGAGCCAAGTGTATAACCCTGAACAGATTGTAGTTCCAATGCTACCCATTTAGGAATAGATAGTATATCCTGATCAAGTAACCAAAATTTCATATGTCGAATATTAATAGCCCAATAATAGAATCTAAAGTTAGGTAATGCTAAACCTCCATCTCTCTTAGCTTTCTGTAAATGTATTTTACCCAGTCTCGGATTCTTATTCTGCCAAATAAATGAAGAAATTTTAGAGTCAACTTTATCAAAGAAAGATTTTGGAACAAAAATTGGTAATGCCTGAAACACATATAAAAATTTTGGCAAAAAAAACATCTTAACTGCATTAATACGACCAATCAAAGTTAAATATAAGGGAAACCATTTAGATGAAAGTTGAGTGATATGGTCTATTAATGGTAAAAAGTTAATCTTGAATAAATCTTTATATTTACAAGTAATTTTAATCCCAAGATAAGAAAAATAATTATCAATCAATTTAAGTGGAAATTTATAATATAAGGGAAGATGTTTATTAATCGGAAAGAGTTCACTCTTACTAAGATTTAATTTATAACCTGAAAAAAAAACAAATTGTGCTAATAACTCTAAAACAGCAGGAATGGATTTCTCAGGATTAGAAATATATAACAGTAAATCATCAGCATAGAGTGATAATTTATGGGACTTTAATCCCCGAGTTATCCCAGTAATATTTGAAGATTCTTGAATGGCAATTGCAAGAGGTTCTAATGCAATATCAAATAATAGGGGACTAAGAGGACAGCCTTGTCGAGTACCTCGAAAGAGAGGAAAAAAAGGTGAGTTTAAAGAGTTAGTACGGACCGAGGCTACAGGGGAATGATATAACAGTTTAATCCAGGATATAAATTTCAAGCTAAAATTAAACATTTCAAGCACCTTAAATAAATAGGGCCATTCTACTCTATCAAAAGCTTTCTCAGCATCTAAAGAGATAACACACTCAGGAACATTTTGTGAGGGAGTATAAACAATATTTAACAATGTACGAATATTATAAAAAGAGTAACGACCTTTAATAAAACCCGTTTGGTCTTCCGAAATAATAGAAGGAAGTACTTTTTCTAGTCTATTTGCTAATAACTTAGAAAAAACTTTAGAATCAACATTTAATAGAGATATTGGTCTATAAGATGCACATTGAGCAGGGTCTTTATCCTTCTTTAGTATTAAAGAAATTGACGCTCTATTAAAAGATTCAGGAAGTTTACCAAGTTTCAGCGAAGCCTCAAAGACCCTACAGAGCCAAGGGATCAATAAAGAAGCAAAACATTTATAAAATTCAACGGTAAAGCTCCGGGCCAGGAGCTTTCCCCAGATTCATAGAAAAAATAACATTCTTAATCTCATCCATAGTAATGGAAGTATCTAATATAGAAGACATATCCTGTGAAATCTTAGGGAAGTCTAACTTATCTAAAAAATCATTCATATATTTAGAATCTCGAGGAGACTCTGATTGATATAAAGAAGAATAAAAATCACAAAAGGTTTGATTAATCCCCACATGATCCAGTATCAATCGATCATTTTGGTTATAAATCTGATTGATTTGAGATTTAACATAATTAGATTTCAAATGATTAGCCAGCAGCTTGCCAATTTTGTCACTGTGAACATAAAATTCACTTCTTGTTTTCTTTAATTGGTTTACAATCGAGGACGAGAGTAATAAACTGTGTTCCATTTGAAGTTCAGTTCTTTGTTTGTATAACTCCTCAGAAGGAGCCATAACATATTTCTTACCAATTTCTTTAATCTTGTCCACAATTGCCATCTCCTCCTGCTTCTGTTTCTTCCTCAAAGCAGCAGAATACGAAATAATCTGACCACGAATATAGGCTTTAAAAGTGTCCCAAAGAGTGTTAACTGAAATATCCTCTGTATGATTAATTGTAAAAAAAAAGCTCAATCTGTTCATTCATAAAGTTAACAAAGTCCGAGTCCTGAAGCAACAGCGAATTAAAACGCCATTGTCTATTATTTTGTATATTGGCCATAATTTTAATAGAAAGCTTAAGTGGAGCATGATCCGAAATGGTTATAGAATCATAATCACATTTAATCACTGAAGGAATAAGACGAGAATCAATAAAAAAATAATCAATTCTTGAATAGGAATGATGAACATGTGAAAAGAAGGAAAAATCTTTTTCCTGAGGATGCAGAAAACGCCAAATGTCCGTCGACCCAGAATCAGAAAGGAAAAAGTTAATCAAAGTTGCAGATTTATTAGGTAAGGTCCGTAAAGGAGCCGAACGGTCCAAAGCTGGAGACAAACAGGTATTAAGATCTCCGCCCCAGATCAATGAAAACTCGTTCAAATTCGGAAACTGATTAAACAATGATTTATAAAATTCCGGACAATCCATATTAGGAGCATAAACATTAACCAAAACTACTTTTTTATTAAATAGTAAACCACTAACCAATAAAAATCTACCATTCGGATCAGAAATAATATCCTGTTGTATAAAAGTAACTGAGGAATCTATAAAAATAGAGACGCCTCGAATCTTAGCATTGGAGTTCGAATGAAATTGTTGCTTCTTCCAGAATTTAAAAAAACGTAGTCTGTCCCCCCTCCGTACATGGGTCTCTTGTAAAAATAAAATTTGTGCTTTAAGTCTCCGGAACACTTTAAAAACTTTTTTCCTTTTAATAGGATGATTAAGACCGTTAGTATTCCAGGAGACAAAATTAATAATAGACTCCATAAATCCTAAAGTCAACCCACATCGAGGGGGATTGACGATAGGCTCGACCCACGAACCCGGAGAGGAAACAGAACATACAAAAGATACCGGGAAAAAGGACGCAACCAGTACTTCAATAATGTATATAGCCCAAAAAGAAAAAAACTAAAACGTGAACCCTCTCCCGCCACCTCCGCCCCAAGACCCCAAGGCAAAATCTAAAGCAGACCCGCCGGAAAGAAGCAAGCGCTAAAACTACCCCCATGACTTCCGGTATACGCTCCCTAAAAAAAAAGGTATAAATATGAAAAAGATCAGCTAATTGTAAAACAGTAAAAAAGTAAAAAAAAGGTAACTCAATTAAAATACACACACAACAGAACAAAAGCCAGAAAATATATATTAAAAAAAAACCACAATAAACCCCAAACCCATGAATAAACAAAACAACAACAAGAAAAAATAAGATTATTTATTATACTCTATCTAGAGGAATAGAGTATAAGAGCAAGGATGTGATGTTGAGGCTCTATAAGGTGCTGGTGAGACCTCACTTGGAGTACTGTGGGCAGTTTTGGGCTCCTTATTTAAGAAAGGATGTGCTGACGTTGGAGAGGGTACAGAGCAGATTCACTAGAATGATTCCAGGAATGAGAGGGTTAACATATGAGGAATGTTTGTCCGCTCTTGGACTGTATTCCTTGGAGTTTAGAAGAATGATGGGGGACCTCATAGAAACATTTCGAATGTTGAAAGGCATGGACAGAGTGGATGTGGCAAAGTTGTTTCCCATGATGGGGGAGTCTAGTATGAGAGGGCATGACTTAAGGATTGAAGGGTGCCCATTCAGAAACAGAGATGCAAAGAAATTTTTTTAGCCAGAGGGTGGTGAATCTATGGAATTCGTTGCTATGGGCAGCAGTGGAGGACAAGTCATTGGGTGTATTTAAGGCAGAGATTGATAGGTATCTGAGTAGCCAGGGCTTCAAAGGTTATGGTGAGAAGGCGGGGGAGTGGGACTAGGTGGGAGAATGGATCAGCTCATGATAAAATGGCGGAGCAGACTCGATAGGCTGAATGGCCGACTTCTGCTCCTTTGTCTTATGGTCTTGTCTTATACAGCAGGGTAACAGGTCCTTCCGGCCCAATTACACATGTGACGAATGAACCTACTAACCTCTATGTCTTTGGAGTACGGGAGGAAACCAGAGCACTCGGAGTAAACCCTCACCGTCATGGGGAGAATGTACTGTGCAAACTCCTTACACATCGCTGCAGGTCACTAGCGCTGACACTGACCGCTGTGCAACCATGCTGCCCATAACCTGTTGCCAGGACTTGAGGGCCTGAGGTCTAGGGAACGTGTGAAATCATCAGGCCTTTATTCCCTGGAGTGCAGGGGAATGAGGAGGGATTTGATGGAGGTATACAAAATTATGAGGGGTATAGATAGGCTGATTGCAGGCAGGCTTTTTTCCCTCAAGTTGAGTGAAATGAGATTTAGAGGTCATAGGTTTAGGATAAAAGGTGAAATATTTAAAGGGAATTTGAGGGGAAACTTCTTCACTCAGAGGGTGGTGTAAGTGTGGAATGAGTAGAAGAGGAAGTGGTAGATGCAGGTTCCATTGTAACTTTGAAGAGAGATTTGGATGGGTACATGGATGGGAGGGACTTCTCCAGATGCAGGAAGATGGGAACAGACAGAAGATCATGCCAGTATGGACTAGATGGGCCGAAAGGCCTGATTCTGTGCTGTAGTGCTCTATGACTCTAAAGTATCAAGACTGCTGGTGTGGACTAGTTGGGCCAAGCCCTCCGGTGGGTATATGGCAGCATGAGCAGGATCTCCATTCAGACACATGAAGAGATTTTAACGCAAACAACAGGAATTCTGCAGATGCTGGAAATTCAAGCAACACACATCAAAGTTGCTGGTGAACGCAGCAGGCCAAGCAGCATCTGTAGGAAGAGGTGCAGTCGACGTTTCAGGTTGAGACCCTTCGTCAGGACGTGAAGAGATTTCCTGAATACCTCTGTACTCACTATGAAGTAATAACTCTCTTCCCTATACACTACACACAGAACCACTCTTAGCTGAATCTTTCTCTGCAGAACACATTACTCCACCTCTTTCAGTTCCAACTGTACCCTGTTACTCGAATTTACTACCTCCTCACATCTGCACCATTCTTCACACATCCGAAACACTGTTTCACTCTCACTTACATGTTCTCAAAGCCTCTCTCAGTTCCAGCACTTTCCTCCTCGTGTTGCTGGAAGACGCATGGTGAGCGGGCAGTCAGAGGGTGTGAGCTAATTGCCAACCGTGTGTTATCCAAACTCTAAACACTGAGAACAGGAAAGATCAACGTGTAGATGGCCAGGCTGAAGGACTGCAGTCTTTCAAAACCACCATTCTTATTTTCATGTCATCCTTGCACCTGTCTCCTGCTCTCATACCCTATCTACTTCTATAAGCGATCTATTCAACTACTCTGGGAGCAGACAGGCCAAATTCCCACCCATTCCCTGATATATGGTATGATAGGAAACCTATACTCAATGCTCTGATTTATAAAGGCCAGCATATCAAAAGCTTTCTTCACCACCCTATCCACATGAGATTCCACCTTCAGGGAACTATGCACCATTATTCCTAGATCCCTCTGTTCTACTGCATTCTTCAATGCCCTACCATTTACCAAGTATTCCTATTTTGATTAGTCCTACCAAAATGTAGCACCTCGCATTTATCAGCATTAAACTCTATCTACCATCTTTCAACCCACTCTTCTAACTGGCCTAAATCTCTCTGCAAGCTTTGAAAAACAACTTCATTATCCACAACGCCACCTATCTTAGTATCATCTGCATACTTACTAATCCAATTTACCACCCCATCATCCAGATCATTAATATATATGACAAATAACATTGGACCCAGTACAGATCCCTGAGGCACACCACTAGTCACCGGCCTCCAATCTGACAAACAGTTATACACCACTACTCTCTGGCGTCTCCCATCCAGCCACTGCTGAATCCATTTTACTACTTTGATATTAATGCCTAACGATTGAACCTTCCTAACTAACCTCCCATGTGGAACCTTGTCAAAGGCCTTACTGAAGTCCATATAGACAACATCCACCGCTTTACCCTCTTTAACATTTCTAGTAACCTCTTCAAAAAATTCAATAAGATTTGTCAAACATGACCTTCCACGCACAAATCCACGTTGACTGTTCCTAATCAGACCCTGTCTATTCAGATAATTACAAATACAACCTCTAAGAATACTTTCCATCAATTTACCCACCACTGGTGTCAAACTCACAGGCCGATAATTGCTAGGTTTACTCTTAGAACCCTTTTTAAAGAATGGAACAACATGAGCAATACACCAATCCTCTGACACCATCCCCGTTTCTAATGACATTTGAAGTATTCCTGTCAGAGCCCCTGCTATTTCCACACTAACTTCCCTCAAGGTCCTAAGGAATATCCTGTCAGGATCTGGGGAGTTATCCACTTTTATATTCCTTAAAAGTGCCAGTACTTCCTCTTCTTTAATCATCATAGTTTCCATAAATTCCCTAGCTATTTCCTTACCTTACACAATTCAATATCCTTCTCCTTAGTGACTACCAAAGAAAAGAAATTGTTCAGAATCTCCCCCATTTCTTTTGGATCCACACATAGCTGTCCACTCTGATTCTCTAAGGGACCAATTTTATCCCTCACTATCCTTTTGCTATTAATATAACTGTAGAAACCCTTTGGATCTATTTTCACCTTACTTGCCAAAGCAACCTCATATCTTCTTTTAGCTGTTCTAATTTCTTTCTTAAGATTCTTTTTACATTCTTTATATTCCTTGAGCACCTCATTTACTCCATGCTGCCTATATTTATTGTAGATATCTCTCATTTTCCAAACCAAGTTTCCAATATCCATTGAGAACCATGGCTCTCTCAAACTTTTAATCTTTCCTTTCAACCTAACAGGAACATAAAGCTTCTGTACCCTCAAAATTTCACCTTTAAATGACCTCCATTTCTGTATTACGTCCTTCCCATAAAACAAATTGTCCCAATCCACTCCATCTAAATCCTTTCGCATCTCCTTAAAGTTAGCCTTTCTCCAATCAAAAATCTCAACCCTGGGTCCAGACCTATCCTTCTCCATAATTATATTGAAACTAATGGCATTGTGATCACTGGACCTGAAGTGCTCCCCAACACAAACCTCTGTCACCTGACCTATCTCATTCCTAACAGGAGATCCAACACTGCCCCTTCTCTAGTTGGTACCTCTATGTATTGCTGCAAAAAACTATCCTGCACATATTTTACAAACTCCAAGCCATCTAGCCCTTTTACAGTATGAGCTTCCCAGTCTATGTGTGGAAAATTAAAATCTCCCACAATCACAGCCTTGTGCTTACTACAAATATCTGATATATCCTTACAAATTTGCTCCTCCAATTCTCGCTCCCCATTTGGTGGTCTATAATACACCCCTATAAGTTCTGAATGGGCGCCCTTCAATACTCAAGTCATGCCCTCTCGTACAAGTCTCCCCCACCATGGGAAACAATTTTGCCACATCCACTCTGTCCATGCCTTTCAACATTTGAAATGTTTCTATGAGGTCCCCCCTCATTCTTCTAAACTCCAAGGAATACAGTCCAAGAGCGGTCAAATGTTCCTCATATGTTAACCCCCTCATTCCTGGAATCAATCTAGTGAATCTTCTCTGTACCCTCTCCAACGTCAGCACATCCTTTCTTAAATAAGGAGCCCCTCCACCTATCTTTGTATCATCAGCAAACTTAGCCACAAAGCCATCTATTCCATAATCCAAATCGTTGATGTACAACATAAAAAGAAGCGGCCCCAACATGGATCCCTGTGGAATACCACTGGTAACCGGCAGCCAACCAGAATAGGATCCCTTTATTCCCACTTTCTGTTGCCTGCCAATCAGCCAACGCTCTATCCACGTATGTAACTTTCCCGTAATTCCATGGGCTCTTATCTTGTTAAGCAGCCTCGTGTGTGGCACCTTGTCAAAGGCCTTCTGAAAATCCAAATATACAACATCCACTACATCTCCCTTGTCCGGCCTACTTATAATTTCCTCAAAAAAATTGCAATAGGTATGTCAGCCAGGATTTTCCTTTAAGGAAATAATGCTGAATTCTGCCTATCTTGTCATATGCCTCCAGGTACTCTGTAACCACATCCTTGACAATCGACTCCAACAACTTCCCAACCACCCATGTCAAGCTAACAGGTCTATAATTTCCTTTTTGCTTCTTTACCCCCTTCTTAAATAGCTGAATGACATTTGCAATCTTCCAGTCCTCCGGAACCATGCCAGAATCTATTGACTTTTGAAAGATCATTGCTAATGCCTCTGCAATCTCCACAGCTACATCCTTCGGAACATGAGGCTGTATTCTGGTCCGGGAGATTTATCTACCCTTAGACTATTCAGCTTCCTGAGTACTTCCTCTGTCGTAATTGTGACTGCGCACACTTCTCTTCCCTGCCATAGTGTCCGGTATACTGATGTCTTCCTCGGTGAAGACTGATGCAAAATACTCATTCAGTTCCTCCGCCATCTCCTTATCTCCCATTACAATTTCTCTAGCATCATTTTCTATCGGTCCTATATCTACTCTCACCTGTCTTTTACTCTTTATATACTTGAAAAAGCTTTTAGTATCCTCTTTGATATTATCTGCTAGCTTCCTTTCATAGTTCATCTTTTCCCTCTTAACGACCTTCTTAGTTTCCTTTTGTAAGCTTTTAAAAACTTCCCAATCCTCTGTCTTCCCACTAATTTTTGCTTCCTTGTATGCCCTCTCCTTTGCTTTGACTTTGGCTTTGACTTCTCTTGTCAGCCACGGTTGCATCCTTTTTCCATCCGAAAATTTCTTCTTTTTTGTCTTGCACCTTCCTCACTTCTCATATAAACTCCAGCCACTGCTGCTCTGCCATCCTTCCCACCAGTGTCCCTTTCCAGTCAACTCTGGCCAGATCCTCTCTCATGCCACTGTAATTTCCTTTACTCCACTGAAATACCGACACATCAGATTTCGGCTTCTCTTTTTCAAATTTCACAGTGTTATGTTATGATCACTGCCTCCTCAGGGTTCCTTCACCTCAACCTCTCTAATCACCTCAGGTTCATTACACAATACCCAATCCAGCACAACCGATCCCCTAGTGGGCTCAAGAACAAGCTGTTCTAAAAAGCCATCTTGCAGACATTCTACAAATTCTCTCTCTTGAGATCCAGTGCCGACCTGATTTTCCCAATCCACTCACTTGTTAAAATCCCCCACAATTATCATAATACTGCCCTTCTGACAAGCCTTTTCTATTTCCTGTTGTAATTTGTAGTCCACATCACTGCAGCTGTTAGGAGGCCTGTATATAACTGCCATCAGGGTCCTTTTACCTCTGCGATTTCTTAGCTCAACCCATAAAGATTCTGCACCTTCCGATCCTATGTCACCTCTTTCTAATGATTTAATGTCATTTCTTACCAATAAAGCCACGCCAACCGCTCTGTCTACCTTCCTATCCTTCCAATACACCATGTATCCTTGGACGTTCAACTCCCAGAGACATGCATCCTTTAGCCAGGTCTCAGTGATGGTCGCAATATCATACCTGCCAATCTGTAGCTGCACGGCAAGATCATCCACCTTATTCCTTATGCTGTGTGCATTTAAGTATAACACCTTAAGACCAGTATTTGGTACTTTTCATTTGATTTCACTGTAACTTTATTGCACTGCAACTCATCCCAATGGCTACAAATTTGCCCCATCACCTGCCTGACATCTTTACTGCTCACTATCTTAGATTTATTTCTGTTTTCCCCCTCCTCCACTCTATCATTCCAGTTCCCATCCCCCTGCTAAATTAGTTTAAACCCTCCCTAACAGCTCTATTAAACCTTCCCGCCAGGATATTAGTCCCCTTCGGGTTCAGGTGTAACCCGTCCTTTTTGAACAAGTCATACTTCCCCCAGAAGAGATCCCAATGATCCAAGAATCTGAAGTCCTGCCCCCTGCACCAGTCTCTCAGCCACGTATTCATCTGCCAGATCCTGCTATTCTTGCCCTCACTAGCACGTGGCACAGGTAACAATCCCGAGATTACTACCCTGGAGGTCCTGCTTCTCAACTTCCTTCCTAACTCCCAGAAATCTCCCTTCAGGGCCTCCTCCCTTTTCCTGTCTATGTCATTGGTACCAACATGTACCAAGACAGCTGGCTGTTCGCCTCTTCCCTTCAGAATATTCTGGACCCGATCCGAGACATCCCGTACCCTAGCACCTGGGAGGCAACACACCATGTGGGTATCTCTGTCAGGCTCATAGAATCTCTTGTCTGTTCCCCTGACTATGGAATCCCCTATGACTACCGCATTCCTCTTCTCCCTCCTTCCCTCCTTCACAACAGCGCCAGGCTCAGTGCCAGAGACCTGGTCACCGTGAGCATCCGCCGTCAGGTCATCCCCCTCAACAGCATCCAGAACAAGATATTTGTTGCTGAGGGGGGCAGCCACAGGCGTGCTCTCCACTATCCGGGCATTTCCCTTCCCTCTCTTGACAGGGACCCAGTTTTCTGACCCTGTAGCCTAGGGATGACTACCTCTCTGTAGCTCCTGTCTATCACCTCTTCACTTTCCCTAATAAGCAGTAGGTCATCAAGCTGCAGCTGCAGATCCCTAACACGGTCTCTGAGGAGCTGCATCTCGGTGCACCTGGTGCAGATGTGGCCATCAGGGAGGCTGGAGGTCTCCCAGGATTCCCACATCTGACACCCTGAACAAAGCACTAACCCTGCAGGCATGCTATCTAATTCTACAGGAATGAAACAAGGAAAAATAAGTCTACTCACCCACTTACCTCGCCAAACACACGAACTTTTTAAACCGTTAGCTATTTGCCATTTTCCATTTTCCATCTGCCATTTCTTTGTCCTTTCTCCTAATCAGTCTAAAGCCTCTTGTAGCCTCCCTACTTCCTCAAAACTACCTGCCACGCCACCTATCTTGATATTGTTATGGGGAGAAGGCAGGAGGATAGGGATGAAATGGAACATAAAGCAGTCATTTTCAAATGTCAGAGCAGACTGAATGGGCGAAATGGTTTAGTTCTGCCCCCGGTATGATATATATTCCACAGGATCAGAGAATACGCTTCCTGTTCAAGAGCCGAGAGTCCAACTGTTGTTTGGTTGGTTGGAAAGCCAACCACCAGCCACTCGGGTTCCAAACAACAAGTGAGTGGTCAGTCTCCCAAGGAAGGATATCAGGTCTGCCCATGAGCTGCCCGTCTGCCCCCCGCAAATCCAGCAGGCAACATTGAAAACAGATGGGGTCAGTCGGCAGCTGTATTTTAATGACTAGCAACCGGATCTTATGGTGTTGGTTAATGGCCAATGGAATTTTGCTTTCCAAGACCCCAATGAGGTTGCTTGCATATATTTGAAATAATATTGAGGGTAGTTTACTACTATTTACCAGCCAGATGGAATCTTTGCTTAATATCTCATCCAAATAATGGATCATTATTCTCCCTGTGTAAAGCCAAATGGCTGGTGCTGGCAACATCTCTGCCTCTAAACCCACAGAGTAACAGCCCGCCTTGATATCATGCTGCAACAACAATTTCCATTTATGTAGCAACTTTATTATTTATTCAAATTTCTTGGGATCTGCTGTTCAAAGTTCAACGTAAATCGAAGTATATAAATGTGACCATATACTACCTTGAGATTCATTTTCTTGCAGGCATTTACAGGGGATAAAAGGAAGTACAATAGAATTTACCAAAAAAATACATAAACAGGGAAAGACTGATAATCAACCAATGCGTAAAAGAAGACAAAATAATACTGAGAACATGAGTTGTAAATAGTCATCGGAAACGAGTCTGTAGGTTGTGGAATTAGTTCAGAGCAGTGATGATTGAAGTAACCCTCGCTGGGTCAGCAGCCTGGTGATTGTAGGGTGATAAATGTTCCCAAACCTGGTGGGGTGGGACCTAAGGCTTCATTCCTCCTGCCCAATGGCAGTAGCGAGAGAGAGCATGCCCCAGATGGAGGAGATCTTTGGAGATAGATGCTACTTTCTTGTAGCAGGGAACAATGTAAATGTATTCAATTACGGGGTGGGCTTTGCCTGTGTCGAATGGGCAACATACAAACTGTTGGAAGAACTTAGCAGGTCAGGCAGCATCTAAGGAGAGGAATACACAGTCAAAGTTTCGGACTGAGGCCCTTGATCAGGGCTGGAAAGGAAATTTGGGGAGAGGAAGGAGAGCAAGCTGGCAAATGTAAGTGAAACCAGGTAAGTGGGTGAGGGAGGGATGGTGAAGTGAGAAGCCGGGAGGTGATAGGTGGAAGAGGTAAATGGGTGAAGAAAAAGGAATCTGAGAGGAGAGGAGAGTGTTCTGGGATTTGTCCACCACTTCCTGTAGCCTTTGCTATTCCTGTCCATTGGTGTTTCCATATAGTTAGATAATTCGTTAGAGCTTTATTGTCATTGTTGAGGACTGTATGTCATGCAGAAGGTCCGTATGCTCTCAATTACACATCGCTAAAGGTTTACCAGCAGCCTTTAGGGAAGATTTGCTCTCTTTAAACTCCTAGGCATTGTTGAGCCTTCCCTGCTATCAAGAAGGCGTTGGTGGTCCAAGAGAGCTCCTCTGTGACATTCACACCCAAGAAATCAAAGATGGAGACTATTTCCACTGCTTAACCATTTATGAGCAGTGGAGCTTAGAAACACAGAAACACAGAAAATAGGTGCAGGAGTAGGCCATTCGGCCCTTCAAGCCTGCACCGCCATTCAGTATGATCGTGGCTGATCATCCAACTCAGAACTCTGTACCAGCCTTCCCTCCATTCCCCCGATCCCTTTAGCCACAAGGGCCATATCTAACTCCCTCTTAAATATAGCCAATGAACTGGCCTCAACTGTTTCCTGTGGCAGAGAATTCCACAGATTCACCACTCTCTGTGTGAAGAAGTTTTTCCTAATCTCGGTCCTAAAAGGCTTCCCCTTTATCCTCAAACTGTGACCCCTCGTTCTGGACTTCCCCAACATCAGGAACAATCTTCCTGCATCTAGCCTGTCCAATCCCTTTAGGATTTTATATGTTTCAATAAGATCCCCCCTCAATCTTCTAAATTCCAATGAGTATAAGCCTAGTCGATCCAGTCTTTCATCATATGAAAGCTTGTTCATACTTTCTCAGTTTCCTGCAATTGATAATCATTTCTTTGTTTTTTTTATATATTGAGTGAAAGATTCAGGCAGTTGCTGCTCCTTTTCTCTGTATGCTGTTCCATTGTTATTTGTAATTAATCCATTCACTGTGGGGCTAGCTGTAAAGTTGATGATGGAGTTGTTGGCGTAGGCAGGGGCACAGTCACGGGTGAACAGTGTCAACAGGTGGAATGAGTACACATCCCTGTGGTGCACTGGTGTTCGGGGTCAGGGAGGTTGATGCGCACTTGCCTAGTCTGACTGTCTGGATGTGATTGGTAAGAAAATCCAGCATTCTGGTGTAGTTTTCCTTCTGCTCCAGGTGTTCCAGTATGATGTAGAGAGTGATGGATATATACTGTATATATCAGGCTGTTAGGATACTCCCAACTGTGCATCGATATGTAGACAATATTGATTGTCCTTGCATCCATACTGGCATATGGAGATCACAAAATACTCAGCAAATGCTGGGTCAAAGCAACACTTACAACACGCTGGAGGAACTCAGCAGGTCGGGCAGCATCTGTGGAAACGATGAGTCGATGTTTCGGGCTGGAACGTCGACTCATTGTTTCCACGGATGCTGCCCGACCTGCTGAGTTCCTCCAGCATGTTGTGAGTGTGGCATAAGGAGAGTTAGCCTGCACGCCCAACTTGTGATTTCTAAAAGTCCCTTTTGTTTAGGCTTTTTGAGGCACAGGTGTTACTTGTCACTTAGTCCGTACCTGAATGATGTCCAGGTTTAACTGTAGGCTCCCATAAACTGCTTGATTTGTTGAGGAGTTGCAAATGGACTGAACATTATGTGATCATATTGAACATCTGCTTTTGATAGAAGGTAGAACATGGGTGATTCAGCTTGTTGAGCAAAGGAAACTGCCCTGAGGAACTCTGAGTGGTGTCCCAGAATCGGGCTAATTTACCTGCAATAGCTGGGCTCCTTAACGTCTGACTCAGTCCACATTGCCTTGACATCAAAGACAGTAGCTCTCACTTCATCTCTGGCATTCAGCACTCTGGTTCATGCTTGGATCAAGTTTGTAATGAGGTCTGGGACAAGTGGTCCTGCTGAAACTCGGAAAGGTATTGGTGAATGTGACTGGTAGTTAAGAGATATCTGACAGTATTCTTGATGGCAGATCCCATCACTTTGCTGTCCATTAGGATGAGGCTGACTGAATTATAACCCTGATGAAGGGTCTTTGCCCAAATCCTTGGATGTCTATTCCCCATCATGGACGCTGCCTGGCTGGCTGAGTTCCTCCAGCATTTTGTGTGTGTTATTCTGGATTTTCAGCTTGCAGAATCTCTAATGTTTGTGAGTGATAATTACCTTGATTGAATTGTCAGGATTTTTGTGAAGAGGATTTATCTGGATGATTGGCTATATGGTCAAGTAGATGCCTGTATTACAATGTAATGAGGAAGTTGATTCTGGACAGCAGGTCTTTAGTACTACAGCCAGAATATTCTCTGCTGCAACTGCTTTTGCTGTATCTAGTGTTCTCAGCTATTTCCTAATATCACATGGAGTGAATCGAATTAACTGAAGGCTGGCTTCTGCGATAACAAGGGTCTCAGGAGGAAGCCAAAATGAATCATCTGCTCAGCTCTCCTAGCTGAACATGATTGCGAATGTTGCAGCATCACTGTTAACATGCACATGCTGGGCCCCATTATCATTCAGGATGCCTGTGTTCTTGGAGTCTTCTCTTCCTCTTAATTGCTCAGTTAAGACTGAAAGGTGAAAGGGAAACGTCTTCACTCAGAGGGTGGTGAGAGTGTGGAATGAGCTGCCAGGACGTGGTAGGTGATGGTTCAGTTTCAGCACTTAAGAAAAGTATGGATAGGTACATGGATGGGAGGGGTTTGGAGGGTTACGATTTGGGTGCAGGTCACTGGGACTTAATTCATTCGTCATGTGCCGTGTCATATAATGTAGGCGATCATGGTCTTGACCATTATTGTTCTTGGCAAATTTTTCTACAGAAGTGGTTTGCCATTGCCTTCTTCTGGGCAGTGTCTTTACAAGACGGGTGACCCCAGCCATTATCAATCTCTCCAGAGATTGTCTGCCCTGGCGTCAGTGGTCGTATAACCAGGACTTTGTGATATGCACCAGCTGCTCATACAATCACACACCACCTTTCCCATGACTTCATGTGACCCTGATCGGGGAGCTAAGCAGGTGCTACACCTCACCCAAGGGTGACCCGCAGGCTAGCAGGGGGAAGGAGTGCCTTAAACCTCCTTTGGTAGAGACATATCTCCACCCTGCCAGCCATGGGACTAGGCAGTGTAATTGACTAGATGGGCCAAAGGTTCTGTTTCTGTACTGTGGTGTTCTATGAGTCTATGGCTGTATTTGCAGCAAGGCTTGGCAGGAAGGCAGAGTATTGAAGGAATCCCTGAGCTGTGATATCACTCAGCTCTGTGCAAGGAGTTAGGGATTAATAAAAAGCTTTTGCAGCATACCCTAAAAACATTTCATGTCAGGTCCTATCTGGAAAAGTAGGACACCTGGCCAAACATTTGGTCAAAGATGAAGGTCTTAAGGAGAGTTTAGGAAGGAATAGACGATTAAGGAAGGAATTCCAGAGACTGGAATCATAGCAGCTGAAGGTGATCTCACCAAAGGTAGAGCAAAGAAAATCAGGTAAGTACCAGTGAGAAGGATTAGAAGGAGAAGAGAAGGCTGGGGATGTTGTCATTGTGTGGGCAAGGAGGACTGGATTGAATGAGAGTCATTGGCTTTGCACAACATCGTGGACTGTAGGGCCTATCCTGTTCTGTACTGTGCCTACTCTGCCTCCACTCCAGAATCGAGGCTCCCACAACCTCAGATGATGCACACCTTTGTGCACACTCAAGAATAATTATTTGTTCGCCTAAGCATATGACAGAGTAGGTTTTACACTCCATATCTTCAAAATTGTAATTGATGCGCCATTGTAAGCATCTGATCCGGACTCATCATAGCCTGGTATGGTAACTGTTCTACAAGCGACCACAAGAAGCTGTAGAGGGTTATAAACACAGCTCAGCAAAACCATTTCCTCTCCATGGTCTCTGTCTGGACTTCACTGCCTCACCAAGGCAACGAACATAATCAAAGATCCAACTCATTCTACACATTCCCACTTGCATTGAGCAGAAGGTTCAAAAGCCTGAAAACACATCCACCAGACTCAAGGAGAGCTTCAGTCCCGCAGTTGGAAGGACATTGAATGGGTTCCCTAGTATGATCAGGATGGATTGTTGACCTCACAATCAACTTCGTTATGATCGCATTCTAGTCCTTGCACAATCACAACTTTGTTATTATAGCATTCTAGTTCTTGCATAATCAACAATCCCACTCACCCTGGACATCCTCTCTTCTCCCCGCAGCTATCAAGCAGAAGCACAAGAGCCTTCTCATTGAGTAGAAGGTACAAAAACCTGAAAGCATGTACCTCCAAGCTCAAGGGCAGCTTCTGTCCTGCCATTATAAGACTATTGAATAGTTCCCTAGTATGATAAGACAGACTCTTGGCCTCACAGTCTACCTTAATGTGATCTTGTACCTTACTGTATTCCTGCAGTGAACTTTCTTTGTAACTGTAACCCTTTATTCTTCACTCTATTTTACCTTGTACTATCTCAATACACTATTATAATGCGTAACACCCTGGGTAGATTTCACTGCTAACGTAATGGTCTTTCTGTAGAAGCAGTGTTTGGGTTATGGTTAGAGATAACAGGCACTTTGGAATGTGAACCATCCAATGAAGGGAGTGTGTTTTCGTGTCGTGTGCCTGACACTAGTGCAAACTAGGTTTTTTGTTCGACGGGAGATGAAGAGAGAAGGCGCCGGAGAGAAGAGGTTGTAGGATTCGACCCGGAGCGGGGCCATGACTCGACGAACCCCAGGGAGATCGAAGGAGGATCGGCGAAGAGGAAACTGTGAGCTCCAACTTGTGCACATTAGACAAAATGCGCCCTTTTCTTTTTTTTTGCTTTTTCTTTACTAATCCTTTAGTCGAATTAAGAATCATAAAGCTAAATCATTTAATTGTATGTGATGTGCCGTCTGTTATTTCATGATGCTTATTTGTAATGGTAACGAATCACGCAGCATCCACATAAACAGGGGCTTTTGGGGTGGGCTCGCACCTCAATCTCACACGTTTGCCAAGGCTGGAGATTGTCTTCTCTAGACGTGTGCAGCCAATGGACCCAATGTGTTTCAAATGAATTGATCCATATGGATGGTACGCAAGGTGAATTTTTCACGGTACCTTGGTATGTGTGACTATAATAAACCAATTTACTCTCCCAACATGACTCTGCAGCACAACACTGCCTCCAACAATAAACGTTCACACCAAGACTCTTGATCGCTTACGAGCCGTGGAGGCAGACCTTGACGATGAAGTTTACCATTACCTTTAATGCATCAACGTGGTCTGTGGCCATCTGAGGAAAAGGGTAGTTGTACTGTAGATCACCACCTCAAACCGGGCACAAAGTTCATGGTCAGCCTGACAGTGGTGATCCCTGCCTTCCCATGCCCATGAGACGTGGGCTATCTGCACCAGTCACCACAAAGCTACAGAGAATTATCAACTACATTGTCTCTGCAAAATCCTTCAGACCCACTGGAATCAAAAGCAATATCCTCTCCCTGTGCCTCACAATCTAGGAATGCAACTTCTACCCCATCTCTGGTGCTTCAAAGAACTGCCTAACAGGTTGAAGAAGACATATGAAACTATTACCTGGACTCAGGGGTCTGAGTTATAGGGAGTAGGGGCAGTCTTAGACTTTATCGGGTGAGGGCTTTATTTAGTGGAGCGTAGGAAGACTGAGGGGTGATCTTGCAGAGGTGTATAAAATCATGAGAGGCATAGATATAGTGAATGAACAGCCTTTTTCCCCAAAGAAAAGGAATCAAAGACTTGAGGGCCTGGGTTTATGGAGAGAGGGGAAAGTTTGAAAAGGGACCCGAGGGGCAATTTCTTCGTGCAGAGTGAGGGACGTATAAGCTGCCACAGGGAGTGCTTGAGGCATTCGCAATTGTGAAGTATATGGACAGGAAAGGTTTTGGCCAAAAGCAGGCAAATGAGAGAGACTTAGATGGTCACGTTGGTCAGCATGGATGAGACAGTCCGAAGGGGCTGTTTCCCTGCTGTATGACTTTATGACTCTAAAATGATGACAGGTAACTACTGAAATGTTCCATATACCCTCCAGACAATGTCATGGGATGTCTACAAAATTGGCTGAAATTTTACAGTAAATTACCTCTGAAAACTCCTCTGCCCCAAAGGAATAGCTCAATTATTCTTCAACTTTTCCTCATGTCTCCAGGTGCCAGGATTGGTGTTATTCACTGGCTCTATCCTTTCTAAAAATAACACCCTTAAATATGACAAGGTGATCAGAGCTCCATACGGTATCCAGGTGGGATGGTGTCAGTGTATTACGCAGTAGCAATATAATCTCTTTTGATTCGGCCTACAGTGCTCAAACCCTATCAGTTCTGCTGAGGTGGATGTGGATGGGAATTGTGAGAAAGGTCAGGCTGTTGCTTTCCATGGGAGACGCCATCTGATGTTGATCGGTTGTCAAGGCCAGTTGATGAACAAGATGTGAAAAATCCACAATCTGTTCATGGTTCTTATGTTTCTGGTTTCACTGAATATTGTCTGGGTCATGGTTTGCCCTTCAGGCCTTGCAAAGTTCCAATCAGCTGTCAGCTTTTGAAGGCGGCAATCTGTTGAGCATTAACATCAAAAAATAATGTCTCAGGTTGGGCCTGTTATGATCTGAAAGTGAGAAGGAGAAAAGTCTACACAAAGGCAGAATGACAGGACAGACATTAAAGCGAAAGAGCAAAGCACAGTAAACGGAAGAGGAAATGAGTCAGGAAAAGGGAGAAATAAAATTAGGGAGATCAAGAAAGACTGAAGGAGTTACAGAGGGCAAGGGTCAGATGAAAATCTTCCTGCTTCCCATTCCCTCTGAATTATTTCCATCCTGGTTATACTCAGTAGTCACTTTATTAGCTACCTCCTGTACCTAATAAAGAGGCCACTGAGTGTACGTTTGTGGTCTTCTACCACTGTAGCCCATCCACCTCAATTTCAACGTTGATACTTGAGTTACTGTTGCCTCCTGTCAGCTCGAACCAGTCTGGCCATTCTCCTCCGACCTCACTTTTTCCCACAGAACTGCCGCTTTCCGGATGTTTTCTGTTTCTCACACCATTCTCTGTAAACTCTAGAGACTGTTGTGCGTGAAGATCCCAGGAGATCAGCAGTTTCTGAGATACTCAAACCACCCCGTCTGGCACCAACAATCGTTCCACGGTCGAGTTCACTTAGATCATGTCTTCCTCATTTTGAAGTTGGTCTGAACAACAACTGAACCTCTTGACCATGTCTTCATGCTTTTATGCATTGAGTTGCTGGCATGCGATTGGCTGGTTGGATGTTTGCGTTATCGAGCAGTGTACAGGTGTGCCTGGTTACGAGGCCACTGAGTGTATTTCTCAACAGTTCCCAAGCAAGAGTGTGTGGCAGATGGACGTTTTCCCAGATTTTACGTGAAAGCAGTTCAGAATATAAAACAGGAGTCAAGATTCAGCCTCTAATCAGCATTGAGCCATGAATTTTTCAGGAGTGAAATCCTTTGATGATGAACTGGTTCTGAAAGACTCTGGTGTGGATTCTATCAAAGTGTTTTAGTGGCCTTGTAAAGACTCACGAGAGCCAGGCCCGAGGTCTGAAATATTTACACTCTTCTAATGAGGGGGCTCGGCCTGAAATGTCAACTTTTCCACAGATACTGCCTGACCTGCTGAGTTCCTCAGTATTTTCTGTGTGGGTCAGTGACACAGTCTTACTTGTGACAAGTTTGCAGTGAGATAGGGTCTGCTGTGAACTTGTTAATTAGGTTCATGGCTAACATGACATCACAGAGCAAACAGATGGCAATGACATTTTGAAGATAGTTGCTGCTGGTTGTGGAGCCAGCCAAAGGCTTCAGCTTCCTGCTGTCTGCCACAGGGAAATTCATTGGCCAGGTCCTCATTGGCAGAAATGCTGCTCCCAAATCACAGCATGGGCTCTGTCATCTCAGGGCACAGTAGGCATGGTGTCCTTTTAGACTGAGCTCATTATGATAGGTGCTCCGTAGAAAGCATTCTTCTAGGGTGCATCACAACCTGGTATGGAAGTTGTCTTGTCCAAGACCGAAAGAAGCTGCAGAAGATCGTGAACACAGCGCAGCACATCACACAAACCAATCTTCCGTCCGTGGACTCACTTTACACCGCACGCTGTCGGAGCAGTGCTGCCAGGATAATCAAGGACACGACCCACCCAGCCAACACACTCTTCGTCTCTCTTCCCTCTGGGAGAAGGTGCAGAAGCTTGAAGACTCGCACGGCCAGATTTGGGAACAGCCTCTTTCCAACTGTGATAAGACAGCTGAACAGATCCTGACCCGGATCTGGGCCGTACCCTCCAAATATCCGGAGCTGCCTCTCGCTTTTTTTTTTGCACTACCTTAATTCCCATTTTTCTACTTTCTATTTATGATTTATAATTTAAATTTTTTAATATTTACTAATTTTAACTATTTTTAATATTTAATATTTGTAATCCAGGGAGCGGGAAGCGCAGAATCAAATATCGCTGTGATGATTGTACATTCTAGTACCAATTGATTGGTGACAATGAAGTATAAAGTATAAAGGTTTACCAGGATACTGCCTGCATTAAAGAGCATTGACTATAATGAGAGGCTGGACAAACTTCTCTGGAGTGGCAGAGGCTGATGGGAGATCTGATAAGAGGTTTATAAGATTATGAGAGGCACAGGCAGAGTAGTCAGACAATATCTTTTTCTCAGGACTGAAATGTCTAATACCAGAGGGCATGTACTTAAGGCGAGGGGGAGTCATTTCGAAGGATATGTGAGGAGCATTTTTTTCCACACAGAGTGGCGGGTGCCTGGGGCGGTGGTAGAAACAGATACATTAAGGACTTTCAAGAGTTGCTTAGATAGGCACATGAATGTGAAGAAGATGGAGCTTAGAAAAATAGAGGGCTATGGGCAACCCTAGGGAACTTCGAAGGTAAGGACATGTTCGGCCTGTATTGTGCTGTGGCTTTTCTATGCTTCTATGATGTGGACACTGTGCAGGCAGAAGAGATTTGTTTAGTCAGTTATTTGATTACTAATTTATTTGGTGCGGCATAACATTGTGGGCCAAAGAGCCTGTTCGTGTGTTGTGTACTGTCCTATGTTCTATGTTCTAGTAAGCAAACCAAAGTGGTTGTAGGTACAGGCAACCCCTGTGTTATGGCCTTTCAGGCAACAGCCTTACAACATTCACAAGTCAGAACCTAAAAATCTAAGATACAGAAAAAAAATTCACTGACTCAGAATTTATGCAAATAAAATCAATAACTACATCATTTTTTGACTTGCATTTCTGGGTGCATGCACAGATGACATGACTTCTACATGACAGCTGTGGAGGCTAAGCCGTATTTAAAGGAGAGGTTAATAAGTTCTTCATTAGTAAGGGTATCAAAGGTTAAGGAGAAAAGGCGGAATATGGTTGAGAGGGAAAATAAATCAAGCATGTTTGAATGGTGGAACAGACGCGGCAGGCCAAATAACCGAATCCTCCTATGTCATATGGACTTTTGACAGACAGTACCATTCCAACCTGAGGACATTTCGGTTCACTGGACAGATTGTATTGCATCCTCGGGCAAAATTAGATGCAGCAAGTCTGCATCCTAATCAACACCTCGTGGTGCTCAGACGTGACAGTCCTGCTAAGTTCCTGCTTACCCATTTAGGGATATCTAACTGTGAAGAGCCACCCATACTACCTGCCGGGAGAATCCACTTCAGGTTTAATACATTGTGAGATCTGTTGTTATGTGGCAGCAGTACATAATAAAAAATATATATATATGAAACCCCATTTTACTGGGCATCTCTAGAGATTCAACTCGTTAGCCTCTCGTTAACACCCACTGGACTCAAAGGTGAGAAAACCACCTTTCTCAAACTCCTTACGTCTAGGGTCAGTATGACTTGGGTCCTGCCAAAACCAGGAAGCTGGGATGTCTCAACCCGAACTCTGATCTGTGTGGATACTGTGTAAGTACTGCCTCCATGCAATTAGCCATGGGCAAAAAATATCAGATCGTACCCTGCATACAGTTTTAAAGTATATTTACAAATGTCAGCTTTATCGAGCAGTTCATAGTAAAAGAAAAGAAAAAAATAAAAAGGGCCCTTTACAGTTAACCTATTCCAAATGTGCACATAAGTTGGAGCTCACCTTGAAGCATTGGGCCCACAGTCTGCACGAAAGCACACACCACCTTCCGAATGTCACTCGAAATCCATCTCGAACCAACAGGCAACCCCACGGGAGTACTGGTCCTTCCTCCTTGAAGCTGTACATCTGCACAAAGTGCCTTGTGCAACAGGGACAGCATCCTCAGCCATCTTCCCTCCTGTCTGCTCCCACCTCCCGCCAACAAACACCTCAAGCCACACCAGTGTCCTTTACAAAAACCTCCCCACCCAGCATTCTCCAGAACCTTCTCCCAATTCCACCATCCTGATTGGCAGACACCACAGTCCAAAGCTGAACTACAAAGCCCCTTATCTCAGCTCAAACCCAGACAGGCTGAAAGGAGATCAGACTGCTCTTACAGAACTGAAAAAAATGAAATACGTACAGCATAGCAGTAAAAATCTTAACCAGGACGTTACCCTCTCCCCCCACCAAAATAGTCACATCCTCATGACTTTGAAACTTAGTTTTCAAAGGGATTTCATGATGTTGCGATGTTGTGATGTCATCTGCGAATGGTACTGACGTATCTCATTAGGGAGACAGACACAACACTCTGTTCCTCCAGCCTACCTGGGGGGCTCCTGACTCTTTGAGACCTCCTTATCCCATCCTTTCCTCCTCCAACTTCAACGACTACTCATGACCCTTCCTGTCTACTAGAGGGTGTCTCTCCCTGTCTATCACTCAGGCCTTCTGGCAGCTCAGGCCACCCCGCTTCACGACCGAATTTAACTTCTATCAGTTTAAGCAGGTGTGGCCAAAGATCTTCACCCTCCACTGTTGCTAACCGGCAAGACCTCTCTCGGAAAGGGGTGTCCTCGGTCGCTCTAATACTGTGACAAGTACTCCTGGAGTCACCAACATCAGGCTTGTCAGAACAAAACGTATCTTCATGTCCCAACATCTTCTCAGTTAAGCTTCTTTTCTATTCCTTGGACATTCTGGCAAATTTGGGGGTGGGAGGGGTGGGGTTCCTGTCACTCTAGCTACTCCTCCAGGACGTAACATGACAGGTTTAAACTGAGTGCACCACAAAGTTCCTCGTTTCTGCTCATCATCCTGCTTAGAGGGAACTTGCACCTTTCAAAAGCAGTTCTGAACACAGGGTGAATCGACAAGGTGTTCATAAAGTTCTCTCCATTTCTGTCCTTGCATGCTCCCAGGAGCCATCTCACAACGGCAGTATTTATTCCCACAAGAATGGAAGCTCCACCCTTTTGAACCAGATCCGGGCAGGCCAACGCTAGTGTATCAATAGTCTCAGTTACTCCAACATCTGCTTCCGAAAACTCCAATTTCAACAAGAAACCATTGTACAGGTACTCACCAGTACTAAAGCCCTGAATCCCGAGAGCACTGAGTGGCGTCAATGGGAAATATGTCAAATACCGGTTGTAAGAGGATCTACAAAACAAAGTAACTTGAGAACCTGTGTCAAGTATGTCACTAACAGAACCACCATCGATCCGTATAGAAACAGCAGAGCTTGGTCCCACTAAACCTTCAGGAATACTGTTATGTACTTCAGTATTTTCCCTGATACACTGATCTGAAACTATCCTCTCCAAAACGTCAGCCCATTCCTTTACTGGGTCCCTCCATAGTTTTACCTCTTTCCTTCTCTGTTTGATTAACCACTGATTTACTTTCAAAGATTTTCCTGTCCTTCACACTTTCGTTTGAAATGGCCACCTTCTCCACAGTTGTAACAGAAAATACCGGTCACCTCCCTGGTCAAGGGACCCTGCTCAGTAGCAGCCCTCACCTTGGTACGTCCCACCAGTGTGTCCAACTTCCTTTCGGCCTTGTCACACTTGGTGGCAGCACCAACCAATATCATCCAAAATACCTCGGCCCTCAGATCGTTCATGACATCCTGTAAAAACCCCACTTGTGTGACATCAGGGGTCGCTTCAGCAACAGAGGTTAATACTGAGGACTGTGCCCTGCTGACGCAAAATTCCTGCATCTCCATCACGTTTTACTCCTCTCTACCTTCTCTGAGTAACTTGGTAAAAGATGGAGGAGGCCGCATCTTACGGATCATTTGAATACGTAGAGCGATCACCCCATGTGACAATGCACCCTTCACAACTTGCTCCATCATCAAGCAATTTCTCTGAGATAGCTGAGTGAGTGCTCCCTTTGTGGCACAGACAATGCAGCAGCTCCTCCAACCTGAAAATGTAGGCAGACAACCTTCCTCCTTCCTCCTGAAATGTATGCCTAAATTTCATTCTAAAATTGGTTGCACTTTCTGCAGTGCCAAAAGTATCTTCCAGAGGCAGCAAGTAATTAGCTGTCATGGCTAATGGATTTTCTGCCTATATCAGCCACCGGGCCCTTTAAGCTCTGTACCAGTCTCAGTTTTTTCATATATCTGAGCACTGCCATTCATCCAGTGACTGAGACATCTGCTCAGCCCGAGCCTCATATTCTTCTTCCCCATCGGGTGTGGGCTTGACCCCAGAGAACACTCCCAGCCTACAATAACCTTTGCGTTCCGCAGATATACTTCTGCATTTATCAACCAGTGATGCAACAGCCAAAATGAGCTCAGAATTTAAATTAACCACTGACCCATCACGTCAGACAACTCCTTCCCCTCACTCTGCAGAAACAAGAGCAACTTGTCCTTAAAGGCTCTGCCCTCAGCCATGGGAAAATCGACTCCCAATATGGCACCCTCGCCTACTCTCTCCTCTACTCTGAAAGTATGGATGGCCCATGGCCCCACCTCTCCAGGTACCCCAAGTGCAACGGGCAGATCCATTTCCTCACATCATTGCTAGTCTGAACAAAAACAAAACCGTTTGCCCATCGTTTGGTCCAACTGCCACTCCATAATCGTAACCTTCCCTAATACTTTAACAGTACTTAAACTCTAAGCAACAATTTATCTGGGCTGCGGATACTCACTCTGCTCAGAACACAAGCCTTCATTACGAGTAATCTCTGAGAATAGCACCAACACTTAATTCCTGCGGGGTCCATAACCACGTATCTTAATCACTTTCCCAGACCATAGTTTAACACAGGCTTAGACATTAAACCACTTAATTCTCAGAGCAATTACACAGTATTCAGCGAATCCAATCCCGGATGAGCCCCCACAATGAAACCCCCTTTTACCGAACGTCTCTCGAGATGCAGCTCGTTAGTCCCTTGCTAACAGCCACCGGACGTAGAGGCGAGAAAAGCACCTTTCTCAATCTCCATATGTCTAGGATAGATATGACTTAGGTCCCACCAAAACCAGGAAGTTGGGATGTCTCGACAACCCAAACCCCGATCTATGTGAATACTGCCCCCATGTAATTAGCAGTCAGCAGGACATAACAGATCGTACACTGCATAAAATTATAAAGAAAGTATATTCTTAAATATTAGCCTTTTTGAACAGTTAGTAGGAAAAAGAAAAGGTAGAAAATAAAAATGGCCCATTACAGTTAACTTATTCCAAACGTGCATCTTGAAGTTGTCTTTAACTTACACACTGGACCCACGTCTAGCGTTCTACAGATGCCTTCCAAAAGTTAAAGAAGTAGTGCAAAAAGAGAAAGAAAACATAGTGAGGTAGTGTTCATGGGTTCAATGTCCACTCAAAAATCTGATGGCAGAGGGGAAGAAGCTATTCCTGAATCGTTGAGGCTCCTGTACCTCCTCCCTGGTGGCAGAGCAGAAGGCCAAGCACACACCCTTGATGTCCATCAGTGTTGATTACTAGCGAGGTGGTGATGTTAATTCTGGTCCACACAGACTGTGGTGTTCCAGTGAGGAAGTCAAGGATCCAGTTGCAGAAGGTACAGAGGCCCAGAGTTTGGAGCTTTTTGATCAGAACTGTAGGAGTGACTGTGTTAAACTCTGAGCTGTACTCAATAAACAGCAGCTTGTCTACGTAGAAGTTATTTCCAGGTGAAGAGCCAGTGAGATTGCATCCATTCTGGACCTGTTATGGCGATGGGCAAACTGCAGTGGAAGCTGCTCGTTCAAGTTTTCTTCATAATGGTGCCACCAGTAGGAAGCTGTCCTGATGGCAGTCTATATCCCAGCCCAGGCAGACATGAGGCCTGTACTCAATAAGCCATACTGTATGATCCAGCAGCCTTGAGGCAGGATACCCTGAGGCCCTCTTCATCATCTCTGGTGACTTCATCTTGGCCAACTTTGAGAGCAGTCCAAACACTCTTGACTATTGCTACGCAGCCTTCAAAGAAGCTTTCCAAGCCACTGCCACCCACACTTTGGCAATCAGACCACCAGAATGCTGCCATTCTCTCTGCATACAAACAGAAGCTGAAGAATAAGCTTCAGCACAGGAAGTCGATCAGTGCTGGTCTGAAGAGATAGATAAGCTTCTACATGACAGGTTGAATCATAGACTGATCCACATTCAAAGACTTAGCAGCCAGCCTAAATACGTCACCACCATACTGGACATTATCAGTGGGTGTGTTGGACCTATAGGAACATAAGACATAGGAGCAGAATTAGGCCATTTGGCCCATCGAGTCTGCTCTGCCATTTGATCACGGCTGATTTATTATCCCTCGCTATCCCATCCTCCTGTCTTCTTCCCCGTAAACTTTGATGACCCTACTAATCAAAAACCTGTCAACCTCTGCTTTAAATATATCCAATGACTTGGTCTCCACAGCTGTCCGTGGCAATGAGATCCACAGATTCATCACCCTCTGGCGAACAAAATTCCTCCTCCTCTCCATTCGAAAGGGTTGCCCTGTTTTCTGAGCAGTGCCATTTGGTGGACCCTCCCACTATTGGAGACATCCTTTCCACATCCTGGGGGATTCCTCCAGGAAGACTGTGTACCAAAGGGGGCAATCAAGGTGTGCAAAACCAGAAACCACAGATGAACCAGGATATCCACTCCCTATTTAAGGTGAGGACTGCAGCATTCAGATCAGGTGACCCTAAGTTTTACAAGGAATTGAAATATGACTTGTGTAAAGCAATCAGAGATGACAAGAGACAAAAGCAGTCCAAAATGGAGTCCCAGAGCAGTTGTCGTTTGTGTCACGGCTTACATGCTATAATGAGCTACAGAACAAGGTCAAACAGCATCACCAACAACAGCACAGCCTGTCCCGAGTAACGTAATACATTCTATACCTGCCGTGAACTGAAAGGGATTGGAATGTCACCACACCACCCTGCCAGTCTGCAGCACACCTGAACCCGCAGTCACCACTGCGGACGTAAGATCAGTCTTCTGGAGAGTGAACACACAGAAAGCATCAGGCCTGGATGGTGTTCTGGCCGTGTCCTTAGATCCTGTGCAGGTCAGCTGGCAGGGATACTTGTAGGCATTTTTAACCTCCCCTGGCTTCAGTCTGAAGGTCCCAACTGCCTTGAGAAGACCACTTTCATCTCTGTACCTATAAAAAAACAGGGTAATGTTCCTTAATGACTATCATTCAGTGGCTCTGACATCCCTTATCACAAAGTGCTTCGAGAGCTGGACATGACATACATTAAATTCAGCCTCCCAGCCAACGGTGACCCAACCCAACGGGTGTATGGCATATTCCATCTCCCTGGCCCTATACTCATCTCTGGAGCATATGGACATTAAAGACACTATTGGACTATTATTTATTGACCACCAAAACACTTTCAAAACTGTAATTCAAAGCAAGTTTATTTCCAAACACTTAGGTCTGGGACTCAACACCTTCCTTTGTATTTGAAGCCTTGACTTCCTGACCAACAGACCACAGTCAGCAACACCTCCACCATGATCATCCTCAACAACGGCACCTCCCAACGTTGCATTATCAGCTCTCCACCCTACTCCCAGTTCACAGTTAACTCCATCTACATGGTTGTAAATGTTACCACCATAGTGGGCCGGACCTCGAATAACAGTGAGAAGGAGTGTAGGAGGGAGACAGAGAGTCTAGTGACATGATGCCATAACAATTATTGTCACAAAACAAGAAGACTAATCATTGACTTCAGGCACACGTGCCTGTTTACATCCACGGTGCTGAGGCTGAGAGAGCTGACAGCTTCATCGCCAATAACCTGAAACAATGACATCATTCATGGTAAAGCTCACCAGTACCTCTACCTCCTCAAAGACTAAAGAAATTTAACATGTCACATTTGCCTCTCTATAGTTTTCTTAATGCCCCATTGAAACATCCCACCTGAGTGAATCTCAGCCTGTGATTTCCCCGTAGAAACATCCCACCTGAGTAAACTACAGACTGTGATTTCCCTGTAGAATCATCCCACCTGAGTAAATCTCAGCCTGACTTCCCGTAGAAACATCCCACTTGAGTAAATCTCAGCCTGATTTCCCCGTAGAAACATCCCACCTGAGTAAATCTCAGCCTGATTCCCCATAGAAACATCCCACCTGAGTAAATCTCAGCCTGATTTCCCCGTAGAAACATCCCACCTGAGTAAATCTCAGCCTGTGATTTCCCCGTAGAAACATCCCACCTGAGTAAACTACAGACTGTGATTTCCCTGTAGAATCATCCCACCTGAGTAAATCTCAGCCTGATTTCCCGTAGAAACATCCCACTTGAGTAAATCTCAGCCTGATTTCCCCGTAGAAACATCCCACCTGAGTAAATCTCAGCCTGATTCCCCATAGAAACATCCCACCTGAGTAAATCTCAGCCTGATTTCCCCGTAGAAACATCCCACCTGAGTAAATCTCAGCCTGTGATTTCCCCGTAGAAACATCCCACCTGAGTAAACTACAGACTGTGATTTCCCTGTAGAATCATCCCACCTGAGTAAATCTCAGCCTGATTTCCCGTAGAAACATCCCACTTGAGTAAATCTCAGCCTGATTTCCCCGTAGAAACATCCCACCTGAGTAAATCTCAGCCTGATTCCCCATAGAAACATCCCACCTGAGTAAATCTCAGCCTGATTTCCCCGTAGAAACATCCCACCTGAGTAAATCTCAGCCTGTGATTTCCCCGTAGAAACATCCCACCTGAGTAAACTACAGACTGTGATTTCCCTGTAGAATCATCCCACCTGAGTAAATCTCAGCCTGATTTCCCGTAGAAACATCCCACTTGAGTAAATCTCAGCCTGATTTCCCCGTAGAAACATCCCACCTGAGTAAATCTCAGCCTGATTCCCCATAGAAACATCCCACCTGAGTAAATCTCAGCCTGATTTCCCCGTAGAAACATCCCACCTGAGTAAATCTCAGCCTGTGATTTCCCCGTAGAAACATCCCACCTGAGTAAACTACAGACTGTGATTTCCCTGTAGAATCATCCCACCTGAGTAAATCTCAGCCTGATTTCCCGTAGAAACATCCCACTTGAGTAAATCTCAGCCTGATTTCCCCGTAGAAACATCCCACCTGAGTAAATGACAGCCTGTGATTTACTCTGTGACTTGCTCTGCCTGTGAACACAAGAAAATGGAGAGAGCTGTGAACACAGCTCAGCACATCCCAGAAAACAGAATTCCTTCTGTGGATGATATTCTTTCCACTGCCTCAATAAAGCCACCAACATATACAGAGACCCCACACACCCTATACATTCACTCTTTGCCCCACTCCCAACAGGCAAAAACCTGCAGTTCCCTACGACGATCAGAATGGATTCTTGACCTCACAGTCAACCTCGTAATGACAGTGTCAGAGTCAGAATCAGAATCAGGTTTATTATCTCCGGCATGTGACGTGAAATTTGTCAACTTAGCAGTAGCGGTTCAATGTAATACATAATATAGAATAAAAAATAATAATAATAGTAAATAAATAAGCAAATCTTATTCAGTATACTTTATATAGTGTACGTGTATTGAATAGATCAAAAAACATGCAAAAAAGAGAAATATTATATATTTTTAAAAAGTGCAATGCTATTACAACACCCGCCAGCTGTGTGTTTCCTCGTGACTGTGGGAGTGCTCTGGTTTCCTGCCACATTCCAGAGATGTATGGGTCAGTAGGTTATTTGGTCACATGGGTGTACTTGGGCGATGTGGGCTGAAGGACTTGATACAGTGATGTATTACTAACGCTATCGATTGACATACAGATGCTAATGGAGGTCAATTCATCACATGTGCATTGGACATGTGTGTTTTTGTATCTGCATGCACACATGTGTCCATGAAGAAACCTCGGAAGCATCCCTGCGAGCCATTCAACTGTATCCAATCAGGTAGAGAGAACAGGAACAATACAATCTGCTCAGGGTAAGTAGAGGTGGCACTACTGTCACCACTGACCATAAGACCCACTCTCGAGAAAGTAAGAGCAAACAAAAGTCAGCTTAAGGCTGCTTTGGTCTGTTTCTTATTGCACCTCTTGCTCCTGACAGCTCCTTACACAGGCTCCCAATGCACTGCTAAGTTACATAGAATCTGAGATGCACACAACCTTGCCAGACAGAGGTAAGTAATGGATTTGTAGCCAGGATAAAGGAATGGGGTAGCTGAGGGTGTTCTCAAATGAGTAACTGGTACAGGTGCCTGCTCTTGCACCTTTGTCCTGGAAGCTACTCTGACAAGATGGCACGCCAGGCCCAAGCCAACTGGGAAGAGGGTTCTGTGACAGGTGCAAAGCAAAAACACTTCTTCAATCCACTAGCAACGGCTGGAAATCTGGGAAATCTGAGAAAACAAATAGAAAAGGTTAGTCATAGTCATAGTCATACTTTATTGATCCCGGGGGAAATTGGTTTTCGTTCGTTACAGTTGCACCATAAATAATAAATAGTAATAAAACCATAAATAGTTAAATAGTAATATGTAAATTATGCCAGTAAATTATGAAATAAGTCCAGGACCAGCCTATTGGCTCAGGGTGTCTGACCCTCCAAGGGAGGAGTAGTAAAGTTTGATGGCCACAGGCAGGAATGACTTCCTATGACGCTCTGTGTTGCATCTCGATTGAATGAGTCTCTGGCTGAATTTACTCCTGTGCCCACCCAGTACATTATGTAGTGGATGGGAGACATTGACCAAGATGGCAAGCAACTTGGACAGCATCCTCTTTTCAGACACCACCGTGAGAGAGTCCAGTTCCATCCCCACAACATTACTGGCCTTACGAATGAGTTTGTTGATTCTGTTGGTGTCTGCTACCCTCAGCCTGCTGCCCCAGCACACAACAGCAAACGTGATAGCACTGGCCACCACAGACTCGTAGAACATCCTCAGCATCGTCCGGCAGATGTTAAAGGACCTCAGTCTCCTCAGGAAATAGAGACGGTTCTGACCTTTCTTGAATTCTGGTGAATTCTGAAGAAAGGCCAGTAGGATACAATCTGTTTTCTCTCCCCAGATGCTGCCTGACCTGCTGAGTATCTGCAGCATTTTTGATTTTATGTCCCCTTTACTTACACCCCCATGATGTGATCGGCATTCTCAAGATGCAACCCATGGCAAAGCCTCCAAGTGCCTCCTGATCACGCTTAATCTCACTTGCTGACAATTCTCCAGCACTCCCCCACACGTAAGCTCAGGAAGATTCGGAGAAGAGAGGACAGCCTCATGTTTTTCTGCTGTTGGTCCGGGGAAGCCAATTACCCGATCCCAGCAGATTATGAATGGATCAATGCTGGAAGTTGCAATCCCAGGGACTGGTCCGGTCAAACAATGATCTTTTCCTCAAGTCTAACATTTTTATAACCAATAAACATAACAAAATAAATAGACAATAAAAACCTATTTCTTTTATTGCCAGGGATTGATATGGTGATCCAAAATTAAACTTCAATTGCTGGAGAATCTAGGAAACCCCTCAAGGGTGCATGAACCTATCCATTCACACAGCCTTTTTCCCACAATCTTGCTAATAGTCAGATCAATAAAATGTTACATCAAGAGAAACTAAAAATGTAGAAACTGATAAATAAAAATGCCATCAACTTAATGCAGAGAAATGCACTCCTGAAGCAAGGAGCCTACTTCCCCTTCACATTTCACAGGCTAACCTTGAACTACTGTGGCTAGATAATTAAAAATAACATCTGACTTATTTCAGAGGCTCCAGGGTTCACCCTCAGCAAGAGCTCTAACACTCCCAGAGCTGCTTAACTGAAGAAGCTGGGCTACGTGATCAGAATTTTAGGAGCCACCACCATCTCCCTCCACCCAGCCCCCAGCTAGGCTGTCAACGTGTGTGTGCATCCAACGAATCAGACTGACACCTACACTTCAACACATTTGCCTCCTCCATGTTTCATAACAGCAAAAGTCACTCAGACTCTTACTGACTCCCATCTCTGATCCCCCAGCTTGAATGCCATGACCAGGAGGTCAGTCATCTGATTGTGGTTTCAGGTGACAATGCCTATCACGGCCAGATCGGTCTGCACACGCAGACATTCACATTCACAGTCACACAACAAATGTGTTGCTTTGACACATTCCCTGTGCCTTAGCACTTCATGCCTGCTAAATTATGTTCGCTCACTCCTGTTCCCATGAAGAAATTTCTGCTACAGCTCAAGGAAAGATTTGCCACAAAGTGACTCAACCCTCTCAGCTAGGTCAGTGTGGTTATTAAAAAAATCCAGCATTGTGAGACTCAAGTTTAATATCAGATCCCGAGCCCCTCTCACTTTGCCTTACTATCACAGTCCCAGGGACCTGTCACAGCCTCATTCCCTTAGTCCCACCAAGAATCACTCCCACAGACTCAAGGCTCCTGTAACCCAGACTCATTCCCTCAGTCCCGTCTGATGTCATTTAGATTCACTCCCCAAAGGGTAGAGCTCCCTATAACTTTCAACATCCAGCTCACTCCCTCAGTCCCCGACTCCCAAGTCTTGGGTCCAGGTCCAGGGCCTTCTGTCATTCGGAGACACTCCCTCGGTGCATACTCAATTACACAGGATATTTTTGTAGCCAGTTATACACTCAGTCGTCACTTTATTAGACATAGGGGTGGTCTTCTGCTGCTATAGCCCCGTCACTTCAGGGTTCAATGTTTTGTGTATTAAGAGATGCTTTTCTGCACACCACTGCTGTGACGCATGGTTACTTTCTGTAACATTCCCCACCAATATTTTTTACAGCTGCACAGACCAACCATTGCTCTGAGCAGGACATTTTTACACAGACTGAAAACTGTACTGCTCTTTAATTTTTATGTGTGTACTATGAATATTTATAATGAAAATTGGGGTCTGTGGGAGTTTGTGATGGTTCTTCCATGTTTTAAATGTCCAAATGGGCAAAGAAGTCATTGAGCTCATCTGGAAACGAAGCCCCATTGTCACCTATGTCACTTGATTTCACTTTGTAAGAGGTGATAATATTCAAGTCCTGCCACAACTGTCAAGAATCCTTTGTTGATTCAAGTTTAGTCCAGAATCGCCACTTCGCCGTAAGATGGCTTTCTGAAGATCGAACCTGGACCTCTTGTACCATTCTTGGTCACTGGACTTGAATGCCTTTGATCTGGCCCTCAGCAAAATGGAGATCTCATGGTTCATCCAGGACTTCTGATGGGTAAGGTTCTGAATGAGCTTGTGGGGCACACTCATAGGACCATAGAACCATAGAATACTACAGCACAGAAAACAGGCCATTCAGCCCTTCTAGTCTGTGCTGATACATTATTCCACTAGTCCCATTGACCTGCATCCAGTCCATAATCCTCCAGACCTCTCCCATCCATGTACCTATCCAATTTATTCTTAAAACTTCTATAACTATTTCAATGAAGTCGTGACAACCATCACTGTCCAGACAACCACCATAGTCAGAAAATTGAAACACTTGGCATCAAAATTACCCAAAAACTAATTTTGGAAGTATTGGCAAAGGAAATCAAAAAGTAGTGGCAAATGTGGTTTTCTGTCAGGAGAAATGGACAGAAAAGTCAGACTGCGCTACCCTTCTCTCAAAGGGTGCCCCAACGGGTCACCCCATTGTCTAGTTAAAACTATTGGTTTCCTAATAATTTATTAATGACCTAGTCTGGAGTGAAACAAGGGTAAAATTTCAATTTGCTGAAGATGCAAAGCTTAACAACATGGCACTTTATGATTCAAAAAGTAACAGACTTTGAAGTGCGCAGTGAGGTACTTCGGGAAAAAATGATTAAAATAGCAGCATAATCTAAACGGAACTACTTTGAGGCGCTCGTGAAAGTAGGTTGATTGGGGAGTGTATATTCACAAAATGCAGCAGGTCAAATTGATATTGTAGTGAAGAAAGGGCATTGCAGCGAAGAATAATTAATTCAGAAGCATAGAGGTCATGCTAAACCTTCACAAACAACCAGTTAGATCTCATCTCATAGGTATTATGTATAGTTCTTGCTGCCTCATTTTAGGAAGGATGCCAAATCTCTACAAAGATGCCAAGGAGAATAACTTGAAAGAATGTTATGTGGAGAGTCTGGGGAGCCTTGATCTGTTCTCTTTACAGCAAACAATGTCAAGGGGAGATCTAACCCAGGTAATCAAAATTGTGAACAAGCAGAATATCTGTTCACAGGAAGCTGGGTTGGAAAAATGATTTATAAATGTACCTTATGGTAAATCAGAGGAATTTTTTTCAACGTAACATTGCTTGGATCTAGAGTATTCTTCCTGAAAGCTTGTGAAACCAGGCTCTGTTTTGTCTTCCAAAAGCCAATCAAACATGAAACTGAAAAATACTGTTTGTGGAGTAATGAGGAAAAGCCATTGGTTGGATTTAATTGGACACAAACAGAATCACCAAATAGCTTTCTTTTATGCAATAATGTCAAATTATTTTATTAAATCTCTGGAATTCAAATCCGATTTAGAAAATCTGAGCCGAGAAAGGCACCTGCTGGGGCGCATCCAAAAACAGCAAGCTAGTACGCCAAGAGCGTTCGACTGATCTAAGTCTCTGGAATATCTTCCAGTTTCCTTAACCATGTCTTCACGGCTGAAATGTTTGTCACTTCTACAGAGTTACCGTGCAGAGATTTTGACTGATTACATCACTGCTTGATATGGACGCGCCAACACAGAGGATTGATAAAAGCTGCAGAGGGTTATAGACTCAACTAATATTCATCATGGGTACTAGCCACCCCCCACTCCCAGCATCGAGGGCACCTTCAAAAGGTGATGCCTGAGCAAGTCGGCATCTACCATTAAGGACCCTCACCACCTAGCACATGCTCTCTTCCCATTCCTACCATCAGGTAAGAGATACAGGACCCTGAGGATGCACATTCAACATTTTTTTCCCTCCGCCATCAGATTTCTGAAAGATCCATGAACACTAATCCACACTTTTGCCCTCTTCTTGCACAGTCTGCTTATTTAGTGACACATGTCAGTGATAATAAACCCGATTCTGATTCTTATCTACTTCCTACAGCTTTGTTCTCACCTCCTCTCCTCCAAAATCAAGCAAGAGTAAATATCCACCCCACCAGCATTGTCCTTCACATTTTCTGCCAACATTAACTCAATTTCAGCATCAGGCACAACTTCCCCTCCATCCTCTTCCGTTTCAGCATTCCAAAGGGACCATTCTCTGTGTAGTTCCCTGATCTGCTCTTCCAGCTTCACCAATCCCCTTCTCACACTACTTTCCCATGCAAATACAGAGATGCAGTACCTGCCCTTTCGCCTCTTCCCTTTCAGCTCTCAAGGGAGCCAAAGATTCCTTGTAGGTGAAACAGCAATTCACTTGCACGTCTTCCAATCAAGCCTTCCCGTTCAGCGGTCACGATGCGATCTCCTGCACAATGGAGAAATCAAGCATAGGTTGGGTGACCATTTTGCAGAGCATCTGCATTCAGTTAGCATGGGCAAGTCTGAGTTTCCTGGTGCCTGTCATATTAACTCCAATCCCACACTGACCTATCCGCCTGTGCTTCCTGCCCCACCCTCAGGCCCCACATAAGCTCAGGTGTCAGTGCCACAACTTCTGTCTGGATGTGTTGCAGTCTGCAGGACTTAGTAATGAATTCAACACTTTACAGTAACTATTAGAATTGTCCAGTTCTGCTGCAGGCTATCAAACAGTAATATTAACTTCTTGTTTTTCTCTCCATTAACATTATCTGATCTGCTGGGAATTTGACCTAAATTTCACAATTTGTACATATCCCTTTCTTTATTTCCTCACAGTATAATTTCCTTCATTAATCTAACAACTGGCTTCTTCAGCATTCCTTATAACCTTGACAATCCTAGTCCCAACCTATCCAAGATATTCCCTTTCTCTTCACTGTCCTTCCCCCATCCCCTGTAACTTAAAGCTAATTTGATTTCTTTCTTTCCCACTTCTGATGAGAAGTCTCTGACTTGAAATATTGACTGTTTCTTCTTCTACGGATGTTGCCTTACCTGCTGAATGCTTTCATCATTTTCAGATTTCCAACACCTGCAGATTTTTTTCTCTTTAGACATATGTGCTCTATGAACAACTTTAAATTGAATTAGGGAACGTTTGGAACAGATAGAGGAAGTATTGACTAGTTGTAGAATATGCGCCCAGTCATCCGCCAAAATAGTAAAGCCCAATTCCTTTTCCCAATCGGACCTAATCTTATCGAATGGAGCTATCCTAAGTTTCATGATAATATTATAAATAATAGCCGTTACACCTTTCTGACAAGGGTTAAGGTTAATTATAGTATCTAAAATATATGTAGCGGGTAACGTCGGAAAGGACGAAAGTATGGTACTTAGAAAATTTCTAACTTGGAGATATCTAAAAAAATGTATTCTTGGTAAGTTATATTTATTAGATAATGGTTCAAAAGACATAAGGGAGCCATCTAAAAATAAATCCAAAAACCATGATATACCATTAGTCTTCCAAATTTGAAAGGCATGGTCCGTAGTGGAGGGGGGAAAGAATATGTTTCCTAAAGTAGGAATCGCTAGTCCAAATTGATTAAGATCGAAAAATTTTCGGAATTGAAACCAAATACGTAAAGGTATGTTTAACTATCAGGTTACAAACCTGTTTATGGTGTTTCAAATGGAAAGGAAGAGAAGAACCTAAAATGGAGCCAAGTGCATAACTTTGTTCATAGAGCACATATGTCTAAAGATAAATTAGCTCATTTTTATTCTCATATTAACCCTCTTTGTGACAGATGTCGTGGGGAGATAGCTTCCTTAATTCATATGTTTTGGTCCTGTCCTACTTTGGAAACTTTTTGGAAAGACATTTTTAATATTATCTCAAAGGTATTGAATACAGATATTTCTCCCCATCCTGTTACTGCTATCTTTGGATTACCTAAACCTTCCAGTAATCTTTCCCCTTCAGCCCGTAGAATGATTGCATTTCTTACTTTAATGGCGAAAAGATGTATTTTACAACATTGGAGGGAGATTAATGCCCCAACTATGTTTTTTTTTGGTTTTCTCAAATGATACTATGTTTAAATTTGGAAAAAATCAGAAGTAATTTTTATGATACTTCAGTTAAATTTGAACAGACCTGGAGATCTTTTATTCAACATTTTCATTTAATGTAACTTTTTTTTCTCTTTGACCATATTTACATTCCCTTCTTGGTTTTTAACTGTTTTTAATGGAGGTCGGGTTTGAGGACGTGATTGTTTAAGTTGTTTAAGTCTACTTGATACCGAGTTAGCCCATTGCTTTGCTTTGCTTTTTAGGTTAGTTGCACAGTGGGTTTTTTGGGGGGGGGCTCTTTTTTTGGGTTTTTTCTTCTCTTCATTGGTATATATGGAAAATTAGTATACTATTATATTACCTTGTTATTTTATAACTAAACTGCACTGTTTGTACTTTTTTATATATTAATATCTCTTGTAAATTTATATTGCAACAGTGTATTAGTCTCTATATGTTTTACATTTTGTGTACTAACTCAATAAAAAGATTTAAAAAGAAAGAAAGATTTTTTTCTCGAAGAATCCAACTCATGGTATACCTGTCCTGAGAATGTTTAATGGGACATTACATTTGCTCGCTGTTGTACCTGGTCAGGGGAGAGATTACTGGAGCAACGGTTCATTCTGGATCTTACACATGTGCCTGTCCTAGGAGTATTTGATAGAGGGAGCTTTACTCTGGATGCAGTCAGAGTATGATGGACATTTTAGATCCTTACTATGCTTCTAATTCGTATCTGACCTTGTGGGAATTTGATGGCATCGTGCAGAAGGAACTTTATGATGGAACTAATTTCATGACATACACCGGTGATATTAAACCTGATTCTGATTCAGATTCTGCTCTAACTGACCTGAAAATGTTGTTGAGAGAGTGCACTGGAAGCTGTACGCTGGACCCGTCCTGTGTGCATCAACCCTGGGAGTGCTCTATGAACAGGCGCAGACTGGAAGTACTGTAGCTTCATCCTGCATCAAATACTCTTACTTCATCGGCTCCATGAGCAAGAAACCTCTTCCATTGAAATAGATTGAAAATTCTAAATTAAAAATCATAACCTATTTGTACCATAAATTGCTGTGACTTACATGAGATGGCTCTGTAATTCAACACTTGGCTCAGCCCATCTCTTTCTCTCCATTACTGCCCTACAGCAGGTATCCAGGGTGATTTAAGAAATCATTAATTCAGCCTTAGTTCAGTGATGGCTACAGATTTAACCAGTGCAGGAGATGGGTGTGATTCTTCGGGAAGACATGTTCATTCATCAAGTGCAGATCTCCCTCTCATTTCCTCTGGTTTACTTGCAAATTAATTTATTGCCCAATGCACTCATTGCAGCAGGATGGCTGAGAACTGACAATATTTTATCCAGAGGTTGGGAATCAGTTAGGAATTCTTTCCCTTATTCACTATTTCACAGAAGAAATGCTTTTACGATTAATCTCAGCCTGCGTTGAGACAGCTGGCCATTTGGCAAGTCCACCTATTCCTTCTGTTCCAACCACCAAAGCATCTAAGAGCCCCTTGAATTACTTGAGAGATTTGCCTTCATTTAAGGCGGATGGTTCTTTATATCAGGTTGATGCTGCAAGAGAATGCTACAGTTTTTCCTCCTTCCCCTTTTGTCACCTTTTTATTCTGGCATCTTTCCCCTTCCTTTCCAGACCTGATGAAGGGTCTCAGCCTGAAACGTTGACTCTTTATTCATCTCCATAGATGCTGCCTGACCTGCTGAGTTCCTCCGGCATGCTGTGTGTGTTGCCTTGTCACAGCTCCTACTTTATCCTATCCTTGAAGGAAATGGAAGGATTTACCGAGCTGTCAACCTCTTCGGAAGGGACACAGATTTTTTTTTCAGTTCTCAGCTTTTTCATTTTTTCCTCTATATTTATTTATCATGTATTTTATTGTACTGCTGCCGTAAAGCTAGCAAATTTCATGACATATGTGGGTGATACTGAACCTGATTCTGATCCTGATGTGGCCAGTATAGCTGCTGCCTTACATTACAGCTCAAGTGACCCAGATTCAGTGCCAGCCTCCAGTGATGTCCATGTGGAGATCGCATATCACATTTAATCATCTCGGTTTCTTCCACTTGATCCTGTTTCCACTCATATCCCAAAGGTGTGTGCAGGTGAGAGGCAGAAATTCAGCAGTGGGGAAAAATGGGGTCTGGAAAATAAAGTAAGGTCAGTTTAACCAGACACTCAGTAATCAGCCAGGACCCAGTGAGATGCAGCAACTTTTTTCCATGCAGAATGACTCCACGACTTTGCGATTTTCCCTTGTATAGATAGATGTAGTGATCATCTGCTTCATAATCATGTTTCCATGGTGATGTGATGAGATCTCAAGTATATGTCCAAGCAAAGTTGGCAATATGAATTTTCAAGCTTGAGGGCAAATTGTGGAGACTTTAACAAGCTTTATCAGAAACTCATTAGTATAAAAATGGATGATAGGAATACAATCATGCAGAGAGAAAGATTTGCAAGAATTGCACAGAATTATTAGGAAACAAAAAAAAATCTCTGCCATTCAGAATGTCTGATGAGAAACCTGTAGAGTTTTAATGGAAAGACTACTCAGATGTGTTAATTGGGCTCGTCTGTCTTACATATCATTTTGGCAGGAGCTGAATTTTTAGATGTGCACCAGATTGGTTGTTCTCTGGAAATGTCTAACGTCAATCCTGCAGAATATAAAAGCAGCCATAGTCAAGAATATTCTATCATTGAAATACTGATACAACACTGAAATTGAGTTCTATGTCTTCAAAGCACTAACACCGCCCTTTTCCATTTCCTTGTTTAATTTGAAGACCTTTTCACCAGAGCCAATCACTATCAGCATTGAACAGGTGTAAATTATCAGTATCTGGCATTTGATATAACCTGTACTCTGCTGGGACAAATTCCCAGCTTTTCAAGTTCAAGTTTATTGTCATTCAACTGCATACACATATACTGCCAAACGAAACAATGTTCTTCCGGACAAAGGTACACAACACGGTATATATAAATGTAACTCATACATAACACATAAAGTAATATTGCCACAAACAAATTAACAAATAATAACCTATATTCCTAAAGATTAGCATTTACAACACAAATTAAAAAGTGAACAGTATAATGCTACTGGCGCTTCACACAAGGTGATACCTGGTTGGTCACAGGGAGTTCGGTAGTCTCATTGCCTGGGGGAGAAGCTATTTCTAATCCTAATAGTCCTTGTCTTAATGCTATGATGCCTCCTGCCTGATGGTTGGGGGTGAAAGAGATTGCTAGATGGATGGGAAGGATCGTTGACAATGCTGAGGGCCCTGTGTGTACAGTGCTAGAAGCTGTTGGGTACTGTTTCACGCAAGGGCTGGAAAACTGGTACTAAGTTGAGTAACTGGTTTAGAAGCACCGACATAAAGGGCTGAATGACGCCTTTAGGTGTCTGTAAAATTTCTATGATTTTGATTCTGGATAGGTGAGGGAGCGTTCTCAGTACTAGGTGTACACCAATATCAAAACTGTGCAAAAGGAGGTCCAAAGTTTTTGCCTCCAATCCTAGCCAATTTAGACTGACTATGTTGTAGGAGTTTTGTGATATGACACCACAGGGTATTGCTATTGGCTGCCCCAAACACTTCTCATCATCACTTTACCAAACTTATTGAGGAGTTGGAAATCATTACCCAAACAGATGAATCTTAACTAAAGCAATATAAATCTTTGTTCCCCAATTTCAGCAGCTTCCCTAAGTTGCTCCATCAAATATCCACAGAGCAGACAAAATACTGTGGGGACTGAGTGTACTCTGTGATTTTATTCACCATTTTACATTACATCTTGTTTTAAATCTTTCTGTCCTCTGCTCCTTATTGATCATTCCTGCTTGTGTAGTCTTCTCAAAAATCATTATTCATTTATTCAAACACACTGCTGTTCTTGCTTGATTGAATATTTAACTTCTTTGCCCCTTTTATGTGAGATGGAAAATTTCCTGAATTAATGGAACATCACATCTTAATGATAATCATTAAAAATACTTTTTAAGGAGCATTGCCCATCTTAACACTTTATATTCCTTGGAAACGATTAGCTAATGCAATTAAAGAGTAACAAAGGAATTAGTCCTCAAAGAGTAAAAAAGGATTTGCATTTATTGTATCTCCTGCAATTCATCTTAAAATGGTTGATGTACTTTGAAAGATGGTGATTATTGAAAACAGACAAAAGTAGTGACTAAAGTGCAATTAAGTGAGAGGTAAACTTTGCCACATCATCTGTAGCCTCACCTTGTTAATCTTTATTTTGTTTGGAGTTCTTGAACAGCATACTGATGGATTTTATAAATTTTAGTAAGTCACTTAAGGTTTCAGTTTAACATCACATCCAAGACACACTGTCTCCAAAAATTAGGAGGCCATAAGAGATAAAGGTAGAATTAACTATTCAGCCCAGCAAATCTGCTTCACTATTCAATCATGGGTAATCCATCTTCCTCCTCAACCCCCAATCTCTCCTGGTATCAATCATGCTCTAACTAATCAAGAATCTATCAACCACTGCCTTAAATATACCCAAAGACTTGGTCTGCACTACCTGTAGCAATGAATTCCCCAGATTCACCACTCTCTGGCTAAAGAAATTCCTCCTCATCTCTGTTCAAAATGGATATCCCTCTATTCTGAGGCTGTGTCCTCTGGTCTTAGACTCCCCCACCTTGGGAAACATGAAGTCTATTGAGGCTTTTCAACATTTGATAGGTTTCAATGAGATCCTCCCTCATTCTTCTGAATTCCAGTGAAAACAGGCCCAACACCATCTAATGCTCCTCATATGATAAACCTTAACCCCTGTTGTTACACAGTTGATTTGTTGTTTAATTTGTCAGTTACTCCGTTATGCTACGTATTCGTCTCATGGCGCAGTTTCATTTTAAAGTGGAGTTTTACTTTCTATTGTAAGTCTAGTATTGGAGAGTGAAGACCTTACTAAAGTACTGGAACCTGAAGGATTGAGTAAAGTTGGTGTCGTTCGGCGGTTTAATACAGGATCCACCTTATTGAATCTTCATTCAGAAATAGAGGCCTGCATCTGAGATAATCCTTGTAAAATCAGGAAGGTTTGTGCAGTGTTCATTCGCCAGGGAAAAGGTCAGTTCCTTTAAGCCATTTTATTTCCTTTCTTGTGAATCCTTTGGACAGAATCAGCAATAACGAAGAAATCTGTTTCCAGAGAAGTCTCTCCTTATTGACTGTGTAAATCACTTGGACTTTCGAATTTACCATTTTAAGACTGTTCGAATTTACCACTTTAAGAATTGTTCCAGAGTTGCCGTATAGCAGTTAACTTCCAGTTAAGTTAGTCGTTTGAATATTTTTCACTATTGTTGAGCAGGGTTTAATAAATGTTTATGTTTGTTTATAAAACTTGACTCAATTATATATTGATTGTTGCTGGACACGTGACAATATATGTTGGTTGATTAAACATTCTTGTTCATTTAAATAATTCATTTTGGGTTACGCATATAAATACATGAATTGCATACATCAACATGCTACCATGTGATATGTGTACGCTTTGCTTAAAGTAAACCCAAAGTTAGACTCACATTTCAGACACCTGTGTCTTCCTTTGAATTAGTTTAATGCTTTGAAGTTACAAACCATAACACCACCCATGTTAGAATTTTTCCTGTAACACCATGGTCTCTCAACTTGTTAAGCAGCTTCACGTGCAGCACCTTGTCAAAGGTCTTCTGAAAATCCAATTACACAACATCCACCGATTCCCCTTTGTCTATCCTGGTTGTTATTTAGAGCATAGAACACAGAACAGTACAGCACAGGTACAGACCACTTGGCCACAATATCTTGCCAAACCAGCCAAAAAGCAAATCAAAAACACCCAAACTCTAATCCCTCCTCCCTACACCCTGTCGGTATCCCTCCATCCTCCTTACATCCATGTGCCTAACTAAAAATCTCTTAAAAGCCTCTAATGTATTTGCCTCTACCACCATACCAGGCAGCACAAACCTGTCATCCACCATTCTCCGAGTAAAAAAGCTTGCCCATCACCCCCTCTCGGCTTCAATGCATGCCTTGAGTATTAGACATTTCAACCCTGGGCAACTGATACTCCCTGTCCACTCTATCAAAGCCTCTCATAATCTTGTAAACCTCTATCAGATCTCCCTTCAGCCTTCAGCGCTCAAGAGAAAACAACCCAAGTTTATCCAGCCTCTTGTGATAGCACATGTCCTTCAAAGAATTCCAGCGGATTTGTCAGGCAAGATTTCTGCTTTAGAAAACCACGGCCTATTTTATCATGTGCCTCTAAGTACAGTACCCCGAAACCACATCCTTAACAATCAACTCCAACATCTTCCCAGCCACTGAGGTCAGACTAACTGGCCTATAATTTCCTTTTTTCTGCCTCTCTCCCTTCTTAAAGAGCGGAGTGACATTTGCAATCTTCCAGTCCTCTGGAACCATGCCAGAATCTATCGATTCTTGTAATGTCTACTAATCTCTCCAGCCTCCTCTTTCAGAATTCTGTACTCCAGGGAGTGTCCCTCAGGCTGATGGGAACAGTAGAAAGCCATTCAGTCTATTATATCTGATCATAGTCTGGCCTCTGTTTACTACCCTCTGCTCCCGATGTCTCGATACTCTGACTCCCCTCTGCATGTATTCATTAGGTGCTTAACAGAATCTCTTTTCAACCTTCCTAGTAGTGAAAAGTCAATTGTCACGGTAATTTTTAGACAGAATATACATAAAATGAAGAAATTACTAAAATTTATATGAATAGTACCAGTGAACAGGCCAGACAATCCTAGATATTACTCCTTACACCTGAGAAGGCTAAAGGGTAATTTAACAGGCATGTCAAAATGACGAGGGAATTTTGCTGTAGGGAAAACTTTGGGAAGACACTATTTGAGATAATTGGCAAAAGAAGCATGTTATACAGATTTCGGAAAATAATGTATTATCCGTTGAAAAGTGGAGAAAATAAGGTTCATGTGGAAAAATGTAGGGCAAGTGGTTGCTTCCATAGACTAAATGGGACAGAGGCCGAATTATCCATCAGGAATGTCACCAGTAAAGAAGGGCAACATGAAGGAAGGTGAAGCTGTATTTACGCTGGTGGAGTAGCATTGACTTTGGAAAACAGCCAAAACGTTGACCAGTCAATCAAAGTGAGGCATTATCTCCTCGCTCTGCAAAAAGAAATGGCCTTTCAAACTGACAATGAGAGACAGATCCAGCACATGAACAAATTGAATGAAAACCTGGATTGGATAAACACTATGAACCATCTTCAATATGCTACATCTTGCCTGCTTTAATTTCTATTAAACCATAAATTTTGTTGCAGACACTTATGTAAAGGTCACATGACGTAAGGCCTGAATCAGACGGCCATTTCAAGCCCTAATCTAGAGGCTCCAGACTGAAGGAGGTGTCATCATGATGGCCTCTGCCTGAAATGTTCCATTGCAGTTGGCTCCTCAGCAGCACTGTGAAGTAAAACAGAAGAATTCTCTAATAATGAAATAAATGACCCGACATGTTTTCTTACCCTAGAACATTATTATTATTATTATAGGTGAAGCACTTTGGAAAGCCATGAGCTCATGAAAAGCGAAGCAGAACTTTGTGTCATTCTTTCCTTATATATAATACATGCACGTCCAAACCTTGTGCTTGGCACAGAAGGCATGGGTACTCACGTGCACACCATCCTTGCCCTTGCCAAATATCACTTGGTATTAGGAACTTTTGAGCAGTCAATCAAATTGAAAACATATGACTTAACAGAATCAAAAGCGAAGGACCTTTCAAAGAAATATTGAACCACTCAGAGACAGCTTTTCATCGATCAGATCTCTGAGCACAAATTTCACTCTGACATTTCCTATCCCTATTTCTGCTCCAATTTCCACTCATTTTAAAAAGTGTTCAGCATTTAGAATACAGCGTCAGTGAATGTGAAAAAAAAACAGATGAATGTGTAATAATTCAATATATAAAGATAGTAAAAGTAAATGAACAGAGAAATTTGCAAAACATCAGCAAGATTGACACCTGGTGATGCCTTATACAAATCGATAACCCCACTGGTCCGTAACATGATTGTGGCTGGATAGGAGGTTTCTGAGAAATATTTTGTGAGCTGAAGGACGAATGTGGCTCGTCATATTAGCCACTGAATAGCAATTACAAACAATCTGCATAATATGGCAACATTCACAGAGTAAATTTGCTACACAACAGCCCAAGGCAAGTCGCAGGAGAGATGAACAAACAATATTTCATACTCAGCCGCATAAGGAGACATTAGGACAAGTGGAAAGTGGGTTTTCCAATCTTCATAGAGAAGAGGACAGAGAATTAGAGAGTTCAGGGAGTGAATTCCAAAGCATAGGGTTAAGACAGTTAAAAGGATTTGTTTTACTTGTCAAACATACCTGTACGTGAAAGCATGAAAACATACAGTGAAACACTCTGTTTGTTTCAACAACCAACACAGGTGCTGGGGAAATCCCATATGCTTCTGGCATCAACATAGCATGCCCACATTCCACTAGCCCTCACTAATCAGTATGCTTTTGGAATGTAGAAGGAAACCAGAGCACCAATTGACAGCACTATGAAGCATTGCGTTAGACACCAATTTACTGTGCCACACCTGGACAACTGCCAAAAGGGGAGTGATGAAAGTCAAATAGAATAAGTATACAGACCTGGAGGAAGACAGATCTCAGAAGCTTGTATCTGACAAGAGAATATCAAGGAGCTGAATGGTTCGCTGATGGATTTCAGCGAGTAAAACTTGCAAGTAGGGTCACATGTAGATCAGACCAGGTAGGCAGCATTTGTGGAAAGAGAAAGAGAATTCATGATTCAGGTTGAAGGTCCTTTCTCAGAACTGGGCAAGAGAGGAAAACAATTTATTTCTCAATTGGAGAAAAGGATTGACTTGACAGCAAGAATATCTCTGATCGGGTGAGATCAGAGTTGCCGTGGGGATAATTTGCAGATGTTGTCCATTTAATGGATCACCAGGGGCAGTAAGAGAAATAGAACGTAAACAGAGAAGTAAACAAGTTTTTGACCCAGAGGTTTTTGCAGACCTGGGCAACTTCTTCGAGTTCAAGACAAGATTTTGTTACCACAAATCTTATCTTGCAGTAAGATTTAACTGCAAAACAACTTAAATCTCCTGTTCTCAGGTTTTTTTTTTCATTTTCATGATGGCTAGAGTCCTATCGGAGTCCATGACCTACAGGTGCACTCAAGCTACATTCTTCATTGACGGTGGATTCCTGCTCTTTGGAACTTGCCGAGTGGCCTGCACACTGTAACACTGAAACAGTGAGCTGTTGGTCTCTCCTCTCGCTGCTGCAGGAGTGATATCTCTCTCTCCCTCATTAGTGAGGGAGGGCCTGTTGAGATGTTGAGGTGTTGGGATGAACAGTGGTTTTTGATGGACTTGCTATTTGGGGGCTTGCTATTACTTGGTGGGTAGTGGGGGGGGGGGCTGATGCTTTTTGTTGGAACAAGTGGGGAGAGTGGGGGGATGGTTGGTGCTTTGCTGATGCTTGTGCATGGGAGAGGGAGGGGTTTCTAATACTTTTCTCATTCATTCCTTGGCTTTTTTCTCTCTCTGTTTCATGGATGTCTGTGGAGGATTTCATGTTGTATACTGTATACATTCTCTGATATTAAACTGAGCTATTGAAAATGTTGTGACTGCAGTACTGTAGAATGTGCTCAGCTCTTCCAGCAGTAATAGAACATATAGACATATAGAATAGTACAGCACCATACAGGCCCTTCAGCCCACAATGTTGTGCCGACCCTCAAACCCTGCCTCCCATATAAGCCCCCACCTTAAATTCCTCCATATACCTGTCTAGTAGTCTCTTAAATTTCACTAGTGTATCTGCCTCCACCACTGACTCAGGCAGTGCATTCCACGCACCAACCACTCTCTGAGTAAAAATCCTTCCTCTAATATCCCCCTTGAACTTCCCACCCCTTACCTTAAAGCCATGTCCTCTTGTATTGAGCAGTGGTGCCCTGGGGAAGAGGCGCTGGCTATCCACCCTATCTATTCCTCTTAATATCTTGTATACCTCTATCTTGTCTCCTCTCATCCTCCTTCTCTCCAAAGAGTAAAGCCCTAGCTCCCTTAATGAAGGAGAGGAAAAACTGAACCAATATCATTTTTGCCTTTCAACAATGCTACCTGGCCTGTTGAATATTTCCGACATTTTATGTTTTTTTAAATTCAGATTTCTAGTATCCCTCTGTTTAAGTTTCTTTCAAAAATATTACCGTAAAGTGCATCATGGCTTCCAAACGCAGGTTATTCAACCTGAAACTCATCCAGAGGAACACTATGAGGAAGTTGAGAACAGGGATGTGGATGATCCTGATCATCTTCGATAAATTGTGTGTGACATAGGCTAAGAAAACGTTTACATAAAAGTTTAAAAAGTGAAAAAAATTAAAAAGGTTAAAATGAAATAAAAAATTATAGTGTATGTATGCATTATAGTGTACAGTAGACAGTTTTAGTGTAAGTTCTTGGCTATGTAGTCAATACAGGTGAACTACAGTACTCCATATAGGTTTGCTAAGTGTATAATTATGGTGTTCGCACAACGTCCAAATCACATAACATCCGATTTCACAGAACATATCGTGGACGTTAAGCGACTCATATCTGTATATGCAGATTTTTCATTTTTCCCACGGGATTGATGATAGACTTTCTTCAGGACAATGAGAGGGGCAATACATGTCACCCCTCCAGCATCACCCAGTTGACGAGCCGTTGTTTTAGGAAAAGGATTTGAATCAATTGCATCAATTAAAAAAGGCAGGGAGACTTGAGTGCAGATTATTGTCCCTGACTATAACAGGCCTGAAGCATTGAAGAATATCATGGAACAGAAAAGGCCTGTCATTTTGCCAGTGGCTTTATTGGAATGCCATCCCTACAGGAATTTGAGAATATCACCAGGATACTGCTTCTGAGAAATGCCCTGGCAAAAAACCAAAGGGAGCAAACAAAATAACCTTTTGATTTAATTTTCATTTCAATATTTTTGTTCAACATTAAAAAAAAGAAATATAAATGTATGTAAAGGGACACCATCGAGAATCCTCTAATCAGGAATCAAAGAATCTGTACCCTTTCCTACTGTGACATGAGTCCCTGACGAGGATGGCTTGGGTCCAGATGCTGGAGTATCTGAACCAAGGATCGAGACACGGTATCAAACTGGATCGAGAACTGAGCACAAAACAAATGCTAGACAAAATCACTGGTAGGGTTTATGATTGAGACCAAACCTCGGTCAGGTGCTCTTTAAATACTTAATTCTTGATGCCCAAAACATGATTGCCAATTAACACGCACAACACGCTGGAGGAGCAAAGCAGGTCGGGCAGCATCCGTGGAAACGAACAGTCAGTGTTTCGGGCTGAGACCTGACGAAGCCTGACCTGCTGAGTTCCTCCAGCGTGTTGTGCGTGTTGCTTTGACCTCAGCATCTGCAGGGTACTTTGTGTTTATGATTGCCAATTAACTGGACCAACCTGACCCCTTAAAGGGGCCGCAGCAGCTACCCATACTCTGGAGAACCAGAGTGTCAAATGCTGCAAGCTGGCATGGTTGTGGGAGTGTTTTGTAACGCACACACAACATGATAGGCCAGGGGTTGACTATGGGGAGTGTGTGGGCAGTTTAAAGTTCAAAGTAAATTTTATTATCAAAGTACATATATGTCACCTTATACAATGCTGAGATTCATTTTCCTGTGGGCATACGCAGCAAACCTACAGAACAGTAACTATAGCAGGATCAGTGAAAGGTCAACCAGAGTGCAGAAGACAACAAACCGCAAATGAAAACATAACTAAATACAGTAAATAATGAGAGCATGAAGTAATGGGATAAAGAGTCCTTAAAGTGAGATCCTTGTTTGTGGGAACATCTCAATGATGGGGCAAGTGAGTGTAGTCATCTCCTTTTATTCAAGTGCCTGATGGTTGAGGGGTGATAACTATTCTTGAATCTGGTGGTGTGAGTCCTGAGGCTCTTGCACCTTCTTCGTGATGGTTGCAGCGAGAAGAGAGCATGGCCTGGGTGGTGGGGATCTCTGCTGAGGGGTGCTGCTTTCCTATGATGGTGTTTCATGGAGATGTGCTCAATGGTTGGGAGGGCTTTACCTGTGGTGGACTGGGCTGACTACACTACCTTTTGTAGGGTTTTCCATTCAAAGGCATTGACATAATTGCATATCAGGATGTAATGCAGCCAGCTCTTAAATCTTCCTGGTAGAGAAAGTAGATATTCACTGGGCCAGAACTGGTGTGAACAACCTCGGTGACACTGACGAAAAACCATGCACCGATCCCATAGGCCAAACAGGGGATACCTAGGTTAGTAACTTTCAGTGCAGTGAAAAACTTGTTTTGTGATTCCAGGTTGTATTGGGGTGCCAAGAAGCAGTGGTACTTGATGTTTGGGAAACAGCCTGCCCTTAGAATGTGATCTCCATTACACAGCTATAGAAGTTTGTCGAAGTTTTAGATGTCATGCCAAATCTCCACAAACTCCTAAGGAAGTAAAGGCGCTGCTGTGATTTCTTTGCAATCGCACTTAATGTTCTGGACCCAGGACAGGTCCTCTGAAATAATGACACTGAGGAATTTAAACTTGCTGACCCTCTCCACTTCTAATCCTCTGATGGGGACTGGCATGAAAACCTCTGGTTTCCTTCTCCAGAAGTCTATAATCATTTCCTTGGTCTTGCTGACACCAAGCAAGAGGTTGTTGTTATGATACCACTCAATTAAATTTTCAATCTCCCTCCTGTTTGCTGATCCATCACCACCTTTGATTCAGCCCACGACAGTGGTGTCATCAGCAACTTGTATATGGCATTGGAGCTGTGCTGAGCTGCACAGTCATAGGTGTGAAGTGAGTAGAGCAGGGGGATAAGCACACAGCCCTGTGGTGCACCTGTGTTGATGGAGATTGTGGAGGAGATGTTGTTGCCAATCCAAACTGACTGGAAGGAAATCCAGGGTCTAATTGCACAAGGGCGTATTGAGGCCAAGGTCCTGGAGCTTATCGATTAGCTTTGAGGGGATGATGGCATTGAATGCTGAGCTGTAGTTGATAAAGAACATTCTGACGTATGGAGACAGGCAGTCATGTGATCAAACTTCAGGGAATCTGTCCAACCAGAGCTGGTAACCCTACTGCCTCAACTTAAGGAAGAAACCAGCAGGAAATCAGAAACGTTAGGCCCAAAGATGAGACTGAAAGAGCAAACTCAGACAACAGCTTCCAATTAGTGTCAGTGGTTGGTAATAACCAAGTTGGTGGCAAACACCGCCAAGGTCTCTGGAGTCATTGAGCACCAAACCAACACACTAAGCACACACACAATGAGCTGGTGCTTATTTTAACTGATTGGGAGAAGTCCAGCCAAACTGCAATGCATTCAGTGTCTCCTAGTAATAGTATGGTTTCCCTTTCATTACCCCTCCATGTTCATAGAATGATGTAAGTCATAAGCCCTGACTCTCCTTGGAGAAGCAAGATGGTGCACAATTCCAGGGACAGTTGATCAGCCCAAATTGTCTTAAAGAAAATTAAATTTAATACACTGAGTTAAATGAAAATGGTAACCCTGGAGGAAAGTATTATGTTTATTTCAACATGGAATGCTAATTATGTGTACTGGTAGATAACACCTCTCTGAACTAAGGAATGCCTGAATTCAGATTGTACTCCCTGTATCTTTGTTAGGCAACAGATGAAATAACAGAATCAATTTTTAGAGGCCCCATTTTTGTTGCTGATCAGACCCTGTTTTCTCAGTCCAATTGTGTTCGCATTATATAGACTCACTGTGCAAGAGTTAACCAATATAAAAGCCATTCTTGGATTCCCCAGCCTTCAAAAGGACATCTGAGAGAGTTGATTGAGGGCAAATTGATCCAGGTCTTGAATATGAGATATACAGTATTCATTGTGCAGACAAGGAGTGACTTTAATTAAAATCACTATGCCACAGGACATGATAGAAAATTAATGAGTTTTAAACAAGATTAAAAATTAGATACTTCTCTCTAATCAAGTATTGGATCAAAGTGAACTCCTACAAAAAAAACATTAAACATGGTAAGTCGATGTTAGAATAAAGATTTGATTCTTGATCAGTTTTTGTCCATTAATCAACAATATTAAAACAGATTACACGATCGTTGTCACAAGCCATAGGAGCTTATACGGTACGGAATTTTCCTAAACAGAGGGACGGCAGTGCGGCTGGTAGTACTGCTACCTCACAGCACCAGAGACACAGGTTTAGGTTTCACCTCCACTGCTGTCCGTGAGGACTTTTCACATTCTCCCCTTTGATAACACACAGCCTATTGTGTATTGCTCTCTAGACGTGCCAAAGCAGAGAGGGGTTGTTTCTGCTGTCTTTGGTGAGTTGCAGTGGGTTCAGGTCCATGTTCAGTCAGGAGATAACTCCAGCCGTAACAACCTCTCCAAGCACTTCATTACTGTAGATGGGAATGCCATCAGTCAATAGTGCTAAGACAGGTCACTCTTTCTTCTTGATCACGGGTATGAGTGATGTTTTGAAGCAGAAGGGAACACGAGTGAAAGATTGAAAATGTCCATCAACACTACAGTCAATTAATTGGCACAGGTAAGAGAAACTCTGCAGATGCTAGAAATCCAAGCAACACGCATAAAAACGATGGAGAAACTCAGCAGGCCATATGGCCATAATTCCATAAGACATAGGAGCAGAATTAGGCCATTCAGCCCATCGAATCTGCTCTGCCGTTCCATCATGGCTGATCCCAGATCCCACTTAACTCCATACAGTTGCCTTCTTGGCATATCCTTTGATGCCCTGACCAATCAGGAAATGATCAACTTCGGCATTAAATATACGCACTGACTTGGCCTCCACTGCAGTCTGCACAAATGGGAATAAAAGGGGCCTTTTCTGGTTGGTTGCTGGTGATTAGTGGTGTTCCTCAGGGGTCAGTATTGGGACTGCTGCTTTCACATTGTTTATCAATGATTTAGATATTGGAATTGATGGCTTTGTGGCAAAGTTTGCAGATGATACAAAGATAGGTGAAGGGATAGGTAGTGCTGAGGGAGCAATGCGATTGCAGCTGGACTTAGACAAATTGGAAGAATGGGCAAAAAGGTGCCAGATGGAATACAGTGTTAGGAAATGTATGATAATGAATTTTGGTAAAAGAAACAATAGTGCAGTCTATTATCTAAATGGGGAGAAGGTTCAAATATTAGAGGTGCAGAGGGACTTAGGAGTCCTCATGCAAGGCTCCCAGAAGGTTAATTTACAGGTTAAATCCATGGTAAAGAAGTATTCCACAAATTTACTACTCTCTGGCTAAAAAAAAATCCTCCTTACCTCTGCCCAAAAGTATCGCCCCTCAATTTTGAGGCTGTGCCCTCTAGTTTTGGATAACCCCACCATAGAAAGCACCCACCTTATCTAGTCCTCTCAACATTCGGTAGATTTCAACTAGATCTTCATGCATTCTTCTAAATTCCAGTGAGTACAGACCCAAAGCTGCCAAAAGCTACTCGTATATTACCCCTTCATCCTCGTGAACCTCCTCTGGATTCTCTCCAAGGGAAACACATCCTTTCTGAGATAAGGGGCCAAAACTATTGACAATAGTCCATGTGCAGCCTGACCAGTGCCATATAAAGCCTCAGTGTTATCTCCTTGTTTTTATATTCGATTCCCTTTGAAATAAATGCCAACATTGCATTTGTCTTCTTTGCCTCCTGCCTGTCAGCCATTCCACCACAGGATTTTATCTTGTTAAGCAGCCTCATATTGGCACCTTATCAAACGCTTTCTGAAAATCCAAGTAAATGACCTTCCCATCCCACTCTGCTTGTTACTTCCTTGAAGGACTATTCTGCAATCCATGCCAGTATCTTTCCCATAACACCCTACAATTTTATCTTGTTAAGCTGCCTCATGTATGGCACCTTATCAAACACCTTCTGAAAATTCAAGTAAAAGTCATCCACAATCTTTCCTTTGTCAATCCTGCTTGTTACTTCCTCAAATAACTTTAACAGATTTGTCAGGCAAGATTTCCCTTGACAGAAACCATGCTGACTTTGACTTATTTTATCATTAGTCTACAAGTACCTCGACACCTTATCCTTAATAATAGACTCCAACATTTTCCCAACCACTGAAGTTAGACTAAATGGCCAATAATTTCCTTTCTTTTGCCTTCCTCCCTTCCTAAAGAGTGGAGTGACATTTGCAATCTTCTAGTCCTCTGGGACCATGCCAGAATCAAGTGATTTTTGAAAGATCATGACCAATGCATCCATTATCTCTTCAGTAACCTCTCTCGGGACTCTGGGATATAGTCCATCTGGTCCAGGTAACTTATCCACCTTAAGACCTTTGAGTTTGTCTAGCATTTTTTCCTTTGTAATAACAATGGCACTCACTCCTGTCACTCATGGACCTCTGGCACACTGCTAGTGTCTTCCACAGTGAAGACAGATGCAAAGTACCCATTAAGTTCATCTGCCATTTCTTTGTCCCCCATTACTACCTCACCCGCATCATTTTCCAGTGGTCCAGTATGAACTCTCACCTCCCTTTTACTCGCCATACAACTAAAAACACTTTTATTATCCTGCTTTATATTATTGGCTAGTATGCCTTTATATTTCATCTTTACCCTTCTTATAGCTTTTTAGTTGCCCTTTAGAAACATAGAAACATAGAAAATCTACAGCACAATACAGGTCCTTTGGCCCACAAAGCTGTGCTGAACATGTACTTACCTTAGAAATTACCGAGGGTTACCCATAGCCCTCTATTTCTCTGAGCTCTATATACCTATCCAGGAGTCTCTTAGAAGACCCTATTGTATCCACCTCCACCACCGTCGCCAGCAGCCCATTCCACGCACTCACCACTCTCTGCGTAAAAAACTTAGCCCTGGCATCTCCTCTGTACCTACTTCCAAGCACCTTAAAACTGTGCCCTCTCGTGCTAGCCATTTCAGCCCTGGGAAAAGTCCTCCGACTATGTTAGATTTTAAAAGCTTCTCAATCATCCAGCTTCCTTATATGCCCTTTCCATGGCTTTTATGTAGTCCTTAACTTCCCTTGTCAGCCATGTTTTCCACCCCTGCCATTTGAGAACCTCTTCGATGGGACATAACTATCCTGCGCCTTGTGAACTATTCCCAGAAATTTCAGCCACCTCTGCTCTGCCATCATCCCCCTCCAATCTACCTAGGCAAGCTCCTCTCTCAAGCCTCTGTAATTCCCTTTACTTCATTGTGATAGTGATACAACTGACTTTTGTTTCTCCCTCTCAAATTGCAGTATGAATTCAATCATATTATGATCACTGCCTCTTAAGGACTCTTTTACATTCAGCTTCCCAATAAGATCTGGGTTATTACACAACACCCAATCTAAGATAGCCTTTCCCCAAGTAGGCTCAAGCACAAGCTGCTCTAAAAAGCCACCTTGTAGGCATTCAACAGATTCCCTCTCGCGATCCGACACCAACCTGATTTTCCCCAATCCCCTTGCATATTGAAGTCCACCATTACAATTGTGACATTACCCTTATTACATGCCTTTTCCAGCTCCCTTTGCAATCTCAACCCCACATCTTGGCTACTATCTGAAGGGCTATATATGATTCCCATAATGATTTTTTACCCTTGCAATCTCTTAACTGCACCCATAAAGATTCAACACTCTCTGATCCTATGTCACCTCTTTCTAAAGATTTAATTCCATTTCTTACCAACAGAGTCACACCACCGCCTATGCCTTCCTGCCTGTCCCTTCGACTCAAAGTATATCCTTTGATGTTAAGCTCCCAACTATGGCCTTCTTACAGCCACGAATCAGTGATGCCAACAACATCGTAACAACCAATCTCTAATTGTGCCATGAGTTTGTCCACCTTATTCCGAATGCTACGCACATTTAAATACAGCGCCTGCAGTCCTGCATTCTTTGCCCTTTTGGATTTTGCCTCTGTGGTATAATTTAACTCTTTGCTCTGTCTGCATTTGTACCCAGTCATTGGCTTGTCCTTCCTTACATTCATATTACCTATTACATCATCTACTTGTAATCCTGCTGGCTCATCCTCAGCTCTATCACACTGGTTCCCATCCCCTTGCCATATTGGTTTAAACCACTCCCAACAGCTCTAGTAAATCTGCCTGCAAGAATATTAGTCCCCCTCAGATTCAAGTGAAACCCGTCCCTTTTGTACAGGTCCCACCTGCCCCAGAAGAGGTCCCAATGATCCAGAAATCTGAACCACTGCCCCCTGCTCCAATTCTTCAGCCACACATTTACCTACCACCTCATTCTGTTCCTATCCTCACTGTCGTACTGCACAGGCAGCAATTCCGAGATTACTACGCTTGAGGTCCTGCTTCTCAGCTTCATTCTGAACTCCCTATATTCTTTTTTCAGGATCTCCTCCTTTTTTCTACCTATATCACGATATGTACCACGATTTCTGGCTGCTCACCCTCCCTTTTCAGGATATTGTGGATGCATCCAGAAACATCTCGAACCCTGGCACCTGGGATCCCTGCTTCCTTTTCGCATCCACAGAATCGTCTATCAGTCCCCCTGACTTTTGAGTCTCTGCTGAAGGGTCTCGGCCCAAAACATTGGACTGTACTTTTTTTTCCATAGATGCTGCCTGGCCTGCTGAGTTCCTCTAGCATTTTGTGTGTGCTGAGTGGCACCGGTTTTCAGTACCTAGTCACGTACACCATCTGGGCCTGACTCTTTTGAATTTTCACTTCTCGAAGGATATTCTGACATCTGAGAGAGATTACAGGCTTACTAGATACTGCGAGATCTTACACAGATGTACTGTTGCTTTCACTTCCCAAGCATGCATAAAAGGCGTTGAGCACACCAGGGAGTGAAACATTGCTGTCATTTACACTGTTAGGTTTTGCCTAATAGGAAGAAATGTCATGTAAATCCTGCCTCAGCTGCTGAACACCGTGCTGTGCTTCTAACTTCACATGGAATGCCTTTTTCATTCTCACAATGACCTCCTGTAGGTCGTACCTGGACACCTTGTAGAATTCTGAATCATCAGTCTTGAACTCCACAGATCTAGCCCTCAGTTGTCTCTGAATCTCCTGGTTCATCCAGGACTTCCGGTTTGACAAACCTCTGCACGTTCTCAAAGGCACGCACTCATCCGCGTGGGTGGGTGACTTCGATTAAATCTCTGACAACCATGACACATTCATACAGATCTAAGGATGAATCCATGAACACGTTGGAGACAACCTGCTCAAAACAATCCCGTAAACACTCCTCCGTTTCCCTTGACCGTACCTTCACGGTTCTCACCGCCGCTGTCGCGGTCCTTCGTCTCTGCCTATATGCCAGTAGAGGATGTACAGCCGGGTGTTTGAACTTGCCGAAGTGTAGGCGTGGGATGGCAGGGTAAGATGCCTTGATGATGATGTAACAGTGACCAAGTGGATTGCCTCCTCTGACCGCGCAGAAAGATAGATAGGTAGACAGATCGATACTCTACTGATCCCAAAGGAAATGACAAGTGCACAGATACAAATATTAGAAAAGAAGTAGAAAGAATAAAAAAAATAAGTTACTTCAAACAGTCTAACAAGAGGAGGTCATCACTCCCCTGGCTGTAGGTTTGCTCATTATGGAGCCTGATGGCTGAGGGTAAACAATTTCCCAGCTCTTTACTTCCTCCCTCTCACATTCACCTATCACCTTGTGGTTCTTCCTCCCCTCCTCCCACCTTTTAACTCTGACTCCTCATCATTTTCCTTCCAGTCCTGATGGAGGGTCTCAGCCCGAAACCTCGACTGTACTCTCTTCCTTAGCTGCTGCCTGGCCTGCTGAGTTCCTCCAGCATTTAGTTGTGTGTTGGATCGCGTACAAAACAGCTTTTCACTGTATATCGGTACATGTAAGAATAATAAGCCAATTTCCAACTTGATTTTCTGGAGACTGTACAATAGTGAAGACGAATGGGCCTAGCACTTCAGTTCTCTGCAGCGGCCCCATTTCCAGAGACAACGACGCTTCCAGCTGCTGCACTCACTCTGTGAGTGGACGGCCCTCGTCTGTCCAACCTCTCCCTCTGACTCAGTCACTTCGGTCCTGCAACAACATCCTTGTAAGCCATTTGGGCACTTCTTCCAATATGTGACAAAAACTAAACACAGTAGTCCAAATACTTCAGCACCGTGACATCCCAAATTCTATACTCAGTGCCCCAAATGATGAACATCAATTTGCTGAAAGCCTTCTTCACCGTGATTCCATTGTCAGGAGGCATGAATGTGAATTCCAAGGTCCCTTTGTTCTACAACACTCCCTCTCTTAAGCCTACTGTAAAAGTCCTACCCATTTTTGTCTTTCCAAAATGCAATACTGTACCTCACACGTAAAGCATAGAACATTACAGCACAGTACGGGCTCATTGGCTCACAATGGTATTTTAACTGCTCTAATATCCCTCCTACACATCCCTCCATTTTTCTGTCACCCGTGTGCCTGCCTAATAGTTTCTTAAATATCCCTAATGTATCTGCCTGTACCACTACCCCTGGCAGGGTGTTCAACACAGCCACCACTCTGTGTAAAGAACTTAGCTCCGATATCCCCCCATAGAGTTTCAATCACGTTACAGCTATGCCCTTTCATATTATCACAATAGATTATTAGATTCATTATCTGAACTAAACTCCATTCCTCCCACTTACTCAGCTGATCAAATAGGTTTGTTAACCTTCTTCACTGTCCATGATGTTTTAGTATCATCTGCAAACTTTCTAAACATGTCTTTTAGAGGCTTACCATGAATTACCCTGGATCATCTGGACAGCAAAGGTGCATACATCAGGATGCTCTTTATCGATTACAGCTCAGTATTTAAAACCATCATCCCCTCAAATCTAATCAGTAAACTCTAAGACCTGAGCCTCAATACCTTCTTATGCAATTGGATCCTGGATTTCCTTTCGTGAAGACCCCAGTCAGCTCAGATTGGCAAAACCAGCTCCTCCACGATCTCTATTAGCACAGGTGCACCACAGGGATATGATCCTATCCCCCTGCTCTACTCATTTTATACCTACGACTGTGTGGCTAAATACAGCTCCAACACCATATACAAGTTTGCTGATGACACCACTGTTGTGGGCTACATCAATCATGATGATGAGTCAGCATACAGGAGTGAGATTGAAAACTTGGCTGAGTGGTGTAATAACAACAACCTTTCACTCAATGCCAATAAGACCAATGAACTGATTGTAGACTTCAGGAGAAGGAAACCACAGGTCCATGAACTAGTAATTGTCGGAGGATCAGAGGTGGAGAGGGTTAATAACTTTAAATTCCAGGGTGTCAATATCTCAGAGGACCTGTTCTGGACCCATCATATAAATATAATTGTGAAGAAAGCACGACAGTGCCTCTACTTCCTCGGGAGTCTGTGAAGATTCAGCATGTCATCAAAAGCCTTGGCAAACTTCTATAGATGTGTGATGGAAAGTGTGCTGACTGGCTGGTATGGGAACACCAATGTTTTTGAGCCAAAAATCCTACAAGAGGTAGTGGATTCAGCTCAGTACATCACAGGTAAAACCCTCCCAACCTTTGAGTACATCTACATGAAATGCTACTGTAGAAAAGCAGCGTCAGTCATCAGAGATCCTCACCACCCAGGACATGCTCTTTTCTCACTGCTGCCATCAGCTAGAAGGTACACGAGCCTCAGGACTCGCACCACCATGTTCAAGAACAGTTACTACCCCTCAGCCATCAGGCTCTTGGACAAAAGTGATAATCACACTCATTCTATTTCTGGTGTTCCCACAACTGATGGTCTCACTTTAAGGACTCTTTACCTTGTCATTTCATGCTCTCGTTATTTATTGCTATTTATTTATATTTGCACTTGCACAGTTTGTTGTTCAATGATCCTGTTACATTTACTGTTCTACAGATTTGCTGAGTATGCCTGCAGGAAAAAGAGTTGTATGTGGTGACATGTATGTACTCTGATAATAAATTTTACCTTGAATTTACACAGATTAACCAACTAAAAATCCTTACCCATCTTGTATACATGTAAGCAAAATTAGCATTGGGCTCATTGGTGACATTGATCACGTGAAGAATGACTTTCTTATAAAGTAAGAAAATTTGACCTGCATCACAGGAGAGAGTGAGGTGGCTGGAGAGGTAAAACCATAGGTTTTCAGGGAAGAAAATAATCTTCAAACCCTCGATGAAAGCAACATTTTAAAATCAAAAGTAGTACTCCCCAGAGAATAAATGCAAAAAAGTAAGACTGTTCTAGGCTACCAGTGAAATTGGTGCACTGTGCAGGAGATGTTAGAAACAACAAGCTGCTTTAAATTCACACTACATCTCCTTAATTTTTATAGATTTCTATATTAACTTTTAATGCCCATATTTATAATGGAAACAGACTACGTAAACGTGTCATGCTGTAAAAACAAACACCTAAAGGTACCGCTGCACAAAATTTAAATAATAGGTTTCTATTATATGTGTGGGCATGAGAATTTGTATTCGAGAAAATTGATTGAAATATGCGCAGACGTATGATTTTAATATATTAATAAATTATTAAAATATCAAACTAAATGGAAAACATTTTATGATTCATGAATCAACGAATACTTTAAACTGTCAGATGTTTAAGTTTTGCTCTCCCTTGAATAATATTCATTATCTAGTAATCATTGGCCATTATCAGCTGTAAAAAGCACTTTAGGGTGTTGTGAAGTTAGGAAAGCTTCTATAAAATCAGAAATGCTTTCTCTCTCTCAAGTAATCAGAGCTTGACTTTGGATTCCTTTTCTCTCAGAATTTGACAACAGATTTCTCAAGGATCACTGACTAAACTTCAAACTTCCCCTGACTAAACTTTGCCACCTCTAACATATTTGTTCCCCAAAACATATTTCTGCAAACCTTTTGGTCACATGACCTGAAATCTCCTTTAAAGCAGTGTCAAATTTTGTTTAGTAGCTTTTTTCCTAAATGTTTTGTGTACTTCATTATGATAAAGTTGCTTCATAAGCGCAAGCTTGTATTGTTGGTAATATATATCTATTTATTCTGTCATGAAATATCTGTTCTTTGCAACTTGCTGACAAAAATTGCCTCATTGCTCTTCTTGCCTTCAATAGTTTTTGTAAAAGTGTTTCTTTTTGATCATGCCCTCAATCTCCTTTTCTACCCAAACTTGCTCCTCATCTCGTCAATAACCCTTTGTTATTTCCTCCTGAGACCCTCTCTTACATAAGAATTGTCTGAAGGCTATTTGTCTGTGTCAGAGATGCTGTGGGAGGCAAGGAGGTTGTTCCAGAGCATCTCATAAGGGAGCTGGCTGACATTGACCTCAGCTTCCCCAAGAAGCCTGAAAGGCATTCACAGATAAGAAGGCAAACACAAATTACTCCTGGCACACTCAAACCTTGTTTGGATGAAAATCATTTTTAACAAAGGAGCAGTTTAAAGGCATTGCTACTGAGTGGAAAATGGGAAAATCACGTGGGAATCAGAGACTCACAGCTTACTGTGTTTGCTGGAATTAATCCATCGTAGGCTGCTGCTGTTTGCTTCATCATAGGTTCCTTGGATCACACAGATGAACGTAGCAATTAAGCATGACCACTGGACTCTCTCTCAGACTCCCCCATCTCCTTCTTCCTGTAAATCAGCACATTGTCTGAGCTCTGTGCTTACAATCTGCAGTCAATAATTATTTTATATTGGAGTAATTATTAGAGTTAATTATAATACAGTTATAATTAAGAATTGCCCATTAATTGTATACTTGTCATAATAGCACACTGTTGGCCTTCTGCAAACTTCCATTTTAGATTTCTCAGCAGAATTTCTCCTGTAGTTTTATTGGAAAATGAAAACTACTGATTTAATAGAGAATTACATAGAAGTTACCACAGCAAGTAGGCCGTTAGCTTTATAGTTCATCTGTCCCACATGAGTTTCATCTATCTCATCCAAGCAAGCACAACCTGCTTTTCTCCTCCCTGCTTCTATTTTACCCAGTTTCTCCAGAAACGCATCTATCCTAGTTGTATCAGCCATTCATTGGGAATGTCCACTGTCAGAATATCTTCTTTATCCGAAATACATTTTCACAGAGCAGATGCATCATCTGGGGTAACCTCAGCCTGTTATGACAGGCAGTTGTGTCAAGTTGGAGAAAAGATGGTGCATCCTCCAAGAGAACCTAACCCTTTTCTTTGGGTTTGGAGGCTTGTATGCCTCAAGGTTCAACATACATTTATTATCAAACTACGTATACAGTATACAGCTCTGAGATTCATCTTCTTCAGATAGCCACAAAGCAAAGAAACACCATGGAAGCCATTCAAAGAGAAACAGCATTTCCCCCTGTGCATAAACAACAAGAAAACATCAAACCCCAAATCTCCCCCCCCCCCACTCATTGACCCAGAGAACCATGTTGGCTGGAGTCAAGGCTTTATGCTTTGGCTTTTGGTAGGGTCACCCATGTCAAACAGGTCAAAGGGTAAAGGCCAGACTAAGAGTAGTCCACTGGTCCTCCAGGTTTGGGAGTTCAGCTCAAGGCTAACAGCCCTGACTGGTCCAAAAAAATTGTTATGGCAACAGCAATGAAGATTCCTTCTGTATGGCCAAGGACAGACAGAGATGGAGGACCTTAATTGCTGTCCTAAACACCAGCTGCATAATGGGCAATTAATTAATAAAGATGGTCCATAATCATTTCCACAGCACCCTGGGAGTGTGTCATTAACTGTGGTCTTCACAGTTTGAAGGGTTGTTCATCAGATTTCAGTGGAGTTTGTTTCAATCCCAGAATGTCCGAAGGATCACCAGCTTATTTTGCCCTTGAAATTTTCAGGTTTTTAAATTTTTTTTTCCAACTCAGGGGAGTTTTCTCTCTTTTTTTTATTTTTCCATTTTGTACTTCACTCGAGATGCATTAACTTTTGATTTCTATCAGAGCAACGAAATCAAAACTAATGAAGACTGTAATTGCACAACAATGTCAGGCTTTACCACAGTTATTTAGCTGACCAAATTTTCATTTCATTTCACGTAACTGAGGACAAATGTAGCTTCCTGTTGTGTTTCTACCGTTCCAAACCTATACATCACTAATCCACACATCCTGTAAACAAGGGCCCGGTCAGTTACCTGCGAATTCATTTTAAAAGCCACCTTTATTATTTGTAGAACAAATGTATGAAAATGTAAATTATTTTATCAGCATAAAATTTTATTGCTGAAACATTGTTTTTAATATCACTTAAATTAAAAAGTAATAAAAATATTTTAATAACACTCTTCAGGAGTTTTTTTTTTACATTTTACATCAGTTAAAACTGAAAAAATGAAAGCCCAGGATCTTATTTTAGACATTCCAAGATGCATCAACAAATGACCTTCAACCTCAGTTGCCACCATTCTCTATCTCTAGCCTTTAAACCATGGAAGCCATTCGAAAAAAAGAGCCTTGCCCACCACCACACCCCCCATGCACAAAAAAACAAATCACGCAAACAACAACAACAACATCAAAGCCCCCAAAAAACTACATAAACTATTCAAAGAACATGAGGAACAAGTAACAAAAGTCGTCCATGTTTTAAACCTTTGGTGAGCAAGACCCAGAATTGACACAAGTACAATCCTGGGATAGTTAGAAACATCGAAACATGGAAAACCTACAGCACAATACAGGCCCTTCGGCCCACAAAGCTGTGCCGAACACGTCCTTACCTCAGATCTACCTAAGGTTACCCATATCCCTCTATTTTTCTGAGCTCTATGTACCTGTCCAGGATAGTTGGTAAAAAAATGGATTTATATTTCACTGTTGTTTTTTCAAACAAATCTCCTCACCTACTCCTTACTATGACCCCACATATAAGCCAGCTTGTTACCTCTGAAGCATAAGTGATGATTAATGGATTGGAAAGCTGGTTTTCACAGGTGTTTTTTTTGCAAGTCTCTGTAGCAATCATAGACAAGGCAGCAGGAGATATTGTGAGAAATGTTCAGGCTTGCAGTAGATTGCTCACAGTGTTTTTTTCTGCCTATAATTGAAGAGGCAAGGAAGTGTTTAGCAGTCAGTCAAAGCAATATGAAAATGAATTAAAGACTGCCAGGCACAGCTGCAGACGCTAGAGATTTACTTCCCCCACCCCCCCACTTCCACCACTTGGGTGCATTGCAGACAAGATTAATGTTTGATATTGATAATTGTTATGTGCCCAAGCATCCGTCATGTTTCAGATGATAACAAATTCTATAATTTATCTTGCACACAAAATTCTGCTGGGGACCCGATACACTAATAATTCAAAACTCGGTTCTGATCCAAAGGATTCAATCATCGTTGGTGCAGATCTGTTGTCCAATAGAAATTGCTGCTGTGTTTTTGGCAATGGGTATCTTATTCACATGTACTAATTTTAGCAGCAATTGCTTCACACACAAAATAAGTATTTCCCATGTGTATATATACTTAAGCATTTACTTCCAACCATGTCGGAGTCTATATTACTTCTCTTTCACCAAAGTTTAATATTCTGGAATGCAATTAGCATGCAGCAGACTTCCATGCCCTTTCAAGTTTTAGTCCATCTTTTGCTGGAAGGGCTTAGACTTCAAGGATGTGAATTTATGCAAAGTAAATTATGTAGGTCACATTCCCATCTACCCTTCTCCCTCTCCTCTTCTCCCTCTCCTCTCTCCCATGAGGTCCCTTCCCACTGTGTTACCCTCTTCTGGCACATGTCTTGCCCAGGTCCAGTCTCTGTTGGGTCTTCACCATCTCCACGATCTCCCTCTCTGATCCTGAGTAATGGGTCCTCAGCAGAGGTCTCATCTTTGTACCCTTGCAACCACTCTTCAAGAAGTTCTGAGCCCATCATCAGGATATCAGGCTTTTTTGCCTGTCACCTCTGCTTCTGTATCTGTGTTATCTGACAAGAAATCCTCACCCCCCACTTCCCAGTGATAAACCTCTCACATCTCCAGCACTTCTCTCCCTCTTGAACAGACCCCTCTAGCCTCTCACCCTCTCGGCCTTTTCACTTCCAATTGCCGACCTGATGTCAACTGCCTCATCTTCTCCACCACCAACAGCCCCCCCCCAGCTTTTTACAAAACTACAAACGTTTATTTACACGACAAATCCACAAAGTACAAACAATCAGTGAAAAATTTCCAGTTAAAATATAGTGATTACTGTCAATTCCCTGGGAGACCCACCACTCCTAGAAGTCTCTCAATGTACCAGTTGTGACCGCATATTCCCTCTCAGGGATGGTGGCGAACAAGCTTATCCTCGGAAGAGGGGCAGGCAGATGGCCCTGTCAGCTTTCCGCTGCCTAGGCTCACGAATGGCCATCTTGGTCAGGCTTTGGAGCAAGCCCAGCAGCAGATCATCCTTGGGACCGACACGTTCCACACTGGGTGTCCGTATATAAAGAGTGTGATGCTGAAGTACAAACAGAACCTGAGCAGCAGCCTCTTCAGATACTCAAACAAGGTCTGTAACCTCTCACTCTCCATATCAGCGTGGTACACTGACTCCTCCCGGCCACAAATGGACCGGTGGACGGGGTGTCCATAAAACCATAAGACCACAAAACAAAGGAGCAGAATTAAGCCATTGAGCCCACTGATCCTGGCTGATCCTGGATTCCACCTGTCTTCTCATCATATCCTATGACGCCCTGACCAATCAAGAAACGATCAACTTTCAACTTAGAAACTTAGAAACATAGAAATCCTACAGCACAATACAGGCCCTTTGGCCCACAATGTTGTGCTGAACATGTACTTACTTTAGAAATTATCTAGGTTTACCCATGTACCTATCCAGGAGTCTCTTAAAAGACCCTATCGTTTCCACCTCCACCACCGTCGCCGGCAGCCCGATCCACGCACTCACCACTTGTTGCGTAAAAACACCTACCCCTGACATCTCCTCTGTATCTACATCTAAGCAGCTTAAAACAGTGCCCTCTTCTTAGCTGTTTCAACCCTGAGAAAAAGCCTTTGACTATCCACATGATCAATGTCTCTCATCATCTTATACACCTCGATCAGGTCACCTCTCATCCTCTAAGGAGAAAAGGCTGGAATCATTCAACCTATTCTCATAAGGCGTTCTCCCCAATACAGGCAACATCCTTGTAAATCTCCTCTGTCCTCTTTCTATAGTTTCCACATCCTTCCTGTAGTGAGATGACCAGAACTGAGCACAGTACTCCAATTGGATTCTGAACATGGTCCGATATAGCTGTAATATTACCTCTCGGCTCTTAAACTCACTCCAACGGTTGATGAAGGCCAATGCACCATTTGCCTTCTTAACCACAGAGTCAACCTGCACAGCAGCTTTGAGTATCATATGGACTCGGACCCCAAGATCCCTCTGATCCTCCACACTGCCAAGAGTCTTACCATTAATACTATATTAGAACATAGAAACATAGAATAGTACAGCACAGTACAGGCCCTTCGGCCCACAATGTTGTGCCAACCTTCAAACCCTGCCTCCCATATAAGCCCCCACCTTAGATTCCTCCATATACCTGTCTAGTAGTCTCTTAAATTTCACTAGTGTATCTGTCTCCACCACTGACTCAGGCAGTGCATTCCACGTACCAACCACTCTCTGAGTAAAAAACCTTCCTCTAATATCCCCCTTGAACTTCCCACCCCTTACCTTAAAGCCATGTCCTCTTGTATTGAGCAGTGGTGCCCTGGGGAAGAGGCGCTGGCTATCCACTCTATCTATTCCTCTTATTATCTTGTACACCTCTATCATGTCTCCTCTCATCCTCCTTCTCTCCAAAGAGTAAAGCCCTAGCTCCCTTAATCTCTGATCATAATGCATACTTTCTAAACCAGGCAGCATCCTGGTAAATCTCCTCTGTACCCTTTCCAATGCTTCCACATCCTTCCTATAGTGAGGTGACCAGAACTGGACACAATACTCCAAGTGTGGCCTAACCAGAGTTTTATAGAGCTGCATCATTACATCGTGACTCTTAAACTCTGTCCCTCGACTTATGAAAGCTAACACCCCATAAGCTTTCTTAACTACCCTATCCACCTGTGAGGCAACTTTCAGGGATCTGTGGACATGTACCCCGAGATCCCTCTGCTCCTCCACACTACCAAGTATCCTGCCATTTACTTTGTACTCTGCCTTGGAGTTTGTCCTTCCAAAGTGTACCACCTCACACTTCTCCGGGTTGAACTCCATCTGCCACTTCTCAGCCCACTTCTGCATCCTATCAATGTCTCTCTGCAATCTTTGAAAATCCTCTACACTATCTAGAACACCACCAACCTTTGTGTTGTCTGCAAACTTGCTAACCCACCCTTCTACCCCCACATCCAGGTCGTTAATAAAAATCACGAAAAGTAGAGGTCCCAGAACAGATCCTTGTGGGACACCACTAGTCACAATCCTCCAATCTGAATGTACTCCCTCCACCACCACCCTCTGCCTTCTGCAGGCAAGCCAATTCTGAATCCACCTGGCCAAACTTCCCTGGATCCCATGCCTTCTAACTTTCTGAATAAACCTACCATGTGGAACCTTGTCAAATGCCTTACTAAAATCCATATAGATCACATCCACTGCACTATCCTCATCTATATGCCTGGTCACCTCCTCAAAGAACTCTATCAGGCTTGTTAGACATGATCTGCCCTTCACAAAGCCATGCTGACTGTCCCTGATCAGACCATGATTCTCTAAATGCCTATAGATCCTATCTCTAAGAATCTTTTCCAACAGCTTTCCCACCACAGACGTAAGGCTCACTGGTCTATAATTACCCGGACTATCCCTACTACCTTTTTTGAACAAGGGAACAACATTCGCCTCCCTCCAATCCTCCGGTACCATTCCCGTGGACAACGAGGACATAAAGATCCTAGCCAGAGGCTCAGCAATCTCTTCCCTCGCCTCATGGAGCAGCCTGGGGAATATTCCGTCAGGCCCCGGGGACTTATCTGTCTTAATGTATTTTAACAAATCCAACACCTCCTCTCCCTTAATATCAGCACGCTCCAGAACATCAACCTCACTCATATTGTCCTCACCATCATCAAGTTCCCTCTCATTGGTGAATACCGAAGAGAAGTATTCATTGAGGACCTCGCTCACTTCCACGGCCTCCAGGCACATCTTCCCACCTTTATCTCTAATCGGTCCTACCTTCACTCCTGTCATCCTTTTTTTCTTCACATAATTGAAGAATGCCTTGGGGTTTTCCTTTACCCTACTCGCCAAGGCCTTCTCATGCCCCCTTCTTGCTCTTCTCAGCCCCTTCTTAAGCTCCTTTCTTGCTTCCCTATATTCCTCAATAGACCCAGCTGGTCCTTGCTTCCTAAACCTCATGTATGCTGCCTTCTTCCTCCTGACTAGATTTTCCACCTCACTTGTCACCCATGGTTCCTTCACCCTACCATTCTTTATCTTCCTCACCGGGACAAATTTATCCCTAACATCCTGCAAGAGATCTCTAAACATCAACCACATGTCCATAGTACATTTCCCTGCAAAAACATCATCCCAATTCACACCCGCAAGTTCTAGCCTTATAGCCTCATAATTTGCCTTTCCTCAATTAAAAATTTTCCTGTCCTCTTTGATTCTATCCTTTTCCATGATAATTATAAAGGCCAGGGAGCGGTGGTCACTGTCCCCCAGATGCTCACCCACTGAGAGATCTGTGACCTGACCCGGTTCATTACCTAATACTAGATCTAGTATGGCATTCTCCCTGGTCGGCCTGTCAACATACTGTGTCAGGAATCCATCCTGGACACACTTAACAAATTCTGCCCCATCTAAACCCTTGGAACTAATCAGGTGCCAATCAATATTAGGGAAGTTAAAGTCACCCATGATAACAACCCTGTTATTTTTGCACCTTTCCAAAATCTGCCTCCCAATCTGCTCCTCTGTATCTCTGCTGCTACCAGGGGGCCTATAGAATACCCCCAGTAGAGTAACTGCTCCCTTTCTGTTCCTGACTTCCACCCATATTGACTCAAAAGAGGATCCTGCTCCATTACCCACCCTTTCTGTAGCTGTAATAGTATCCCTGACCAGTAATGCCACCCCTCCTCCCCTTTTTCCACCCTCTCTATCCCTTTTAAAGCACTGAAATACAGGAATATTGAGAATCCATTCCTGCCCTGGTGCCAGCCAAGTCTCTGTAATGGCCACTACATCATATTCTGCCATCATATTTGACCTAGCAAAATGAACTACCTCACACTTATCTGGGTTGAACTCCATCTGTCACTTCTCAGCCCAGTTTTGCATCCTATCAATGTCCCGCTGTAAACTCTGACAGCCCTCCACACTATCCACAACACCCCCAACCTTTGTGTCATCAGCAAATTTACTAACCCATCTCTCCACTTCCTCATCCAGGTCATTTATAAAAATCACGAAGAGAAGGGGTCCAGAACAGATCCCTGAGGCACACCACTGATCACCGACCTCCATGCAGAATATGACCCATCTACAACCACTCTTTGCCTTCTGTGGGCAGGCCAATTCTGGATCCACAAAGCAATGTCCCCTTGAATCCCATGCCTCTTTGCTTTCTCAATAAGCCTTGCATAGGGTATCTTATCAAATGCCTTGCTGAAATCCATATACACTACATCTACTGCTCTACCTTCATCAATGTGTTTAGTCACATCTTCAAAAAATTCAATCAGGCTCGTAAGGCATGACCTGCCTTTCATAAAGCCATGCTGACTATTCCTAATCATCCCTACAATCGCCAAGATCTTTTTCTGTAGTGAATACTGAAACGAGGTATTCAATATGTACCTCTGCGATCTCCTTTGGTTCCATACATAGTTTTCCACTGTCACACTTGACTGGTCCTATTCTCTCGTCTTATCTTCTTGCTCTTCACATACTTGTAGAATACCTTGGGTTTTTTTTTAATCCTGCTCGCCAAGTCCTTCTCATGTCCCCTTCTGGTTCTCCTAATTTCATTCTTAAGCTCCTTCCTGCTTGCTTCATAATCTTCTACGTCTCTATCATTACCTAGTTTTTTTTTAACCTTTCATAAGCTTTTCTATTCTTCTTGACTAGATTTTCAACAGTCTTTGTGCACCACGGTTCCTGTACCCAACCATCCTTTCCTTGTCTCACTGGAACGTACCTATGCAGAATGCCACATAAATATCCTCTCAACATTTGCCACATTTCTGCCGTACATTTACCTGAGAACATCTGTTCCCAATTTATGCTTCCAAGTTCCTGCCTGATAGCTTCATATTTTACCTTACTCCAATTAGACACTTTCCTAACTTGTCTGTTCCTATCCCTCTCCAATGCTATGGTAAAGGAGATAGAATTGTGATCACTATCTCCAAAATGCTCTCCCACTGAGAGATCTGACACCTGAGCAGGTTCATTTCCCGATACCAGATCAAGTACAGCCTCTCCTCTTGGAGGCTTATCTACATATTCTGTCAAGAAACCTTCCTGAACCCATCTAACAAACTCCACCCCATCTAAACCCCTTGCTCTAGGGAAATGCCAATCGATATTTAGGAAATTAAAATTTGCCATCACACCGACCCTGTTATTATTACACCTTTCCAGAATCTGTCTCCCTATCTGCAGGGAAGCAGATGGGTGGGTCTGCAAGAAGGAGGAGGAGAGGCAGGGGTCCCAAACAACCCAGCAAGGGGAAGGCCTGGGATTGGATCTGGAGGATGTGGAGAGAAAAGGCTAAAGCTGGAGATGGGTTCCTGGCCAAAAAGCCTGTTTCTGAAACCGTGCTGGGTTTCTCTATGACTCCTCAAATGAGGTGTGGATCAGCACTAAAGTAAACAACAGATGAGGAGGTACATGGGAGGTAGTGGAGGAAGGGTCTTTGGTGTTTAGGGAGAGAGAAGCAAACCTGATATAGATATATCTATATCTCTTCCTGGTAATTCAGATTAAAGATACGCTTTATTAAACAAAACAAATACTCTGGGTTTCTTTCCTTATGCAGAGGGATGAGGCATTTATCTCTGTCTGAGGCAGACTCACCAGTTTGGTTTTACTGGTAATAAACCAGCCAAGATCAAATGGCAGAGCAGACTCGATGGGCCAAATGGCCTAATTCTGTTCTTATGTATTATGGCCTTAGTTTCATTGATATGGAGATATTGAGTAATTGCAGCATGATAAATAGCCCTTTGTGCCAGAGAGTCCATACTAGCACCCATACAAGCTTGTCCCGGTTGACCGCATTTGTCCATAACCCTCTAACTAAACCTTTCCTTTCTAATGCAGCAAGCATTTAAAATTTGTAGCTTAAATTTAAAATTGTTCTATGAAGATAATTTGAAATGGATATAATGTGCTCTGCACTGTTTTATTTAGGACTTTTACGGAATGGTAGGTCAGGATGGCCATTGTGGACAGAAAGGTATTCCACCAAATGGTTGCATAGTCTACATTTGGTCTCGCCCATGAGAGAACTGAATGCAGAGGATGAGGGTGGACAAGGTACATGTGAATCATTGTCTGATATGGAAGAACTTTGTGGGTTCCTGGATGGTAGTGAGGGATGAGTACAGGGACAAGCGTTGTACCTCCCATGAATGTAGGGGCAAGTGCTGGGGATAGGAAGGGTGGATGGATAGGGATAAATGAAACAGAGGATCAGGACGAACAGAAAGGGATAGGGATGGGAAGATGAGACTGGTGGTTTTTCCTATTGTAACTGGCAAAAATGATGGGGGTGATCTGCTGAATGTGAAAATGATGAACAAATGGAGCTTCTTCTGTGTGTTGTCTGGAATCAGGGTCAGATCAGAAGCCTGGGAAATGAAGGAAGCGACTGAGGGCTCCATCAGCAGGAGTAGAAAGGAGACACATTTCCTGAAAAAGGTCCTGGAGTGGAAAGCCTCATCCTGAGAACAGATATGGCAGAGATGGACACACTGAGGAAAAGTGATGATGTTCCCAAAGGAGAAAGGGTGGGAGAAGGTGTAGTCATTCGGTTTCTAACTAATGTCAATAGGTATCTTGTCTCCTAGGGAGGAGATAGAGACATCCAGAAAAGGTTGTTGGAAATGGTCAAAGTGAATCTGAGGTGGAAACTCATCATGAAGCTGCTAAAATTGATCATTTCTACAGCAGTGCAGGAAGCAGCACCAAGGCAGGTGTTCAGTCTGTGGGGAAAGATTTGTGGAAGGTAGGTTTGGAACTGGGACTACTCCTTGCGGCCAACAAAAGACAGGTATCATGACAGTCGCTGAACATTTGATATGTGGACAGTGGAGGAGTGAAAAGAGAAGTTACTCAGGATGAGAACAGCTTCTGTCAGGTAGATAAGAGTGCTGATGGAAGAGTACTGGTTGGACCTTTGTTTCAACGGAAGATATCCCTGATAGAGGAATAAAGGTGTATAAAGACAGGATTTCCTTGGTGAAGAAGAGATGGGGGGAGCCAGGGAATCAGAAATTGTCATCATAGTGCAGGGGATGAGAGGTGTCCCAATGAAGGTGGGAAGGAACTGAACAAGGGGAGACAGGATAGAAGGTACAAGGAGATACCTTCTTCCTTAGCCCTTTACCTCCTCTGCCTATTATCTCCTAGCTTCTCACTATATCCCCACCTTATTATACATTGTTATGTTACACTTTATTCTGCATTCTGTTATTGCTTTACCTTGTTCTACCTCAATTCACTGTATAAATGTAAACACAAAATACTCTGCAGATGCTGGGGTCAAAGCAACACTCACAACACGCTGGAGGAACTCAGCAGGTCAGGCAGCATCCTTGGAAACAATCAGTCAATGTTTCGGTCCAGAATGTTGACTGATCAATTCCACAGATGCTGCCCGACCTGCTGAGTTCCTCCAGCGCGTTGTGAGTACCACTGTATAAATGACCTGATCTGTATGAACAGTATTCAAGAAAAACTTTTCACTGTATCTCTACACATGCCACAGTAATAGACCAATAGCAAGCTTGCTGGGGAAAACAATGGGCTACCTGGAAAGTCTTACTTGTGGGTTTGGGATCAGCGATAGAAGCAGGAAGAGTGGGACTGAGACACTATGCAGTTGGAGCTGTGGAGGGATGATCTTCTGATGTGATGAGATCTGTGTTGGTCTGGGAGAGAGTGGACTGGTGTTCATCGGTGGGATCAAGGCAGGGGTTACCATCTGGTCTCTGCAAGGCAGAGGTCAGTTTACAATGGCACTGCCCTTATCTGAGAGTTTGATGACGAGGCTGGGAGTAGAGCAGAGTGAACGGTGAGATGTCTGTTCAGAGGGGGTAAGGGTGGAGTGAGTGAGGGGGTGGAAGGTGTTGTCTAGGGCATACCTTGCAACAGATTTTTAAGCAGCTTCACTGACACTGAGAGGGGAGTTTGCCCAGGTAGATTGGAGGAGGGCACTGGTGGTGATGACAGCAGAGCAGAGATGGTTCACGTTTCTGGGAACGGTTCACAAGGCGCAGGATAGGTATGTCCCCCAGAAGAAGAAGTTCTCAAATGGCAGAGGTTGGCAACTGTGGCTGGCAAGGGAAGTTAAGGACTGCATAAAAGCCAAGGGAAGGTCATATAAGGAAGCAAAATGAGTGGGAAGTTGGATGATTCAGAAACTTTTAAAATACAACAAAAGGCAACTAAAAAGGCTATAAGAAGGGGAAAGGTGAAATATGAAGGCAGATTAGCCAATAATATAAAGCAGGAAATAAGGAGTAAAAGGGAGATGAGAGTTCATATTGGACCACTGGAAAATGATGCTGGTGAGGTAGTAATGGGGGACAAAGAAATAGCAGATGAACTTAATAAGTACCTTGCATCAGTCTTCACTGTGGGAAACACAAGCAGTGTGTCAGAGGTCCGTGAGTGTCTGGGAGCAGGAGTGAGTGCCATTAATATTACAAAAAAAAAGTGCTAGACAAACCCAAAGGTCTTAAGGTTGATAAGTCACCTGGATCAGATGGACTACATCCCAGAGTCCTGAGAGAGGTTACTGAAGAGATAACGGATGCATTGGTTATGATACTTCAAGAATTGATTCTGGGGAAGGTCCCGGAGGACTGGAAAATTGGAAATGTCATTCCACTCTTCGAGAAGGGAGGAAGGCAAAAGAGAGGAAACTATAGGCCAGTTAGCCTAACCTCAGTGGTTGGGAAGGTGTTGGATCTGTTATTAAGGATGAGGATTTGGTGTACTTGGAGACTAATGATAAAATAAGACAAAGTCAGTATGGTTTCTCTAAAGGGAAATCTTGCCTGACAAATCTGCTAGAATACTTTGAGGAAGTAACAAGCAGAATTGACAAAGGAGAGGCAGTGGATATCATTTATTTGGATTTTCAGAAGGCATCTGATAAGGTGCCACACATGAGGCTGCTAAACAAGATAAAATCCCATGTGTTACAAGGGGGTGCTGTAGCGGACCCAAATGCAAGACACAGACACTGAAGTACTAGGAACAGGACTAGGGTTATCGAGATAGCAAGGTGAGTCAGGAATAAATGACACTGGACATTGACACAGGCCCTGGACGAGACTAGGATTCAGGGCCTGGGCTAGGACTTGTTCTGGAAGCACGGGACCCGGACGTGGAACTAGGAACAAGGAGCCTGGACTAGAAACTCGGAACTCCGGAACCAGAGTCTGGACAAGGAACCTGAAACCTGGGTCTTGACTCGGAACCAGAACCCAGGTCTAGACAAGGACTCGGGACTAGGATCTTGGCAAGGACAGGACGTGGCTACAGGACAGGACGAGGTACACCAGCACAGGACGAGGCTCTTGGACAAGGTTTGGCTCGGCTCTTGGACTTGGCTTGGTTAGGCTCTTGGGTACGGAGCCAGGACTTCTCTTTGGAGCACAGGGCCGGGACCCTTTCTTGGACGCAGGGCCAGGATAACTGCCGAGGTAAACTGCCAAGGGACTCCTGGACTGAACGAGGGAATTCCAGCACTGGGCTGGGCAAGGACTCAAAGCTCAGACTTGGACAGGGCTGGAGCATGGTGCCTGGACTTGGTCTTGGAACACAGGAACACAGAGTCTTGGACTTGAGTACAGGAACAGGAAACACAGAGTCAGGACCCCTCCTTGACAAGCACAGGACATAGGGCCGGGACTCTTACACAGGACATGGACACTAAACTCAGGGATACGAAGAGACAGTTCCAAACTCAATGATAGATAGTTCCTTCTCTTGGTGAGGCAAGGCTCCGGTCTCACTCTGGCGGTTGAACTTGATAGGGATACTGACGAGGTTACAGACGAAGGTTGCGGGCAAAGGGAAGGAAACAATCCAGCAAAACAATCCCTGGTTTGCAGACGTATTTATGTGCCAGCCCGAAATGAGAATCAGGTGCCTCAATTAAGGCACCCAACAGAACAAGGGACAAAACAGGAAAACCTGGAACAAGGATCAAGGGACTGGACCGTGAACTGGAATGTGGAGCTCACGGACCAGAACATGACAGTATCCCCCCACCCCCACCACCACCATGGAAGCCTCCTGGCGACCCAAAAAGCTTCCTCAGACTATGGACTACATGGTTGGGTGGTGGGGGGGGGCATTCAACAGGAGGGAACCCAGGATGGCAAGTGTAAAACGACAGTGTCTGTGTTGCTGGGTCCACGCTTGACTGGATTGTTCTGTTACAAAGGGGTGATGGTAGCGGACCCAAATGCAAGACACAGACACTGAAGTATTAAGAACCCGGACGTGGAAATAGGAACAAGGAGCCTGGACTAGAAACTCGGAACTCCGGAACCAGAGTCTGGACAAGGACCTGGAACCTGGGTCTTGACTCAGAACCGAAACCCAAGTCTAGGCAAGGACTCAGGACTAGGATCTTGGCAAGGACAGGGCAAGGTACTCCAGGGAAGGACGTGGCTCTGGGACTAGGTTTGGCTCGGCTCTTGGACTTGGCTTGGTTAGGCTCTTGGGTACGGAGCCGGGACTCCTCCTTGGAGCGCAGAGCCAGCACCCTTTCAAGGATGCAGAGCCCAGATGACTGCCAAGGACACTTGCCGAGGGAACTGCAAACAGCCGAAGGACTCCTGGACTGGACGAGGGAACTCCGGCACAGGACGAGGGAACTCCAGCACAGGACAAGGGAACACCAGCACCAGGCTGGGCAAGGTACCCCTGGGCTGGGCGAGGAACCAGAACTGGATGAGGACATGAAGCTCAGACTTGGACAGGGCTGGAGCATGGCACCTGAACTTGGTCTTGGAACACAGGAACACAGAGTCTTGGACTTGAGCACAGGAGCAGGGAACACAGAGTCAGGACCCCTCCTTGGGAAGCACAGGACGTAGGACCAGGACTCATACACAGAACACAGACACTAAGCACAGGGACACAAAGAGACAGTTCCAAACTCAACAATAGATAGTTCCTTCCCTTGGTGTGGCAAGGCTCCAGTCTCACTCCGGCAGTTGAACTTGATGGGGATACTGACGAGGTTGCAGGCGAAGGTAAGGGAACAGTCCACCAAAACAATCCCTGGTTTGCAGACGTATTTATGTGCCAGCCCAAAATGAGAATCAGGTGCCTCAATTAAGGCACCCAACAGAACAAGGGAGAAAGCAGGAAAACCCAGAACAAGGATTAATGGACCGGACCATGAACCGGAATGCGGACTTCATGGACCGGACCATGATACTATGACAGTAGAGGAAAGATACTGGCATAGGTAGAGGAATGGATGAGGAGGCGATCTCATTGAAACCTTTTGACTGTTGAAAGGTCTAGATAGAGTAGATGTTGAAAGGATGTTTTCCATGATGGTGGGGGGGGGGGGTTCTAGGACAAGAGGGCACAGCCTCAGGATAGAGGGATGTCCATTTAAAACAGAGATGCAGAGAAATTTCTTTAGCCAGAGGGTAGTGAATTTGTGGAACTTATTATCACAGGCAGCTGTGGAGGCCAAGTAGTTGGGTGGATTTAAGGCAGAGCTGGATAGGTTCTTGATTGAACATGGCATCAAAGGTTATGGGAGGAAGTCTGGGGAGTGGGGCTGAGGAGAGGAAAAATAGATCAGCATGATTGAACAGCAGAGAGGACTAATTCTGCTCCTATGCCTTATGGTATTATAGTATTATTTTGGAGGACCTATTCTGGGCCCAGTGCAATTACAGAGGAAACACAGTGGCACTTCTACTTCATTGGGAATTTGTGAAGATTTGGCATGACATCTAAAACTTTGTCAAACTTCCATTGATAAAATAAGTCAAAGGCAGCATGGTTTCTGTGAAAGGAAGTCTTGTCTGACAAATCTGTTAGAATTCTTCAAGGAATTAACAAGCAGGAAGATTGCAGCAGGACTTGGACAAAATGGAAAAATGGGCAAGAAAGTGGCAGATGGAATACAGTGTTGGGAAATGTATGATAACACAGTTTGGTAAAAGGAAAAATAGTGCAGACTGCTATCTAAATGGGGAGAAGGTTCAAACATTAAAATTGCAGAGGGACTTAGGAGTCCTCATGCAAGACTCCCGGAAGGTTAATTTACAGGTTGAGTCTGTGGTAAAGAAGGTAAATGCAATGTTGGCATTTATTTCTAAGGAAATGGAATATAAAAACAAGGAGATAATGCTGAAGCTTTATAAGACACTAGTCAGGCAGGACTTGAAGTATTGTCAACAGTTTTAGGCCCCATATCTCAGAAAGGATGTGTTTTCATTGGAGAGGGTCCAGATGAGGTTCACAAGGATGATTCTGGGAATTAAGGTGTTAACATATGAAGAGTGTTTTGGCAGCTTTGGGTCTGTACTCACTGGAATTTAGAAGAATGCGTGGGGATCTCATTGAAATCTACTGAATGTTGATAGATAGGGTGGATGTGGAGAGGATGGTTTCTATGGTGGGGGTGTCCAGAACTAAAGGGCACAGCCTTAAAACTGAGGGGAGACCTTTTAGAACAGAGGTAAGGAGGATTTTTTTTTATCTAGAGAGTAGTGAATCTATGGAATTCTCTGCCACAGAGTGCAGTGGAGACCAAGATCATGGGTGGGAACCGAAATGAAGAGACAGAGGAAGGGGTGGTTGTCTCACAAATAGTGAAAGTTTGGAGACAGTGCAAGAGGGAGGACACGCAGGTGATAGAGAAGGGATCCGCTCAGACCGACGGTTTGAGATGCGTCTATTTTAACGTATTTTAACGAGCCCTAAACATTGGCTAGCAACAATGGCTTAAGTCATGTCTCTTCAGTTCTTTTGCCAAATACTTTAAATCTGCTCACTCTGGTTCTTCAGAATTCCACCAATGCAAGTAGCTTTGTTCTATGTTTTGAATATTCTGCTGCATCTCCCCTTTGAAGCTTTTCCCTAAATCTCTCAGCCTTGCAACCGTTTCAGCAAATCTATTCTGCATGCTGTCCGAGACTGAAGTGTAGTGACAAGGTCACGGTTACATAACGCTTCATCATGTTTATGTACACTTCTGTACATTATGAAGTCCTGAATCCTGTGTCCTCTCTGAGGATTTAAACAGATAATGTTTCTGTGGTCTGACATTTCCTTTTAGAATTTTACCATTTGTATTATATTACATCGTGATTTTCTGAGCAAATATCTCATACACTGATCTGCATTATATTTGTCTGTCTGTCAACTGTCCACTCCAATGCTGTCTCTCCGTTCACTGTTAGTAATATGTCATCTTCTGATTTTTGGAATTGTCCTATCATACCTGAATCCTAGTCATTGATATGAATCAGAAAAAGCAATGATCCCAACACCTGTCCCTGAGGAACATTACTGTCTTCAGACCAAAAACCCTTCACCATAGCTCTCTATTTTCTGTCCCTTAGCCAGTTAACTGCCCTGTTACTCTCTGAGCTTCGATTTTGCCAACTATAATGTGACATCTTTAGAAGTCCATATAAACCACAGCAGTCATGTTGGCCTCATGAACCTATTCTGTCAGCTCATAAAAAAGTGATTAATTAATAAAATGTTCCTTTTACACTCCTCTGCCAGATTCTATTAATTAATACATGTACAGCAATTAACTGTTAATTTAATCCTAGGTTATTGTATCTAAAATCTTCCGCCATCAGCAAGCTGACACTGAACTCAGAGTCAGCAAGACCAAAGAATTGATTGTGGACTTGAGGAAGGGGAAGTAGAGAGAATTAGTGAGGGTTCAGTGGTAGAAAGGCTGAGCAGTATAAAGTTCCTGACTGATTACATCTCAGATGGTCTATCCTGGTTTCAACACATTGATGCAATTCTGAAGGCATGCTAGTAGCTCTACTTCAATAGGAGTTTCAGGAGATTTTGTACATCACTAAAGACTCTGGTAAATTTCTACAAATGTACCAGAGTAGTCTGACTGGTTACATCACAGTTTAGTATAGAGGCGCCAATATCTAGGGGCAGCACGGTAGTGTAGTGGCTAGTACATCATTTTTATGTCATTTTTATGTCTTACTCTGCCCTGCTGCAACAGAACAACAAATTTCATGACATATTTCAGTGATAATGAACCTGATCCGGACTATATCCTCCGAAGGATAGGAAGGTAGGCAGAGGGGGAGGCGTGGCTTTATTGGTAAGAAATGATATTAAATCATTAGAAAGAGGTGACATAGGATCGGAAGGTGCAGAATCTTTATGGGTTGAGCTAAGAAATCGCAGGGGTAAAAGGACCCTGATGGCAGTTATTTATAGGCCTCCAAACAGCTGCAGTGATGTGGACTATAAATTTCAACAGGAAATAGAAAAGGCTTGCCAGAAGAGCAGTGTTATGATAATTGTGGGAGATTTTAATATGCGAGTGTATTGGAAAAATCAGGTCGGCACTGGATCTCAAGAGAGAGAATTTGTAGAACGTCTGCGAGATGGCTTTTTAGAACAGCTTGTTGTTGAGCCCACTAGGGGATCGGTTGTACTGGTTGGGTATTGTGTAATGAACCAGAGGTGATTAGAGAGATTGAGGTGAAGGAACCCTTAGGAAGCAGTGATCATAACATGATTGAGTTCACTGTGAAATTTGAAAAAGAGAAGCCAAAATCTGATGTGTCGGTATTCCAGTGGAGTAAAGGAAATTATAGTGGCATGAGAGAGGAGCTGGCCAAAGTTGACTGGAAAGGGCCACTGGCAGGAAGGACAGCAGAGCAGCAATGGCTGGAGTTTATAGAAACATAGAAACATAGAAAATAGGTGCAGGAGTAGGCCATTCGGCCCTTCGAGCCTGCACCGCCATTTATTATGATCATGGCTGATCATCCAACTCAGAACCCCGCCCCAGCCTTCCCTCCATACCCCCTGATCCCCGTAGCCACAAGGGCCATATCTAACTCCCTCTTAAACATAGCCAATGAACTGGCCTCAACAGTTTTCTGTGGCAGAGAATTCCACAGATTCACCACTCTCTGTGTGAAGAAGTTTTTCCTAATCTCGGTCCTAAAAGGCTTCCCCTCTATCCTCAAACTGTGACCCCTCGTTCTGGACTTCCCCAACATCGGGAACAATCTTCCTGCATCTAGCCTGTCCAATCCCTTTAGGATCTTATACGTTTCAATCAGATCCCCCCTCAATCTTCTAAATTCCAACGAGTACAAGCCCAGTTCATCCAGTCTTTCTTCATATGAAAGTCCTGCCATCCCAGGAATCAATCTGGTGAACCTTCTTTGTACTCCCTCTATGGCAAAGATGTCTTTCCTCAGATTAGGGGACCAAAACTGCACACAATACTCCAGGTGTGGTCTCACCAAGGCCTTGTACAACTGCAGTAGTACCTCCCTGCTCCTGTACTCGAATCCTCTTGCTATAAATGCCAGCATACCATTCGCCTTTTTCACCGCCTGCTGTACCTGCATGCCCACTTTCAATGACTGGTGTATAATGACACCCAAGTCTCGTTGCACCTCCCCTTTTCCTAATCGGCCACCATTCAGATAATAATCTGTTTTCCTATTTTTCCACCAAAGTGGATAACTTCACATTTATCCACATTAAATTGCATCTGCCATGAGTTTACCCACTCACCCAACCTATCCAAGTCACCCTGCATCCTCTTAGCATCCTCCTCACTGCTAATACTGCCACCCAGCTTCGTGTCATCCGCAAACTTGGAGATGCTGCATTTAATTCCCTCATCCAAGTCATTAATATATATTGTAAACAACTGGGGTCCCAGCACTGAGCCTTGCGGTACCCCACTAGTCACCGCCTGCCATTCTGAAAAGGTCCCGTTTATTCCCACTCTTTGCTTCCTGTCTGCTAACCAATTCTCCACCCACACCAATACCTTACCCCCAATACCGTGTGCTTTAAGTTTGCACACTAATCTCCTGTGTGGGACCTTGTCAAAAGCCTTTTGAAAATCCAAATATACCACATCCACTGGTTCTCCCCTATCCACTCTACCAGTTACATCCTCAAAAAATTCTATGAGATTCGTCAGACATGATTTTCCTTTCACAAATCCATGCTGACTTTGTCCGACCATTTCACCGCTTTCCAAATGTGCTGTTATCACATCCTTGATAACTGACTCCAGCAGTTTCCCCACCACCAACGTTAGGCTAACCGGTCTATAATTCCCCGGATTCTCTCTCCCTCCTTTTTTAAAAAGTGGGGTTACATTAGCCACCCTCCAATCCTCAGGAACTAGTCCAGAATCTAACGAGTTTTGAAAAATTATCACTAATGCATCCACTATTTCTTGAGCTACTTCCTTAAGCACTCTAGGATGCAGACCATCTGGCCCTGGTGATTTATCTGCCTTCAATCCCTTCAATTTGCCTAACACCACTTCCCTACTAACATGTATTTCACTCAGTTCCTCCATCTCACTGGACCCTCTGTCCCTTACTATTTCTGGAAGATTATTTATGTCCTCCTTAGTGAAGACAGAACCAAAGTAATTATTCAATTGGTCTGCCATGTCCTTGCTCCCCATAATCAATTCACCTGTTTCTGTCTGCAGGGGACCTACATTTGTCTTTACCAGTCTTTTCCTTTTTACATATCTATAAAAGCTTTTACAGTCCGTTTTTATGTTCCCCGCCAGTTTTCTCTCATAATCTTTTTTCCCCTTCCTAATTAAGCCCTTTGTCCTCCTCTGCTGAACTCTGAATTTCTCCCAGTCCTCAGGTGAGCCACTTTCTCTGGCTAATTTGTATGCTACTTCTTTGGAATTGATACTATCCCTAATTTCTCTTGTCAGCCACGGGTGCACTACCTTCCTTGATTTATTCTTTTGCCAAACTGGGATGAACAATTGTTGTAGTTCATCCATGCAACCTTTAAATGCTTGCCATTGCATACCCACCGTCAATCCTTTAAGTGTCATTTGCCAGTCTATCTTAGCTAATTCATGTCTCATACCTTCAAAGTTACCCCTCTTTAAGTTCGGAACCTTTGTTTCTGAATTAACTATGTCACTCTCCATATTAATGAAGAATTCCACCATATTATGGTCACTCTTACCCAAGGGGCCTCTCACGACAAGATCGCTAATTAACCCTTCCTCATTGCTCAAAACCCAGTCCAGAATAGCCTGCTCTCTAGTTGGTTCCTCGACATGTTGGTTCAAAAAACCATCCCGCATACATTCCAAGAAATCCTCTTCCTCAGCACCTTTACCAATTTGGTTCACCCAGTCTACATGTAGATTGAAGTCACCCATTATAACTGCTGTTCCTTTATTGTACACATTTCTAATTTCCTGTTTAATACCATCTCCGACCTCACTACTACTGTTAGGTGGCCTGTACACAACTCCCACCAGCGTCTTCTGCCCCTTAGTGTTATGCAGCTCTACCCATATCGATTCCACATCTTCCCGGCTTATGTCCTTCCTTTCTATTGCGTTAATCTCTTCTTTAACCAGCAACGCTACCCCACCTCCCCTTCCTTCATGTCTATCCCTCCTGAATATTGAATATCCCTGAACGTTGAGCTCCCATCCCTGGTCACCCTGGAGCCATGTCTCTGTGATCCCAACTATATCATAATCATTAATAACAATCTGCACTTTCAATTCATCCACCTTATTACGAATGCTCCTTGCATTGACACATAAAGCCTTCAGGCGCTCTTTTACAACTCTCTTAGCCCTTGTACAATTATGTTGAAAAGTGGCCCTTTTTAATGCTTGCCCTGGATTTGTCGGCCTGCCACTTTTACTTTTCTCCTTTGTACTTTTTGCTTCTACGCTCACTTTACACCCCTCTGTCTCTCTGCACTGGTTCCCATCCCTCTGTTGTGAACTAATCTCCTCACGCCTAGCCTCTTTAATTTGATTCCCACCCCCCAACCATTCTAGTTTAAAGCCACCTCAGTAGCCCCCCGCTAATCTCCCTGCCAGGATATTGGTCCCCCTAGGATTCAAGTGTAACCCGTCCTTTTCGTACAGGTCACGCCTGCGAGAAGTAAGGATGGTGCAAGAGAAATATATTACAAAAAAAGAAGAAATTTTCAAATGGAAAAAGGATGCAACCGTGGCTGACAAGAGAAGTCAAAGACAAAGTTAAAGCAAAGGAGAGGGCATACAGGGAAGCAAAAATTAGTGGAAGGCAGACGATTGGGAAGTTTTTAAAAGCTTACAAAAGGAAACTAAGAAGGTCGGTAAGAGGGAAAAGATGAACTATGAAAGGAAGCTAGCAAACAATATCAAAGAGCTTTTTCAAGTATATAAAGAGTAAAAGACAGGTGAGAGTAGATATAGGACCGATAGAAAATGATGCTGGAGAAATTGTAATGGGAGATAAGGAGATGGCGGAGGAACTGAACAAGTATTTTGCATCAGTCTTCACTGAGGAAGACATCAGCAGTATACAGGTCTCTCAAGGCTGTCAGGGAAGAGAAGTGTGCACAGTCACAATTACAACAGAGAAAGTACTCAGGAAGCTGAATAGTCTAAGGGTAGATAAATCTCCTGGACCAGATGGAATGCACTCTCGTGTTCTGAAGGAAGTAGCTGTGGAGATTGCAGAGGCGTTAGCGATGTTATTTCAAAAGTCGATAGATTCTGGCATGGTTCCGGAGGACTGGAAGATTGCAAATGTCACTCCGCTATTTAAGAAGGGGGCAAGGAAGCAAAAAGGAAATTATAGACCTGTTAGCTTGACATGGGTGGTTGGGAAGTTGTTGGAGTCGATTGTCAAGGATGAGGTTACAGAGTACCTGGACGCATGTGACAAGATAGGCAGAACTCAGCATGGATTCCTTAAAGGAAAATCCTGCCTGACAAACCTATTACAATTTTTTGAGGAAATTACAAGTAGGCTAGACAAGGGAGATGCAGTGGATGTGGTGTATTTGGATTTTCAGAAGGCCTTTGACAAGGTGCCACACATGAGGCTACTTAACAAGATAAGAGCCCATGGAATTACAGGAAAGTTACATACGTGGATAGAGTGTTGGCTGATTGGCAGGAAGCAGAGAGTGGGAATAAAGGGATCCTATTCTGGTTGGCTGTCGGTTACCAGTGGTGTTCTACAGGGGTCCGTGTTGGGGCCACTTCTTTTTACATTGTACATCAACGATTTGGATTATGGAATAGATGGCTTTGTGGCTAAGTTTGCTGACGATACGAAGATAGGTGGAGGGGCCGGTAGTGCTGAGGAAACAGAGAGTCTGCAGAGAGACTTGGATAGATTGGAAGAATGGGCAAAGAAGTGGCAAATGAAATACAATGTTGGAAAGTGTATGGTTATGCACTTTGGCAGAAGAAATAAACGGGCAGACTAGTATTTAAATAGGGAGAGAATTCAAAGTTCTGAGATGCAACGGGACTTGGGAGTCCTCGTACAGGATACCCTTCAGGTTAACCTCCAGGTTGAGTCGGTGGTGAAGAAGGCAAATGCAATGTTGGCATTCATTTCTAGAGGAATAGAGTATAGGAGCAGGGATGTGATGTTGAGGCTCTATAAGGTGCTGGTGAGACCTCACTTGGAGTACTGTGGGCAGTTTTGGTCTGCTTATTTAAGAAAGGATGTGCTGACATTGGAGAGGGTTCAGAGAAGATTCACTAGAATAATTCCAGGAATGAGAGGGTTAACATATGAGGAACATTTGTCCACTCTTGGACTGTATTCCTTGGAGTTTAGAAGAATGAGGGGAGACCTCATAGAAACATTTTGAATGTTGAAAGGCATGGACAGAGTGGATGTGGCAAAGTAGTTTCTCATGATGGGGGAGTCTAGTGCGAGAGGGCATGACTTAAGGATTGAAGGGCATCCATTCAGAACAGAGATGTGAAGAATTTTTTTTAGCCAGAGGGTGGTGAATCTATGGAATTTGTTGCTATGGGCGGCAGTGGAGGCCAAGTCATTGGGTGTATTTAAGGCAGAGGTTGACAGGTATCTGAGTAGCCAGGGCATCAAAGGTTATGGTGAGAAGGCAGGGGAGTGGGACTAAATGGGAGAATGGATCAGCTCATGATAAAATGGCAGAGCAGACTCGATGGGCCGAATGGCCGACTTCTGCTCCTTTGTCTTATGGTCTAAGTGGGCCAATTCGACCTGCCAGTGCTCTGGGATCCTGGAACTCCAGGTGACAAACTTTTGAATTCATGGGTTTCTTGCCAAAGATTAACAAATAGCACATAAATCCCTTGATGCCGTCCTGCTGAAGCGTAATCTGTAGCTGCACAAATCCACCACCATCCATGAGTTTAGAAGAAGGGGGAGATGGCTAATTAAATTGTATCAGATATTGAAAGGCCTGAATAGAATGGACTTGAGAGGATGTTCCCAATAGTGCGGAAATCTGGGACCAGGGACAGAGCCTCAGATTACAAAGTCATCCATTTAAAACAGAGATAAGGAGTAACTTTTTCAACTAGAGGTGGACTTCACAGAGGTCAAAGCACTGGGCATACTTAAAGCAGAGGTTGATAGGTTCTTGTTTAGTAAGGGTGTCAAAGGTTACAGGGAGAAGGCAGGGGAATAGGGTTGAGAGGAATAATAAATTAGCCACAACATTGAGCGAGCTCGATTTCGGCTCCTGCATCTTATGGGTTTAGGAATGAACTGCAGGAGATGCGTTCCATGGGGTGAAACATTTACGCACATTTTATAGCTGTGCCTGAGTGTGAAAAACTCACAGAACAAGGGACAAAATGCTGGAAAATGAAGGTAGTTGGATATAAATGGTTCATCTACATCAAACCCTGTGCCGACAGAGAGGTTCCAATGGAAATCGGACCTGCTATCATGAAGGAAAGGGAGAAGTAGTGGCAGATATGAAGACAACAACCATCAGGGATAGTTGTCAGCATTCAATTGAAAAATATGTTAAATTGACCTGCAGGGTTATTCTGCTCTCGTGTTTGAGTAAGAGTGCAACATGTGCAGTCTCCTTGTGAGAAATATGTAATGCTTTCTGACAATCCCTTTCAATTAAAACCACGAGGTATCCTTCAAAGAATAAGCACTAAAGTGACTGCAGATGCCAGGTTATGGAACAAAATAACAAAGTCAAGTCAAGTCAAGTCAAGTCACTTTTTATTGTCATTCCGACCATAACTGCTGATACAGTACACAGTAAAAACAAGACAACATTTTTCAGGACCATGGTGCTACATGAAACAATACAAAAACTACACTGAACTACGTAAAACAACACAAAAACTACACTAGACTACAGAACTACCAGGACTGCATAAAGTGCACAAAACAGTGCAGGCATTACAATAAATAATAAACTAGACAATAGGCACAGTAGAGGGCAATAGGTTGGTGTTAGTCCAGGTTCCGAGTATTGAGGAGTCTGATGGCTTGGGGGAAGAAACTGTTACATAGTCTGGTTGTGAGAGCCCGAATGCTTCGGTGCCTTTTGCTTGAAGAACTTGAAGAATTCAGTAGATCAGGCAGCAGCTGTGGAAGTTAAAGGTGTAAGTGGATTTTTGGGTTGAGATCCTGCTTCAGGATTGAGAGTCATAGCATCATAAAGCACTACAGCATATAAACTGGCCCTTCAGCCCATCTAGTCCATGCCAAACTATTATTCTACCTAGTCCCATCAACCTGCACCTTTACCATAGCCCTCCCATCCATGTAGCTATTCAAACTTCTCTCAAATGTTGAAATCCAGCCCACATCCACCAATTGCATACTCTTTTCACTCTCACCATCCTCTGAGAGAAGAAGCTCCCCCTCATGTTCCCCATAAATATTTCACCTTTCGATCTTAAACTATGACTTCTAGTTCTAGTCTCACCCAAGCTCAGTGGAAAAAGCCTGTTTGCATTTACCTTATCTACACCCCTCAATTGTCACGTCCTTTATCTACACCCTTCAATTGTCACGTCCTTTATCTACACCCCTCAATTGTCACGTCCCTTATCTACACCCCTCAATTGTCACGTCCCTTATCTACACCCCTCAATTGTCATGTCCCTTATCTACACCCCTCAGTTGTCATGTACATTATCTACACCCCTCAAATGTCATGTACCTTGTACCATTTTGCATACCTTTGCAGAGGAATGAGGAAAGTTTGCCAGAATATAAAAGAATGGGAGAGGGGTAAGACAGATGCTGGTAGAAGACAGGTAGAAACAACTGAGGGGGGGGGGATGATGAAAAATGAGCCAGTTGGGGGAGAGGGAAAGGAAGGGAAGGTTCACTAAGGGGGAAGAAGGCGAGTGTATGTGGGAGAACACCAGGGGTTTGTTCCAGGGGAGAGGGAAAGGAAGGGAAGGTTCACTAAGGGGGAAGAAGGAGAGTGTATGTGGGAGAACACCAGGGGTTTGTTCCCTGAGACAGGAAAATTCAATGTTAGGACCATTGGGCTGTATGCTAGTCAAGAGATGTTCTTCCATTTTGTATTTGGTCTCTTCGTAGCAATGGTGAAGGCTGAGGACAGACAAGTCACCGTGAGAGTAAGAAGGAGAGTTAGAATAACAAATAACAAACAGTCAGAATCATCCAGCAAAGAATTACTTTGCTTCCTCTGCATGTTAGTAACTCTTGGAATAATTCCATGCAAATGATTTCCTCTGCCCCTAATGGTAGATGGGACTAATCACAGACCTTCATCTGCATCGGAATGCTGCTTTCTGAATGAGATACCTGTCACAGAACCATTGCTTTATACAGCACAGAAAGAAGCCCCATGACTAGTTTCCACACCACAAGACACTGAAGAAAATTACCTCAATTACTAAACAAATGTTTTGTTTGAAAGGTTAATTACGTTCCACTATGCTCATGGCTGCTGCCTGATCCTAAACATTTTAAAGCATTCTTCGATTTCTGAATCCACAGGAAATTGCTTTCATTTTAGTGAGAAACATTTAATGTCGAGGAAACACGTAAAACCATTTCCAGTTGGTAGAATGGCAGGCCTAAAATGAAGGTACGGGGACCATCTGCAGACAGACACAGTGCGATGGGTGGATTTTCTTCAGCAAGGCCAGAATTCTAGGGAGAATGGTGTCCTAATTCTGAGTGAATGCACAGGACAACAGGCAACACGGGGTTAACAAAGAGCTGACTATTTCCTAATCCGAGCAGGTGTGAACTTAAATGTACTCCTGACAAAGAATACTGGGAGACCGTTTCGCTGAACACCTACGCTCTGTCCGCCAGAGAAAGCAGGATCTCCCAGTGGCCACTCATTTTAATTCCACATCCCATTCCCATTCTGATATGTCTATCCATGGCCTCCTCTACTGTCAAGATGAAGCCACACTCAGGTTGGAGGAACAACACCTTATATTCCATCTGGGTAGCCTCCAACCTGATGGCATGAACATTGACTTCTCTAACTTCCGTTAATGCCCCACCTCCCCTTCATACTCCATCCCTTATTTATTTATTTATTTATTTGTTTGTTTGTTTGTTTGTTTGTTTATTTGTTTATTTCCCCCTTTTTTTCCTCTCACTCTTTCTTTTTTCTCCCTCTGTCCCTCTCACTATAACTCCTTGCCCATCCTCTGCTGTTCCCCTCCCCCTTTCTTTCTCCCTCGGCCTCCCATCCCATGATCCTCTCCCTTCTCCAGCCTCATATCCCTTTTGCTGATCAATTTTCTTGCTCTTAGCTCCACCCCTCCCCCTCCTGTTTTTCCTATCATTTTGAATCTCCCCTCCCCCTCCCACGTTCAAATCTCTTACCATCTCTTCTTTCAGTTAGTCCTGACGAAAGGTCTCAGCCCGAAATGTTGACTGTACCTCTTCCTATAGATGGTGCCTGGCCTGCTGCGTTCACCAGCATTTTTTGTGTGTGTTGCTAAGAATACAAAAGCTTTCTCCCAGGTACAGGGAGCAGCCTGGTAAAGTTCCCAGAGTAACAAAATGCCTGCAAACTCAACTGAACAAGAGGAGTATGAGTGTGTGGCAAAGGAAATGTCACAGTAATCTCAAGTGAGAAAACTACCCTGTCCCCAACACTATCCTTCATTATTAGGAGTGTACTTCTAGAAAAATTGTAATATATTTCAAAGTAGCTCAGAGAGATGGACAGGACACAAAGAGCAGGGCAGTTCTGTCTACTTCCTTCGAGTGCTCACTTAAGCTGGGTTTTCAGTGGGGGAAATTCCTGAAGAGGTGACATTCAGCACCGCATAGAGATGGCAATGATCAAGGAGAGTAGCCGCAGGGAAGATAAAATAAGAGCCAGAAAGTCAAAAGGTGAGCTCACCGTGCTGGCGTAGCAGAGAGAAATTGACTGACAGATGAGGAGCTAGCAGTACACTCAAACTGATAAAAATATACACACAGAGGCCATTTTAATAGATACACCTGTACACTTGCTTTTCAATGCAAATATCTAATCAACCAATCATGTGGCAGCAACTCAATGCATAAAAGCATGCAGACGTGGTCAAGAAGTTCAATTGTTGTTCAGATCAAACATCAGAATGGGGAAGAAATGTGATCTAAGTGACTTTGACCGTGGAATGATTGTTGGTGGCAGAAAGGGTGGTTTGAGTATCTTAGAAATTACTGATTGCCTGAGATTTTCATCCACAAAAGTCTCTAGGAGTTTACAGAGAATGGTGTGAAAAACAAAAATCATCCAGTGAGCAGCAGTTCTGTGGGCAAAAACACCTTGTTAATGAGCGAGGTCAGAGGAGAATGGTCAAACTGGTTCAAGCTGACAGAAAGACAACAGTAAACCAAATACACAAGCATTACAACAGCGATGTGCAGAAGAACGTCTCTGAATGAAAAATTCATTGAACCTTGATGTGAGTGGGCTACAGCAGACGATGACCTTGGGCATACATTAGTGGCTACTTTATGAGATACACGAGAGTTAGTAATTCCAGCCCTGTCGTGGAGTGACCATGTACAACATTTGAGGGCAAACTAGATACTGTAATTAATTGGCAGAGGAGCTGAGAATAGCACTTGGCTGCCAATTTAGTGTGTTGAATAGGGAATACTATATGGTGTGCTAATAACCTGCAAGATAGCTTTGGCAAGTTTGGGGAGGGGACAGGGCCGGCTATTGAAAAATGTGAAAAAGTTGAAATAAATACATTCAATTATCATTTTTATTTGAACCAGCTTTAAAAAAATTGGAAGATCTACACAGACTGTACAGCCACAAACCTCACAGAAAGATAAATTACAGAGCACAGAGGTAAATTCCCTCTCTGGTTTTGGAACAGGAGCAATGCATAAATGAAATCTTTTTCATGGTATCGTGAAAACTGTTGCTTCATGAAATGTATGAGACAACAATTAACTGGGTTTAAGTCCCCAAATCCTCAGAAGAACAAGAAACATGAAAGGAGCTATGAGGGTGAAAGTGCTCAAGCAAATTAGGCCACATTTCCCAACAGAAATCCTGAAATTACTGCCTCTCCTTCAAATCTACTGTTCCGGCTTCACCTCTGTTTGTGTGAGCATTAGGCTCTTACCCACAACGTACTGGCAATAAATTGGACAGAGAATCAATGTGCCATGGTTACCATCAGCATCATTTGTGACTGAAAGCACAAGGGGAGTGGAGAGTGATCTCTGCAACAGGAAAATAAATTTACACATTCTATTCTCCCATCGAGTGAATGACATCTAAACTTATATCTGTTAAGGTTTCTGACAAAATACTCGCAGGCTCCAATCAACAATAGGCCCTCTCCCACAACATTCTCATTCAGGAAATAGAATGGTGCTCCTCCTAATCAGACTGAGGATTCACAGGGCAGAAAAGGGCCGCTGCTTGTGTATAGCTGAATAAGTGCAGGTTCCTTTATTAATCAATTTAAATTTACTTCAATTCACTCAAAATGATATCTACACCTTACTTCAATCCCACCAGTGTGACATATTATATGTTATATTCAGGTTTATTAAGTTTATTAATGCCCAACTTAAACTTACTGCCTCAAAGGCTGGACTACCCAGAGGTGAGAACTTATCCATCCCATTGAACCTTTCCAGAACTTCAAATTACTCCATCACAGCTCAGAACCATCTGGAATGTGAACTCTGAGCCCACCTGTGACGTAATGTCAGAGACCATCAGTGATGTGACCTCAGAACCATCTGCAATGTGACTTCAGAACCATCTACGGTGTGATTTTAGAGTCAATCTGCGAGGTGACCTCAGAACCATCAGTAATGTGATATCAGAGCCTGTCTGTGACTCGACCTCAGAGTCTGTCTGCGATGTGATCTCAGAGTCTGTCTGCAATGTGATGTCAGAGTCTGTCTGCGATGTGATGTCAGAGTCCTTCTGCAATGTGATCTCAGGTCCGTCTGCGATGTGATCTCAGGTCCGTCTGCGATGTGATCTCAGAAAAAATCTGCGATGTGATCTCAGAGTCCGTCTGCGATGTGATGTCAGACCCAGTCTGCGATGTGATGTCAGAGTCCGTCTGCGATGTGATCTCAGAGTCTGTCTGCAATGTGATCTCAGAGTCTGTCTGCAATGTGATCTCAGAGTCTGTCTGCGATGTGATGTCAGAGTCCTTCTGCAATGTGATCTCAGAGTCTGTCTGCAATGTGATGTCAGAGTCTGTCTGCGATGTGATGTCAGAGTCCTTCTGCAATGTGATCTCAGGTCCGTCTGCGATGTGATCTCAGGTCCGTCTGCGATGTGATCTCAGAAAAAATCTGCGATGTGATCTCAGAGTCCGTCTGCGATGTGATGTCAGACCCAGTCTGCGATGTGATGTCAGAGTCCGTCTGCGATGTGATGTCAGACCCAGTCTGCGATGTGATGTCAGAGTCCGTCTGCGATGTGATGTCAGATCCAATCTGCGATGTGATCTCAGACCCAATCTGTGATATGATGTCAGAGTCTGTCTGTGATGTGATCTCTGATCCAATCTGTGACGAGATATCAGCGTCTGTCTGTGTTGTGATCTCGGACCCAATCTGTGATGTGACGTCAGCATCTGCCTGTGATGTGATCTCGGACCCAATCTGTGATGTGACGTCAGCGTCTGTCTGTGTTGTGATGTCGGACCCAATCTGTGATGTGACGTCAGCGTCTGTCTGTGATGTGATCTCGGACCCAATCTGTGATATGATGTCAGAGTCTGTCTGTGATGTGATCTCAGACCCGATCTGTGATGTGATGTCAGTGTCTGTCTATGATATCATGTCAGACCCAATCTGTCAGAGCCCAACTGCTCAGTCTGTCTGATTATTATTGTCTCTAAGCTCCAGTGAAATGGCAGAAAGTGGAATGGCCTGGATAGACTGAACATAGAGAAGTTAATTCCAGTAGAGGGAGCGTCCAGGATCAGAGAGCACAGCATCAAAATAGAAATATTTCTCTTTAGGACAGTGAGGAGGAAGGATTTCTTTAGCTAGAGCGTGGTGAATCCATGGAATTCATTGCCTCAGATGGCTCTGGAGGTCAGGTCATTGGGTGTACAATATCTAAAGTGGAGGCTAGTAGGCTGTTGATTATTAAGGGCATCAAAAGTTATGTGGAGAAGACAGGAGGATGAGGTTCAGAGGTAAAATAAATCAGCCATGATTGAATGCTAGAGCAATGCCATTGATAGGATGAATGGTCTAATTCTGTCCCAGTGGTTCTATGGTCTAATAGTTTTATAGGATTCCTGGGCTTATATGTATTCAAACTATGCAAATTATTTTAGGAGATTCTGTGGGAAGACTGATGCACAGTGCATCAGAGAGCACAGAGGAGAATGACACAGGATTTGAGACGGCATTCTGCATGATCAGCCACCATAGAGGAACTTGTTCTTCCACAGCCATACATAGGCACCTCAGAAACTTGAAGAATGCAAGAGACAGACCAAATGCCGCATGGTCCTGATGAAACAGGAAGCATGAACTCTCCTTCTCCTCCCATCAATCTGAGTGAACTTGCCGAGCATTTCCAGCATTTTCTGTTCTTGTGGCACATTCTAAAGCGGGGGACGTGGGCGACTCACTCCTCCTACATACTCTGGACATCTCCGCACACTGCATTTTGTAGCCTGTTTGTAGGATTCTCCTAGAAAGCTAAGGGACCTGAGGAGATGTTCGCTCCTCACACTCACAGAGCTCAAAGGTCATAGAAAGTCATAGTGCCATCCTGCACAGATACAGGCCCTTCGGCCCATCTAGTCTATGCTGATCAAGACACCCATCCAAACTATCCCCCAGATGGCAGCATTTGGCACAAACTTTTCCAATCCATGTGTCTATCCAACTGGCTTTTAAAAGCTGTTATTGTACTCGCCTCAGCCACTTCCTCTGGCAACTGTTACCACCCTCAGTGTAAAAATGTTGCCCTGAAGTCCCTACTAAATCTCTCCCCTCGTACCTTAACTCAATGCCCTCTAATTATTGATTTGCAAACTATGAGAGAAAGACTGTGTGTATTGAGCCCATCTATGCCTCTCATGTTTTTATATACCTCTATAAGATCACCTCTCAGTCTGCAAAGCTGCGAGGAGGAATGTCCAAATCAGAATCAAGCTTATTATCATTTTCCAATCTGACAGCAAACGTTTTGTCATTTGCCAACCTTTGGGCCATCCAGAGGTTCCCAGCCTGAGGAGCCACAGACCCCCATGCCTCATGGAATTGGTCCATGGCAGAAAAAAGGGAGGGAAACCCTGTTTTCCACTCCTGTTAAATCTTCCCCCCCCTCACTTTAAATATATGCCTTTTGCTTCTTTATCTCAAGATTGTGGTGAAAACAACAGTGTGCATTTACCCTGTCTATGCCATTCATCTTTATCACCTCTATAAAATCACTCCTCCTCTGCTCTGCCTTAAGGAATGAAGTTCGAGGTCTATCTGTGTGAATCTGTGAGGATGAGATCTCACTGCGAAACCAGCAAGTGTTGAGTAAGTAGCAAGTTGTCAAATTGAAGATTATACAAACTGTCTTACTTTACAGGATACAAATGGGGAGAGAGTCTGGTATACCAGCATTAGCAGTAGCTCGTCTAAAAATGGGATTAGATCAGAGTGGGGGAGGTGGTCGTGCAATGTGAGGCAGATAAAAATAAAATTAGCGTGCATGTGCATATATGTCTGGAACCTGGTAAATAAGGTTGATGAGCTGTAGGCACAAGTAGCCACAAGGGATTGTGATTTAATAGCAATAATTGGAAATCTGGCTCAAGCAACGGAGCAATGAACAATTAATTGTCCTGACTGTACAGCATTCAGGAAAGATAAAAAGAATCAGAAGATATTTTAACACTATGCAGAAGGGCTGAAGTAAATTAAGGTCCATAGCCAGTTTCCATTTAGTGAGATTAAGGAAGAGTAGAGGAGCAGTTAAGCCGATGAATATGAACTATCGGCCACCAGAGAGTGAGAAAGAAGCGGAGGAGACAATTTGCAGGCAAGTTGCAAAAAGATGTAATTTTTTAGAGCAGCGATAAAGCGGTCTATAACAATCTAATATCTACAGGGAAAGCAATTCTAAAGGATGAAAAGGCAAAGAAATCCTCGTTCATTTGAAGAAGACAACACATTGGCGCAGATAATTGAGCTGTGACAGAATGTTAACCCCGATGGTGTGGAGTTTCCACATTCTCCCTATGACCCTCTTGGGTTCTTCTGGAGTCTCTGCCATCTCAAAGGCATGTCAGCTGGGAAGCTAACTGGCCACAGTAAATTGCTTCCAGTGTAAACATCATAGGTGAGAGGTAGAATGGGATTTATCTCTGGGCCAGCATAGAATTGACAGACTGAAATGATGTCCTTCCCTGTGGTACGGAAGTTAAAGTTCAAATGTCAAAGTACATTTATTATCCATTACACAAGTTTGAGATGAAACTCCTTATAGGCAGCAACGAAACAAAGAAACCCCAAAAGAACCCATTAAAAAAGACTGTCAAACTCCCAAAGTGCAGAGAGAGAGAAAGAAACAAATCATGCAAACAATAAAAGTAATCAAATAGTTTGAGAACTGAAGTTTTACAAAAGGCACAAAGCCAGGAACGCTGTAGCTGGAGCAGATCACAGTCTCAGTTCAGCTCGGAGTTGAGTAAATGTCACAGAACACCGAGGAGAACGGAGCAGAACCGGGTAAAACCAGTCCTCGCCTCGGCTCTGGTCCCAACACCCTGACCTTTTCAATCAAGTCCGATGCTTAAATCATCAAAACATCAGGTCATTCCTCACCCTCAGACCACTCTGGGGCCTGAACCATACCGCCACGATTCGGCCTGTATGCAACCCTTCCAATACGGCCCAGCACTTAAATCGATCAGACATCGGGACACTATGACTCTGCCTTGACTCCGTTTCAACTCCACCTCCACCTTCGCTTGCCTCGACCGTGCCTCCCCTTACCTCCTCTTCTGTCACTACTCACTCTACTTTCCTTGACTATTTCTCGTCTGCACCTCCACCACCACTCACCTCTCCATTACTAGCGTTCAAAAGTTCAAAACCCCAATTTAACGTCAGAGAAATGTATACAATATACATCTTGAAATGCTTTTTCTTTGCAAACATCCATGAAAACAGAGAAGTGCCCCAAAGAATGAACAAAGCTAAACATGAGAACCCCAAAGTTCCCCCAACTCCCCTCTCCCGCGTGTAAGCAGCAGCGAGCAACAATCTCCCCTCCCCACCTCGGCCAAAGAAAGCGCACCCGCTACCAAGCACAAGTGTGAGCTAAGCGATAGCAAAGACACAGACCTTGCAGTTACCCCAATGACTATCACAATTCATCCGGCATTCGGCAAACCACATGTTTTCTCTCTCTCCCTAATAACGGGGAGGGAGGTGTCCCCATTTTCACAGCGAGCGGGAGACATAACAACAACCCGCTGGTTTACAATGATAAAAAGTCCGTTTCGTCGCTTTTTATAAGCTCTGTGCCTGAAGATCACAAAGATCTCGGGTCTTTGGGCCCACAGCAAAAGATCTTCCGGCCTCCCTGACAAAACATGAGTCTCCTGCCGTGACACCGACCCTCGATCCACCCGTCTCCAGAGCCCCGAGATCTTACGCTTCCAAACACGAGGCCGACTCTCAGGCGTGCTGAACAACAATGGCCCGTCCTGAAACCCCGAGAATGGGTCCCATTCCTGCAAAGAACCAAAGTCTGCGTGTAACTCCAGGTCAGGGTCTTCAAAAGAACCCTGAAAGGGAAAAATAAAAATATTCAGGATAGAAATGGAGCTGTTTCCAAAGATGCAAGCAAAGGAGTTGCCATTTAGCGCCATCTTGACTCCGCCTCCAAATCCAATCGGTGTTAATAAAGTGTTATTAATGAGGTATTCAGTAGTTTTCTTTGTATTGCTTTATGCCACTGATGAGTGGTCGCTGGGCATCACCAGCGCCATCTTAAACCTTGATGAGTACATTTTATGTTCTGATGAAGAGTCACCTGACTGATTATTCCTCTCCATAGATGCTGCCTGACATGATGAGAATCTTGAGCATTTTGTGTGTGTGTGTGTGTGTGTGTGTGTGTGTGTGTTGCTCTAAATGTCCAACATCTGCAGAATCTCTTGTGAGCATATTTTCAACCCACTGAGGAAGGCAGGAATCCCAGATCTAGTTTTGGAGAATTAAGTGTGGCAAGTGGAACAGATTTGAAAGAAAGTATTTTGAAAAGAACAGTTGTAATATTATGGTTGGCCTTTCTGCATCTTTCTGCACTGGAGCCAGGTCCTGAAGCCTGGTTCTTTCCTGAACCACCTCTGACTTAGAATCGTAGAAACAGATAAGAAAATATCAATTGTGAAAGTATTAAATATGAGGAGAGCTAAATTCACTGAGTTGATAGGGACACCCTTGCCTGTGACCAAAATTCCTACAAAAAGTATTGGATACAGCCCAGTCCATCACGGGTAAAGTCCTCCCCACCATTGAGCAGATCTACATGGAATGCTGTTGTAGGAAAGCAGGATCTGTCATCAGGGACCCCACCACCCAGCCCTGCTCACTTCTCGCTGCTGCCATCAGGAAGGAGGTACAGGAGCCTCAGGACTCACACTTCCAGGTTCAGGACCAGTTATTACCCCTCAACCATCAGGCTCTTGAACTAAAGGGGACAACTTCACTTGCCCCTTAACTGAAGTGTTCCCACAAACTATAGACTCACATTCTAGGACTGATCTCAATATTCATGCATTGCTTATTTATTTATTATCATTATTTCTTTTTTTTCTTTTGGTATTTGCACAGGTTGATATTTTTTGCACATTTGTTGTTTGTCCATTCTGTTGGGTGCAGTCTTTCATTGATTCTATTATTTTTCTTGGATTTATTGAGTATGCCCACAGGACAATGAACCTTGGCATTATATATGGTGACATACTGTATGTACCTTGATAATAAATTTACTTTGAATTTAAGATTAAAATCCAGGAACAGGAGTAAATGTGTAATGGAGTGCATCAGATAAAGACCATTTTAAGACCACAAGACATAGGAGCAGAATTAGGCCATTTGGCCCATCAAGTCTGCTCCGCCATTCAATCATGGCTGATCCTTAATTCCTCTCCTCAGCCCCACTCCCGTGTTTTCGCCCCATAACCTTTGATGCCATGTCCAACCAAAATCCCATCAATCTCTGTCTTAAATACATCCAACGACCTGGCCTCCACAGCTGCCTGTGGTAACAGATTCCACAAATTTAGCCACAGATCAGGCGCCTTCCCTTAAATGAGTAAGGGATAGGAATCTAAGTCAAAGTTCAAAGTTCAGACTACATTTATTATCAAAGTACGTGCAACCTTGAGGTTTGTCTCCCGATAGGCAGCCACAGAACCAAGAAACCCAATAGAACTCATGAAAAAAAGACCATCAAACACCCAATGTGCAGAAAAAACAAATCGTGCAAACAATAAAAGTAAACAAATGACATTCATTACTGAAATTCACAGAAGGGAGTCCACAGGCACAGAGCTGATCATCACTGCAGCTGGTCCAGGAGTCCGCTATCTGCAGGCCATGGCTTCAGTTCAGTGCAGAGGCGAGTAAACCTAGCGGAGCACTGAGCTCAACACCAGCCTGTCCCTCGCCTCCAGCCCCAACACCTTGACCTTTTCAATCTGGCCTGGTGCTTGAAACGGCCAAACATTACATCAGTCCTCACCCTCGGGCCCAACACCCACCACCTTGATTTGGCCCGTACCCAACCTTTTCAATTTATCCTGGCACTTAAACCAGTCACACCAGCCCCACGTCAAAAACGAGTCTGGATGGCCTTACATAGATGAGGAAGGTCAAAGGAGGTAAAAATAAATTATTTAAATCTCTACGGCTGCTCACCGACATTCACAAATATCTCAGTCCTCCCAATACTCACACACATCTCAGAAACAGATTTAACATCGCTGAGGTAGTGTTCATGGGTTGATTGGAAATCTGATGGTGGAGCAGAAGAAACTGTTCCTGGAACATTGAGACTGTGTCTTTGGGCTCCTGTACCTCCTTGACGGCAGCCCACTTCACATCTCTCAAGTGAACTGCCCCAAAAGTGCACCAACATGAGACACATGTTGCAGCACAAGAACTAACTGAGTTTCCACTCTCAGTGTTGAAGGCACAAGAAACAAATGGCCTCTGCAGACAAGTGACAAGATGTCACAGGGCAGAGGGGCTCAGGCATTGAACTCCTGGAGGCTGAAGAGTCTTGACCCAAAACAATCCTCTCCATAGATGCTGCCTGACCTTCTGACATTTGTGTGTGCTAATGGTGGAGGAGCAGAGATCATTGAAACTACAGCAGGCGTACCGTCACCACACGTTCCCCCCAGTTTCATCATCTCTTCTGGCTTACAGTGCAGCCGGCTCTGTGGTACCCCTCACAATCTAACTTTGTGCCCATCTCACTTCTGATAGCCCAGCCCTGAATGATGAGCCTATAGACTCTGTGGAGAAGGTGCCAGGCACTCCGCATAGCAGCAGGGTGGCTGAGAGGACAGAGAGAACCTACAAATGCTGCAAATGCAGAGCAACACACACAAAACGCAGGTCAGGCAGCATCTATGGAAATGAATGAAGAGTCGAAGTTTCACTCCGAGACCGTTCATTGGGACTGCTAAGCCATTTGTCCAAGCCGGAGGGGGAGAGATATGGACTGGTGCCATGACTAACAGCTGAATGCTCAGTCTCCACTGCGTTAGAAGCCAGTACCACCACTGACCAGGTGGAAGCCCCGCTTCCTGCATCACAAGCTCAGGCTGCTGCCCCACCAGCTGAACAGACTGCGTGTCTCTCTGCAGCTTGGATACATGCACAGAATGAACAATTCAATCATAGAAGCAGTACAAGGCACTGAATGACAATGAATATTACTAACATCTATCCCTAGGGACTGCTAGCACATACATAACGACGCCACAGTAATGTAGCGGTTAGCACCATGCATTACAGCCTGGGCTGTCGAAGTCTGGAGTTCAATCCCAGCATCTTCGGAAAGGAGCTTTTATATCGTCCCCCTGGATTGCACGGGCTTTCTCTGTGTGATCCGGTTTCCTCCCACAGTCCAAAGATGTACTGTACCAGTTAGTAGGGTAATTAGTCATTGTAAACAGTCCCATGATTAGGCTAGGCCAAGGTTAAATTGGGTGGCGTGGCTCAAAAAGCCAGAGAGGTGTGATTTATCTCCAAGTAAATACAAAGAGAGCACATGAATACAGATTCACGGGTGGCAGAAGAATCAAACCCATTAACATTTAGCACCAAAACAATAGCCGTGTAAACAGGCAAAAGGGTGTCAGAGCTCCCATCAGGGAGCAAAAGGGACGGATGAACTGGCAAATGAACACTTTGTGAACATCGCAAGGATCTCAAGGTGTTTCACAGGGTACAAGAATGCAGAATAAAATGTTGCCGACGTACTTCTGGTACTAGATGGCGAGGTGATGGGGTTGGATAAATATGAACAAGGACTCCTCAACAATTTCCAAACCTGGGTATGTCACCTTCTACTCCTGAGATTAACCCAAGGATGACAAGGAAATCATTAAGGCAATTACAGATACACTCCCAACAAATAAAGCAAACTTGGTAGCACTGGAGCTTTCACCGAAGGATTGTAGAAATGAAGCCTGTGTACCTGTGAGAGTGAAATTGTCAGCGTAGAGAGAGTGAGGGTGGGGATTCAGTGTGTGGGAGTTGTGATTGTGAGGGTGGGGATTGTGTGTGGGCGGTTATGAGTGTGGGGTTTGGAGTGTGGGGATTGTGAGTGTGGGGACTGTGAATGAGGGGATTATGAGTGAGGGGGTTCTGAGTTTGCGGGTTGTGAGTTTGGGGATTATGAGTGTGGGGATTTTAAGTGTGGGGTTGTGAGTATGGGGATTGTGAGTGTGTGGATTGTGAGTGTGGGGATTGTGAGTGAGGGGATTGTGAGTGTGGGAATTGTGAGTCAGAAGATTGTGAGTTTGGGGATTGTGAGTTTGGTGAATTTGAGTGTGGGGATTGTGAGTGTGAGTTTGGGAGTGTGAAGGTTGTGAGTTTGGGGGTTGTGAGTGTGGGGATTGTGAGTGAGGGGATTGTGAATGTGGCAGTTGTGAGTTTGGGATTGTGAATGTGGGGATTGTGAGTGTGGGGGTTGGGATGTGATGACTGTGAGTGTGTGGTTAGTCATAGTCATAGTCATACTTTATTGATCCCGGGGGAAATTGTTTCTCGTTACAGTTGCACCATAAATAATAAATAGTAATAAAACCATAAATAGTTAAATAGTAATATGTAAATTATGCCAGTAAATTATGAAATAAATCCAGGACCAGCCTATTGGCTCAGGGTGTCTGACCCTCCAAGGGAGGAGTTGTAAAATTTGATGGCCACAGGCAGGAATGACTTCCTATGACGTTCTGTGTTGCATCTCGGTGGAATGAGTCTCTGGCTGAATGTACTCCTGTGCCCACCCAGTCCATTATGTAGTGGATGGGAGACATTGTCCAAGATGGCATGCAACTTGGACAGCATCCTCTTTTCAGACACCACCGTGAGAGAGTCCAGTTCCATCCCCACAACATCACTGGCCTTACGAATGAATGGTTGTGTATGTGACAGTTGGGAGTGATGATTGTGAGTGTGTGGTTGTGAGTGTGGCAACTGTGAGTGTGGGGTTTCTGAGTTTGGGGGTTTTGAGTTTGGGGATTGTGAGTGAGGGGGTTGTGAGTGTGGAGATTGTGAGTGTGGGGGATTGTGAGTGTGGGAATTGTGAGTGTTGTGGTTGTGAGTGTGGGGGTTGTGAGTGTGGGGATTATGAGTTTGGAGGTAGTGAGTATAGAGATTGTGAGTGTGGGGATTGTGAGTGTGCGGATTGTGAGTGAGGGGATTATGAGTGAGAGGGTTGTGAGTTTGGGGATTGTGAGTTTGGGGATTGTGAGTGTGGGGGTTGTGAGTTTGGGGATTGTGTGAAGGGATTGTGAGTTTGGGGATTGTGAGTGTGGGGGTCGTGAGTTTGGGGATTGTGAGTGTGGGGTTTATGAGTGTGGGGTTTGGGATGTGGTGATTGTGAGTGTGTGGTTGTGTATGTGACAGTTGGGAGTGTGATGATTGTGAGTGTGGGGATTGTGAGTGTGAGGATTGTGAGTGTGTGCCTGAACTGTGATGAAACCGCTGATCACTTCATAAACTTGCAGCTAGGGTCAAGTCCCGCAGTCCACCACCAGTATGGCAATTCACTCTAGCAGCTTGGCACTTAATGGGCTCTGATGCAGGCTGAGCAAGTGAAGGAGTGAAGACAAAGCTTTATATAATCCATTGTCTGCGTCAACTCTGCATGGGCAGTAACTTCCCTCCAATCCAGTTCCACAAGTGTGGGTTTTGTGAATGTGGGGTTTGTGAATTTGGGGATTGTGTGTTTGGGGATTGTGAGTGTGGGAATTGTAAGTGTTGGAATTGTAAATGTTGGAATTGTGAGTGTGGGGATTGTGAGTGTGGGGATTGTGAGTGTGGGGTTTGTGAGTGTGGGGTTTGGGATGTGGTGATTGTGAGTGTGTGGTTGTGTATGTGACAGCAGGAAGTGTGATGATTGTGAGTGTGGGGGGTTGTGAATGTGGGGATTGTGAGCATGGAGACTGTGAGTGTGGGGATCATGAGTTTAGAGATTGTGAGTGTAGGGGTTGTGAGTTTGTTGACTCTGAATGTGGAGATTCTGAGTGTGATGATTGTGAGTGTGGGGTTGTGATGTGCTATTCCTGTCACAGATATAGCAGGGTAGATGCATCTCTAAACTGAACTGTCGCAACATTTGTTCTGTGAGTGATGGCAAGAATGGGGAAATTATTAGTGAAAAAGAAATATATTGCTTTTTATCTTTGAGTCAGAAATTCAAAGTGTGTTTGTAATTCTGTAGGAAGAGAGAAAGGTTAAGCTGGAGGGGTCAGACCGGAGTTGCAGTTCTCCAGTGTGCAGACAGACTGATTTGCTGATGTGCTTTCACAGGACCCAAGAGGCCTGGCCAGATTTATAAATATAATCTGGGGTATTTCCCTGCGGACTGTGCTTGATCAGGATTGACTGGCTGGCTTTCCTGATCCCCCGGGGATTGCTTCTTGCTTCTTCTCTTGGCTGTGATTTATTTTCTCATTCCTTTATTCTGCAGAGGCCATCTTTCATTTCTTTAGATTAGATTCATTTACCTCTCTCCTGGTGCCAAAGATTATTGTATCTGTCTGGGTTTGTTAACTTGTTTTTTTGTTGCAATGAGTCTGCCTGAACTGTGATGAAACCGCTGATCACTTCATAAACTTGCAGCTAGGGTCAAGTCCCGCAGTCCACCACCAGTATGGCAATTCACTCTAGCAGCTTGGCACTTAATGGGCTCTGATGCAGGCTGAGCAAGTGAAGGAGTGAAGACAAAGCTTTATATAATCCATTGTCTGCGTCAACTCTGCATGGGCGGTAACTTCCCTCCAATCCAGTCCCACAAGTACTGAGGTGCCCGCATCAGGAGCTGTGTGTGGTAGGGCTGGCTATCAAAGTTCATAGTTCGAAGTTCATTTATGATCAAAGTAGGTAGACTCAGTGGCTGCCTTATTCAACATCTCCAGTGCCAAATGAAGTAGCTACTGAGTGTTAGTGGTTTTCTGCTACTCTAGCCCATCCACTCCAAAGTTCAACGTGGGTTCAGAGATGTTCTTCTGCACACACATTGTAACACGTGGTTATTGTGAGTTACTGTCACTTTCCTGTCGGCTTGAACCAATCTGGCCGTTCTCCTCTGACCTCTCTCATTAACAAGGCATTTTCACCCACAGAACAGACGCTCACTGGATCTATTTTTTTGTTTTTTTATCTGTCGCGCCATTCTCTGTAAACTCTAGAGACAGTTATGCGAGAAAATCCTCAGAGGTCAGAAATTTCTCGGATATTCAAACCACCAACAAACACTCTGCAGTCAAAGTCATTGTGATCACATTTTCTCCCCATTCTGATGTTTGGCCTGAGCGACAACTGAACCTCTTGACCATGTCTGCGTGCTTTTATACATTGAGCTGCTGCCACATGATTGGCCGATTAGATATTTGCATTAATGAGCAGGTTTACAAGTGTACCTAATGTAGTAGCCACTGACTGTATATATGTCACCACAGGTTGCGAATATTTTCTTAGATCACAGTGTTAATTGTTTAGGATCAAATCCGATGCTTCAAAGTCCAAAGTAAATTTATTATCAAAGTACATATATGTCACCATATACTACCCTGAGTTTCATTTTCTTGTGGGCATTCACAGTAGAACAAAGAAAAACAACAGAATCAATGAAAAACTGCACTCAAACAAAGGCTGACAAACAACCAATGTACGATCTGTCCAAATACAAAAATACTGACAAAAATTAATAAATTAGCAAATAAATAATACTGAGAACATGAGTTGTAAGGAGTCCATTTTTTGCTAGGTTTTGTACCTCTTCCATAACTCAGCTTCCAAGTGCTTCTGTTGAAAAGATACAGGATGATCAGCATTTTCTGGGCAGTTTTGAGTGATCATACAACATGTCAAAGAGGCTGTTACATTTTTTCAGCAAAGTTTTGAGAACAACGTTGCAGTGTTTTCCTACTGATCTGCTGCCACGATAGGGCTTGGAATACGGTGCCTGATATCAGGTGTTAAATACAATGTGACCCATTCATCAGCAGTAGCTGAGTGTCATCAGACGCTCGATGGTGGAGCAGTGGCTGATGACGGTTCGTTAATCCTGCCCGCAGAATTGAAGGATTCTGCAGAGAGAATGCCTAAGGCCTCTAGTCACTCAGCGTTCATGCTGTATCCACTCCATGATACTGAGGCATTTTGAAGGGCAGGGATCACTGTTCTCAGTCAAGCACCCTGCCCTTCGCACAGGCACTGCTGATGGAGTCCACATTGAACAAGACTGACCCCAAGAAGACTCAATGGGCACCAAAGCAAAAATGAACAACACACAAAAAATGCTGGAGGAACTCAGCAGGGTAGGCAGCATTTATGGAAATTAATAAACCATCAATTTTTCAAGCTGAGCCCCTTCATGAGGACTGGAAGAAAAGGGGAAAGACGTCAGAACAAAAAGGTGAGGGGAGGGGAAGGATGACTAGATTTAAGGTGATAGGTGAGGCCAGTTGGTTGAGAAAGGTAAAGGGCTGGAGAAGAAGGAATCTGACAGGAGAGAAGAGTGGACCATGGGAGAAATCGAAGGAGGGGCACCAGGGTCCAGTTAGTTCAGGAGTTCTCTCTGCAGTCCTTAGTTTATAAATTGGAGTTAATGGCTTGCTGGGTGAGAGTTGGTTCATCACATGGCCATCTGGCTGTTGGTTCATGATTCTGGTTGATGGTTTTCTCAGATCAAGATGGTTGTAGGTGTTGATGAAACTTATTTTTTAAATTGCATACATCATAAATTTAACACAAAATGGAAACTGTTGTAAGTTCTCAATGGGTCAGTCATTAGAATAGTTTTTTTAGAACATAGAATAGTACAGCACAGTACAGGCCCTTCGGCCCACAATGTTGTGCCGACCCTCAAACCCTGCCTCCCATATAAGCCCCCACCTTAAATACCTCCATATACCTGTCTAGTAGTCTCTTTTTTGTCTGACCTGCTGAGTATTTCCAGCACCTCAGCCCGAGAAGATCCTTGGAGTACTGCCCTCAACTGCTTTGCCAGCAGTGTATTATGGGCTACATCAGGGCCTGGTGTGGGAACACCGATTTGTGGTGGAAAGTGTATTGACTGGCTGCAACAGGGCCTGGTATGGGAACACCAATGCCTTTGAATGGAAAATCCTACAAAAGGTAGTGGATTTGGCCCAGTACATCACAGGTAAAACCCTCCCAACCACTCAGCACATCCACATGAAACATTGCGCAGGAAAACATGGAACATAGAAGATCTACAGCACATTACAGGCCCTTCAGCCCACAATGCTATGCCAACCATGTAACCTACCCTAGAAGCTGCCTAGAATTTTCCAACCGCACAGGCCTCTATTTTCCTAAGCTCCATGTACCTATCTGAGAGTCTTTAAAAAGACTCTACTGTATCCATCTCTACCACCTTCGTTGGCAGAGTGCATTCCACACACCCACCACTCTCTAGGTGAAAACCTTACCTCTGTCATTGCCCTTGTAGCTACATCCATCATCAGAGATCCCCACCACCCAGGCCATGCTCTCTTCTCGCTGCTGCCATCAGGTAGAAGGTACAGGTGCCTCAGGACTCACAACATCAGGTTCAAGAATAGTTACTGGTCTGATAATAAATTTTACTTTGGACATTTTTTTCCTTCAGGTCAGAAGCAGAGATGTTCACTTGTGTTTATTTCATTTGCAGTCCTCAACATTTAGCGTCAGCCAAAATAAATAAAGTAATATTCATGTGCCACAAAATGAAACTCTCCAAGAAGAATGAATTGAATCACTTACTCTTCAAACTCTGTGCTGTTACTTTTGCTGAATGCCTCATCATACACATGCTGGGATCATTGCTGACCGTGCTCTGAACTGGACCAATCAAATAAATACGACAGCTGACAGGACTTACGGCTAGACCCTTAGTCCAGGCACTGGCACCTGGTGGACTCTGCATTCTCTGCAAGAATGTTCACATTGAACCGAGCACCTTGGAACCAGGCACCAGCTCACCCACTCAGTCACTGGCATCAGTCCGAATCCAAATCAATGGCAGCAGTCAATATGTTCCTTCAAGAAAATCAGAGTCAAAGATCTCAAGGAAACTGTAAGGAAGTAGTTCTCAGCCAATGCCTCTGGGACAGCCTGCTCCCCATCCCACTTCCTCCTCTCCCACCCATTCAACAGGAGGTGCAGAACTACTGTGCCTAAAGTCACCGTAAAGAGCACATAGCTCCTCTGCCAGAAAACACCACTAACCGCTGGAGATCCAGGAGCTAATTAACCACAAGCACAACATCAAGCAGATGTTGAAAACCTTGAGCAACACACAGAAAACGCTAAAGGAACTCAGTAGATCAGGCAGCATCAGGGGTGGGGGGTGGTGAACAGTTGATGTTTCAGGTTGAGACCCTTCATCAAGGCTCCAAAATAAACCACAAATTCTATCTCAAGGGAGAGAATGATTGAAAACCAAGTTCCATGTTACTCGGCTAGTCTCTTTTTACATTTCTGTACATCTTTTCATGTGTGTGTGGGGGGGGGTGTGGGTGTGAGTGTGTGTGTGTGTGTGTGTGTGTGTGTGTGTGTGTGTGTGTGTGGATGTGGGTGTGTGTGTGTGTTCTATGTGACTGTCACCGTGACCCTTTGTGTGCTATGCACATGTACCTGTGTTTACGCATGTGCTTGTATATCTCTGTATGTATGTGTGACCCCAACCAGAGTCACCCTGAAGGGAACTGGAGCCTAGCTGACCTTTGACTCACGTAAACATCGAAAATAATTAACTAAGAACTGAGGTGATGGACAAGCATACTGTGTGTTCATCCTACAATGAAGAACAGGCATGTGTGTCCAGCCACCCCACCCCCCCCCAAAGTCCCACTTTGTTCATTTCCCATCTAATGAAGACAGGTAAATCTCTCGGAGGAAGAGAAGAGACCTGAGTCTAACTGGGGGGAGGGAGACTGGGTCACCTTCCCTGCCCACTCCCCATTCCTGCCATTTACTGGGAGTATTGCAGACAAAATGCCCAAAGTATTGTTGAGGATCCCGGCCACCTGTAATGTAAGGATCTATTTCTTTTAGAGCAATGACCCCCCCACCCTGAACACTATGTATTGATCTGTTGTCAGCACATGCATTGCTGTTGGTGCAAGCACATTTTATGCTTTTGTTTAATATATATGTAGTTGTGCACAGAGACAACAAATTAGTGATGAATATGGGATTGGTAAACTGAAAGGCGTGAAGGCCCGAATTGAACTGGATGAAACAGCAACATCAAGATTCCATAAAGCGCACCCCATGCCTTACGCACTACGTCCTAAGGTGGATGCTGAACTACAGGGCTTGGAGGTGTCTGGAATGTACTCCAGTGCAGAGTGGAGCGATTGGGCTATGCCCATTGTACCGGTGATCAAGAAAGGGAGCTGTTCACATATGTGGGGATTTCAAAGTGAGCACCAGCCCTGTGCTATGTACTATGCATTATCCCCTGCCACAAATAGAAGACATTTTTGCATCTTTGGCAGGTGGAGAAAGGTTTTTAAAAATTGACTTGGCACAAGCCTATCTGCAAATGGAGACTGAGAGGTCAAGCAGGAAGTTCCTCACAATCAACACTCACAAGGGACTGTTCCAGTATAGTTGTCTCGTCTTTGGTGTCACATCAGCTCCAGCAATCTGGCAACGAGTAATGAACCAAGTGCTCCAAGAGATCCCAGGAACACAATGTGAACTTGATGACATCATCATGACTGGTAAAAATGATGACGAGCATCTCCAGAACCTTGGTAAAATGTTTACCAGGCTGAGTGAGTATGGTCTGTGCGCAAAGAGAGAGAAATGTGAGTTTTTCCAGAATTAAATCTCGTATTGTGGACATGTCATTGACAAGCATGGCTTACGTAAGTCACGAGAAAAGAATGAAGGAGAGCTACAGGCATCCAAACCACAAAATGTGTCACAGCTCAGGTCATACTTGGGCCTTGTAAACTACAACCACAGATTTCTCCCAAATCTCACTACAGTGCTGCATCCATTGAACGCGCTGTTACAGGCAGGAGGAGAGTAGGAATGGTCAGAAAGATGTGAAAGAGCATTCAAGGAAACAAAGAGACTAATAACATCCGATGAACTGTCACCTATTCTGACCCATCCCTGCCCATCGGACTGATGTGCAAAGCCTCTCCTCATGGCATTGGTATTGTCCTATCACACACTATGAAAGTTGGATCTGAATATTCAATAGCGTTTGCTTCAAGGTCGCTCATGAGCGCAGAATGCAACTACGCACAGACCAAGGACTAAGAGGCCCTTAGTCTAGTATTGGGAATAAAGAAGTTCCACCACTACCTGTACAGACAAAAGTTTACTCTAGTAACAGACCGCCTGCCCTTTATGTCCATTTTCAGTCCTGGGAAGGGAATTCCAGGGATGTCTGCTACCTGGTTACAACATTGGGCACAGTTCCTAGGAGCCCACTCTTGTGACACAGAGTTCAAGGGTACCAGACAACAGAGCAACACTGATGGCTTGTCACGTCTTCCACAACTGGCAACTGAAGAAGAAGAGTTTTCTTACTGTGACCCAGCAGAAGAGTTCCACACAGCATTGGTGGACCAGTTGCCAGTAACAGATTCTGAAATACAAAGGGAAACAAAGAATAACCCGACGTTGTCAATTCTATGCAAGGATGGCCAGCTCATGGTCACCTTATGTTCCCAGAGTTCTCAGCGAGACTAAACCAACTGTTGATACGTCAAAGAATGCTGGTGTGTGGATCTTGTGTTGTGGTTCCTGCTAAACTGTGCACCAGAGTGTTAGAGAATCTGCATGAAGGACACCTTTGTACAGTTAAGATGAAGAGTCTCACCCACAGTGACGTGTGGTGGCCGGAAATGGATGAACAGATTGAAGGCTTGTGTGCATGCTTTTCATTTAATATACATGCAGTTGTGCACAGACACAACACCACCCATCCCGCAATGCCTTTGATCTATTACTGTCAGGATGGAGGTACAGGAGCTTCAGAACTAGGACTGCAGGCTGGCCAACAGTTTCTTCCTTCAGACTGTGAGACTGATAAATACCTTGCTACCACTGAGGTCTCAACACAAGGATAACAAATTGTTTGTTGTTTACTGCTTACCTGTGCTGCACATTACATGCATTTTGAATTATATTTTATTAACTGTAAGAATTGTGCAAAAGTCTTCGGCACTCTAGATTTTTTTTATGGCTTCAGATGGCTCCACAGAGCCCTGATCTCAACATCATCGAGGCTGTCTGGAATTACCTGGACAGACAGAAGCAACTTAAGCGTATAAGATGATGAGAGGCATTGATCGTGTGGATAGTCAGAGGCTTTTTCCCAGGGCTGAAGTGGCTAGCACGAGAGGGCACAGTTTTAAGGTACTTGGAAGTAGGTACAGAGGAGATGTCAGGGGTAAGTTTTTTTATGCAGTGGTGAGTGTGTGGAATGGGCTGCCGGTGACCTTGGTGGAGGCGGATACAATAGGGTCTTTTAAGAGGCTTCTGGATAGGTACATGGAGCTTAGAAAATAGAGGGCTATGGGTAACCCTAGGTAATTTCTAAGTAAGTATATGTTCAGCACAGCATTGTGGGCCGAAGGGCCTGTATTGTGTTGTAGGCTTTCGATGCTTCTATGTTAAACAGCCAAAGTCTGCAGAAGAACTGTGACAAGTTCTCCAAGATGATTGGAACAACATACCGGAAGATATTTTTATAAAGCTGCACAGCAGTGTACCTAAGAAAATTGATGCAATTTTAAAGGCAAAGGGTGGTCGCACCAAATATTGATTTGATTCTGTTTTTACTGTTTACTCTCTTTATAGTAAATTTTCTGATTCTTTGAAACTTTTCCTTTCATTGTTTTATGAAAGCATCTTCGCTTTACAGAATTACTTTACACGTGCCTAAGACTTTTGTGAGCTACTGTATTTGTGGTAATATCTCACTTTGTCTGCAGAGTGTAATATACAAACGTATGTTCCATGGGTGAACCGTGATCCCGAGGAACGTCGTTTCGTTTGGTTGTGTACATGTGTCAGTCAGATGACAATGAACTTGAACTTTGCAGATGTTGCAAAGTTGATGCAGCAGAAATGAAAGATGATAATTCACCTTTTCTCACAAATGCAGATTTGACAAAATGTAAAGCAAGAGCAGTGGTGAAATTAGAAATCTGCTACAGAGTTGAAGGAGTAAATTAAACCCAGGGCTACAGTGTCAAAGCAAAGACTTGAATAAATCATCAGAGTAATTACTAGATCTCAGGGGACAACAGTAAAATTAACTCAATGAAGGATACAACATTAAAGGCATCAGAATAAAAATCTGGGTATTCAGAAATGATAAATAGGAGGTAAGGGGATACAGAAATAAAACTCATAAACCAAACTAATTGGTTACCAATTATACTAAAATCAATCTGAATCTATCTACTAAGTGTAACTTAGACCTCAAGTAATGTATCTAAAATTATATCAGTATCAACAAATAATAAACTAGAAGCGACAGTGCAGACAGTGTGTCTGGTTGTGGCACGGAACTTTACGATCAATGATTACGTGCCGGTCATTTCATTTCCCAGGAATATGTTACTCTAGAGGGACATCACAGCAGCGCCTGAACAAATACAACATCAAAGTTCAAAGTAAACTTTATTATCAAAATATGAGGGGTCATTGGTAAGATCATGGCCTAAGGTGGAAGGAGTCAATTTTAGAAAACCTAGCACATTTATTTTTCAACATTGCCCCCTCCTACATTTACACACTTAGTCCAGCGGTCGTGGAGCATATGGATCTTGGACCTCCAGAAAGTGTCCACAGCAGGGGTGATTGATAAGTACATGGCCTAGGGTAGAAGGAGGTGAATTATTAACTTCAAACTTTTTGCATAATCACTCAAAGAGTTGAGCTGCACGTGCATGTAACGAGAGCTGTATAACTCATCCCCTTCTACCTTAGGCCACAAACTTATCAATCACTCTTGCTGTGGACACTTTCTGGAGGTCCAAGATCCGCACGCTCCATGACCGCTGGACTAAGTGTGTAAATGTAGGAGGGGGCAATGTTGAAAAATAAATGTGCTAGGTTTTCTAAAATTGACTCCTTCTACCTTAGGCCATGAACTTATCAATAACCCCTCGTACATATATATCACCATATACAAAAACCTATAGAATAGTAACTAACAGGATCAGTGAAAGACAAGTCAGAAGGCAGAAGACGACAAACTGCACAAATGCAAATATAAATAAGTAGCAATAAATAACAGGAACAAGAAATAATAAGATAAAGAGTCTTTAAAGTGAGATCATTGGTTGTGGGAACATCTCAATGGATGGGCAAGTGAGTGTAGTTAATTCCTTTGTTCCAGAGCCTGATGGTTGAGGGGTAGTAACCATGAGTCCTGAAGCACCTGTACCTTCAATCTGATGGTAGCAGCGAGAAGAGAGCGTGGCTTGGTTGGTGAGGATCTCTGATGATGGATGCTGCTTTCCTCCGACAGTATTTCATGTAGATGCGTTCAGTGGTTGCAGGATTTTCTGTTCAAAGGCATTAGTGTTTCCATACCAGGCAATGACGCAGCCAGTCAATACACTTACCACTCCACCTATAGAAGAGCACTGGTCAATTAGAATCAACATCTCCACTCATTGCATTTACACTTTGCACAAACAAGGACAGTTGTGAATGTAGGAGGCTGACTAACTCAACCCCTGGACGTCACCACGGGAGTTTGTCAGGGCAGTATCCCAGACCCAGTCTTCACTGATCTTCCTTCCAGCAAAAGGTCAATAGTGGGGATGTTCCTGCCGGTATCAATGCAAGCAACGTTTACATCTCACACTGCCAGGCTCTAATACAAGGAACTGTAACCATCCAACCATTACATTCTGGCACTGCTCTGAGCAATTTGTCCATCATTAACATCCTAGAATGGATGGGGGGACCTACCATCAACCACTGACTACTTATCAAGTACACTGGCTCTTTAATGAAAATATCTAATAGCCAATCATATGGCAGCAACTCAATGCATAAAAGCATGCAGACATGGTAAAGAGGTTCATTTGTTGTTCAGACTGAATATCAAACTGGGGAAGAAATATGATCTAAGTGACTCTGACCATGGAATAATTGTTGGTGACAGATGGGGTGTTTTAAGTATCTCAAAAACTGCTGATCTCCCGGGATTTTCATGCACGATAGTCGCTGGAGTTTACAGAAAATGGTGTGAAAACAAAAGACATCCAGTGAGTGAAAGCACCTTGTTAATGAGTGAGGTCAGAGGAGAGGTACAGGAGGTACCTAATAAAGTGGCTGCTGACTGCAGGGTGACCACAAGAGCAAACCCAAGGTTGACTTGGCCCTTGATATCCAAAGACCTTCCACCATTTTTAGGTGCATGGAATTCACAAAGACCAGTGCTGTACAGGTCAAAGCAGCTGCATTCTGTCCACTACCTGAGCCATTCAATCCCTTCGTACACAACGGCTACAGTGTGCACCATCTACACGATGTAATGCAGTTTCTCATCTCTGTTCCTCTGACAATACCTCCAAAATCTGGACAGAGGCACAGAAATCCAAATCTCACTGCATCCTGTCTCGGGGTATATTCTTCTTCTTCCCCAATCAGAAGCTCCGGAGGAACCATGAGATCCAATATCCGCTGATGGCCAGATCAGAGGTGTTTGAAGTCACAAAAGGTCTAGGTGCAATCTCCAGATGGCCATCTCATGGGCAAAATGGAAATTCTGGACCAAACTTGAATCAACAAAGGATGCTTGAACACTATCATCTCTTATAAAGTTAAATCAAGCAGCATGGGAAACAGCAGGTCTTCGCTTCCAGATGAGCTCACTTCCTTCTATGTCCACTTTGACAATCAAAACATGAAGGACCCATCACGATCTCCCACATCCCCCAATGATCCCGTGACTTCGGTCTCTGAAGCCCACATCTGAGCTGTCTTCAGGAGGGTGAACCTACAAAAAGCATCTGCTCGGACGGGGTACTGAAGACCTGCCTGGAGTGTTCACAGAGATCTTTAACCTCTCACTTCAGTAGTGTGTGGTACCCACCTGGTTTCAAGCAGGCTTCAATAATATCAGCGCCCAAGAAGAGCGTGGTGACCTGCCTCAGTGACTATGGCCCTGTAGCCCTTACAGCACTCTGATGAAGTGTTTCGAGAGGTTGCTAATGAAACATGTCAACTCCTACCTGAAAAGCAATTTAGTTCCACTCCAATTTGTCTATCGGAGCACCAGATCCACACTAGTTGACATTTCATTGGCTCTTCAGTCAACCCTGGAACATCTGGGCATGAAAGATGCATACATCAGGATGCCCTTTATCAAATACAGCTCGGCATTCAAAAACATCATCCTTTCAAAACTAACCAATAAGCTCCAAGACCTAGGCCTCAATACCTCCTTGTGCAATTGGATCCTCAATTTCCTCACTTGCAGACCCTAGTCAGTTCGGTTTGGCAACAACATCTCCTCAACAATCTCCATCAGCACAAAGCTATGTGCTTAGTCTTCTGCTCTACTCACTTTACACCTGAGTGTGGCTAAGCACAGGCTCCAATGAGATATTCAAGTTTGTTGACCTCACCACTGTCGTGGGCCAAATCAGAGGTGGTGGCGAATCAGCATAAAGCAGGAAGATTGAAAATCAGGCTGAGTGCTGCCACAACAACAACCTCTCACTCACTATCAGCAAGACCAAAGAACTTATAGAGTTCATGAGAAAGAATTCAGAGGTCCATGAGCCAGTACTCATCAGAGGATCAGGTCACCTAACTTGGGCTCAGTATGCATGTGCAATAATGAAGAAAACGCAGCAGCACATCTACTTCCTTAAGATTTTGCAGAGATTTGGAATGACATCTAAAACTTTGACAAAGTTCTACAGATATGTGGTGGAGAGTGTATTGACGGGCTGCATCACAGCTGGTATGGAAACACCAAAGCCTGTGAATGGAAAGTCCTGCCAAAAGTAGTGGATTTGGTCCAGCCCATCTCGGGTAAAGCCCTCCCAACCATTGAGCTCATCCACATGAAATGCTACCGTAGGAAGGCAGCATCCATCATCACCACCCAGACTATGTCTTTTTTCTCACTGCTGCCATTCGGTAGAAGGTACAAGAACCTCAGGATCCACACCACCAGGTTCAGGAACAGTTGTTACCCCTCAACCATCAGGCTCTTGAACAAAAGGGTATAACTTCACTGAACTTCACTTTCTCCATCAATGAAGTGTTCCTACAATTAACGGACTCACTTTCAATGACCCTTCATCTCATGTTCTCAATATTTATTGCTTATTTATATTTGTATTTACATAGTTTGTTATCTTCTGCACTCTGGTCGAATGCCCTAGTTGGGCGTTTTTCATTGATTCTGTTATTGTCATTATTCTATAGATTTGTTGAGTATGCCCACAAAAAATGAATCTCGGGGTTGTATATGGAGACATATAGTCTGTGTACTTTTGAAAATAAAATTTACTTTGAACTTCACTCATCATCCCTACTGCGGTATAGGTCACCAAAGCCCTCTATCCCGGGCCAGTCCTTCAAATTGCACCCAGGGGTAGACCTCTTCAAAGATCCTTCCTCTCCCAGGGATAACATAGAAACATAGAAACATAGAAAATAGGTGCAGGAGTAGGCCATTCGGCCCTTCGAGCCTGCACCACCATTCAGTATGATCATGGCTAATCATCCAACTCAGAACCCTGTACCAGCCTTCCCTCCATACCCCCGATCCCTTTAGCCACAAGGGCCATATCTAACTCCCTCTTAAGTATAGCCAATGAACTGGCCTCAACTATTTCCTGTGGCAGAGAATTCCACAGATTCACCACTCTCTGTGTGAAGAAGTTTTTCCTAATCTCGGTCCTAAAAGGCTTCCCCTTTATCCTCAAACTGTGACCCCTCGTTCTGGACTTCCCCAACATCGGGAACAATCTTCCTGCATCTAGCCTGTCCAATCCCTTTAGAATTTTACACGTTTCAATCAGATCCCCCCTCAATCTTCTAAATTCCAACGAGTATAAGCCTAGTTCATCCAGTCTTTCATCATATGAAAGTCCTGCCATCCCAGGAATCAATCTGGTGAACCTTCTTTGTACTCTCTCTATGGCAAGGATGTCTTTCCTCAGATTAGGGGACCAAAACTGCACACAATACTCCAGGTGTGGTCTCACCAAGGCCTTGTACAACTGCAGTGGTACCTCCCTGCTCCTGTACTCGAATCCTCTTGCTATAAATGCCAGCATACCATTCGCCTTTTTCACCGCCTGCTGTACCTGCATGCCCACTTTCAATGACTGGTGTATAATGACACCCAAGTCTCGTTGCACCTCCCCTTTTCCTAATCGGCCACCATTCAGATAATAATCTGTTTTCCTGTTTTTGCCACCAAAGTGGATAACTTCACATTTCTCCACATTAAATTGCATCTGCCATGAATTTGCCCACTCACCTAATCTATCCAAGTCACCCTGCGTCCTCTTAGCATCCTCCTCACAGCTAACACTGCCGCCCAGCTTTGTGTCATCCGCAAACTTGGAGATGCTGCATTTAATTCCCTCATCTAAGTCATTAATATATATTGTAAACAACTGGGGTCCCAGCACTGAGCCTTGCGGTACCCCACTAGTCACTGCCTGCCTTCTGAAAAGGTCTCATTTATTCCCACTCTTTGCTTCTTGTCTGCCAACCAATTCTCTATCCACATCAATACCTTACCCCCAATACCGTGTGCTTTAAGTTTGCACACTAATCTCCTGTGTGACACCTTGTCAAAAGCCTTTTGAAAATCCAAATATACAACATCCACTGGTTCTCCCCTATCCACTCTACTAGTTACATCCTCAAAAAATTCTATGAGATTCGTCAGACATGATTTTCCTTTCACAAATCCATGCTGACTTTGTCCGATGATTTCACCGCTTTCCAAATGTGCTGTTATCATATCTTTGATAACTGACTCTAGCAGTTTCCCCACCACCGATGTTAGGCTAACCGGTCTATAATTCCCTGGTTTCTCTCTCCCTCCTTTTTTAAAAAGTGGGGTTACATTAGCCACCCTCCAATCCTCAGGAACTAGTCCAGAATCTAAAGAGTTTTGAAAAATTATCACTAATGCATCCAGTATTTCTTGGGCTACTTCCTTAAGCACTCTGGGATGCAGATGATCTGGCCCTGGTGATTTATCTGCCTTTAATCCCTTCAATTTACCTAACACCACTTCCCTACTAACATGTATTTCCCTCAGTTCCTCCATCTCACTGGACCCTCTGTCCCCTACTATTTCCGGAAGATTATTTATGTCCTCCTTAGTGAAGACAGAACCAAAGTAATTATTCAATTGGTCTGCCATGTCCTTGCTCCCCATAATCAATTCACCTGTTTCTGTCTGTAGGGGACCTACATTTGTCTTAACCAATCTTTTTCTTTTCACATATCTATAAAAGCTTTTACAGTCAGTTTTTATGTTCCCTGCAAGTTTTCTCTCATAATCTTTTTTCCCCTTCCTAATTAAGCCCTTTGTCCTCCTCTGCTGAACTCTGAATTTCTCCCAGTCCTCAGGTGAGCCACTTTTTCTGGCTAATTTGTATGGTTCTTCTTTGGAATTGATACTATCCCTAATTTCCCTTGTCAGCCACAGGTGCACTACCTTCCTTGATTTATTCTTTTGCCAAACTGGGATGAACAATTGTTGTAGTTCATCCATGCGATCTTTAAATGCTTGTCATTGCATATCCACCGTCAACCCTTTAAGTGTCATTTGCCAGTCTATCTTAGCTAATTCACATCTCATACCTTCAAAGTTACCCTTCTTTAACTTCAGAACCTTTGTTTCTGAATTAACTATGTCACTCTCCATCTTAATGAAGAATTCCACCATATTATGGTCACTCTTACCCAAGGGGCCTCTCACAACAAGATTGCTAATTAACCCTTCCTCATTGTTCAATACCCAGTCTAGAATAGCCTGCTCTCTAGTTGGTTCCTCAACATGTTGGTTCAAAAAACCATCCCGCATACATTCCAAGAAATTCTCTTCCTCAGCACCCTTACCAATTTGGTTCACCCAATCTACATGTAGATTGAAGTCACCCATTATAACTGCTGTTCCTTTATTGCACACATTTCTAATTTCCTGTTTAATACCATTCCCAACCTCACTACCACTGTTAGGTGGCCTGTACACAACTCCCACCAGCGTTTTCTGCCCCTTAGTATTATGTAGCTCTACCCATATCGATTCCACATCTTCCCGGCTTATGTTCTTCCTTTCTATTGCGTTAATCTCCTCTCTAACCAGCAACGCCACCCCACCTCCTTTCCTTTCATGTCTATCCCTCCTGAATATTGAATATCCCTGAATGTTGAGCTCCCATCCTTGGTCACCCTGGAGCCATGTCTCTGTGATCCCAACTATATCATAATCATTAATAACAATCTGCACTTTCAATTCATCCACCTTGTTACGAATGCTCCTTGCATTGACACACAAAGCCTTCAGGCGCGCTTTTACAACTCTCTTAGCCCTTATACAATCATGTTGAAAAGTGGCCCTTTTTGAAGCTTGCCCTGGATTTGTCGGCCTGCCACTTTTACTTTTCACCTTACTACTTTTTGCTTCTACCCTCATTTTACACCCCTCTGTCTCTCTGCACTGGTTCCCATCCCCCTGTTGTGAACTAACCTCCTCTCACCTAGCCTCTTTAATTTGCTTCCCACCCCCCAACCATTCTAGTTTAAAGTCACCTCAGTACCCCTTGCTAATCTCCCTGCCAGGATCTTGGTCCCCCTAGGATTCAAGTGTAACCTGTCCTTTTTGTACAGGTCACGCCTACGCCAAAAGAGGTCCCAATGATCCAAAAACTTGAATCCCTACCTCTTGCTCCAATCCCTCAGCCACGCATTTATCCTCCACCTCATTGCATTCCTACTCTCACTGTTGCGTGGCACAGGCAGTAATCCCGAGATTACTACCTTTGCGGTCCTTTTTCTCAACTCCCTTCCTAGCTCCCTATATTCTCCTTTTCAGGACCTCTTCCCTTTTCCTACCTATGTCATTGGTACCTATATGTACCACGACCTCTGGCTCCTCACCCTCCCACTTCAGGATATGTTGGACATAATCAGAAATATCCCGGACCCTGGCACCAGGGAGGCAAACTACCATCCGGGTCTCTGGACTGCGTCCACAGAATCGGCTATCTGACCCCCTTACTATCGAGTCCCCTATTACCACTGCCCTCCTCTTCCTTTCCTTACCCTTCTGAGCTACAGGGCCGGACTCTGTGCCGGAGGCATGGCCACTGTCGCTTCTCCCAGGTAAGCTATCCCCCCCAACAGTACTCAAACAGGAGTACCTATTGTCAGGGGGAACAGCCACCGGGGTATTCTCTATTACCTGACTCTTCCCCTTCCCCCTCCTAACCGTGACGCACTGGTCTGCCTCCCGTGGCCCCGGTGTGACAACCTGCCTGTAACTCCTCTCTATCACCTCCTCACTCTCCCTGACCAGACAAGGGTCATCGAGCTGCAGCTCCAGTTCCGTAACGCGGTCCCTTAGGAGCTCCTTGAGCTCCTTGGAGCTTCTATTGGCATTTCTGTAGCACTGGGTTTTTGCAGGATGAAGTTGCTAACCGTATGCCCAACCCTCCTCCTTTCACAGCCAGGTAGGGAATATAGAGCCACCCTTAATTATCATAGGGTTTGCTTCCCACCGAGAGAGAACCTTTGCTGTAAAGTGGGTGAAGAAAGGGATCACCAGCATCTTCCCCAGAACAATCAGGGCTGGCAATAAATCCATCATCCACATGCTGTATATAATTTTTTTTTAATTCTCCAGAAATATCATTGCCTTGAAAAAGGATTCCTCAGTTGGGAATATCCTGATACTTTAATGTACAAGAGGAGTTTCTATCTAATTTTCCCCAAGGCTCAGTCACATGTCAGAGGAAGCAGGAAGCAGAGGATGTGACTGTCAGTGGGTGAAATTAGGAAAAGATGAAGTAGGTCAGGAACATCCAACAGAAACAATTCACCTGATATTTGTGAGGATAAGGAGAAAGGCAGCAAAGACTAAAGCTATAAAACTGATCAGTCTGCTAGATCAGGTAACCAGCCAAATAAGGAGTGAACAGAACAGAAATGTAGGTGTTATCGGGGATTCCATCATTAGAGCTGGACAAACACTGTCTCCAGCCATGGTCACAGATCCTGAAGGGTCCCTGCTCTCCCACTGCTAGCAAGAGGAAAACTTCACTCTTCAAAGTTCAAATGAAAGTTATTATTAAAGTAAATACAGTGCACATAAAAACTATTCACACCCCCGAAGGTTTTCATGTTTTATTGTTTTACAACATTGAATTACAGCGGATTTAATTTGGCTTTTTTAACACTGATCAATAGAAAAAGACTTTTACGTCAAAGTGAAAATAGATTTTCTACAAAGTGCTCTAAATTAATTACAAAAAAATTGATTGCATAAGTATTTACCCCTCTAAGTCAGTATTTAGCAGATGCACCTTTGGCAGAAATTACAACCTTGAATCTATATGGATAGATCTCCATCAGCTTTGCACATCTAGACACTACAATTCTTCCCCAATCTTCTTTACAAAACTGCTCAAGCTCTGTCAAATTGCATGGGGATCATGAGTGAACAGGCCTTTTCAAGTCCAGGCACAAATTCTCAGTTGGATTGAGGTCTGGACTCTGACTTGGCCACTCCAGGACCCTAACTTCGTTGTTTTTAAGCCACTCCCGTGTAGCTTTAGCTTTATTCTTGTCTTGCTGGAAAAAAGTTTTCTCTGAAGTTACAGTTCTCTTGCAGATTGCATCAGGTTTTCCTCTGGGATTTCCCTGTATTTTGCTGCATTCATTTTAACCTCTACCTTCACAAGCCTTTCAGGGCCACCACCATGCTTCAGGGTGTGTTTATGATGATGTGTGGTGCTTGACTTACGCCAAACATAGTGTTTAGTCTGATGGCCAAACAGCTCAATTTTGGTTTTATCAGACCACACAACCTTCTTCCAGCTGACTTCAGTTTCCCACGTGCCTTCTGACAAACTCTAGCTGAAATTCGTGTGAGTTTTTTCAACAGTGGTTTTCTCTTTGCCACTATCCCATAAAGCTGCGATTGGTGAAACACCCGGGCAACAATCGTTGTATGCGCAGTCTCTCCCATCTCAGCCACTGAAGCTTGGAACTCCTCCAGAGTTGTCATAGGCCTCTCGATGGCCTCCCTCACTAGTCCCCTTCTTGCACAGTCACTCAGTTTTTGAGGATGGTCTGCTCTAGCAAGATTTACAGCTGTGCCATATTCTTTCCATTTCTTGATGATTGACTTAACTGTACTCCAAGAGATATTCAGTGACTTGGAAATTTTCCTGTATCCATCTCCTGACTTGTGTTTTTCAATAACCTTTCTGTGGAGTTGCTTGGAGTGTTTTTTGTCTTCATGGTGTAGTGTTTGCCAGGATACTAACTCACCAGCAGTTGGACCTTCCAGATACAGGTGTATTTTTACTACAATCAATTGAAACACCTTGACTGCACACAGGTAGCCAAATACAGATCTCCATTTAACTAATTCTGTGACTTCTAAGACCAATTGGTGCACCAGTGATGATTTGGTAAATGGGGCCAATGCTTAGAAACATAGAAAAACTACAGCACAATACAGGCCCTTCGATCCACAAATAACTTATGGGTTTTATCTTTGTAATTAATTAACAGTATATCACTTTGTAGAGATTTGTTTTCAGTTTGACACAAAAGAGTCTTTTTCTGTTGATCAGTGTCAAAAAAGCCAAGTTAAATCCACTGTGATTCAATGTTGTGAAACAATGAAGCATGAAAACTTCCAAGGGGTGTGGGCAGTGAATACTTTTTATAGGCACTGTATATGTCACTATTAGTTACCCTGAGATTCATTTTCTTGTGGATATTCACAGTAAATACAGGAAACACAATGGAATCAGTGAAAGACCACACCCTACAGGATGGACAAACAATTAATGTGCTAAAGGCAGCAAAATGTGTAAATACAAGATAATAAAAGAGAAAATAATAAGAAGAAGAAGTACACACCACTTAACTTACATGAAAGCACAAGCCAGAAAAATGAAGAAACGGTCAGCGCTTAATCATTAGATGTTCCATGTCTGGGGAAGAAATGTGCACGACAAGACCATTGTGTCCAAGCACCACAAAGAGTTTATCATAAAACGCAGATCCCTACCTTTGGCTTTCTCTGAACCAGTAGTCGGGTCCATCCTGTCTTACCGATGTAGGGAGCTAGCCATGTCTCCATTCAGCTCTTGACACCATAGCTCATGGCAGAGTACAAGCAAAAGAAATCTTTGTGAAGGAACCTTAGGAGTTTGGGGCAAAATCTCAAAGATCAATCTTGAGCTGATTAGCACAGGGAACAAGTCAGTCAGGGAGCCTGACAGCCTGGCAATGTTGTAGTATCCCTTCAGGTTAAAACCTACACCAGGGTTAACTTAACGAATGAAGTGGAGGACTGGGACGCACATGCAGATTCGAGTACAGTTTAACATTAACACTGCAGCAGGAGGTGTCCCGAATGGGCAGAGGAGTTACTGAAGAGGCAAGATAACTGAAGAGAAGAGCTAGTTGTCATATTGATCCAGAGTACGTTGGTACCCTAACACATTGGTATTGGTATTAGTATTGGTTTATTATCGTCACAAGTACCGAGGTACAGTGAAAAGCTTGTCTTGCTACTCTTCACACAAATCAGATCACTACACGGTGCATTGAGCTAGAAGAAGGTAAAACAGTAACAAGGCAGAAGAAAGTGTAAAAGTTACCAAGAAAGAGCAAGGCAGGTAAACGAAAAAATGCAAAATCATAGCAAGGTAGATAGTGGGGCAATGTTTCCACCTTAACTCACACAGGGTCTATTCAAAAGTCTGATATCAGTGTGATAGAAGCTGTCCTTGTGCCTGGTGGTACGTGCTTTCAGGCTTTTGTATCTTCTGTCCAATTGGAGAGGGGTGAAGAGAGAACGTCCAGCGTGGGTGGGGTCTTTGATTATGCTGGTTGCTTTACTGAGGCAGCAAGAAGTATGGACAGAGTCCATGGGTGGGGGGGAGGCTGGTTCCTGAGATAGGCTGAACTGTCTCCACAGCTCTGCAATTGCTTGTGCTCATGTGGAGGGCAGCTTTCAAACTAAGCCATTAGGCATCCAGACAAGAAGCTCCACGCCTGCTCTATCATTCAATAAGATCATTGCTGTTCTTTCACTTCCCACTTTCTTGCACAAGCCCCTCATTTTCTTGATTCCTTTGCAATTCCAAAATCTGTTGAGCACAGAATTTAATCGGCCCCACACAGCCCTCCACCACCCGGAAAACTCCAAAGATTTAGCACTCTCAGGGTGAAGGAATTAATTCCGATCCCTTTGTTTTGAGACAGTGATCTGTAGTTCTAGACAATCCTGCACCTTGCCCACCTGACCTGAACTGAGAGAGATAATATGGACAAAATTAACTGGAGCACTTCTTTGTTTTATATTTGAAGGAAGATGGGAATGGGGCCATAAGGTTGCAAATGAATTCAAGGAAAGAGCAAATTTAAGACCATAAGACCATAAGGTATAGGAGCAGATGTAGGCCACTCGGCCCATCAAGTCTGCTCCACCATTCAATCATGGGCTGATCCAATTCGTCCAGTCATCCCCACTCCCCTGCTTTCTCCCCGTACCCTTTGATGCCCTGGCTAATTAAGAACCTGTCTATCACTCCCTTAAATACACCGAATGATGTCCACAGATTTACCACCCTCTGACTAAAGTAATTTCTCCACATCTCTGTTCTAAATAGACGTCTTTCAATCCAGAAGTCGTGCCCTCTTGTCCTAGACTCCCCTACCATGGGAAATAACTTTGCCATATCTAATCTGTTCAGGCATGTTAGCATTCAGAATGTTTCAATGAAATCCCCCCTCATTCTCCTGAACTCCAGGGAATACAGCTCAAGAGCTGCCAGATGTTCCCCATACGGTAACCCTTTCATTCCTGGAATCATTCTCGTGAATCTTCTTTGAACCCTCTCCAATGTCAGTATATCCTTTCTAAAAGAAGGAGCCCAAAACTGCCACAATACTCCAAGTGTGGTCTCATGAGTGCCTCATAGAGCCTCAACATCACATCCCTGCTCTTATATTCTATTCCTCTAGAAATGAATGCCAACATTGTATTTGCCTTCTTCACCACTGACTTGTTGGATAATTAGCACCATCTGTCAATCGCCACAGAACAGAAAAAAGTTAACTTACTCAACATTAAACTGAAGTTGTCCACACAGTGTTTGCTGAGACTGTAGGTCCGGTAATCACTTCCAATCAGCCCATGTACTGAATGGCCATTAAAGGATCAACAGTACTTGGGTGAGGTATGAACCAGATCATCTTCTCTGAAGACCTTCAGTGAGCCTGATGGATCTTTATAACAGTGTGGTAGTTCCACGGTCACCACTGTTTTTTAAAATGTATTTTTACCCAGCTGGATTTAAACCACCCTGCAATGGTGCCCGAAGGCACACATTTCAGCAATAGCTATGTACAGCTGCAGCAAAACAACAAATTTCATGACATTTGCCAGTGATATTAAACCTAATTCTGATTCTGATTCTGAAATTCAGATTTATTCCTTGAGATCTGTAATCCCTAATAATGTAAAGATTGGAACTTTGAAACACAATCTAAGTAAGTAAAACATCAGCAGTAAAGACTGCCATTTCTCAAATTTCCACCCCAGGGTTTTCAAGGAAGTAAATGTGGAAATTCAAGACGTTTTCACCATTATCCAAACTTCTTTTCCTTCAGGAATTGTCCCTCTGATTATAAATTTACAATCGTGATGTCATCATTGAAGAAAGGTGAGAATGAAACCAGAAAGTAATGAAGCTGGTCATCCAATATCTGTTCTACGAACTTATTAGAATTCATATCTCCAAGGTAACTGCTCACTTCGAGATATTTGAACTGAATTACAAAATTGAGTTTGTTAAGTGTGGGCCAGTCTAAGAGGACAATTTCTTTTTGCGGTAGCATACAGGGTCATGTTTGAGGAAATTATTTAAATAGAATTCCAGGTGGTATTCAGTAAGCTGATGCATAATAAACTGTTAGCTAACATTAACACTCATTCAATCAAAGACAAATTATTGATTTAATGGTAAATCCAGTGAGTAGATTAAAGATCTGAGTTCGATCCATAACTATCTATTTATTCAGGATGTGGATAATACAATAGGGAGCCAGATGTCAATATTTGCCGATGGTACACAGTTTAGCACTAGTAAATCATGCAAACAGGAATATAAAATTACACAGATATTGATGGATGGAGCTGTGGGCAAAACAATGCAGATGGATTCCTGTCATCTTGAACCAGTCTGACCTTTCTCATTAACAAGATGCTCTCACCGCTGAAATGCTGCTGACTGGGTGTTTTTTTATTATCTGTTTTTCGCACCATTCTCTGTAAACTCTAGAGACTGTTGTGCATGAAAATCCCAGGAGATCAGCAGGTACTGAGATACTCAAAATGCCCCATCTGACACCAACAATCATTCCACAATCAGTTACTTAGACCACATTTCTTCCCCATTCTAATGCTTGGTCTGAACAACAACTGAACCTCTTGACAGACTTTTCCCCTGGTGAATACTGAAGCAAAGTATTCATTAGGTACCCCCACTACCTCCTCCGACTCCATGCACATGTTTCCACTATCACACCTGACTAGTCCTATTCTCACACCTCTCATCCTCTTGCTCTTCACATACTTGTAGAATGCCTTGGGGTTTTCCTTAATCCTGCTTGCCAAGGTCTTCTCATGGCCCCTTCTAGCTCTCCTAATTTTATTCTTAAGCTCCTTGCTGGCAACCTTGTCATTTTCTAGAGCTCTAATAGTACCTAGTTTCTCAAGCCTTTCATAAATGATTCTTTTCTTCTTATCCTTATACATCCTTTGTACACATGGTTCTTTAACCCTATCACCCTTTCCCTGCCTCAATGGAACACACTTATGCAGAACGCTGTGCAAATGTTCCCTGAACATTTGCCACATTTTTGTCCTGCATTTCCCTGAGAACATCTGCTCCTAAGTTTCTGCCTAATGGCATCATATTTCCCCCTACCCCAATTAAATGTTTTCCCAAATTCTCTGCTCCTATTGCTCTCCAGCACTATAGTAAAGGGGATTGAATTATGATCACTATCTCTAAAATGCTCTCCCACTGAGAGGCCTGACACCTGACCAGGTTCATTTCCCAATACCAGATGAAGTACAACCTCTCGTCTAGTTGGCTTATCTACATATTGTGTCAGGAAACCTTCCTGAACACACTTAACAAACTCCACCCCATCTAAACCCCTTGGTCTAAGGAGATGCCAGTCAACATTAGGAAAATTAAAATCTCCCATCACAATAACCCTATTATTATTGCACTGTTCCAGAATCTGCCTCTCTATCTGCTCCTTGATGTCCCTGTTACTATTGGGGGATCTATAAAAAACATCAGTCGCATTACTGCCCCCTTCCTGTTTCTGACTTCCACCCACACTGACTCAGTAGAAAATCCCTCCATGACTTCCTCCTTTTCTGCAGCCGTGACACTATCCCTGATTAGCAACGCCACGTCCCACCTCATTGGCCTCCCTCCCCATCCTTTTTGAAACATCTGAAACCCGGCACACTCAGCAGCCATTCTTGCCCCTGTAATGGCCACAACATCATAGTTCCATGTATTGATCCATGCTCTAAGTTCATCCACCTTGTTTATGATACTCCTTGCATTAAAATAGACACATCTCAAACCATCAGGCTGAGTGCATCTTTGCTCTATCATCTGCCTATCCTCTTCATAAACTCCTTATAAGTTGTCTCTACTCATGCACCAACTGCACCCCCCCCATCCTCTGCCTCTTCATTTCAGTTCCCACCCCACTGCAAATCTAGTTTAAACCCTCCCCAACAACATGAGCAAAGCTCTCTCCCAGGATATTGGTTCCCCTCCAGTTCAGGTGCAACCCATCCCACTTGTACACGTTACCCCTTCCCCAGAAAAGGTTCCAATGATCCATGAACTTGAAACCCTGCCCCCTGCACCATCTCCTCAGTCACTCATTCATCTGTGCTTTCTTCCTGTTCTGACCTTCCCCAGCTCGTGGCACTGGGAGTAATCTGGAGATTACCACCTTGGAGGTCCTGCTCTTCAGTTTCCTTCCTGACTCCCTGAACTTGCTGCACAGGACCTCTACCCCTCTCGTGCCTTTCTCATTGGTACCAACATGTACCACGACCTCTGGCTGCTCACTCTCCCCTTCAAGAATATTCTGCAACAGCTTAGAGACTTCCTGGACCCTAGCACCCAGGAGGCTACACACTATCCTGGTGGCTCTTTCGCTGCTGCAGAATCTCCTATCTGTCCCCCTAACTATCGAGTCCCCTATGACAATTGCTCCACCTGACTTCACCCTACCCTTCTGTGGCTCAGAATTGACCACAGTGCTATTGGTCTGGCTGCTGTTGCCTTGCCCAGATAGGTCATCCCGGTCAGCAGTGTCCAAAGGAGTATACCTATTGCTGAGGGGAATGCCACAGGGGGACCCTGCACTGACTTCTTTCTGCCTTTACCTCCCTTGGTATTCACCCATCTACTCCCTGAATCCTGCACTTTGGGTGTAACCACCTGTTCACAAGTCTTATCTATAAACTGCTCTGTCTCCTAGGTGACCCTAGGTCTTCCATGAGCTGGAGTTGGCAGGTGTAGTCATCAGGGAGACCGTCACCTTCCACGATTTCCCACGTCCTACAGGAGGGGCATTCCACTGCCATATCTGCCACCCTGCCGGCACCGTACAATGGGCAACCAAGACCAAATCAGCAACAACAAAAGGAAAAACCTACCCTTCTTACCTGTTTCTTTGGCCTCAGCCTCTTCTCGTCGAAGCCTCTTGAGTCAAAGCCTCTAAGTTCCCACTCTGACTCTGGCACCCACTCCATCGATGGCCACTCCACTAGACCTATCTCTCTTTTATGATTTAAAAAGTAAGAAAAGGCCTCCACACAAGGAGGAAGAACTCAACGCATGTGATGGTGATCCGCGTGCCTTCCACTGCTGCGGATGCCTCTGACGCTTCCCGACAGCATCTATTTCAATATGTTTGTTTACAGTGTTATCAGAAGTGGGTAAGTATTTTCCAGATGTAGTTTAACAGGGATAACTGTGAATATATCCATTTCAGCTGCATAAACAAAACACCAGATGACACTTGAATAGTGTAAGGTTGGGAAAGTGGAAGGTGCAGTGAGACCAGAGACCAGTCGCTGAGAGCAAATGTTCAGATGGAGCAATCTTTAGGGAGACAAATAGACTGCCAACCATCGTTGTAAGAATAGACTGCCAATCGCCATTGTAAGAATAGAATGCCAATCGCCATTGTAAGGATAGAATGGAAACCTTCACTGTAAGAATAGAATGCCAATCGCCTTTGTAAGAACAGTTGAGCACAGATATCTTGCTAGAGTTGCGCAGGATCTTGGTGAAATCCCACCTGAAGTTCTCTACACAGTCTTAGTCTCCCTTTCTACTGTAAAGGAGGGAGTGCAGTGAAGGGGTGATTTGTAGGATGACAGGACTGATGTCTCAGTAGAGCTGGGTCAGTATCTTCAGTAGAGCATTGACAAATGAAAAGGGATCTTGTGGAGGCTGATAAGATTCAAATAGGATTAGACACAATAGATACAGAGAGAATTTTTCTAAAAGCTGGAATCTCTTGAATATAAGGTCACACCCTCTGGATATATATATATATATATATATATATATGTACCCTTTAGAACTAAAATCAGAATCAGAAAGAAGGTTTATTTTTAGTAACATTAACCCTAAAATGTGTCCTTTTGTGGCAACAATACAGTGCAGGTGTTACAAATTATTATAAGTCACAATAATAAATAAATAAATAAACAGATAAACAAGCAAGCAAATAAATTAATTAATAGATAGAGCAAACCAGGAATAGCAAGGTAGTGTCCATGGGTTCAATGGTCCATTCAGAAGTGGTTCCTGAACTGTCGAGCGTGGGTCTCAGGGTCCTCTATCTCCTTCCCGGTGGCAGTAATAAGAAGAGTACATGACCTGGATAGTGAGGGTCCCGAGTGATCGATGCCGCCTTCTTGAGGCACTGCCTTTCGAAGCTGGCGGGGAAGCTTGTGCCTGTAATGGAGCTGGTTCAATCTACAACCCTCTGCAGCCTCTTACGACCCTGTGCATTGCAGCCGTCATACCAGACAGTGATCCAACCAGTCAGCATGATCTCCACAGTACATCTGTAGTCATATGCCGAATATTAGGTGACATTTCACCTCATGGATGATATACCTGTGCAATTCTCTACTGGTGGAGTATTGGAGTCGCCACCATTAAATATTTACAAGAAGAAGATAAACCTATTTCTTAATGTCAAAGAGATGAAAGTGGAAGGACGGGATAGCATCGGCCATGATCATGTTGAATGGTGAATCATGTGCGATGGGTTGAAAGGCCTTTCCTAGATCCTACTCTCTGTGTTAATGATAACTTCACGTTTATGCTTTCCGAAACTCTGCATTCTTCACAAAACCATTCCTGACTGACGAACAGACAGATCAGTCTGATGTTTTGCTCATTTTATATTTCGTTATTGAATTTTTTGATCTTTTACGATTAATTAAATCTATCTGTCACACTTACTGTGAAGATAATTAGGTTACTTGGAAAGATTGAGTCTAAGAAATGAATATTCATACCTTTAACATTTCAGAAGATGTGAGAATCTGTCATTATTACAGGGTTGAGACAGAAATCTTGCATTAATAAAACCTAAGTGGCTCTTTCACTTTTCTGTCACAATGACACAGATCAGGTAATTGAAGGAGGAAGAAGAACATTAACATTACTCATATAGAAATTCACCAGGGAACCAGACTCAAACTCAGTAAATAACCAGTATTGCTGGGTGTATAAATCACCCGTATACTGCAAACTCAATCAATCCATGGACAAAACTAGGCCAGGTGATGGAAGGGCTGAGTTGGATGCATTAAGAAAAAGTGTAAGATAAATGGGAAAAATGTATTTGCCTCTATATGGCATTCTGAAGTTAATGAAATATTTTCCCAGTGTAGTTGTGCTACACTGGAGGTATCTGTGTGATCCTGATGCCAGTTATATACAGGCCTCCCAACAATAGATGGGATGTGCGCCACAGATAACAATGGAGATGGAAAAGGCGTGTCAAAAGGGCAATGTTATGATAGTCATGGGAGATTTCAACATGCAGGTCGATTAGGAAAATTAGATTGGAAATGGATCTCAAGGGAGTGAGTTTGTTGAATTCCTACAAATGGATTTTTAGAGCATTTGTTTTTGGTTAAGCCTACTAGGGGATCAGTCATACTAAATTGTGTGCTATGTAATGAACCGGATGTGATTAGGGAGTTTAAGGTATAAGAACCCTTAGGAGGCAGCGATCACAATATGATTGAGTTCAACTTGAAAGGTGACAGAGAGAAAGTAAAGTCAGTAGCAGCAGTATTTCAGTGGAGTAAAGGAAATTACAGTGGTTTGAGAGAGGAGTTGGGCAAAGTAAACCAGAAGGAGATGCTGGCAGGGATGACAGCAGAGCAGCAATGGTGTGAGTTTCTGGGAAAAAAGTGAGGAAGGTGCAGGATCGATGTATTCCAATAACAAAGACACGCTGAAATGGCAAAATAGTACAACGGCGGCTGAAAAGGGAAGTCAAAGCTAATGTAAAAACAAAAGCAAGGGCACACAACAAAACAAAAATTACTGGTAAGACAAAGGATTAGGAAGTTTTTAAAATACTACAGAGAGCAAATAAAAGAATCATTAGGAGGGAAAAGATGAAATATGAAAGCAAGCTAGCAAACAATATCAAAGTGGATAGTAAAACTTTTTCAAGTTTGTAAAAAATAAGCGAGAGATTGGAGTGGATATAGGACCACTAGAAAATGAGGCAGGAGAACAAATATCAGGGGACAAGAAGATGGCAGATGAACGAAATGAGTATTTTACATCAATCTTCACTGTGGAAGACACTAGCAGTGTGCCAGACGTTGTAGGCTGTAAGGGAAGAGAAATGAGTGTAGTTACTATTACAAGGGAGAAGGTGCTCAAAACGCTGAAAGACCTAAAAGTACATAAGTCACCCGGACCAGATGAACTGCACCCTTGGCTTCTGAAAGTGTTATCAGTAGAGATTGTGGAGGCATTAGTAACGACCTTTCAAAAATCATTGGACTCTGGCATGGTGCCAGAGGACTGCAAAATTGCAAATGTCACTCCACTACTTAAGAAAGGAGGAAGGCAGCAGAAGGAAAATTATAGACTAGTTAGTCTGACCTCACTGATTGGGAAGATGTTGGAGTCAATTGTTAAGGATGAGGTTGTGGAGTACTTGGTGACACAGGACAAGATAGGACAAAGTCTGCATGATTTCCTTCAGGGAAAATCCTGCCTTATGGACCTGCTGGAATTCTTTGAGGAGATTACAAGTAGGATAGATAAAGGGGATGCAATGGATGTTGTATATTTAGACTTCCAGAAGGCCTTTGACAAGGAGCCACACATGAGGCTGCTTAGCAAGTTAACAGCCCATGGTATTACAGGAAAGTTACCGTCATGGTTAGAGTATTGGCTGATTGGTAGGAGGCAGTGAGATGGAATAAAAGGATCCTTTTCTGGTCGGCTGCCAGTGAGTAGTGGTGTTCCACAGGGGTCGGTGTTGGGCTGCTTCTTTTTATGCTGTATAGAAATGATGTAGATGATGAAATAGATGGCTTTGTTGCCAAGTGTGCAGATGATACGAAGATTGGTGGAGGAGCAGGTAGTGATGAGGAAACAAGTAGGCTGCAGAAGGACTTAAGACAGATTAAGAGAATAGGCAAGAAAGTGGCAAATGAAATGCAATATTGGAAAATGCATGGTCGCGCACTTTGGTAGTAGAAATAAATGTGCAGACTATTTTCTAAACAGGGAGAAAATCCAAAAATATGAGCTGCAAAGGGACTTGGGAGTCCTCGTGCAGAACAGCCTAGAAGTTAATTTACAGGTAGAGTCAGTGGTAAGGAAGGCAAATGCAATGTTAGCATTCATTTCAAGAGGTCTAGAATACAAGAGCAAGGATGTGATGCTGAGGTTTTATAAGGCACTGGTGAAGCCTCACCTTGAGAATTGTGAACAGTTTTGGGCTCTTTATCTAAGAAACTATGTACTGGCATTGAAGAGGGTCCAGAGGAGGTTCACAAAGATGATTCCAGAAATGAAAGGGTTATTATACGAAGAATGTTTGATAGCTCTGGGTCTGTACTCACTGGAATTTAGAAGGATGAGGGGGGATCGTATTGAAACCTTTTGAATGTTGGAAGGCCTCGACAGAATAGATTTGGAAAAGATGGTTTCCATGGTGGGGGAGTCTAGGACAAGAGGGTACAGCCTCAAGGTGGAGAAACGGCCATTAAAAACAGAGAAGCAGAGAAATTTCTTTAGCCAATAGGTGGTGAACTTGTGGAATTTATTACCACAGGCAGCTGCAGAGGCCAGGTCATTGGGTGTACTTAAGGCAGAGCTTGATAGGTTCTTGATTGGACACAGCATCAAAGGTTACAGGGAGAAGGCCGGGGAGTGGGGCTGAGGAGGGGAAGAAAGGATCAGCCATGATTGAATGGTGGAGCAGATTCAATGGGCCAAATGGCCTAATTTTGCTCCTATATCTAATGGTCAATGTTTTTCTCACCCCATGAATGTGTAAGTTTCCCTCTAAATCCCCAGGATGTGCAAGATGGTAAATCAACTGGCCACTAAATTGCCCCCAGTGTGTGGATGAGTGGGAGAGCTAGATGGCAATGTGGGGAGAGTACCGTTTCAGAGAAAGTTCATGAAAGTATGATTGCTGTGTGAACTGACATAGACTCGATGGACCAAATGGCCTCTTTTACTGAGACAGCATATTGGATGCAGCAAATTTCTACAACCAGCAGTGTGAGCATGGCCACCACATTGTAAATAATAACCAAGACACAGCACCTCACGAGTACAAACTACCAGAATTATAGTCATAGAAAATTATATTACAGATGCACATTTTGGAGGCAGTTTCCCACAGTTGCTTGAGTGATGTGGAACTTTTGCTAATTATGTCAATGACTGGTAAATTATCTAAATAACGAATGTGTATCACATTGTTTCACTGTGCAATGAACACACTGCTTTGCATATCTCTGGGCTCCATAGACGTCCCTGCTGTACTGAGTAAAGGAATAATGCTGGCAAATTAATGTGTCAGAGAAAATAGTCAACTCTGATTCTCTCTCCACAGATGCTGCCTGGCACCCTGAATGCTTCCAGCATTTTCCATTTTAATCCTGTACCGTATCAGATCGATTGTGAGAAGATAGCAAGTGTGCATGCGGGTGACCTATCGCATGGTAAATCGATTCCACCTCCTACATGTGGAAGGCACTCCCCTTTGGCGTGGGCTTTTGATTGTGCTCGTGTTGTCTTGTCGGAGTGGGCTCTTCACTCCACACTGTAGGTGCACCATTACTGAGTAAGGGCGTACACCCACACTACTCCATGCATGTGTAACAAATCCATCACCACCTGCCCTCGCAGTGAGCAGGTGCGGGAGAGCTGGATCTTCCTAGTGAAGCCAGCACACTACAGGGCAATAAGTAAAGCTTGATGTAAGTGGGAGATGTGCAAATCCTGATGGACATTGAACTTGGAAAAGTCTGACCACAAGTTCAGGAAGAAAGGCTGTGATTTAAATGTGGGAGATACGGTGGGGGGTGCTCAGACCGTATAACCCGGAACAGTCTGGGTCAGGGAGCCGAGAGCTCAGACCGTATAACCCGGAACAGTCTGGGTCAGGGAGCTGAGAGCTCAGACCCTATTACCCGGAACAGTCTGGGTCAGGGAGCCGAGAGCTCAGACCGCATAACCCGGAACAGTCTGGGTCAGGGAGCCGAGAGCTCAGGCCCTATAACCCGGAACAGTCTGGGTCAGGGAGCCGAGAGCTCAGACCGTATAACCCGGAACAGTCTGGGTCAGGAAGCCGAGAGCTCAGACCGTATAACCCGGAACAGTCTGGGTCAGGGAGTCGAGAGCTCAGACCCTATAACCCGGAACAGTCTGGGTCAGGGAGCCGAGAGCTCAGACCGTATAACCTGGAACAGTCTGGGTCAGGGAGTCGAGAGCTCAGACCCTATAACCCGGAACAGTCTGGGTCAGGGAGCTGAGAGCTCAGACCGTATAACCCGGAACAGTCTGGGTCAGGGAGCCGAGAGCTCAGGCCCTATAACCCGGAACAGTCTGGGTCAGGGAGCCGAGAGCTCAGACCGTATAACCCGGAACAGTCTGGGTCAGGGAGCTGAGAGCTCAGACCGTATAACCCGGAACAGTCTGGGTCAGGGAGCTGAGAGCTCAAACCGTATAACCCGGAACAGTCTGGGTCAGGGAGCCGAGAGCTCAGGCCCTATAACCCGGAACAGTCTGGGTCAGGGAGCCGAGAGCTCAGACCGTATAACCCGGAACAGTCTGGGTCAGGGAGCTGAGAGCTCAGACCGTATAACCCGGAACAGTCTGGGTCAGGGAGCCGAGAGCTCAGACCGTACAACCCGGAACAGTCTGGGTCAGGGAGCCGAGAACTCAGACCATACAACCCGGAACAGTCTGGGTCAGGGAGCCGAGAGAACAGCTGATCATTGGAGAGCCAATATGATGGAAAACACACTTGGCTCCTGCAAATGGGGAAGGGATAGGGCATTGTGTCTAAAAACTTCCACACTTTCAAAGCAAAGTAACTTGTTCTCACTGACGCAATGGGGGAAGGGGCAGAAGGTGTACAGCTGACAAAGACAGCAAACACATAGAATCATATACACCCCCGCCCCCTCCCCCCCGGGGTTCCTCATCCCTCACAACCTCTGACCCCTCAGCTCTCGGCTGACAGCAAATTGTTAAGCTTTGTTTTCTGAAGAATCAGGCCTGGCACAGAGGATGTTCTAGCACAAGCTATCGACTTATCTTAAACAAAAGAGATTCAGCAGGTGCAAGAAAGCCAGAGAAATACGCACAAAATGCTTCCTCCTTCCCTCTTCTTCTATACTGCGCCCTGGCTTCTTGCCTTTTCTCCACACCTCCCGCTTCCTTTTCGCCTGTGGTCCACTCTCTCCTCCTGTCAGATTTCCTCTTTTCCAGCCCTTTCCCTTTGCCACCCATCACTTTCTAGATTACCCTCCTTACCCTCCCCCATCTTTTGATCCCAGTGTCTTCCCCCTTCCTTTCCAGCCCTGAAGAAAGGTCTAGGCCTGAAACATAGACTATTTATTCATTTCCATAGATTCTGCCTAACCTGCTGATTTTCCTCTAGTGTTTTGCTATCAGTTAGTCTGTCCAAATTTTCAAAAAGGCAAAGACCAGCCTCAGTGACACAAACTGTGCAAGATGAGTAACTAGTTGCCAGCTCTGGTTAAACCAATGTCCCGTCAGCCAGTGTAGTGGGAGCCGGAAGACAGCATCGAGCACTCGCTCTTTCTATTGTTTCCATTTATTCATTTATGAGGAGAGGTACAGAGGCTGTCAGAGCTGATTAATGTGTGTAGTGTACTGCACTGAGCCTAGCTCTCCCTCTACATCTCAAAGCCATTACTCAGAGACAATCACTGTTAGTGTGCTCTCCCCAGCTCGACTCATTTCAATTTAATAACATATATGTTATTACTGCAGCGTGTAAGGAAAGAACATCGTGACCATTGATATGGTTCAATTTTCACTTCAACCAACAGCTCTCTGCTAGCAGCAGACAGCAAAATAAGAGCAGGTACGTAGATTGACAGAGAAGCAGGCAAAGTGTTTGCTGTATCTCAAATGAAAATCCAGAGATCTAAAACAAGAGCAAATTCTGGGAATAGTCACATTTCGGGCAGCAATCTGTTGGGAGAGAGTGCATTGGGTTGATGACCCTTCAGCGGAACAAAGAAATGAGATTGTTTCAAACAAGGACACAAGTGAAGGGAGATGAAGTCTGTGATAAGGTTTGTGATCAAGTGGAAGGCAATAGAGATTAAATAACAAATAGCAGAACACAGCAAAGCAACGTGGAATGGGAAAGAAAGAACAAAAAATGGTCTTGGAGAAGGGGTAATTTCCTCCCAGCTGCTTATGTTAAAGCTACAGATGTAAGGGTGACAATTTCACATCGATGGCGCTGCATTCCAGTCCTAATTGTCAAAATGTCTAATTGAAAGGTTAAACTGAACCACGGCAGAGGCTGCAGACAAAGTGGAAGAGAGATGGAGGATTAACTACAAACTTGTGATCACACTTGCAGAATGTAATGAATATTTCACATAAAGCATTCTCCCAGCTAGCATCTGGGTCCCCCCAGGGTAGCGAAGACTACATTCTGTGCAGAGAATTTAGTACAATCCAATGGGTTGGCTCTTGACACAAAAAAAGTCATTAAGAAGGTAAAGATGGAATATGAAGTAAGCTAGCCAGTTATATTAAAGAGGATTCCAAAAGTTTCTTCCGATACGTAGTGTCAAAGAGAGGTGTAGTGGACGTCGGACCAACTGGGAAATGATGCTGGAGAGGCAGTGATGGGGGACAAGGAAATGGCAGATGAACTGGATAAGTATTTTGCACCAGTCTTCACTATACAGTGAATTAGCAGTATTGTGGAAGTTCCAAGTTTCAGGGGTCATAAAGAGTGTGAAGTTACCATTACTAGGGAGAAGGTTCTTGGAAAACTGAAAGGTCTGAAGGTAGATAAGTCACATGGACCAGATGGTGAACACCCCAGGGTTCTAAAAGAGGGGGCTGAAGAGATTGTGGAGGCATTAGTAATGATCTTTCAAGAATCACTAGATTCTGGAAGACTGGAAAATTGCAAATGTCACTCCACTCTTCAAGAAGGGAGAGAGGCAGAAGAAAGGAAACCATGAGCCAGTTAGTCTGACCTCAGTTGTTGGGAAAATGCTAGAGTTGATTGTTAAGGGTGAGGTTTTGGGGTACTTGGAGGCACATGATAAGCTAGGCCGTAGTCAGGATATTTCCTCAGGGAAAAGTCTTGCCTGACAAATCTGTTGGAATTCTTTGAAGAAATAACAAGTGGGATAGACAAAGGAGGATCGGGTGATGTTAGGGATTTTCAGAAGGTCTTTGGCAAGGTGCCACACATGAGGCTTCTTAACAAGCTATGAGCCCATGGTATTACAGGAAGGTTTCTAGTATGCATAAAGCAGTGGCTGATTGGCAGGAGGTAAAGAGTGGGCATAAAGGGAGCCTTCACTGGCTGGCTGCCAGTCACTAGGGGTGTTCCACAGGGGACTTTTTACGTTATATGTCAATGATTTGGATGGTGGAGTTAATGGCTTTGTTGCAAAATTTTCAGATGATATGAAGGCAGGTGGAGGGACAGGTAGTTTTGAGGAAGTAGAGAGGCTACAGAAGGACATGGACAGATTAGGAGAATGGGCAAAGAAATGGCAGATGGAATACAGTGTCAGGAAGTGTATGGTCATGCACTTTGGTAGAAGAAATGAAAAGTTTGACTATTTTCTATATGGACGGAGAATATAAAACACTGAGACACGAAGGGACCTGGGAGTCTGTATGCAGGATTCCATAAGGGTTAATTTGCAGGTTGAGTTGGTGGTAAGGAGGGCAAAAGCAATGTTAACATTCATTTCCAGTGGACTAGCATATAAAAGCAAGGATGTAAAGTTGAGACTTTATAAAGCATTGGTGAAGCTGCACTTGGAGTGTTGTGAATGGTTTTGGGGCCCTTATCTTAGAAATGATATGCTGAAACTGGAGATAGATCAAAGAGGGTTCATGAAAATGATTCCAGGATTGAAAGGCTTGTCATATGAAAAACAACACACACAAAATGCTGGTGGAATGCAGCAGGCCAGGCAGCATCCATAGGAAGAAGCACAGTCAATGTTTCGGGCCAAGACCCCTCACCAGGACTAACTGAAAGAAGAGATAGTAAGAGATTTGAAAGTGGCAGGGGGAGGGGGAGATCTGAAATGATAGGAGAAGACAGGAGGGGGAGGTGTGGTGAACCATGTATATATGTTGTAACTCAGTTACCTGTCTGAACACACCCCTCTGCTGACTGCCCCTGTGGCTCCTCCCACAGAATCCTGTATAAAGGTGTTCGCCTTGCCCCTCCCCCTCAGTCCGGGGGCAGACACTCACTGTGGAGGTCGTATTGTACAGCGAATAAAAGCCTTTCAGTATTTTACCAAACCTCAGTCTTTTGAAGTAATTGAAGGTGCTTCAATTTTATTCGCTGTACGTTTTAAAACATGGAACAGGTCCTGAGACCAGAAAAATTAGACCTCAATCCGCAAACACCTGAAGCTGGAAACGCTTTCGAACTCTGGCTGGCCTGCTTCAAAGCGTATCTAGAGGAGATTAAAGCGACCGACCCCGTAGCGAAGCATAGAGTTCTACTCTCCAGGGTCAGTCCACGGGTCTATTCGCTGATCAGAGACCAGCCGAACTACGACGGCGCAATGAACGCACTCAAAAGACAATACCTGCGGCTGATAAACAGCGTCTATGCTCGGCACCGTTTAGCGACACGCCCCGGGGAATTGAGTGCTGAGTTCGTCCAGGCCTTACGGATGCTCGTGCGAGCCTGCAATTGCCAGGAGCTGATGGCGGTGCAGCATGCAGAACTCCTAGTGAGAGACGCCTTCGTTACAGGGACCAGGTCAGTGTACGTGCACCAGCGGCTGCTGGAAAAAGCCGATCTTACCCTAAGTTCGGCGATCGAGCTGGCTGATACGTTGGAGGCCGCTCTGCATAACTCCGAGGGTCTCCAGGCATGCGATCCCCCGATGGCCTCGTGGGTGCCGCAGACCCCGCAACCCGCTGGCAAACCGACCTCGGCTGTCGCCAGTCCTGAGTCCGCGAAGTGCTACTTCTGCGGTCTGGAGAAGCACCCGTGGAAATGCTGCCCGGCCCGACAAGCTACCTGCTCCAGCTGTGGAATGAAGGGCCACTTCACCAAGGTCTGTAAGTCAAAACCGCGAGCGGGATCGAGCAGCGCCGCGTGCGAGACGTGGGGGTCGCCATCTTCCCTGCACACTGCCACCACGTGCGAGACGTGGGGGTCGCCATCTTCCCTGCACGCCACTACCACGTGCGAGACATGGGGGCCGCCATCTTCCCTGTACGCCGCCACCACGTGCGAGACATGGCGGCGGCCATCTTGGTCGGCGCCACCTCCCACTGCCTACGACCAACGGGTGCTCATGGGGCACCCCACCATGCCGGACCAAGACAACGACCCCACCCTGGCTTCCGTGACCCTCGACCAAAGCGCTCCCCACCAGCTCGCAAGGTCAATGATGGACATCCTGGTGGAGGGGCACAGGACAAGCTGCCTGTTTGACACAGGCAGCACGGAGAGTTTTATCCACCCAGCCACGGTGCAGCATTGTGGACTCATGATACGGCCGGTAAGTCAGAGGGTCACCATGGCCTCCGGGTCGCATACAACAGACATCCCGGGGGGTTGTGTAGCGACACTAGTGGTGCAGGGCACAGAATATCGGGACTTTACGTTACTGGTCTTGCCTCAACTGTGTGCCCCTGTGCTGTTGGGGTTGGACTTCCAGAGCCACCTGAAAAGCGTGACAATGAAGTATGATGGGCCCCTCCCGCCAATTACTGTCATAAATCCCGCTTTGTAGAGATATGTCACGTACCCCGCTACTGACCACACACACACACACCGACCCGCGCATCCCACCCAACATCATGCCAACTGCCACACTACCGACACCACTTGCGGCCTCTCCACCCTCAGGATCCCTCCCCCACCGCTGTTCGCCAACCTGACCCCCGACTGTAAAGCTGTGGCAACTAAAAGCAGGAGGTACAGTGCGGGGGGCCGAGCTTTCATTAAGTCGGAGGTGCAGCGGCTGCTCAGGGAGGGGGTCACTGAGGCAAACACAAGTCCTTGGAGGGCGCAGGTGGTGGTTGTTTGGAACAGGGAGAAGAATAGGATGGTTGTGGACTATAGCCAGACCATCAATAGGTTCACGCAGCTCGACACGTACCCTCTACCCCGCATCGCAGATATGGTCAATCAGATAGCACAGTACAAGGTGTACTCGACCATAGACCTAAAATCCGCTTACCATCAGCTCTCCATCTGCCAGGAGGACTGCCCTTACACTGCCTTCGAGGCGGACGGCAGGCTTTATCAATTCCTGTGCGTCCCCTTTGGTGTCACAAATGGTGTATCTGTCTTCCAGAGGGCAATGGACCGGATGGTGGACCAGTACCAACTGAAGGCCATGTTCCCATATCTGGATAACATCACCATCTGCGGTCACGACCAGCAGGATCACGACAACAACCTCCAAAAATTTCTCCAAGTGGCCAAATCTTTCAACCTCACCTATAACAAGGACAAGTGTGTATTTGGGACCACCCAACTTGCTATCCTTGGGTGTGTCGTGGAGAATGGAGTCATTGGCCCTGACCCCGACCGTATGCGCCCCTTGTTGGAACTCCCTCTTCCCAATACCCTCAGAGCCCTCAAAAGGTGCCTGGGCTTCTTTTCATATTACGCCCAATGGGTCTGTAACTATGCAGACAAGGCCCGCCCCCTGGTCAAGTCCACCACATTCCCCCTCTCTGCCGAGGCCCACGCGGCCTTCAACCGCATAAAAGGGGACATTGCCAAAGCAGCAATGCATGCGGTGGATGAGGCCATTCCCCTCCAAGTAGAGAGTGACACCTCCGACTTTGCGCTGGCTGCTACCCTCAACCAGGCAGGAAGACCAGTGGCGTTCTTCTCCCGTACCCTTCAAGGCCCTGAAATTCGGCACTCTGCGGTAGAGAAAGAGGCCCAGGCCATAGTGGAAGCTATAAGGCACTGGAGGCACTATCTTGCCGGCAAAAGGTTCACCCTGCTAACTGACCAGCGCTCAGTTGCATTCATGTTTAATAATCAGCAGCGGAGCAAAATCAAAAATGATAAAATTCTGAGGTGGAGAATCGAACTCTCCACCTACAACTATGACATCATGTACAGGCCTGGGAGGCTCAACAAGCCCTCCGATGCCCTATCCCGGGGAACATGCGCCAGTGCGCAGATCGACCGGCTATACGCCCTACATGTAGACCTTTGCCACCCGGGAGTCACCCGGCTTTTCCACTTCGTGAAAGCCCGGAACCTGCCTTACTCCCTTGAGGAGATCAGGATGATGACCAGGGACTGCCAAGTCTGCGCAGAGTGCAAACCGCACTTCTACCGACCCGAAAAGGCACCACTCATCAAGGCCACCTGCCCCTTTGAGCGACTGAGTGTTGACTTTAAGGGCCCCCTTCCCTCCACCGACCGCAATGTGTACTTTCTTAACGTAATTGACGAGTACTCGCGGTTCCCCTTCGCCATCCCCTGCCCCGACACCACTACCACGTCAGTTATAAAATCCCTGCGCAAGCTCTTCACTCTGTTCGGATACCCATGCTATATCCACAGTGACAGAGGGTCCACGTTTATGAGTGACGAGCTGCGCCAATATCTACTGGCTAGGGGAATTGCAACCAGTAGGACCACGAGCTATAATCCCCGGGGGAATGGACAGGTAGAGAAGGAGAATGGCACGGTGTGGAAAGCCACACTCTTAGCCCTCACGTCAAAGGGACTGCCGGTCTCCCGCTGGCAGGAGGTCCTTCCCGAGACACTCCACTCCATCCGCTCCCTGTTATGCACAGCCACCAATGCCACCCCTCATGAGTGGCTCTTTTCTTTTCCCCGAAAATCGACCACTGGAACCACCCTACTATCTTGGCTGACGTCCCCGGGGCCAGTGCTGCTCCGGAAACATGCGAGGAGCAATAAATACTCCCCGATAGTCGAGAGGGTTCACTTACTTCATGCGAACCCCCAGTATGCCTACGTGGTTTTACCTGATGGGCGGGAGGACACGGTCTCCATCCGCGACCTGGCGCCCGTAGGAGCTCCGGGCCCCTACCCTGAACACTCTGTGGTGATTATTGACCCCGTACCCACCAATGTATGTACCTACAAGACACCGTGCACCCCAAACCCTATACAGACACCACACGACACTCCCATACCGGGCACGACGCACACACACGAGGGATTACCGACGCCTAACGTGCTGGCACCTGAAGTCAGGCCGGAGCCAGCACAACCGCCATCGCCGGTGCTACGTAGATCACAGCAACGGACTCGACCACCTGATAGACTTAACCTGTAAATATACTTCTTGTAAATATTGTCAGTCACTTCACCCCGCAGGACTCTTTTTAAAAAGAGGAGGGGTGAATGTGGTAAACCATGTATATATGTTGTAACTCGGTTACCTGTCTGGACATGCCCCTCTGCTGACTGCCCCTGTGGCTCCTCCCACAGAATCCTGTATAAAGGTGTTCGCCTTGCCCCCCCCCCCCTCAGTCCGGGGGCAGACACTCACTGTGGAGGTCGTATTGTACAGCGAATAAAAGCCTTTCAGTATTTTACCAAACCTCAGTCTTTTGGAGTAATTGAAGGTGCTTCAGGAGGGATGGAGCTAAGAGCTGGAAAGTTGATTGGCAAAAGGGATACGAGGCTGGAGAAGGGAGAGGATCATGGGATGGGAGGCCTAGGGAGAAAGAAAGGGGGAGGGAGTGCCAGAGGAAGATGGAGAGCAGGCAAGGAGTTATTGTGAGAGGGACAGAGAGAGAAAAAAGAGGGAGAGAGAAAAAAAAGGAAAATGTAAAAAATAATAAATAAATAAACAAACAAACAAACAAATAAGGGATGGGGTAAGAACAGGAGAAGGGGCATTAATGGAAGTTAGAGAAGTCAATGTTCATGCCATCAGGTTGGAGGCTACCCAGACGGAATATAAGGTGTTGTTCCTCCAACCTAAGTGTGGCTTCATCTTGACAGTAGAGGAGACCGTGGATAGACATATCAGAATGGGAATGGGACGCGGAATTAAAATGTGTGGTCACTGGGAGATCCTACTTTCTCTGGCGGACAGAGCGTAGGCGTTCAGCGAAACGGTCTCCCAGTCTGTGTCAGGTCTCGTCAATATATAGAAGGCCGCACTGGACGCTGTATATTACAACAGCCGACTCACAGGTGAAGTGTCACCTCACCTGGAAGGACTCACCCCATCCTCCCACCACCCCATTAGGAATAGGGTTCCCCTTGTCCTTACCTACCACCCCACCAGCATCCAGGTCCAACATATAATTCTCCGTAACTTCCACCACCTCCAACGGGATCCCACAACCAAACACATCCTTCCCTCCCCGACCTTTCTGCTTTCCACAGGGATTGCTCCCTATGTGACTCCCTTGTCCATTCGTCCTCCCCATCCCACCCCACCGACCTCCCTCCCAGCACTTATCCTTGTAAGCAGAACAAGTGCTATACATGCCCTTACACTTCCTCCCTCACTACCATTCAGGGACCCAGACAGTCCTTCCAGGTGAGGCGACACTTCACCTGTGAGTCGACTGGGGTGATATACTGTGTCCGGTGCTCCTGATGCAGCCTTCTATATATTGGCGAGACCCAACGTAGGCTGGGAGATCATTTCCTACGCTCTGTCTGCCAGAGAAAGCAGGATCTCCCAATGGCCACACATTTTAATTCCACAACCCATTCCCATTCTGACATGTCTATCCACGGCCTCCTCTACTGTAAAGATGAAGCCACACTCAGGTTGGAGGAACAACACCTTATAATTCCATCCGGGTAGCCATCAACCTGATGGTATGAACATTGACTTCTCTAACTTCCGTTAATGCCCCACTTGCCCTTTGTACCCCATCCCTTATTTATTTTTTTTTATTTTTGTCCTTTTTTCTCTCTGTCCCTCTCACAATAACTCCTTGCCTGCTCTCCATCTTCCTCTGGTGCTCCCTCCCCCTTTCTTTCTCCCTTGGCCTCCCGTTCCATGATCCTTTCCCTTCTCCGGCCTCGTATCCCTTTTGCCAATCAACTTTCCAGCTCTTAGCTCCATCCCTCCCCCTCCTGTCTTCTCCTATCATTTTGGATCTCCCCCTCCCCCTCCCACTTTCAAATCTCTTATTATCTCTTCTTTCAGTTAGTCCTGATGAAAGGTCTCGGCCCGAAACGTCGACTGTGCTTCTTTCTATGGATGCTGCCTGGTCTGCTGCGTTCACCAGCACTTTGTGTGTGTTGAATGAGGGGTGGCCTCATTGAAACCTATTGAATAGTGAACGGCCCTGACAGAATGCATGTAGAGAGGATGTTTCCTATGGTGGGAGAGTCTAAGACCAGAGGACACAGCTCAGAATAGAGGGGCATCGGTTTGGAACAGAGGTAAAGAGGAATTTGTTAAAACAGAGAGAAGAGAATCTGTGGAACTCATTGCCACTGTCAGCTGTCCAGGCAGCCTTTATGTATATGTAAGGCAGAGGTTGATAGGTCCCTGACTGGTCAGGGCATGAAGGGACACTTGGGAAAGGCAGAAGATTGCGGCTGAGTAGAGCAGATTTGACTGGCCAATAGGCTTAATTCTAAAATTACCGTCTAAAACAAGGGGGTTAGGGTGCCGACATTCTATGAACTGTGAAGGAAGTGTGGAAGGAAAAGGATGGAAGTATTAAAGAATATAGTGTCTGGAGAATGGGTCAGTGTTCAGTAGGGAACTGTTCTTCTTTTGAACGTTTCTCAGACCCACTGAAGTTCGTGTATACATGCCCAGTGTGGGAGCATTTACCCAGCAGACTGAACGCATACCTGGTTGTCTATCGGACCGTCCTGTTGATAGAACAGGGTTTTGTGTGAGACAAGTACATGTTCTTTATACACAATCCTGTTTGTTTGTACAAACATCCTGTTGCAGCTGCGTGGTTTTCCTCCAGCCCTTTGCTTCCGGGACCTCTTGTTGATTCTTCTGCTGCCGCAAGAGGTCAGAGCCGTGGGGCTCAGAGACGGGAAGCGAGAAGAGAAACAAAGGCAGGATTGAACAGACACATCCCTCATGGGGACAAGCTGCAGAGCTAAGATATTCAAGAGGACACTTTCAGGGAGGAAAACCCTGCCCAAGGCTCCACGATCTGAGTAAATGATTTGTGTGTTTATCAGCATTCAGCTGTGCTGCAGAGGCCACTTCCTCTGGGAGCCCACACTCTAGCCTCAATAATTAATTGCAGTTCACCATCTTAGAAAACAAGGCGTGGGAGGAGAAAGGAAAGGTAGGTCGGTAATCAGGGTTAGAAAATGCTCCTGTTGTCTCTGGTTTGTGGTTTATATTGATAGGATGATGACCCCCCCCCCAACCCCCACTGTTTAAGTCCTCAAGGTGTTTCAGAGCAGTGCCAGGCACTGGCTCTCTGTATTTTCTGCTTTACACAGACAGCCCAGTCCCTTTCTCATTGATGTACTGTACTTGGAATATTAGTAGGGTCTGTATGCTGATGTGAGCTGCCACGAACCCCTGACTCTACATATGGATTCAAATGGTCTCATGAAAATATTCTGAAGAAGAATTGGGGAGTTCTTCCTTACCTTCCCCCCATGGAACCTCACAGAAATAGATGATTGTGTCACATAATACCCTGCTGTTCCTGGCATCTTGTTATGGTCAGAATGGCTATCACATTTTATAGAGTCGTAGGCATAGGGAAGTACAGTGCAGAAACAGGCCCTTCGGCCCATCTAGTCCATGCTGAAACAATTTAAACTACCTACTCCCACTGACCTGCATGGGACTATCGCCCTCTATATCCCTGTTATCCATGTGCCTATCCAAACTTCTCTTAAAACTATGAAATTGAGCTCGCATGCACCACTTGTGCTGGCAGCTCATTCCACAATCTGCATGAAGAAGTTTCCCCTCTTGTTCCCCTTAAACTTTTCACCTTTTACCTTTAACCCATGACCTCTGATTGTAGTCCCACCCAACTTCAGTGGAAAAAGCTTGCTTGCATTTACTCTATCTATACCCCTCATACTTCCATCAAATCTCCTCTCAATCTTCTACATTCTAAAGAATACAGTCCTAACCTATTCAATCTTTCCTTATATCTCAGGTCCTCCAGACCCAGCAACATCCTTGTAAATTTTCTCTGTACTCTTTCAACCTTGTTTACATCTTCCCTGTAGGTAGATACTTCAGACATCCCACCCTACAAAAACTCATTTCAGGGAGGTAGCACCATCAATTTACAGGAGACTCCCGGAACTTGCGGGAGAGGTGGGATGTCTGCAATAGAGTAGCTCCTTAGCAACTAGCCAGCTAGTTTAAATAACGTTAGCTATGCTAATGAATGAATGACACCTGTTAAACTCACCTCAACATGTCTTTTACAGTCTTAACCCACCATGGGCAATAGAAAAGTCACTGTTGCAAACAGTGCAGTGAGCAACACTGTCATTATTTTGACCTCTATTAGGCAGGGGTACACTTTAGTGCAGTCTGGGGTGACGTATGTTTTATATTTTTTTTTGGAACACTCTGCAATGGCGCCCTCTCTCTCTCTCGTGGCCGCTCTCGCTTGCTTGCTCTCGCTCACTTGCTCTCAAAACAACTGATTTCCATGATATTGTATATAATTTGCAGGCATCAGGGAGCCACTATCAATATGCGGGAGACTCTCGGAACTTCCGGGAGAGGTGGGATGTCTGGTACTTTCATGTAAAGTGAATTAAGTTGCTCTAGCAGACAAGGTGAAGGAGAATCCTAAGAGATTCTACAGGTATGTTAAAAGCAAGGAACAAAATTAGTCCTCTGGAAGACCAGAATGGCAATCCATATGTGGAGCCAAAACAGATAGGGGAGACCTTATATGCATTCTTTGCATCTGTAGTTACTTGGGAGATGGATACAGAGTCTATAGAAGTGGCAAAGCAGCATCAACCTCATAGACCTCGTACAGATTACAGAGGAGGAGGTGTTTGCCACCCAGAGATAAATCAGGGGGGATAAATCCTCAGGATCTGACAAGCTGTTCCCTGGGATCCTAAAGGAGGCAAATGCAGAAATTGCCGGAGCCCATGGCAAAGATATTTCAAACATCCTTAGCAACAGGAGAGTACCAGAGGATTGGAGGATAGCCAATGTTGTTCCACTGTTTAAAAAGGCACTAAGCAGAAGCCAGGATGGCGATTCTGACATCAGTTGTGGGAAAGTTATTGGAAGATATTCTAAAAGACTAGACATATAAGTATTTGGATAGACATGGGCTGATTAAGGATAGTCAACATGGGTCATGTCTAACCAATCTTAAAGAGTTTTTCAAGGAAATTACCAGCAAAGTGGATGAAGGCAAGGCAATGAAGGTTGTATACATGAACTTCAGTAAGGCATTAGACAGGGTCCCACATGGGAGGCTGGACAAGAAGATTCAGTCATTTGGCATTCAGGGATCGGTGCTGGGTCCATTGCTATTCCTCAATGGCAATGATTTGGATGATAATGTGGTTAACTGGATCAGCAAATTTGTGGATGGCACCAAGATTGTGGGTGTAGTGGACAGTGAGGAAGGCTATCACGGCTTGCAGAGGGGCTGCAAAAATGGGCTGAAAAATAGCAGATAGAATTTAAAACAAGAGAAAATCTGCAGATGCTGGAAATCCAAGCAACACACACAAAATGCTGGAGGAACTCAGCAGGCCAGACAGCATCTATGAAAAAGAGTACAGTTAACGTTTCAGGCCGAGACCTTTCATCAGGACTTAATGCAGACAAGTACAAGGTTTTGCACTTCGATAGGACCAACCAGGGTAGATCTTAGACAGTAGGGCACTGAGGAGCGTGGTAGAACAAAGGGATCTGGGAATGCAGGTACATAATTTGGTGAAAGTGGCATCACAGGTAGATAGTATTGGAAAGAAAGCTTTTGGCACATTGACATTAGTAAATCAATGTATTGAGTACAGAAGATGGAATGCAATGTTGAAGTTGAATAAGATATTGGTGAGGCCTAATTTGGAGTATTGTGCACAGTTTTGGTTATCTTTAGCTTTTATTCTGACAGGCACATACAAACTTTGTACTCTCAAAATTTCATTTTTGAAGGCCTCACACTGTCCCAATCCGCTCTTGCCAGATCATTCCCAATACCATCCAAATTTGCCTTTTTCCAACTTAGAACATTAACCTGTAGACCAGCCCAATTTTTTGCAAATTTACTTTAAAACTAATGACATTGTGGTCACTAGCTGAAAAGTGTTCCCTTACACAAACTTCTGTCACCTGCCCTGTCCCATTCCCTAATAGCAGATCCAGTTTGCATACTGTCTCACTGGGACCTCTACATTCTGATGAAGGAAACTTTCCTGAGCACGTTTGACAAATTTTATCCCATCTAGTCCTCTTACATTCTAGGACTCTCAGTCAATATGTTGAAAGTTAAAATCACCTCCTAAAAAAACCTTATGGTTCTTGGAACGGTCTGCAATCCCTTTACAAATTTATTCCTCTAAATCCCTCAGACTGCTGGGTGGTCTGTAAAATAACCCCATTGACGTGGTTTTACCTTTCTTATTTCTCAGCTCAACCCATAACACCTCTCCAGTCCATCCTGACTGAGCACTGCCGTGACATTTTCCCTGACTAGTAACACCACCCCTTCTCCTTTAATCCCTCCTGCTCTTTCACATCTAAAACAACAGAATCCCTGAATACTGAACTGCCAGTCCTGCCCCTCCTGCAACCAAATCTCACAAATGGCTACAACATCATAATTCCAGGGTGTTGATCCATGACCTGAGCCTATCCTCCTTTCCTACAATACTTCTTGTATTGAAATATATGCAGCTCAAGACACCAGTTGTACAATGCTTAACCTTTTGATTCATAACTTTGTCTGAGGTCTTACAAACATCGGTCTCCATAACCACTCCACTAACTGTTCTGGCATTCTGGTTCCCATCCCTCTGCAACTCTCGTTTAAATCCCACAATGCAGCATTAACAAACTCCAGTACAGGTGCAAACTGTCCCATCTGTACAGGTCCCACCTTCCCTGGAAGAGAATCAATGATTCAAAAACATTATACCCTCCCTCATACACCAACTCCTTAGCCACATATGAAACTGTATAATCTTCCTAGTTCTGGCCTCACTAGCACGTGGCACGGGTAGCAATCCTGAGATCACAACCCTGGAGGTCCTGCCCATTAACTTAGCACCTAATTCCCTGAACTCCCTGTGCAGAACCTCATCACTCATCCTACCTACATCATTGGTACCTACATGGACCACGACTTCCGGCTGTTCACCCTCTCACTTAGGAATGCTGAGGACTCGATCCGAGATATCCCAGACCCTGGCACCCAGGAGGCAACACTCCATCTGGGAATCTCGTTCTCACCCATAGAACCTCCTGTCCATTCCCCTAACTAACAAATCCCCTATCACCACAGCTACCCTCTTCTTCCCCTTCTTTTCTGAGTCACAGAGCCAGACTCAGTGCCAGAGACCTGACCACTGTGACTTTCCTCTGTTAGGTCAACCCCCCTCCACAGGGTGTTGAGGGGAATGGCCACGGGGGTACTCTGCACTGGCTCTTTAACCCCTTCCCTTCCTGACTGCCACCCAATTTCCTGTGTCCTGCTCCTTGGGTACAACTACCTCTCTATATGTCCTATCTATCACTCCCTCAGCCTCCCAAATGATCCAGAGTTCGTCTGGTTCCAGCTCCAACTCCTTAAATGGACTATCAGAAGCTGCAGCTGGATGCACTTCTCATAGTTGTAGTCGTCAGCAATACTGAAGGTCTCCCTGGCTTCCCACATCTCGCAAGAGGAGCATTCAGTATCCTGCCTGGCATCTCTACTGTCCTAACTGAGCAGATATAAAGTTACAAACTTAACCTAGAGTTTTTGTTTTTTTCTCTGATTGAAGCCTTTCTTTACTGAAGCCTCACAGAGCTAAAACCTCAAGATCACTCCAACTCAGAATCAGAATCAGAATCAGGTTTATTATCACCAGCATGTGACATGAAACTTGTTAACTTAGCAGCAGCAGTTCAATGCAATACATAATCTAGCAGAGAGAGAAAAAATAATAATAAATAAAATAAAACATAATAATAATAAATAAGTAAATCAATTACTTACATTGAAAAGATTTTCAAAATGTGCAAAAACAGAAATACTGTAAACTTTTTAAAAAGTGAGGTCGTGTCCAAAGCTTCAGTGTCCATTTAGGAATCAGGTGGCAGAGGGGAAAAAGCTGTTCCTGAATCGCTGAGTGTGTGCCTTCAGGCTTCTGTACCTCCTACCTGATGGTAACAGTGAGAAAAAGGCATGCCCTGGGTCCGAGAGGTCCTTAATAATGGACACTGCCTTTCTGAGACACCACTCCCTAAAGATGTGCTGGGTACTTTGTAGGGCAGTGCCCAAGATGGAGCTGACTAGATTTACAACCGTCTGTAGCCTCTTTCTATCCTGTGCAGTAGCCCCCCTCCCCCATATAGACGGTGATGCAGCCTCTCAGAATGCTCTCCATGTTTTTGAGTGTATTTGTTGACATGCCAAATCTCTTCAAACTCCTAATAAAGTATAGCTGCTGTCTTGCCTTCTTTATAACTACATCAATATGTTGGGACCTGGTTAGATCTTCAGTGATCTTGACTCCCAGGAACTTGAAACTTCTGACTCTCTCCACTTCTGATCCCTCTGTGAGGATTGGTATGTTTTCCTTCATCATACACTTCCTGAAATCCACAATCAGCTCTTTCACCTTACTGACGTTGAGTGCCAGGTTGTTGCTGTGGCACCATTCCACTAGCTGGCATATCTCACTCCTGTACGCCCCCTTGTCACCACCTGAGATTCTACCAACAATGGTTGTATCATCAGCAAATTTATAGATGGTAATTGAGCTATGCCTAGCCACACAGTCATGAGTATATAGAGAGTAGAACAGTGGGCTAAGCACACACCCCTGAGGTGCGTCAATGTTAATCATCTGCGAGGGGGATATGTTATCACCAACCCACACAGACTGTGGTCTTCCAGTTAAGAGGCCAAGGATCCATTTGCAGAAAGAGGTACAGAAGCCCAGGTTCTGCAGCTTCTCAATCAGGATTGTGAGAATGATGGTATTAAATGCTGAGCTATAGTCGATGAACAGCATCTTTTGCACATCGGTTGTTTGTACATACTTTTTCATTGATTCTGTTGCAGTTCTTTGTTCTGCTGTGAATTCCTGCAAAAGGATGATTCTCAAAGGAGTGTTCGGTGATATGGATATACTTGGATACTAAATTTACTTTGAACTTTTGAAATTTGAATCTCTGCCTGAGTCAGGCAGAGTCAGGCAGAGATGTAGGAACCAAACTGAAGAGACGGAGGAAGGGGTGGTTGGCTCACAAATAGAGAAAGCTTAGAGACAGTATGAAAGGGAGAATAGGCAGGTGATAGAGAAGGGATGAGCTCAGACCGATGGTTTGAGATGTGTCTATTTTAATGCAAGAAGCATCATGAACAAAGCAGATGAGCTTAGAGCGTGGAACAGTACTTGGAGCTATGATATTTTGGCCATTACAGAGACTTGGATGGCTCTGGGGCAGGAATGGTTACTTCGAGTGCCAGGCTTTAGATGTTTCAGAAAGGACAGGGAGGGAGGCAAAAGAGGTGGGAGTGTGGCAATGCTGATCAGAGATAATGTCACGACTGAAGAAAAGGAGGAAGTTATGGAGGGATTGTCTACTGAGTCTCTGTGGGTGGAAGTTAGAAACAGGAATGGGTCAATAACTCTACTGGGTGTTTTTATAGACCACCCAATAGTAACAGGGACATCGGGGAGACAGATTCTGTAAAGATGTAATAATAACAGGGTCGTCATGGTGGGAGATTTTAATTTCCCAAATATTAATTGGCATCTTCCTAAAGCAAGCGGTTTAGATGGGGTGGAGTTTGTTAGGTGTGTTCAGGAAGGTTTCTTGACACAATATGTAGATAAGCCTACAAGAGGAGAGGCTGTACTTGATCTGGTATTGGGAAATGAACCAGGTGTCAGGTCTCTCAGTGGGAGAGCACTTTGGAGATAGTGATCATAAGTCTATCTCCTTTACCATAGCATTGGAGAGGGATAGGAACAGACAAGTTGGGAAAGCGTTTAATTGGAGTAAGGGGAAATATGAAGCTATCAGGCAGGAACTTGGAAGCATAAATTGGGAACAGATGTTCTCAGGGAACTGTACAGCAGAAATGTGGCAAATGTTCAGGGGATATTTGTGCGACATTCTGCATAGGTATATTCCTTTTCTTTTCAAATCTTTTTATTGTTATACAGGTTTCCCCCGCCATCTGAAGGTAGAGCATTCCTATGAAACGGTTCGTAAGCCGGAATGTTGTAAAGTGAAGAAGCAATTACCATTTATTTATATGGGAAAACTTTGTGAGCGTTCGCAGACCTAAAAATAACCTACCAAATCATGCCAAATAACACGTAAAACCTAAAATAACAGTAACATACAGTAAAAACAGGAATGATATGATAAATACAGAGCTTATATAAAGTAGAAATATTTTTCCACAATCATTACTGAACTGTTCTCCATAGCGAAAATCTCACGCAAGCGCCATCAGCAAAAACACGGTGCAAACGCTCTCCAGTAACCTTTAAGCTATGAAGCTGCCAAATCATACCAAATAACATGTAAAAATACACGGCGGATACAAAATAGAAATAATATATGTACAGTGTAGTATCACTTACGGGAATTGAGAATGCACGGAGCACACTGATGGTGGTGTGTGTCGGAGTGGCCCCCATCCTCCGGGCAGGCGAACCAATACCGATTCGCAGAGAATGCAGCGGTAGCCAGGAGCCACACGGCACATCTTTAAGAAAAAAGCCGAAATAAACATGCTAATTAATTAGGTGCCGCCCGGGGCGTAATTGTTGGCCCAGATGAGTGCTGATTGCCGATTGCATCGCCTCTGATCTGGGCCAACAATTATGTGTCGGGCGGCACCTAATTAATTAGCATGTTTATTTTGGCTTTTTTCTTAAAGATGTGCTCTGTGCCTCCTGGCTACCGCTGCATTCTCTGCGAATCGGTATCTGTCCGCGGCGTGGGTGTTGGGGTGGTGGGACACAGGGGTGTCATTTCGTTGTCTGTTTCCATTAGAGCAGGCAGCTCATCTTCTCCTATGACTGCCTGCCTCGATGTCGAAGGTTGAGGTTCGTCATCTGCAGTGGCTGATGTGGAAGGCTTGCTTGACTGCTGAGCCTCGCGCATTTTTCTATCATACAGTTCTTTGTAAGCACTCAAACCATCCTGCAAATATCCCCTAAACCGACGTACCCTTTCAAAATTAAAGTCGTACTTTATCATTACTCATTCGGTTTCAATTGTTATCCTTTCCTCTGCCAATTGCATCAGCTCTTCATCTATCAGTTCTTGGTCATGGGATGCCAAAACCTCTTCAACATCATCTTCGTCAGCTTCCACAAGCCAAACTCACTTAGTCCTTACTTCGTTCACCACAATCAAAACGCTTAATTATGTCTAGTTTTACGCTACGTGTAACACCCTTAGGAGATCTTTCAGGCTTTTCCGACACCTTGGAACTCATCTTGCAAACGGCTGCTCACAGGCACGTGTTTAAGTAATGCCGGCTGCAATGCCGTTCCGAATCCGGGGGAGGGTGGCTGCTCGGGGCGCGCAGTGCGTTGCCTTTTATCGTGCGCTGATTTTTTTTGCGCGCTGCTTTTCTCGTAACAGTGAAAACACCTTCTGTTAGTGAAAACAGGGTACTAATGTAGGTCTTTCGTAACAGTGAGGTTTCGTAAAGTGAACATTTGAAAAGCGGGGGACACCTGTATTATACAGAAAAAATAACATGAGTGCATTGAAGTAACAACACTTACAATGTCTCAAAAAAGACATTACCTTAAAGATGGAAAAAAGAATTTTGTGATAACAAAAAAAACCTACTACGCAGAAAAGTGAAAGAAAAAAAAGAACCCATTAGGTGTACAACCACGGAGTCATGCATCATACAAAAAGCTTCTAAAAATAAACATCAAACCGCCAGTAAGAAAACAAAATATACTAAAATAATTTACAGTTAGATCGTGGAAAAGTTATATCAATTAGCTCAAATGATAATAACGAGCTAATGAGCCCCATCATTTCTCAAAATCAAATAAAGGTTCAACTTCTAATTTTCTCCAAACTAAGACATAGCATCACTTGAGAGAACCATTGTGACAAAGTGGGAGCTGATGTATCCTTCCACTTCAACAAAATGGCCCTCCTAGCTATCAATGTAACAAATGCAATAACATCTTTTCTAATACTGATAGTCATTGTGATAGATGTAAAACTGAGATAGCTACACTGACACATATGTTTTGGTCTTGTTCTATATTGGAACAGTTCTGAAAGTCTGTTTTTTCAACAATTTCCAAAGCACTTAAAATTAATCTACAACCTAATAAATTAACTGTGCTTTTTGGAATAATTCCTCAAAATATTCATGGTATTTCTGTGTCTGACCAACATGTTATAGGTATATTCCAATGAAACAGGGAAAGGATGGGGGATACAGGAACCGTGGTGTACAAAGGTTGTTGAAAATCTAGTCAAGAAGAAAAGAAAAGCTTACGAAAGGTTCAAAAAACTAGGTAATGATAGAGGTGTAGAAAATTATATGGCTAGCAGGAAGGAGTTTAAGAATGAAATTAAGAGAGCCAGAAGGGACCATGAGAAGGCTTTGGCGAGCAGGATTAAGGAAAACCCCAAGGTATTCTTCAAGTGTGAAGAGCAAGTGGATAAAATGTGAGAGAATAGGACCAATCAAGTGTGACAGTGGAAAAGTGTGTATGGAAGCGGAGGAGATAGAGGAGGTAATTAATGATTACTTTGCTTCGGTATTCACTACGGAAAAGGACCTTGGTGATTGTAGAAATGACTTACAGAGGACTGAAAAGTTTGAGCATATAGACATTAAGAAAGAGGATGTGCTGGAGCTTTTGAAAAGCATTAAGTTGGATAAGTCACGGGGACCGGATGAGATGTCCCCCAGGCTACTGTGGGAAGTGAGGGTGCGGATTGCTGAGCCTCTGGCAATGATCTTTGCATCATCAGTGAGGACAGGGGAGGTTCCAGGGGATTGGAGGGTTGCAGATGTTGTTCCATTATTCAAGAAAGGGAGTAGAGATAGCCCAGGGAATTAGAGATCAGTGAGTCTTAATTCAGTGGTTGGTAAGTTGATGGAGAAGATTCTGAGAGGCAGGATTTATGAACATTTGGAGAGGCATAATATGAGTAGGAATAGTCAGCATGGCTTTGTCAAAGGCAGGTTGTGCCTTACAAGCCTGATTGAATTTTTTGAGGATGTGACTAAGCACATTGATGAAAGTAGAGCAGTGGATGTAGTGTATATGGATTTCAGCAAGGCATTTGATAAGGTACTCCATGCAAGGCTTATTGAGAAAGTAAGGAAGTATGGGATCCAAGGGAACCTTGCTTTGTGGATCCAGATTTGGCTTGCCCACAGAAGGCAAAGAGTGGTTGTAGATGGGTCATGTTCTGCATGGAGTTCGGTGATCAGTGGTTTGCCTCAGGAATCTGTTCTGGGACCCTTACTCTTTGTGATTTTTATAAATGAATTGGATGAGGAAGTGGAGGGATGGGTTAGTAAATTTGTTGATGACACAAAGGTTGAGATGTTGTGGATATTGTGGAGGGCTGTCAGAGGTTACAGCGGGACATCGATAGGATGCAAAACTGGGCTGAGAAGTGGCAGATGGAGTTCAACCTAGATAAACGTGAGGTGGTTCATTTTGGTAGGTCAAATATGATGGCAGAATATAATATTAATGGTAAGACTCTTGGCAGTATGGAGGATCAGAGGGATCTTGGGTTCCGAGTCCACAGGACACTCAAAGCTGCTGCACAGGTTGACTGTGTGATTAAGAAGGCATATGGTGCATTGGCCTTCATCAACCATGGGATTGAGTTTAAGAACCGAGAGGTAATGTTGCAGCTATATAGGACCCGGGTCAGACCCCACTTGGAGTACTATGCTCAGTTCAGGTCACCTCACTGCAGGAAGGATGTGGAAACTATAGAAAGGGTGCAGAGGAGATTTACAAGGTTGTTGCCTGGATTGGGGAGCATGCCTTCTGAGAATAGGTTGAGTGAACTTGGCCTTTTCTCCTTGGAGCAATGGAGGATGAGAGGTGACCTGATAGAGGTGTATAAGATGATGAGATAATTTGATCGTGTGGATAGTCAGAGGCTTTTTCCCAGGGCTGAAATGGCTATCACAAGAGGGCACAGTTTCAAGGTACAGGGAATTAGCTACAGAGGAGATGTCAGGGGAAGGTTTTTTACGCAGAGAGTGGTGAGTGTGTGGAATGAGCTGCCTGCGACAGTGGTGGAGGCGGATATGATAAGGTCTTTTAAGAGACTCCTGGATGGATACATGGAGCTTAGAAAAATAGAGGGCTATGGGTAACCCTCGGTACTTTCTAAAGTAAGTACATGTTCAGCACAGCATGGGCTGAAGAGTCTGTATTGTACTACAGGGTTTCTATGTTTCTATGTTTCATAGACAGAGCCTTCAGTGACTGGTGGAGCTAATGGAGGGCCAAGGAAGCTTCCCTGCACCCAGCGAAGCAGGAACCCATCAAAGCAGGGGTGCAGGAGGTGGCTAATGAGCTTAATGCCTGCACTGAGGGCACAAGGCTTGTGCATTCTTCCCTTTGACAAGGTTAGGGCTCTTAGTCGTGCAGGGAAAAATTTGTTTTCCCCTGGAGTGAAGAAGGCTGAGAGAGGATGGAGGAATATAAAATTATGTGGTATAGATGTAATTGGTAGAAATGTTTTCTCATGGTAGGAGTATTAAAAGCAAGAGAACATAGGCTTGGATTTGAGGGGGGAAGTTCTTTTTTACACAGAGTGTGGATCGTATCTGAAACCGATTGCCTGAGGTGTTGGTGGAATTAGGTACACTTATCATTCCGAAGAGACATTTGGACGGGTATCTAAATAGGCAAGCAGGGAAAGGTACTGGCAAATGATAATATCAAGTTTGGTTTCAATCTATTGTCATTCAACCATACAGATGTATACTGCCAACCAAAACAACGTCCATCTAGAACAAAGTGCACAACACAGTACATATAACTCACACACAAAACATGTAAAGTAATATTACCACAAATAAATTAAAAAATAATAAGATACACTGATGACATGAGTTAAAACATAAAGAGTATAACACTACTGGCGCTCCTTACGCAATGAGACCTGGGCGGTGGCAAGGAGTTCAGTATCAGGGAAGAAGCTGTTTCCCATCCCAACAGTCCTTGTCCTAATGCCATGATACCTCCTACATGATGGCAGGAGGTCAAAGAGATTGCTGGACAATGGGAGGGATCACTGACAATGCTAATGCTTCTGATAAATATCTCTTGTGAGTGGAAGAGAGACTCCAGTAACCCTCTCACAGTCCTCACAATTCTTTTAGGTCTTACAGTCAAATCCATTGCAATTCCCATACAAGACAATGATCCAGCTGGTCAGGACATTCTTGATTGTGTTCCTGTAGTTGGTTAGAATGGAGGAGAGCCTCGGTCACCTCAATCTCCTCAGGAAGTGGAGATCCTGACCAAAGAGGTGGTGCTGAGGGACCAGGTGAGGTTGCTATGTGCACTCCCAGAACCTCAGTGCTCATAACTCTCTCCATAGAGGAGCAATTTATGTGCAGTGTAAAGTGGCCAGCCTGCACCTTCCTAAAGTCCACAGTCATCCTTTTGGTCTTGTCCACGTTGAGACTCAAGTTGTTGTGCTCGCTCCATTCTATCAGCCTCACTACCTCCTCCCTGTACGCAGTCTCGTCAGCATTGTTGATGAGGCCAGCCACCATTGTGTCATCAGTGGACCCGATGTTTCAGTTTGAAATGGATCCCGCAGGGCAGTCATGCCTCAGCAGCAGAGTGCCAATGCTCAGCCTGATGGAGCTAGAGATGTTTCTGCCAACACAGACTTACTGTGGCCTTTCTGTCAAAAAGTCCAGGATCCAGTTACAGACAGAGGTTATTATAGTTTAACAAATAAAAGTTGGCACGGATGTGAAAGGAAAGCACAGAGATTTCTATGGCTCTGCTGCAACGTGACTTGCTCTGCTTACAACTCACAATAGACACACAGCAGTTCCTCCCACACTCCTCACAACAGTAACGGCCATGAGTAACTGAATATGAGAGCTCATGCAGTAACGAGCTGTTGATGCTTACATTACCCTCTCTCTCAGGGGCATCACCCCTTTCAGTCACAAACTGTCAGGGTCCCAAACACTTGCAATGAACAGGCACTCTTTGTCTAGATTGCAAATGTTACTTCACTCTTCAAGAAGGGAGAGAGGCAGAAGAAAGGAAACTATAGGCCAGTTAGTCTGACCTCAGCGGTTGGGAAGATGTTGGAGTCGATTATTAAGGATGAGGTCTCAGATTACTTGGAGGCACATGATAAAACAGCCCGTAGTCAGCATGGTTTCCTCAAGGGAAAATCTTGCCTGACAAATCCGTTGGAATTCTTTGAAGAAATAACAAGCAGGATAGACAAAGGAGAATGGTTGACGTTGTGTACTTGGATTTTCAGAACACCTGTGACAAGGTGCCACACATGAGCTGCTTAACAAGCTACGAGCCCACAGTATAACAGGAAAGGTTCTAGCATGGATAAAGCAGTGGCTGATTGGCAGGAGGAAAAGAGTGGGAATAAAGGGAGCCTTTTCTGGCTGGCTGCCAGTGACTAGTGGTGTTCCACACAGGTCTGTGTTGGGACTGATAGTTTTCACATTATATGTCAATGATTTAGTGATGGAATCGATGTCTTTGTTGCAAAGTTTGCAGATGATACAAAGATAGGTGGAGGAGCAGGTCGTTTTAAGGAAGTATAGAGGGTACAGAAGGACATGGACAGATTAGGAGAAAGGGCAAAGAATTGGCAGATGAAATAGTGTCGGGAAGTATATGGTTATGCACTTTGGTATAACAAATGAAGGGGTTGACTATTTTCTAAATGGAGAGAAAATACAAAAATCTGAGGCACAAATGAGACTTGTGCAAGATTCCCTAAAGGTTAGTTTGCAGGTTGAGTCTGTGGTGAGGAAGGCAAATGTGATGATAGCATTCATTTCCAGAGGATGAGAATATAAAAGGAAGGATGTAATGCTAAGACTTTATAAAGCACTGGTAAAGCCTCATTTGGAGTATTGTAAGGAATTTTGGGCCTCTTATCTTAGAAAGGGTGTACTGAAATTGGAGAGGGTTCAAAGGAGGTTCATGAAAATGATTCCATGATTGAAAGGCTTGTCATATGAAGATCGTTTGATGGCTCCAGGCCTTTATTCACTAGATTTCAGAGGAATGAGGGGTGACCTCATCGAAACCTATTGAATGGTGAAAGTGCAAACAACAGGAATTCTGCAGATGCTGGAAATTCAAGCAACACACATCAAAGTTGCTGGTGAACGCAGCAGGCCAGGCAGCATCTCTAGGGAGAGGTACAGTCAACGTTTCAGGCCGAGACCCTTCGTCAGCACTAGTCTCGGCCTGAAACGTCGACTGTACCTCTCCCTAGAGATGCTGCCTGGCCTGCTGCGTTCACCAGCAACTTTGATGTGTGTTGAACGGTGAAAGGCCTTGATAGACTGGATGTTTCCTATGGTGGGAGAATCTAAGAACAGAAGTCACAGCCTCAGAATAGAGGGGTATTCTCTTAGAATGCAGATGAGGAGGAATTTCTTTGGCCAGAGAGTGGCGAATCTGTGAAATTCTTTGCTACGTGCAGCTGTAGAGGCCAAGTCTTTATGTATATTTAAGGCAGACGTTGATAAATTCTTGATTAGTCAGGGCATGACAGGATACGGGGAGAAGGCAGGAGATTGGTACTAAGAGGAAAATTGGATCAGACATGATGGAATGGCGGAGCAAGCTCAGTGGGCCAATTGCCTTAATTCTGTTCCAATATCTTATGGTTTTATAGATGCTCTCAATCCCCTAATGGAACTGAGTGAAGAAGGCTTGTGGGTATCTTACTGGTCCTTGCCACCCTCCTAACACTACTGACTGCCTGCCTGCATCTGTGCGCAGGTCTGCTGGATTCCCTTTAAACAGAATCATGCATTCACCATATGCACACTCTTTACGTGCCTGTCACTGCAGAGCTTCCCGTCCCTCTCCTCCCACCCAGCCCCGGGGTAAAGGGGCTACCATGGCCCAGACAGCATGTTTACACATCAGTGCTGCTCCAGAGGGCTTTAGCTTGTTTCAATTCAGATGGCTTGTGACAATGCCAGGATCTGGTGCCAATCCATGGGATTCCCCCTGGGACTACCCATGGATTTAGCAGACAGTTAGAAGACCAGGTCTGGAGTCAGATACATCAGATTGGATTAGGACATAGATTCCCTTCCCAAAAACACATGTAGCCCTTTTGTTTTACAGCAGGCTATTACTCGTGGTGATTACTATTACTGAGATGAGATGTTTTATGTAATACCAGATTGATTTAGTTCCATGATTTTAATTAAAATCCAAGCTGTCACAGTGGGGCACAAACAAAATGCTGGAGGAACTCAGCCAATCAGGCAGCATGTTACAGAGGGAATAAACAGACCACGTTTCAGGCAGAGGCCCTTCATCAGGACTGCAGAGGTAGGGGCCAGAAGGTAGGGGGAGGGGAAGGAGTATAAGCTGGCATGCGACAGGGGAGGCCAAGTGAGGGGGAAGGAGGGTAGGTATAGGAGGAAGTGATGGTATTCTCACATTGTACCCCTCTTTCACCCACCAGCCTTCCCCCACTCCACTTGTGTTCTTGTGCATTTGGAATATCCACACCAAGTCATGATACAACAAGTCAGGAAAATTCCACTAAACATTTGGGGAAATTTGTCAGAGCCTTTGAAGACATGCCAAATCTTAAGGTTCAAAGGAAGTAGAGAAGCTGGCACGTCTTCTTCCTGGTTGCATCAATGTGTTGGGTCCAGAAAATGTCCTTGGAGAAGCTGATACCATGGAACTTGAAGTTGCTCACCGGTTCCAGCACAGACCCTTCGATGAGAGCTGATGCTCATTTCCCCTGACTTCCCCATCCTAAAACCCACAATCAGTTTCTTGGGTTTGCTGATGTTACGTGTAAGGTTGTTCTTACAACACCACTCAGCCAGCAAGCTTATCTCACTCCTGTACGCCACCTTGTCACCATTGGTGATTCTGCCAGCAGCTGTGTCAAGGGTGACCTTGTAGGTGGAACTGGTGTTATGATTAGCCACACTGTCAGAGGCACAGAGAAAGCGAGGGGCGCTAAGCACACAGCCCTCAGTTACACCTGTACTGAGAGGGAGATGAGCATATGTAGTATGTGTGCAATTCTGTTCTCCTTTCTTGAGAAAAGATACTTCCTTTGGAAGCAATGCACAGGAGGTTTACTAAGTTGATTCCAGACATGCAGGGGTTAACCTATAAGGAGAGATTGGGCTATCTCGGACTATACTTGCTGGAATTCAGAAGAATGAGAGGGGATAGAAGCAGATAGAATTGTTGAAGGGATAGATAAGATAGAGACAAGAAGATTGTTTCCCCTCGTAACTGAGACTAGAACTTGAGGACGTAGCCTCAAGGTTCAGGGGAGTCAATTTGGGATGGAAGTGAGGAGAAGCTGCTTATCTGAGAGAACAGTGAATCTGTGGCATTCTCTGCCAGCGATGCAGCAGAGGCTACCTCATTCAATATATTTAAAGCACAGTTAGATTTGTACATGGCAGGGGAATTAAAGAATATGGGGGAAGGCAGATAGGTGGAGTTGAGTTGAGTTCATAGTGCGACGAAAAACCAAGTTATCAGAAGATTGATGCTGATGAGAGAGATAAGAGAGACAAAGGGAGAAGTGTTCAAAATGTTAATAAGAGAGGAGAGAGATTAACGAAAAGAGACACAGTTCCGAGTATTGACAGACCGGTTGCTTTGAACCTGAACTGTTTGAAGTTTGATGGACAGGTGATACCCCAGCAGGGGGATAAAAGGAACAGGTTCGCTATGGCAAGACAGACACCAGGAGATCACGAGATAACGAGACCCTGGAAAAGTGGTGTGCCCCCACAAGTTGGTGAGAGCTTGGAGGTCTGGTCGCGGGACCGACCATAGACACACAGGGTGAAAAGGTACGATTGGCGGGAACCTGGTGTGTGTGTCCACCCTTGCCTGGGTGCCGGGTTCACCGCGGAAGAACAATCGTATCCGGAACGGAGGGGTCACAGTCGGTGACCTCCGAAGACAGTAAAAGGGCTCACCCGAAATCTAACTGCGGGGAACATCAAAGGTCTGTTGAATCAAAATTTGCATTCGCTCTCTCTCTCTCCAACGGCACAACAGCGATTGCTGCGAACTGTACTCAGCTGAACTGAACTCTGCGTCACTTGAGACTGATCATTTTACCCCTAGACTGCGATAGAGCTTGATTGATTCCTATTATCCTAGTTCTGTGTACATGTGTGTTTTATCATTGCTAACCTGTTGCATTTATATCCTTATGATTAGAGTACTGTGTTACTTATTTCTTTAATAAAACTTTCTTAGTTCCAGTAATCCAAACTCCAACTAAGTGGTCCATTTCTGCTGGTTTGGCAACCCAGTTATGGGGTACGTAACAATAGCCAGATCTGTCATGATCTTATTGAATCCCAGAGCAGGTTCAAGTGGCCAGATGGCCATCTCCTGCTCCTGTTTCTTCGCTCTGCTCTGTTCTATTTCTTCGGAAATTGGTGATCAATTACAGAATTGCAGGAGTAGTTACAGAAGCACAGGTCTTGGAGCTTGATGGTAAATTTTGAGGGGGTGTTGGCGTTGAATGCTGAGGTGCCGTCAGTGAACAGCAGCTTGATAATTGTGTTCTCGTTGTCCATGTGATCCAGCGCAGAGTGGAGAGCAGAGAGGTAGACCTATTGTGCAGATAAGCACACTGAAGTGGATCCAGACTCTTACTGAGGCACAAGCTGATTTGGACCATAACCAGTCTCTCAAAGTAATGAATGCAATTGCTAGTGTGATACTGTGCATCAGTCTTCAACACTCATATATAGCGAAGGTGCCCTAGATTTTTGCACAGTACTGTTTTTGTCATCACTGAGTGGAGAGCAAGTTTGTAAGTTTGGTGGGAGCAAAGGACATTGGGAATGGGAGGATGGAGCTCCATGGGAGGGACGTGCGACAGGTGGGGTGGCAGAGAAGGAGTGCCAAGGGTGGGGGGGGGGGTGGGCACAGATGCAGACACATCCAGCCCTGAGACACCAGGCAAGGTCATTTGGTTCCAAACAATTGGTTTATTGATCATTACAGAATGTCTCTCTAGTACCTCCTGCTCCCTCCTCTCTCCATTCTCCTTTTCCCAACCATGATTCCCCTCTCCCTGCACCGCCCTCCCCCCAATCTCCATCCACAATAGAGATCCATAAGAATCAGGTTTATCATCACTCACAAGTGTCATGAAATTTTTTTTTTATTTTTGCGGCACTGTAGATGTTGGTTCTTGCGGCAGGGTCAAGCCTGCTCCTCTGGGGCACCAGTATAATTGATGCCATCAGGAGGCAGGTGGGACCTCAGGAGTGAGAGGTTGAAGAGGTCCCTGAACATTCCAGCCGTTGGTCAGCCCAGTTTTGTAGCACTCAACCAGGTGTACAGACAGGGGTATAAGGCCTGTCTTGATGCTGGCTGCGATCACAGGGTTATTGTATGCTCTGGAAACTTGAACTGGTGTGTCATTACTCCCTCTCTCAAAGCATGCATAAAAGGCATTTAGCTCATTAAGGAGTGATGTGTCATTCCCATTCATGTTTCTGCCTTGTTGGCGGCATACATTGGCTTTAGCAGGTCAGACATGAGTAAGTCACTGGATAAATATAAAAAAGATCAAAATAAACTTCAGAGGAAAATCAGGAGGGCAATCAGAGCGTATTAGTTGGATCTAGAAGGTAAAGTTAAGGAAAATCTCATGAGTTTCTGTGAATATATTAAAAGTAAAAGGGTGACTAGAGAAAAAGTAAAGATCAGCAGGACTACTGATATCTGAAGCTGCAGGAGATAGATGGTATTTTCAACAAGTATTTCGCCTTGATGTTTACTGAGGAGAAAATCAACATTGGTCCAGAGATAAGGGTGTTGGCTGGAAAGAACTACAATCTACAAATCTGTGAACAGGAATGAGGCAAGGACAGTGGAAACAGACAAAATTAAAATCTTTGTTCTTGCCATGTCATTGCAGGAGTGGAGGCAGCCATTTTGTGAGATTGTCCTTGCAGCCGGCATTCTGTGAACAGCCTGGTGAACTGATTCTTGCTCTGGGATAACTTAATCAGAATAATTGGATGTGGACTCAAGGAATTTCTGCTAATGATCTGCTAAACCTGAGATCAGTCTCAGATAAGAAGCTGTTTATTATGTAAAATGGCAGGCTTGCAGAAGGAACAGGTTGTGATCTGGTCATCTGGACCCAATATTTAGCAGATCTACGAAACAAAAGGCATTACCTAGGGCACAAGGCTGAAGGAAACAAGAATATATCAATACTGTTTGTAGCCTTGGGACACTTCTAATGAAACGCTGACATGTGAGCTGACACCATGTTGAAAACATGGAGTTTACATTGGGATCAAGAAGAATGCCTGGCCAGCGTAGGCTCCCCTTCCTGGGTATTACCTTTCCAGTTACTTAACTGTGCATGGAGTGTGCGCACATAGGCATTTAGTTTGTAATATCACGTGCTTGTTAGTTGAGACAATAAAAGTACTTATCAGTAAATACAGATCCTCTGTGCCTAACTGATCATTATTATCGAGGTTTCATACTTGTAACAAGAGAAAGTAGCACAAGTGTTTTAGAAACCAGGGAGGAGGTATTTGCAGTCTTACAGCACATTAAGGTGAATAAATCCCCAAAGCCTGACTAAACAACATCCTTGGACATTTTGGGAGGCTGGAGAAGTAAGAGAGACATTCCAGTACCTTGTGGAGGTACTTTCTACATCGTTTGCCACTTCTAAAGTTCCAGAAGACTGGAAGGTGCTAATGTTGTTCTGTTGTTTAAGAAGGATTGCAAAGACAAGCCAGGGAACTAGAGGCCAGTCAACCTGACATCAGCGTTGGACAAGTCACCAGAGGAAACAGTCTACCAACATCAGGACGGGCAGTTTGATTCGAGGAGTCAGCATGGCTTTGTGCCTGGAAAGTCATGTTTGACAAATCTTCTGGAGATCTTCAAGGGATAACCAAAAGGGCAGATGCGGGTAGGGGAATGAATGTTGTCAATGTGGATTTTAGCAAGGCCATTGACAAAGTTCTGCATGATAGGCTGGCTGAGGAGAGGCAAATGGATTTCAATACAGATAAGTGTGAGGCGATGCATTTTCAGTTCCTCAATGTTGTTGCAGCCGGGGGGGGGGGCGGGGGAGTGGATGCAGGGAGTGGCAGTGGCAACGGCAACAGCTTGCTCTCCATATTGTACTGCCCTGGCTTGCATATTGGCATGTGTATCATGTAGACATGCAGGACGCGACATCCATGGAGTCGACTCCAATCAACGGGGGCCCTGCCGATGCATTTTGGAAAGACAAACCGGCGTAGAACCTGCACTATGAATGTTTTGTCTCTAGCAAGTGTAAAGTAACAGAGAGACCTTGGAGCACAAGTACATAGTCCATTGAATATGCAGCAAGGTGCTGAAAAGATATATGAGGATGTTGCCTGGACTAGAGGGCCTGAGTAATAGGGAGAGGTTGACCAGGCTAGGGCTTTATTTCCAGGAGTACAGAAGAATGAGTGGCGACTGCATTGAAGTTCATAAAATCAAGACAAACATGAATAAGGTCTTTATAGTTAGATTGACCTCAGATTGGGTTAAAAGGTCAGCACTACATGATGGGTCAAAGGTCTGTACTGTGCTGTACTGTTTTATGTTCTTTTCCCCAGGGTAGGAGAGCCCAGAACTAGGGGGGATTAGTTAAGGTGAGAGGGGAAAGGTTTAAAAGAGTCCTGAGAGGCAACCTTTTCACACGGAGTGTCGTGAGAATCTGGAATGAGCTGCCAAAGGAAACGGGACGAGTGGGTACAATCGGGGCATTTAAGAAGCTCCTGTATATGGAGGGGTGGTGCCGAGAGAGACATGGATGGTAAATCGGGAAACTGAGGCCTGTTAGGTTGACCATGTGTTTAGCAAAGATGGTTGGATCCGATGGGCCTGTACTCATGCTATGTTGCTCTATTACTTGGTAACTCACTGAAGGTGATGGTGTGCAACCACAATCAACCTTCCACTTGTGTCTCCATCTTTGTCAGGAGTTCTCTCTTTGTTCTCCTGATAGTCTTCTAGTGGTCGTACTGAGGCTTCACGTAGGTCTCTGGATCGGCAGTGCCGAACACCACAGACCCAGCCCTTAGCTGACTATAGAATCTGTTGATACACCCACAGCTTCTGACTTGGGAAAGCCCGAGGTGTAATGTTATGGGCACACACCCATCCATGCGGTTTATGATGAAGTCAGTGAAGTGTCACATGAAGGGTTGAGCAGCCTCAAGCCACAACTTCTGCGCAGGGTCATCAGAAGAAATAGGAGCAGGAGTAGGCCATCATTCAACAAGTCGAGCCTGCTCCACCATTCAATAAGATCATGACTGATCTGGCCATGGACTCATCTCCAATTACCTGCCATTCTCCCACAACCCTTAATTCTCCTACTATGCAAAAATCTATCCAACCTTGTCTTAAATATGTTTACTGAGGTAGCCTCCACTGCTCCATTGTGTAGAGAATTCCATACGTTCACCACTCTCTGGGAAATGCAGTTCCTCCTCATCTCTGTCCTAAATCTATTCCCCCAAATCTTGAGGCTATGTCCCCTAGTTCTAGTCTCACCTACCAGTGGAAACAACTTCCCTGTCTCCATCTTATCTATCCCTTTCATAATTTTATGTTTCCAAATGATCTCCTCTCATTCTTCTGAATTCCAGCGAGTACAGTCCCAGGTGACTCAATCTCTCCTCATAGTCTAACTCCCTCATCTCTGGAATCAACCTGGTGAACCTCCTCTGCACTGCCTCCAAAGCCAGTATATCCTTCCTCAAGTAAGGAGACCATATCTGCACGCAGTACTCCAGGTGCAGCCTCACCAGTATCCTGTACAGTTGCAGCATAACCTCCCTGCTCTTAAATTCAATCCCCCTAGCAATGAAGGCCAACATCCCATTTGCCATCTTGATAGCCTGCTGTACCTGCAAACCAAGTTTTTGTGATTCATACACAAGCCCTCCCAAGTCCGTCTGCACAGCAGCAGGCTGCAATTTTTTACCATTTAAATAATAATCTGCTCTTTCATTTTTCCTTCCAAAGTGGATGACCTTGCATTTATCAACATTATACTCCATCTGCCAGACCCTTGCCCACTTAACGCACTACTGAGAAAGTAAGGAGGCATGGGATCCAAGGGAGGCTTTGTGGATCCAGAACTGGCTTGCCCACAGAAGGCAAAGAGTGATTGTAGACGGGTCATATTCTGCATGGAGGTCGGTGACCAGTGGTTGTGCCTCAGGGATCTGTTCTGGGACCCTTACTCTTCGTGATTTTTATAATTGACCTGGATAAAGTGGAGGGATGGGTTAGTAAGTTTGCTGATGACACAAAGGTTGGAGGTGTTGTGGATAGTGAGGAGGGCTGTCAGAGGTTACAGCAGGACATTGATAGGATGCAAAACTGGGCTGAGAAGTGGCAGATGGAGTTCAACCCAGAAAAGTGTGAGGTAGATCATTTTGGTAGGTCAAATATGATGGCAGAATGTATTATTAATGGTAAGACTCCTGACAGTGTGGAGGATCAGAGGGATCTTGGGGACTGAGTCCATAGGACGCTCAAAGCAACTGCGCAGGTTGACTCTGTGGTTAAGAAGGCATACGGTGTATTGACCTCCATTAATCATGGACTTGAATTTAGGAGCCAAGAGGTAATGTTGCAGCTATATAGGACCCTGGTCAGACCCCACTTGGAGTACTGTGCTCAGTTCTGGTCGCCTCACTACAGGAAGGATGTGGAAACTACAGAAAGGGTGTAGAGGAGATTTACAAGGATGTTGCCTGGATTGGGGAGCATGCCTTATGAGAATTGGTTGAGTGAACTTGACCTTTTCTCCTTGGAGCAACGGAGGATGAGAGGTGACCTGATAGAGCTGTTTAAGACGATGAGAGGCATTGATCATGTGGATAGTCAGAGGCTTTATCCCCGGGCTGAAATGATTGCCACAAGAGGACACAGGTTTAAGGTACTTGGGAGTAGGTACAGAGGAGAAGTCAGGGTTAAGTTTTTTACTCAGAGAGTGGTGAGTGCGTGGGGTGGTGGAGGCGGACAAAATAGGGTCTTTTAAGAGACTTTTGGATAGGTACATGGAGCTTAAAAAAATAGAGGGCTATTTGTAAGCCTCATAATTTCTAAGGTAGGGACATGTTCAGCACAACTTTGTGGGCCAAAGGACCTGTATTGTGCTGTAGGTTTTCTATGTTTCTGTGTTAGCCTATCTATACCTCTCTGCAGATTCTCCACATCTTTTGCACAATTTGCTTTTCCATTCAGTTTAGTGTCATCAGAAAACTTAGATACACTACACTTCCCCTCTTACAGATCGTTAATGTACAAACGTTTGTATATGGTGAACAGTTGTGGGCCCAGCACTGACCCCTGCGGCCCACCACTCACCACTGATTGCCAACCAGAGTAACACCCGTGTATCCCAACTCACTGCTTTCTATTAGTTAACCAATCCTCTATCCAAGCTAACATATCACCCCCAACTCTATGCATCCTTATCTTATGGATAAGTCTTTTATGCAGCAGCTTATCAAATGCCTTCTGGAAATTTAAGTAAATAATGTCCATCTCTTCCCCTCTATCCACTGCACTCATTATATCCTCAAAGAACTCCAGTAAGTTTGTCAAACAGGACCTGCCTTTGCTGAATCCATGCTGCATTTGCCTGATGGATCCATTTCTTTACAGATGCCCCACTATTTCTTCTTTAATGATGGCTTCAAGCATTTTCCCAAATACAGATGTAAAACTAACTGGCCTATAGTTACCTGCCTTTTGCCTACATCCTTCTCAGAAACATAGAAACATAGAAAACCTACAGCACAATACTGGCCCTTCGGCCCACAAAGCTGTGCCAAACATGTCCTTACCTGAGAAATTACCTAGGCTTACCTATAGCCCTCTATTTTTCTGAGCTCCATGTACCTGTCCAGGAGTCTCTTAAAAGACTCTATCGTTTCCACCTCCACCACTGTCTCCGGCAGCCCATTCCATGCACTCACCACTCTGAGTAAAAAACTTACCCCTGACATCTCCTTTGTACCTACTTCCAAACATCTTAAAACTGCCCTCTCGTGCTTGCCATTACAGCCCTGGGAAAAAGCCTCTGACTATCCACACAATCAATGCCTCTCATCATCTTATACACCTCTATCAGGTCGCCTCTCATCCTCCATCACTCCAAGGAGAAAAGGCTGAGTTCACTCAACCTATTCTCATAAGGCATGCTCCCCAATCCAGGCAATATCCTTGTAAATCTCCTTTGCACCCTTTCGATGGTTTCCAAGTCCTTCCTGTAGAGAGGCGACCAGAACTGAACGGGCCAGGCAACATCTATAGGAAGAAGTACAGTCGACGTTTCGGGCCGAGACCTATCGTCAGGATGAAAAGTCTTGGTCCAAAACGTCGACTGTACTTCTTCCTATATGTGCTGCCTGGCCAGCTGCGTTCACCAACAATTTTTATGTGTGTTGCTTGAAATTCCAGTATCTGCAGGTTTCCTCGTGTGACCAAAACTCACAGTACTCCAAGTGGGGTCTGACCAGGGTCCTATATAGCTGCAACATTACCTCTCGGCTTCTAAACTCAGTCCCATGATTGATGAAGGCCAATGCACCATATAGTTTCTTAACCACAGAGTCAACCTGCGCAGCAGCTTTGAGTGTCCTATGGACTCAGAACCCAAGGTCCCTCTGATCCTCCACACTGCCAAGAGCTTTACTATTAATACTATATTCTGCCATCATATTTGACCTACCAAAATGAACCACCTCACACTTATCTGGGTTGAACTCCATCTGCCACTTCATGGTCCAGCTTTGCATCCTATCAATGTCCCGCTGTAACCTCTGTGGCCCTCCACTCTATCCACAACACCCCCAACCTTTGTGTCATCAGCGTTGTGTCACTTTTTTGAATAGTGGCATGACATTTGTCATCTTCCAATTCTCCGGGACCTGCCCAGAGTCCAGAGAACTTTGATAAATTGTCACGAAAGCCTCTACTATAACTTCTGCCATTTCTTTCAGTACCCTGGGATGCATTCAGTCAGAACCAGGGGACTTAACTATCTTCAGGCCCACAAGTTTTCTCAGCACCATCTCTTTAGTGATAGAGGTCCTCACCTCCCATCACACCCATAACGTCTCTCTTTTGCATGTTAGATGTGTTTTCCACTGTGAAGACTGACACAAAATAATCATTCAAAGCCTCTCCCATTTCCTCATTACCCAATATCAATTCTTCCTTCTCATCCTGCAAGGGACCTACATTCATTTTAGCCACCCTTTTCCACTTTATAAAAACTTTTACTATCCATTTTTATTGCTTGTCACTCCATAAGAGTCTATTCGATCATCATTACGTGGCTGTGAATGTCTCAAAGCAAGACCTCTTTCAGTTCCAATTGAAGTGAATCAGGGACTCTTTCTTCAGTATCAAGAGAACAAAGATTATAGATGATAGTCCGTCGTGTAAATTGTGTTTAATAATTGGCATAATTGAGGATTCTTTTATATTGTGGCAAGTAGTATGTTTCAGATTAGCCAGCTAACAATAGAACATCCGTTATAAAGGGCAGCCATTGTCGAAATTGACAACAAAATCTGGTACAACTATTTTTCAAGGTCATACCAAGTGATACACTCAGCTGTTAAAGGTGCATTAAGACCTCCACGTTAGGATTCTATTATACTATGAGTGAAAGATCATTAGTCGTACAGCACTGAAACACACTCTCTACTCTACATAGCCATGCCATGCCAGTTCTGCTAGACAATGGAGGGGGAGTGGTTGGTTCTTCTATTGTGATAGAAGCAGAGAATTTTAATGTCTTCTTGATGGAGGATATGGACTGGACATCCATAGTGAAAATGAGGTGGTCAGAGCCCGGGAAGTTATTGAGGAGATTGACAGAATGAGGAGTGTCACAGGTGTAGGTGGAAAGGGACTGAACCAAGGGGGATAGAATGGAATCAAAGGATGAGGTCACGTGTTCAGTATGGCAGGAGCAGGCAGAGACAAAAGGCCTACCCAGGCTGCTGGGTTTGTGGATGTTGGGTAGCAGGTAGAAGCGAGCAGTGTGGGGTAAGACAACTATGAGTGATAGTGGATGGGGTTTATCCAGAGTCGGTGAGGCCAGTGATAGATTCAGAGACAGCTTTCGGATGATCTAGAGTGGGGTCCCTTTAAGGGGTAGGTATGAGGTGGTGGCTTGACAGATACCACCTGGCTTCAGCAAGGTAAAGGTCAGTCCACCACACTTTAATTTAATCACCACCACAGTATTTAAATTAAAGATTTCATCACTGTGGAGGGTTTCTTAGTCTTGTAGGATAACACCTTTCCTGACCGGGGTGGGGTGGGGGGTGGGGGGGAGGTCACTCTGCCAGGGCAATGTAGTCCGTCCCCAAGGATGGAGAGGTGCTGTGCTTGGCACCTTCTGGAGGTGTTGGCATCCTGAACAATGCATGACAAGCTGCTCGATCTGCTGTCTCTCTGAAACAACACTTTCATTTTGACTATGCCTGGATGACCAGCATGTGGCTCCTCCAACACTTCAGCTCTCCTTATATTCTGTTTGGGTAGCCTCCAACCTGAAGGCATGAACGTCAATTTCTCAAGCTTCCAGTAATGCCCCCAACCTCCCACCCCCACTTCTCCATTTCCCATGCCCTTTTCCCTCTCTCACCTCATCCCACCAATCAATTTCCCAGCTCATTACTTCATTCCCCCCCCCCACCACTTCCAGGTTTCACCTATCATCTTGTGTTTCCTTCCCCCCACCTTTGAAATCTCCTCCTCAGCTTTTTTTCTCCAGTCCTGCCGAAGGGTTTCGGCCTGAAACGTCAACTGTACTCCTTTCCATAGGCGCTGCCTGGCCTGCTGAGTTCCTCCAGCATTTTGTGTGTGTTGCTCGGATTTCTAACATCTGCAGAATTTCTCTTGTTTGTGACTCAATTATCTGTTGTGCAATCGAACACATCCATCTTTCAATGTAGCCAGCCATTTCTACTTTTTTTAAAATTTATTATTATCATCAGTATTCAGTGCTTATGAACCCATACATTTTGTCCTTTTGCGCTCTTTTTAAAACATTTGACTGTTACTGCCCCTTTGAAAGAAACATGTGCTGTTCTTTTTTGAAACTCAGATGTCTCCCCTTTTGAAGTAAAAAATGTGTTGTGTGTCAACAGGTAGGTCGTCATCCTGGATTCATTTTAAAACTTCCTCTTCACCACTGTCACGTTTTGTAACCCCAGAAATTAATTGAAAGGAAAACACGGGAGCTGTGGATAAATGTGTCTATTTTACTTTAGCAAGGCACGCACATATGACGTGGTGGTGTAATGTTGTACGCCATTCACACACGTCATACAATCAAACAATATATTTACAATATTAGTCAAGTATTACTGAAATATTAAATACACTACAGTTGGCTGCCCTGGATCCTCCCACATTCCGAAGGTGTACCAGTGAGTTAGCTTTAGTAAGTTGTGAGCATGCTATGTTGGCACCGTAACCATGGAGACACTTACAGGCTGCCCAAGCACATCGTCAGACTGGATTGGACATTTCTTACAAGACTATACATTTCACTGTGTGTTTCAAAGTTTTGAAGTACATGTGACAAACAAAGCTAACCTTTTGTTCATGTGCCTGTCCTAATGCCTCTTCCCCTGGCAGTGCACTTCTGACACCACCTTGTGTGGAAAACCCCCTTTAATATTTCCTCCTCTCGCCCTAACTCCATGCCTTTTAGTAATTGATATTTTCACCCTGGGGAACAGACTTTGACTACCTTTTCTATCTATGTCTCTCATAGTTTTAGAAACTTCTATCAGGTCACCCCTTGGCCTCTGATAATCTAGAGGAAACAATCTAGGTTGGCCCAAACTCTCCTTATAGCTATGCTCTACAATCCAAGCAACATCCTGCTGAGCCTCTTCTGCATCCTCTCCAAAGCCTCCACATCCTTCCTGTGATGTGGCAACTGGAACTGCACTCAGATATGGGCTAACCAAAACTTTAAACACCAGCTACATGACTTCCTGACTTTGTTAATAAGAAGAAAGGAATGCTGTGTATGCCTTCTTTACCAATCTATCTACTTGTATTGCACTTTGAGAGAGCTATGGATTTGCACTCCAACATCCTTTGAAAGTTCGTCAAGTTCCTACTATTTACTGTAACTTTCCTTGTTAATTTGGCCACCCAGAGTGTAACATCTCAAATTTATCCAGATTAAACTCCATCTGCCATTTCTCTGCCCATATTTACAGCTGATTTTTATCCCACTAAATTATTTTACAATTTTCTCACTCTCCACAACTCCTCCAACTTCTCTTTGATTGAAAACTCATTAATCTGCCCATCTATATTTTAATCTAAATCTTTTATACATATCTCTAGCAACAAGGTCCCTGTACTGATCTGTGTAGAACACCACTGGTCACGGACCTCCTGTCAGACTGACACCTCGCCCCCAACTACACTCTGCATCCTAATGCTAAGCCAGTGTTTAACCTAATCTACCACGATTCTATGTATCCAAATCTCCTGTTTCAGCCAACCATATGGACCATACTGAAGTCCACTTATACAACATCCACTGCCTACCCTCACCTTCAGCATATTCTCAAAAACTAAACTGAGTTTGTAAGACATGACCTGCTCTGCATAAAGCCAGATGTACGTTTCACAAAGATCAGGGGTCCTGGTACCCAATACTAGATGCAGACTTCAAATCAGAAGGGCACTATTTCCCACATTACCATCTGCCTCCTATCATCAAACCAAACTTGGATCCAATTGCCCAGATCATCTTGGATTCCAGGTGCCTTTACCTTCTGAACCAAACTACCATGCCAAATAATTCATTGAGAATTTACTGATATGAAATTATAAAATTAACAAATTCTTTAGACACACACACACACACTTATATTTATATGCCTCTTGGATAGTTTAAAACCTCTTCACCATGAATTGCATTTAACATCTCAAGAGTCTATTTAAGGCTTAAATGATTCCTTTTAATCTCCCTTCATGTTGGTCTTATAAATATTAGGACATTTGTTCTGTTCTACAGTTCTCACAACTATCTCCATAATTATGATATAACCCTATAGCTCAGTCCGAACACCTGGAGATGTGATTTATCCAGTTGATAACTACAAGTGCAATTACACTTTAAGCAAACTACGGCAAATGCTGTAAATCTGCAATAAAAACAGAAAATGCGATAATATTCAGCAGGTTAGGCTGTGCCTGTTGAAAACAAAAGAGAACGAAAGTCTTACATTATAAACGCGGGAGATTCTGCCGATGCTGGAAATCCAGAGTGAGAGACACAAAATGCTGCAGGAACTCAGCAGGTCAGGCAGCAACTACGGAAATGAATAAACAGTTGATGTTTCAGGCCAAGGTCTTTGATCAGGACTGGAAAGGAAGTGGGTAGACACCAGAGAAGGAAGGTGAGTGGGGGGAGGAGGACAAACTAGAAGGTGATAGGTGGCGCAAGGTAAGTGCGGGAAGGGGAGGGGGGAAGAAAGAAACTGAGAGGAGATAGGTGGAAAAGGCAAATGGCTGGAGAGAAGGGAACTGACAGAAAAGGAGAGTGGACCATGAGAGAAAGGGAAAGAGAGGGAGGTGATAGCAGGTGAGGCAAAGAGATAAGAGGCCAAAGTGCGGGATAGAAGAAGAGGAAAGGGGGAGGGCAAAAATTACCCGATGTTGGAGAAATCGATGTTCACGCTATCAGTTTGGAGGCAACCCAGATGGAATATGAGGTGTCATTCCTCTGACCTGAGTGTGGCCACACATTGACAAAAGAAGAGGCTATGGACTAACATGTTGGAATGGGAATGGAGATAGGAACTCAAATGGTCAACCACCAGGAAATTTTGCTTTTTGCAGATTTCACCAATATAGAGCAGACTGCATTGGGAGCGCCAGAAACAGTAGACCAGGGGGCTCCCAACCTTCTTTATAACATGGACCCCTACCATTTACAGAGGGATCCGTCAGCCGCAGGTTGGGAACCCCTGCAGCGGCCGATCCATTCAGATTCACAGGAGAGGTGTTGCATCACCTGGAAGGACTGTTTGGGACCCTGGATGGAGGTGAGGGAGGAGGTGAATGGACAGGTGTAGCATTTCTATCGTTTGCAGGGATACATGCCAGGAGGGACAAATGGACAAAAGGAATCATAGAAGGAGTTATTCCTGCAGAAAGCTGAGGGTGAGGTGTGGTGGGGGGGGGCAGTAGTAATGATGTGTTTGGCGCTAGGGTCTCGTTGAAGATGGTGGAAGTTGCAGAAAATAATGTCTTGGATGCAAAAGCTCATAGAGTGGTAGGTGAGGAGAAGAGGAACTCAGTCCCTGAAAGTTTCACATTGGTGGTCTTTTCAGATCTCAGAAGGGTTTAAGACAAGAATGTTTTCAGTTACAGAGCTGGGGAGGGGAGAGAGAATAAAGGAAAAGTTTGTAATAAGTTGGAGACCAAAAGAAATTGAGTAACACTACATGATGGCACATGTAGCAGCTAGGAGTGGGTGGCAAGGGCGTGTTAAATATAAACAAGGTGATATAAATAGATGGAGAACAAAGGATGGAGAAAAATAATACAGGAATCGTGAGAAAGAGACAATTACTGGAAATGTGGAAATACCCAGCTGAAAAGGAGCATCAATAAAGAAATACTGAATTTACGTAGTAGCTTGTTGGCGTTACTGCGGGCCAAGGCCACTATGTTTAAATTAAAACAACTCTAATATTACCTCAGCTTTCCATTCTTCTCAAACGCCAAGTAACAAATTCTTGCACAAATTGGTATGCTGGTGACCTGAATGCCATGTTGATTTCTGTGTGCTGTTTCTCAGGGGGAAATGAGATATTGCATCTTTCACTGACTGGGAAGGCCAAAGATGGAGGGATCAGAGTAGGAGTGGCTGGATGATGAAAGTGACAGACGACTAGAAGTTCTTGGTCGCTTTTCAAGACTCAAGATTGTTTTATGTCATTTCCTGTATAGAAGCGTAAAGGGAGTGAAATAATTGTTTCTCAGAGCAGCACAAAGAAAAACTGAAAAGATAAAGAACACCATAATAATAATAACAAAAAGCACACAATAAATAGACATAAATAAGTTAGCTCATACGGAGCCTTGAAAAAATATTCAGCCCCACTATTTTCACATTTTACTGTCTCACTTTTGAAATTTACAATATATTGAAGTAGGATTTTGAGCTAATCTACAAAACATGGTGCATCATGTCAAATCAAAAGGAGAATTCCAAAATGAGTTAACTGTTAACTAAAAATTAAAAAACAAAATTTTGAGACTGTAATTCATCCCCCTTGTAATTACTACACTAACTTTCCTCAGTAGCAATATATTATCTTACCAGCTCACTCAATTTGTTGATGTAGAAAATTGGAGGATCACCTGTTTTCAATGAATTTGTAAGAATAAGTACTCCCTCTCTCTCTGTTTGGCCCAACACTATGGTAGATCTCCAACAAAGCAAACCAAAATGATGTCAAAAGGGCGTTCAAGACAAGTCAGGGAAATGATAATAGAGAAGTACAAATCTGGGAGCTCAGAGCAGTTCATCGTAAAGCGGAAAAAATTTGAAACCACAGCCATATTGCCTAGGTCGGACCAACCCTCTAAACTTTGTTGGCGGAGAGGAATGGCACTTGTAAGAGAGGCAACTGTGATACCAACAGACACTCTGAGTGAGCTGCAGAAATCATTGACTGCAACTGGACATGAAGTTCATGGCTCCACAATCTTTAAGTCCTTGCTCTTAAACAGTATTTAATGGAAGAGTGGCAAGGAAGAAGCCCTGGCTAAAAAAAAAGTATGCCCTTGCCCGTAAAGACTTTCAACAGCATTCCTTAGAAGACATTGTAAACATGTGGAAGAAGGTCTTTTGTTCAGATGAGCCTAAAGTGGAAAATTTTGGTCTGAACACTAAGCGGTATGTACAGCATAAATCTGATACTGTGCATCAGCCAGATAACACAATCCCTACTGTAAAGTACGGTGGAGGCAGCATCATGGTATGGGGATGCTTTTTAGCAAGAGGGGCTGGATAGCTGGTCCGGATTGATGGGAAGATGAATGTTGCTAAATACAGAGAGATCCTGGATAAAAACTTGCTAACCTCTGCCAGAAAGCTTAAACTGGGGAGAAAGTTGTTCTTTTAGCAGGACAACGACTCAAATCACACTGCCAGAGCAACAATGGGGTGGGTTCGAATGAAGAAAATCAGTATCTTTGAGTGACCCAGTCAAGAGTCCTGACCCAATCAAAAATCTCTGGCAAGACCTCAAGATTGCTGTCCACCACCAGTCCCCAGCTAACCTGGTACAGCTTGAGCAATTTTGCAAGAGGGAATGGGAAAAGCTTGTTTCATCACATTGTCTAAAGCTGAAAGAGATGTATCCAAAAAGGCTACTGGCTGTACTAGCCTCAACAAGTGGTTCAACTAAGTATGAGCAAAGGGGGGGTGAATACGTTTGATCTGCTGACAGCTCCGTTTTCGCACTTTTAGTTTTTCATGCTTTACAATTTTCCCGGTTTTTAGGGCTCTACTGTGGAAAAAAGGAGCATGGGATTCACAAATTTAAAAAATCTCAGTTAAATTGACCAAAGTCCCTGGTTGTAATACTCATTTATATGAACAAAGTGTTATGGGCTGAATACTTCTTCAAGGCGTCATATACATAGTTTGATTGTACATCTACAGTGTGATGTCAAGCTGTACATAGAGTGACAGATGAGAAATAATAAAATAGTGGTGGAATTAATGGGTGAAGGTGTTGATCAGCCTGTTTGGGGAAAGAAATTGTTTTTGAGTCTGGTGGTCCTGGCTTAGATGCTACATAGCCTCCTCCCTGATGGGAGTGGGACAAACCTTATGAGACAAACCTTATAAGGGGAGCATGCCTTATGAGAATAGGTTGAGTGAACTCGGCCTTTTCTCCTTGGAACGACAGAGGATGAGAGGTGACCTGATAGAGGTGTACAAGATGATGAGAGGCATTGATCGTGTGGATAGTCGGAGGCTTTTCCCCAGGGCTGAAATAGTTAGCATGAGAGGGCACAGTTTTAAGGTGCTTGGAAGTAGGTACAGAGGGGATGTCAGGGGTAATTTTTTTTACGCAGAGAGTGGTGAGTGCGTGGAATGGGCTGCCGGTGGTGTTGGTGGAGGTGGAAGCAATAGGGTCTTTTAAGAGATTCCTGGATGGCTACATGGAGCTTAGAAAAATAGAGGGCAATGGGTAAAGCCTAGGTAGTTCTAAGTTAGGGACATGTCCGGCACTGCTTTGTGGGCCGAAGGGCCTGTATGTTTTCTATGTTTGTATGTTTCTAAACAGTCCGTGAGCAGGGTGTGTGGGATCCTTCATGATGTTACTGGCCCTTTCAGCTGCTTTCTGGATCTATGTCCTTGGTGGTGAGTAGGCTGGTACCAGTAATGTGCCTGTATTCGACTCTTGCTGTCTGCCGCAGAGCAGTTTCCATACCAGGCAGTGCTGCAGTTTGTCAGGGTGCTCTCTACCACACATCTGTGGAATGACGCGAGTATAGATGTGCAAAGCCCAGCTCTCTTCAGTCTCCTCAGAAAGTGGAGGTGTTGGTGATGGTTCTTGTCTGTGCAGGATGTGTTCTGGTACCATGAGAAGCTGTATGTGATGTGCACTCCCAGGAGTTTGAAACTGCTTGCAGTGTGCACTGCTGTGAGGGAGTTTGCGGCTGATGTGAGTTCTCCTGAAGCTGATAACCATCTCCTTTGTCATGTTGACAGAAAGGAAGAGGTTATTTGCCTGGCACCAGACCTTGGGCTCCTCCACCTCCTCTCTGTAGATCGTCTCATCACTGTTGCTGATGAGCGCCACTACCATCGTGTCATTGGTGAACTTGACAACGTGATTACTCGGGTGTTTGGCCGTGCGGTTGTGTGCAAGCAGAGTGTACAGCAGTGGGCTCAGCACACAGCCTCTGGGGCAGGGAGGAGCAGTCGGCCTGACTCGCTGAGGTCTGTCGGTTAGGAAGTCCAACACCCAGTTGCAGACTGAGGGATAGGAGCTTGATCACCACGGTCTGTAGAACACCGAAGTTTGTGGACTGAACGTTGACGTTCCACAAACTGGTCACCGATCTGCATTTGGTTTCTTCATTCTGGAGAACTCCTCTTGCTCACCAAGTGGAAGACATCCACGTACATCCCTGCTTAACCTGAAAGAATTGTTTAGATCCCTAGATGGTGGGAAGGAAAGAGGTAAAAGGCAAGCGTTGCTTCTCTTTGGTTACACAGGAAAGTTCTGCTGGAATGGTGTGGATATATAGAGAGATGGAAAAGTAGGCCAGGAAACAGTCCATACATAACCAGAGGGCATGCATCTAAAGTGATTTTAAAGGGAATGTGAGAGGCAAGTTTTTTTTAACATAGAGAGTGGGTGGTGCCTGGAATGAGTTGCCTGGGGTGGTGGAAGAGGCAGATATGCTAGGGACTTCTAAGAGATGTTTAGATAGGCACATGAATGCGAAGAAGATGGCGGGATATGAACACCGTGTAGGCAGAAGGGATGAGTTTAATTAGCCATTTGATTACTAATTTATTTGGTTCAGCACAACTTTGTGGCTGAAGGGCCTGTTCCTGTATTGTTCTGTTCTGTGTCTATGTCGGCACTGAAAAGCGAAGGGAATGTGCCTGGTGATATTACAGCTGGAGAATGATTTCTTAAATGTGGAGGGGAGGCTGGTACAGTGGAAGAAGAGGGCAAGGGAGCCTTATCCTTTTATCCAAATAACTTGATCCAGTCCACTTTCTGGTCCCTGCTCTAACCGTGAAGGATAATTGGACCCAGTGGCATTTATCTCTGCTTCAAAGGGGAAAAGCTGAGATATTTCCTATTAATGTTCGGTGGAGAGCGTCCTGACTGGTTGCATCACCATCTGGTACTGAGGCCCCACAAAACAATAAATTTCATGACGTACGTCAGCAAAAATTAAACCGGATTCTGATTCTGAATGGGGCTAAATCCCTCTGCACTGAGCTACCACAGAGCGATGGAACAGACTGGCACTCGGTTGTACCACAATTCAGATGGTACACGTTGGGCAGACAGAGCTGATGGAACAGACTGGCACTCGGCTGTACCACAATTCAGATGGTATGCGTTGGGCAGACAGAGCCCTGTCACTCGGGTAAAGCTTCCAAGATGTCCGGTTCAAGGCATGTGTCACAGGAGCAGCCCCCAGATCTGAGTGGCACATTACTGTACTTCATTGTATACATACACTCCTCGACATGAGGGTCAGGCTGCTCCCCAAGGGAGCCTACGAAAAGCAGCAGATACAGCCCACTCCATCACAGAACACTCTTGCCCACCATTGAGTACATACAGATGGAGCGCGGTCACAGAAAAGTGGCATCCATCATCAGAGACCCCTGTAGTGCATTCAATAGTTGAGTAATATTGTAAATATATTGTCTGATTAAGCATTCTTTGTTTGTTTACATCATTTATATGTTAGAAGTACGTGAATGGTGTACTTCATTACACTAACACATGGGGTATCGGGGCCTTTCGTCAGCCACAGCGAGGAACTAGCCAGACAGAGCTGGGAGGTACACCATCTCCAGGTCGTTGTTTGCCAACTATTGCAGGAGGGAAGCCAAGATGACTCAGGTGAGGCCGTCGGTCGCTCTGTGGAGCCGGTTCATCTTCCAACCCCAGGGAGACTCGACGGTGGCCCAGTCCTGGCTGGGGCTTCTTCGTCCAATGCTCATTAGTATTTGAACTCCAGCCGTCCTGGTTCCTTTTAGAGTGCGGAAAGGTGGCTCTCATTATCTCTCTTCTCACTGGAAGAGCCCTGGTTGGGAAACGTAGGTCAGAGATTTGCTCGGATTCAGAGAAATTCAGAGCTGCGATGAGGAATGTGTTTCATTACCCCGCCAGAGCCAGCTGGGCCTCAGATTGCCTGATGAAGATTCAACGGTGGTGGTGGGGGGGGGGGTGGTCAGCGGTTGATTATAATATTGAATTTCGGACCTAGTCCCAGGAGAGTGGTTGGAACTGGGGGGCTGAATGTCTGAAGCTGCAGCCATCTACAGAACTGCTAAGACCATCTAGTGTCGGGAGGACTGTGACAGTAGCAGTCACTATGGATCCTGGTTTCGTGCTGAAGGCAGAGTTCACCTGGGGCAGGTGAATGAGTTTGCGGATTTTGGGGCAGCTGGTAATTTTCTGGTTTTAGGAAATGCCCATCAGTCTGGCATACCACTACGAGAGTTGAGCCAGTCCATGCCCACTACTATCTTGGATGGTACCTGCCAGAGTCTGGGTAGATCCAGCAACAGACTACCGTTTTGCAGTTCAGTATGCAGATCATGTGGAAGACATTAGTTTCTGCATTATTGACTCTCCACTCGTACCCTTGATCTTCAGGTGCGCTTGGTTGTCCCAGCATAACCCATCCGTGGACTGGAGGGAGGGAAGAGTCATTGCTTGGTCCAGCCATTGCAAGAGGCTTTGTTTACGGCATGGTGTTCCGACGCCCAGACTCTCTTATAACCAACGCCCAATAAGGCGGCAGCCTTCAGTACAAGGGAACCTGAGACCTTCTGGAGGCCTAGTCCTGCCCTCAAGAGCAGACAGCTGGTTCTAGCCAACGGGACTGTGCGAGTCCCGACACAGTCTAGTTGGGATCACACAGGAACTAGAGAGAGGGAATTCATCTGAGAGGGAAAAGTCTCTGACTATCCACACGATCAATGCCTCTCATCATCTTATACACTGCTATCAGGTCACTTCTCATCCTCCGTCACTCCAAGGAGAAAACACCAAGTTCATTCAGCCTATTCTCATAAGGCATGCTCCCCAATCCAGGCAACATCCTTGTAAATCTCCTCTACACTCTATAGTATCCACATCCTTCCCGTAGTGAGGCAACCGGAATTGAACACAGTACTCCAAGTGGTGTCTGGACCAAGGTCTTGTAGAGCTGTAACATTACCTCACGGCTCTTGAACTCAATCTCACAGCTGATGAAGGCCAACATATCATACACCTTCTAAACAACACTGTCAATCTGCGTAGCAGCCTTGAGTGTCTGATGGACACAGACCCCAAGATCTTTCAGGTCCTCCAAACCGCCAAGAGTCTTGCCATTAAGATTATATTCTGCTTTTCAAATTTTACCGACTGAAATGAACCACTTCACACTTATTTGGGTTGAACTCCATCTGCCACTTCTCAGCCCAGTTCTGCATCCTATCGACATCATACTGTAACCTCTGACAATTCTCCAGACTTTCCACAACACCCCCAACTTTTGTGTCATCAGTAAATTTACTAACCCACCCTTCTACTTCCTCATCCAGGTCATTTATAAACATCACAAATAGGAGGGGACCCAGAACAGATCCCTGCACAGATCTGCTCTGCCGAGGCCTTTCAACATTCAAAAGGTTTCAATGAGATCCCCCCTCATCCTTCTGAATTCCAGTGTGTACAGACCCAGAGTCATCAAATGTTCCTCGTATCATAACCCTTTAATTCCTGGAATCATACTTGTGAACCTCCTCTGGACCCTCTCCAATGCCAGCACATCTTTTCTAAGACGAGGAACCCAAAACCTTTCACAGTACTCAAGGTGAGGCCTCACTAGTGCCTTACAAAGCCTCAGCATCACCTCCTTGCTCTTGTATTCTAGACCTCTTGAAATGAATGCTAACATTGCATTTGCCTTCCTCACCACCAACTCAACCTGCAAGTTGACCTTCAGGGTGTTCTGCACAAGGACTCCCAAGTCCCTTTGCATCTCAGATTTTTGGATTTTCTCCCTGTTTAGAAAATAGTCCGCACAATTATTTCTACTGGCAAAGTGCATGACCATGCATTTTCCAACATTGTATTTCATTTGCCACTTTCTTGCCCATTCTTCTAATCTGTCTAAGTCATTCTGCTTTATACCTGTTTCCTCAACACCACCTGGTCCTCCATCAATTTTCATATCATCTGTAAACTTGGCAACAAAGCCATCTATTCCATCATCTAAATCATTGATAGACAGCATAAAAAGATGTGGCCCCAACATCGACCCCTGCGGGTCACAACTATTCACTGGCAGCCAACCAGAAAAGGATCCTTTTATTCCCACGCGCTGCCTCCTACCAATCAGCCAATGCTCTAACCAAGTTAGTAACTTTTCTGTAATACCATGGGCTCTTAACCTGGTAAACAGCCTCATGTGTGGCACCTTGTCAAAGGCCTTCTGAAAGTCCAAATACACAACATCCACTGAATCACCTTCATGTATTCTACTTGTAATCTCCTCAAAGAATTCCATCAGGTTTGTCAGGCAGGATTTTCCCTGAAGGAAACCATGCTGACTTTGTACTATCTTGTCCTGTGTCACCAAGTACTCCATCACTTCATCCTTAACAATTGACTTCAACATCTTCCCAACCACTGAGATCAGGCTAACTGGTCTATAATTTTATTTCTGTTGCCTTCCTCCTTTCTTAAACAGTGGAGTGACATTTGCAATTTTCCAGTCCTCTGGCACCATGCCAGATTCCAATGATTTCTGCAAGATCATTTCTAATGTCATCACAATCTCAAACACTATCTCTTTCAGAACCCTAGATTCAGTTCCTCTGGTCCAGATGATTTATGTACCTTTAGGTCTTTCAATTTTTTGAGCACCTTCTCTTCTGTAACAGTAACTGCACCCACTTCTCTTCCTTCACACACTACAACATCAGGCATACTGATAGTGTCTTCCACAGTGAAGACTGATGCAAAATACTTATTTAGTTCATCAGCCACCTCCTTGTCCCCGTTATTATTTCTCCTGCCTCATTTTCTAGTGGTCCTATATCCACTCTAATTTCTCCTTTATTTTTAACATATTGGAAAAAACCTCTACTGTACACTTTGACATTATTTGCTAACTTGCTTTCATATTTCATCTTTTCCCCCTAATGATTTTTTAGTTGCTCTCTGTAGATTTTTTTTAAAATTTCCCAATCCTCTATCCTCCCACTAATTTTTGCTTTGATGTATGCCCTTTCTTTTGCTTTTACAATTGCTTTGACTTCCCCTGTCAGCCATGGTTGTACTATTTTACGATTTAAGTATTTCTTCATTTTTGGAATACACATGTCCTGTACCTTCCTCATTTTTCCCAGAAACTCACACCATTGCTGCTCTGCTGACATCCCTGCCAGCAGCTCCTTCCAATTTACTCTGGCCAAGTCCTCTCTCATACCTCTGCAATTTCCCTTACACCACTGAAATACTGCTACATCAGACTTTACTTTCTCCCTGTCAGATTTCAAGTTGAACTCAATCATATTGTGATCGCTGGTTCCTCAGGGTTCTTTTACCTTAAACTCCCTAATCGCCTCCGGTTCATTACATAACACCTAATCCAGTATAGCGATCCCCTAGTAGGCTCAATGACAAACTACTCTAAAAGGACATCTCTAGGTAATTAGCAAACTCACTCTCTTGAGATCCATTACAAACCTGATTTTCCCAATCAACCGGCATGTTAAAATCTCCCATGACTACCACAACATTGCCCTTTTGACTCACCTTTTCTATTTCCTGTTGTAATCTGTTGTCCACCTCCCAGCCACTGTTGGGAAGCCTGTATATAACTGCCATCAACGTCCTTTTACCCTTGCAGTTTCTTAACTCAACCCACAAGGATTCAACATCCAATCTTATGTCACATCTTTCTACTGATTTGCTGCCATTCTTTACCAGTAGAGCCACACCACCCCCTCTGCCTACCTTCCTATCCCTCCGATATAACGTGTAACCTTGGACATTCAGCTCCCAACTACAACCATCCTTCATCCACGATTCCGTGATGGCCACATGTAAGGACATCACTAAATATCACTCAGCAGACACGTATCTCTTAGTTCCTGTGCTTTTCTTTCAACTAGTTTCGAGAGTAAAAACCCCCAGCACTCAGACCATGCTCTCTTCTTGCTGCTGCCATCAGAATGGAGATACACCACTAGGTTCAGGAAAAGTTATTACCCCTCAACCAGAGGGGATAACTTCACTTGCCCAGTCATTGAAATGTTCCCACAACCTATGGACTCACTTTCATCTCATGATTTTGATATGTATTGGTTATTTACATATTATTTTGCTTGTTTGTATTTACTGTGAATGCCCGCAAGGGAATGAATTTCAGAATTGTAGATGGTGACATATATGTTCTTTGAAAATAAATTTACTTTGAACTAAGGCAGGATTGTGATACCTCCTGGGTAGTTGAGGTATGCAATTTATATGGGGCGTGAAAATGATGTGAGGGGGTGTGGCTACCCCTCGCCGTCGATTTTCGATACAAAACGCCGGCAAGGTTGCAGTTTCACTCGGCTGCGGAGTACGACAGAGGCCGCTCGCTCAGTGTCTGGGTCCAGACCTGGCCTTTCCCAACAGAATTGTGGTCTGTATGATTGGGGAGAGCATTGCTCTATTTAGTACATGCGCTCGGCCAGACTGGTGAGCGCATTCCAGTAGACGGTCTCTCCGGCCCGTTTATCACGCTGCTGTAATTGGTATGCAGTCAGAACCGTCACAAACGGTCGGACGTGTCTTCAGGGACTCGCTTACCTGTTACTGCTTTTAAACTTTTACCATTTCATGTTTCCTTTAACCTTTAAAATCAAGCATATAAATCAAACCCCTTTGACAATGAAAGCCCGAGTTAGCATTTAGTGATTTACAGATTTTAACCATGAGCACACACGTCTTGGCAGAGCATCTCTTTTTTATTATTGTGCTCCCGCCTGCCTTCGCTTGTTTGATCGGAAGACAGCCTCCCTGGGGGCTGGCGGCGACGGGCTGCGGGACAGACATACAGCAGGGAGACCTCGGCAGCTGGAGGCCAACTGGAAGCGCTGCCGGCTTGGGGGCTCTCGGAAATGGAGATATTGTTCACATTTCAGGATGTGAATGTGATAAATGTAATTAATTACCGAGGTTCTGGCCCTCTTATCTGTTTCTATTTCTGTTCCACTTCTGGCAGCTGTATCAGGTGATCTGAACGGTTCCTATGTTGCGTTGAATGGAGATGAATTTTTTTCACTGCCTCCATCTCACTTATTCTAATTTGTTCGGTAAAGGATGTGTCGCTGGGAAAGTGCGATTATCAGTCTCCGTAGCACATCCTTGTCATTCCCAGTTAAATTCCAATCTGTCCCTGAACTTCTGCTACCTCCAGGAATTTCAACCATCAGTACCCTTATTTCCCGTTTTCCTGTACATCATTCCCATTACTGTACCCTTATTTCAACGGGATGGGACGGGATTCGGCTCCAGCGTCTCGGGTTCAGACAGAACCAAGGAACAAACAGGTAGTTAACCCGAGCTCATCCTGGTGGGCGGGGAGATCTAGAACGGACGCTCATCATTTTATTAGTTATAGCTGTACACCTGGTCATTCATGAAAATATCTGATCAGCCAGTCAGCTGGCAGCAATTCAACACGTAAAAGCACGCAGACACGGTCAGGAGAGGTGATCAATCTCACTTCAGCCCAAACATCAAAATAGGGAAGAAATGTGATCTTTGACTGTGGAGTGGTTGTTGGTGCCAGACGGGGTGGTTTGAGTATCTCAGAAACTGCTGATCTCCTGGGATCCTCACGCACAACAGTCTCTAGAGTTTACAGAGAATGGTGCGAAAAACGAAAAAATATCCGGAGAGTGGCCGTTCTGTGGGCAAAAAGGTACCTTGTTAATGAGAGAGGTCAGAGGAAAATAGCCAGACTGGTTCAAGCTGGGAGGAAAAAGAGAGTAACTCAGACAACTACGTGTTACAACAGTGGTGTGCAGAAGAGCGTCTCTGAATGCACAACACGTCAAACCTTGAACTGGATGGGCTACAGCAACAGAAGACCACAAGCAAACAGAAATTCACTCAGTGGGTGTTGACAATTCCATGGAATACAGGACATGGACAGGGCTATTCCTCCAAGACGTCCTCCCAGGAAAAGAATGTCAGGATGTATATTGTACACAATATTCTGACATTAAACGTACCTATTGGATGTTTCTGCAGCTGTCATGCTATCCCTGCTTGGCAATGCCACTCCCACTGTAAATAATCCATGAAATTGGACAGGATGCTCCTCACTGCCCTGAAACTTGGCAGAAAAGTGTTTGTGAACATTGAGATTTGAGGCTTGCTGAGGTTGAATAGCTGGTTAGCATTCAAGGCCAACCCTTGCAGTGAAGTACTGGAAGGACTGTGGTTAAATAAAATGAGAAAACCCATCTAAGAATGTGGTAATGAAGTCCACTGACTTTTTACAGTAACTGCCTCTATTGCAAACCCAGACAAATTCTTTGTTAAAGATATCACAAAGCACTGAAAACCTTGGAGTACCTGGCTGTAGGATGCTTCCTTCTGTTACTGGGAACATCACGACTGAAAAAGTGGAGGGGATTTTAAAAAAATGAAAAAAATCTGTTGATAGAACGGTGTAGAATGTTCTGGATAAGGAGTTGGTCATTTAAGATTGAGTTTAGTAGTAAGTTTCTGAGGGAGAGGATCTGTGGAATTCTCACCTCACAGGACTGTGAGGTTCAGTCATTGAGGACAGTTATTGGCTAGGATCAATAGATTGGGTGATATGGAACAACGTTAGTGAACACCAGATTAGGTCTGAGGGCCTTTACTGTCTGCTCCTACTGCAAATGTTCGCCCTAAGTATTTTTCTTGTGATCACAAGACCCTGGTATTACCATTGGTAATAGAAAAGCCTGCAATGCCAGTTCATTGATTGATTAGTGAGACAGAGAGTGGGGGAGTTGTGTGACCCTGGTCGTTGATTGATTAGCGAGACAGAGAGTGAGGGAACTGCGTGACCCTGGTCGTTGACTGATTAGTGAGACAGAGAGTGAGGGAACTGCGTGACCCTGGTCGTTGACTGATTAGTGAGACAGAGAGTGAGGGAACTGCGTGACCCTGGTCGTTGACTGATTAGCGAGACAGAGAGTGAGGGAGTTGTGTGACCCTGGTCGTTGACTGATTAGTGAGACAGACAGTGGGGGAACTGCGTGACCCTGGTCGTTGACTGATTAGCGAGACAGAGAGTGGGGGAACTGCGTGACCCTGGTCGTTGACTGATTAGCGAGACAGAGAGTGGGGGAACTGCGTGACCCTGGTCGTTGATTGATTAGCGAGACAGAGAGTGGGGGAACTGCGTGACCCTGGTCGTTGATTGATTAGCGAGACAGAGAGTGGGGGAACTGCGTGACCCTGGTCGTTGATTGATTAGCGAGACAGAGAGTGGGGGAACTGCGTGACCCTGGTCGTTGATTGATTAGCGAGACAGACAGTGGGGGAACTGCGTGACCCTGGTCATTGATTGATTAGCGAGACAGAGAGTGAGGGAACTGCGTGACCCTGGTCGTTGATTGATTAGCGAGACAGAAAGTGAGGGAGTTGTGTGACCCTGGTCATTGATTGATTAGCGAGACAGAGAGTGAGGGAACTGCGTGACCCTGGTCGTTGATTGATTAGCGAGACAGAAAGTGGGGGAGTTGTGTGACCCTGGTCATTGACTGATTAGCGAGACAGAGAGTGAGGGAACTGCGTGACCCTGGTCATTGACTGATTAGTGAGACAGACAGTGGGGGAACTGCGTGACCCTGGTCGTTGACTGATTAGCAAGACAGACAGTGGGGGAGTTGTGTGACCCTGGTCATTGACTGATTAGCGAGACAGAGAGTGGGGGAACTGCGTGACCCTGGTCGTTGATTGATTAGCGAGACAGAAAGTGGGGGAGTTGTGTGACCCTGGTCATTGACTGATTAGCGAGACAGAGAGTGAGGGAACTGCGTGACCCTGGTCATTGACTGATTAGTGAGACAGACAGTGGGGGAGTTGTGTGACCCTGGTCATTGACTGATTAGCAAGACAGACAGTGGGGGAGTTGTGTGACCCTGGTCATTGACTGATTAGCGAGACAGAGAGTGGGGGAACTGCGTGACCCTGGTCGTTGATTGATTAGCGAGACAGAGAGTGGGGGAGTTGTGTGGACCAGGCCCTCATGCCTTGGTGTCACCTGATGCAGCCACCCAGAGGAGGCAGCACCAGAGGTGGTGTGGGGGAGAACGGACATGCAGAAAGTGCACTGGAATCCACACTAGGTTGGGGGCTGACCCCGGCATGCTGGCTCTTTCACTGGTGCTGCTCTCCAGTGTTCGGTCCCCGGCAGACAAACTGCATTGCCTTCATCCGCAGCTGACACAGTGTGAGATGAGTGAAACCCCTTTTCTGGGCATCTCCTCGGGAAATGTGGCTGGTTAGCCCCTCGCCAGCAGCCGCTGGACTCTGCGGCAATAAACCCACCTTTCTCTGGCTTCATACATCTAACATGTACATGACTTTGGTCCCACCAAACCGGTGAGATTGGGATGTCTCACCCACCCAAACCCCGGTTTGTCTGAATGCTGTGAGATTTACTGCCCCGAAATAGCCAGACAGCATGAAATAACGAATCGCACACTGTGTGCAATTATAAAGAAGTATACTTCTGAACATTAACTTAGCCAAAGAGCTAGTAAAGAGAAGAAAAAATAAATAAAAGGGCCCATTGTAATTAATCAGTCAAATAGGCACAGGTTGGAGCTCAATCTTCCAAAGGCCATATTCATCAATCCTTGACAAACCTCAGCGCCGGGGCTCCATCATATTGCGTTTCCACACTGGATCGAATCCTATGACCGGTTCTCTTCAGCGTCTTCACTCTTCATTTCCTGTCGAACGAAGACAAAGACCCATCATTGGTGTTTGTCACAAAACCGCTCCCCCAGGCTTCTCTAGAACCTTCTCCCTGTTCCACTTTGCTGACTGGAGGACCCACGTGGCCAAACATTCCTCTTCTCCCACAGTAACCCAAACACAGCTTGTACAGAAAGACCATCACTCTTCCTTCAGTTAGTCCTGACGAAGGGTCTCGGCCTGAAACGTCGACTGCGCCTCTTCCTATAGATGCTGCTTGGCCTGCTGCGTTCACCAGCAACTTTGATGTATGTTGCTTGAATTTCCAGCATCTGCAGAATTCCTGTTGATCACATGAAATAACCTTTACTGGGGTGTTATGTGAGGAACTGCTGCATGCCTGTTTTTGTGGAAACATGGCTCCAGGACAACACCCCACACACCATTAATCTACAGGACAACACCCCACACACCATCAGTCTACAGGACAACACCCCACACACCATTAATCTACAGGACAACACCCCACACATCATCAATCTACAGGACAATAGCCCACGCACCATCAATCTACAGGACAACAGCCCACAGATCATCAATCTACAGGATAACGCCCCATGCACCATCAATCTACAGGCCATGACACTCAGGGACTTGAGCTCATATTATTTTGTGCCTGTATATGACGATATGTACTGTGTTCTATGTGTGACTGTAACGATATGTACTGTGTGTGACTGTAACGATATGTACCGTGTGTGACTGTAACGATATGTACCGCATGCTGTGTATGACTGTATGTAATATGTTCTGCGTGCTGTGTGTGACTAATGATATGTACTTTGTGCTGTGTGTGACTGTACGTACTGTGTTTTGTATCTTGGTTCTGGGGGAGCAATGTTTCGTTTCGCCATATGCATGTGCGTGGTTGAATGATAATTAAACCGGAACTTACTTCTTTTTCTGATGTTCTTATTGCCACATCTGAGATATACATTGACTATTGACAGAGTCCCCAAATTATCATCGTCAGGCAAGGGAAGTTCTTTAAAATCAGATGTTGTTTCAATCCATGATGGCTCTTGACCTGTTTCCTTGACAACAGGTTCCCATTGATTAGATGCTTTATGTGAGCAATTAAGAACGATTTTCAAATTCTCTTCTACTTTTGCTAATGAACGCCCATTCATTGGGAATATATTTCATGTTTTATAATCTAATCTCTATATTTTAGATTTACCTGGATTAACATTTTTATACTCTATTGTCACCAAACAATTGATACTAGAACGTACAATCATCACAGCGATATTTGATTCTGTGCTTCCGGCTCCCACTCATCTGTCTGGTTAATTGGCTCATCTCTCTCGGAATGGTGTTCATCTCTCTTACACTTGTCACTTAGTTCGGTATAGTCAACAAATGTTACAAAAGTGAAGTAGCACGCTCCCTACATCGTTTATAAAATGATTGGACTCCTGTGAGAGCTCTCTGAGTTTATGGAGTCAGTCAGTAGGAAGTTGATCTCGAGCACAGGAGAGAATAGTGAGCCTGCCCCCTCAGTGCACAGGAGAAAATGGTGAACCTGCCCCCTCAGTGTACAGGAGAGAATAGTGAGCCTGCCCCCTCAGTGCACAGGAGAAAATGGCGAACCTGCCCCCTCAGTGTACAGGAGAGAATAGTGAGCCTGCCCCCTCAGTGCACAGGAGAAAATGGTGAACCTGTCCCCTCAGTGCACAGAAGAAAATGGTGAACCTGCCCCCTCAGTGTACAGGAGAAAATGGTGAACCTGCCCCCTCAGTGCACAGGAGAAAATGTGAACCTGCCCCCTCAGTGTACAGGAGAAAATGGTGAACCTGCCCCCTCAGTGCACAGGAGAGAATAGTGAGCCTGCCCCCTCAGTGTACAGGAGAGAATGGTGAGTGAGCCTGCCCCCTCAGTGCACAGGAGAGAATAGTGAACCTGCCCCCTCAGTGTATAGGAGAGAATGGTGAGTGAACCTGTCCCCTCAGTGTACAGGAGAGAATAGTGAGTGAGCCTGCCCCCTCAGTGCACAGGAGAGAATAGTGAATCTGCCCCCTCAGTGTACAGGAGAGAATAGTGAACCTGTCCCCTCAGTGTACAGGAGAGAATAGTGAGCCTGCCCCCTCAGTGCACAGGAGAGAATTGTGAACCTGCCCCCTCAGTGCACAGGAGAGAATAGTGAACCTGCCCCCTCAGTGCACAGATGCAGCCCGGTCTTCTGCTGCTTTTTTTTATGACTTTCATCTTTATTTGGAGATGGAATATGCCATCCGGCCCAGCAGCCCACAACGGCCCCAGTTTAACCCTAACTTAATGACAGGACAATTCACAGTGACCAGTAACCTACCGCTATCCCTCTGGACAGAGGAAACTCACACATTCCACAGGGAGGACGCACAGAGGATGCTGGATTGAGCTCAGTACTTGGATGCCCAAAGCTGTAATACCATTGTGCTAAGTACCACGCTTCTGTGGTGCCTGACAGCACATCTTTATTCTGGCATGAAGAAGACAAATCCCGTTTAATTTTTTATTCTGTCAAATTCCATAAGACAGAAGAACAGAGTCACGCCATTTGGACTATTAAGTCTACTCTACCTTTTGATCATGGACGATTTATCTTCCCTTGCAACACCATTCGCCTGCCTTCTTCCCCCACCCCTAATAATCAAGAAGCTATCAACCTCCAGGTTAAATATACCCAATGACTTGGCCCTCATAGCTGTCTATGCCAATAAATTACACAGACTTGACACTCTTTTGCTAATAAATATTCATTTAATTCACAGAACTCCCTTGGATTGGAAAAAGCTTTTTAAATATATATTACTGCAAGTCAATAACGGTGATTTCTCAGTTGAGATTAGGGAGCATTCCTCTCTCTAACTTTCACCCACCTCCTCCAATTTCAACTGTTCAATTCTCTCGAACCGGTTCCCTCTTTACTCCCACATCCCAATTTTATCCTCTCTGCTCGATCCCCCAGCCTTCAATTCTCTACCCACTCGCTACTCTCCACTCTCCATCCAGTCCTCACCTTTCCAATCCTGCTCTCATCTCGATTTGTTTCATAATACATACTGAGTCCTGGTGTAATGATATACTAACATTTATTTTTCTTGCAGGCATATGCAGGAAGAAGAAATAGAATAGAATTTACAAAGTTACCATAAACAAACAGGAAAAAAACACTAACAACCAATGTGCAAAAGAAAACCAAACAGGTTCGATAAAAAATACTGAGAACATGATTTGCAAAGAGCCCTTGAAATAGTCTGTTTCCCCAAGATAAGTAAAACAAGAGTATATTGTTTGGATTGTGACCCCAAGTTGTAGGTACATTATGTGAGTCTCCTTTGTTCATGGATATTGTTGACCATGAGTGTCACTCACTGGCAGCAATCCAGCCATCGCAGCCTGAACTCCCCTGGCACACAACTGCCAGCAGCATAATACTGCGGCCGTGTTTCCTTAACCGGGGCGGGGGGGCGGGCAGCGGACACTGAGTAGTCTTGAACAACCTGACTGATGTCAAGGGACAGGCTATCCAACTGGAGAATTGTGTCCTAGTGTAAAAGAAGAGTCATTTCCATTCACTGTGGTGCGAAAAAAATGTTTCAATTGCTGAGACAACAAGTCAAAATGCTCCACAGAGGTGAAACCATCTGGAAATTGGCACAAAGGCAAAGGGGAACTGAGCCCTAATGAGGACCTAAAGGGACAAGACACAATTGGGAAGTTTTGTAAAGAAGCGAGGAGTTTAGAGAGTTGGGTATAATTAAGATGGGATGCAGAACAGACCATGTTCAAAAGAACAACGTTTTTAAGGTGCTTTAGATATGTTACAATGTTAGGAATCGTAATAGACCGTAAGACGTAGGAGCAGAATTGGGCCATTTGGCCCATCAAGTCTAGTCTGCCATTCGATCATGGCTAACTTTTTTCTTCTCAGCCATAATTTCCTTCGTTGTCTTCTTTTGCACATTTGCTGTTTTTTACTCTTTATTTCTGTAGCTTTTCATTGATTCTATTGTATTTCTTTGTTTTACTGTGAATGCCCACCAGAAAATGAATCTCAGTATATGTACTTTAATAATAAATTGACTTTGAACTTTGTAACCTTTTACACCTTACTAGTCATGAATCTCCTCTATCATCCTCTGTTTTATTTTTTGGCATGTGCCTGCGTGCGTGCGAGTCACTACGTGTGGTGCGTGCACATCTATGCGTCCGTGATGATGTCTTTTTCATGGCTTTTACAAGGCGCGGAGCGAGAGAGAGACTGTGTGGCTTGCCACTCCTCACACGGACATTTCGCAGTACTTTTCCGCTTTATTTTACGAGGTCGAGTTGTGATCGCGACACTCAACCTGGCACGGATGGAAAGCATACTCGGGAGCGGACCCGACTGGTTTCGAACCTGGGAACCTCCGCTCCCGGGTCCGGCGCTGATGTCATTGCGCCACCAGCTGGCCCTCATACTCCGTTTTAAATATACTCAATGACTTGGCCTCCATAGTCACCTGTGCCAATGAATTCCACAGATTCACCACCCTCTGGCTAAAAAAATTCTACACAATACCATGAAAGGTTGGTTAATTGCTGGACCAGGAATCAATGATGGTGACACGGGGAGTGAATGATGTGGTCTGTAATGTTATCATTTATTTCAAGAGAATTGGAATATAAATGCCAGGATACAATTCTGAGGCTTTATAAGGCAATGGGAGTGTTGTGCGCAGGTTTGAAGAGTGTGCTGGTATTGGAGAGGGTCCAGAAGTGGTTGATCAGAATGATCCTCGGAACGAAAGGGTTATCATACAAAGATCAATTGATGGCTCTGGGCCTGCACTCACTAGGATTTAGAAGAATCAGGGAGGGATCTCATTGAAACCAATCAAATATTGAAAGGTCTGGATAGAATGGACATGCAGAGGCTGTATTCTATATTGGGGATCTCTAGGATCAGAGGGAATTGCCTCAGAATACAAGGATGCCCTTTTAGAACAAAGAAGATGAGGAATTTCTTTTAGCCAGAGGGTGGTGACTCTGTGGAATTCATTGCCACAGATGGCAGTAGAGGCCAAATCATTGGGTACATCTAAAATTATTTTCTTAATTAGTGAGGGTGTCAAAGGGTTACAAGAAGAAAGCAAGAGAATGAAGATAATAAATCAGCCATGATGGAATGGTGGATTCTTATGGGCTAATGGCCTGGAACTGGATGGTGCTCAAGGAGCAGAGTTAAGAATGAGTTGAACTTTATTTTATTGCATTTGAAGTGATGGGAGATGGCTCAGTAGGGGATGGCAATAGATGCCAAAGGCAACCGTCCTGGAGCTGACGATTAGGAGGAAGAAAGCAGAATGAACAGCTGATGTACTAGGTGTGGATAACAAAGTTCAGCTAAGAGTTGAACAGGAAGACAAGAGAGCCTGTTTAACCGATGCTGGCTGCAATCAGGGAATGGAATCAGAGGCTTGAACCTGAAGGGTAATGGCATCAGTTTTCAGGGTCTGAACCGGAGGATATTGCAGTCCTGTGACAGAAGCAAATTCTTCATTGAGAAGTTCACATGGATCTGAGGAAAAGATGTATCAAAAACAAGAGGGTGTAGGATTAAAATGAGAATAAGGAGGTGTAAAGGGATTTTTTTTGCATCGAGAATGGTTGACAGCTGGAAATCTCTTCCCAAAAGCCGTGTACTAAGACTTTGTTTTCCTGCTGGTATAGTGCTATTTGTTAGAAATCTCACGGATTGTGAAGATCTATTTGTGACTGAATCAAAGTAAATACAATCCCTTCACCCTGGAGACCAAGATTTGAATGTTGTCTGGACAGTAGATGATGATGGTCTCCTCTCTCTGATAACCCTGAAGACTTCTTAATCAACATAATTAATTCAGGCAGTATTAATCGATTTCCCAGCAGACATCCCTCCTTACTGCAGGATGACCTTTATAGTGATGTTCATTCTCAATTACTTTTGTATTAAAATCAATAGCACTTGGCAAAATACATAGTTCTTCAAAATACTGCAATTTAAATCTATTTAACTTTGAATATCAAGATGGAATATTTGCTGAAGGCAATTTAAGAGTGAGTACATTCTATCAAGTGTTTCTGGTTTCATAATGTCAATCTAGAGGCACACATCAAGAATCAAAGTCGGCATCTACTTTACTGGACACCGTTCCTTCTTCTGATCTTTTGTACTATAGTGGATACTGACTTTGTGATCAAAGGGCGGCTTCAAACTCTTTTAAAGATAAGTTAATGACAAAGGCCCACGGTGAAGGACACCACCAAGGTTCCAGAAAAGCCGAAGAGAAGATGATACGGGTTAAATCGAGTATTGCTGAATTATTCATGTCATATTTGAGTTTTTCTGAAGCCTGTAGGGTGCAAGAAGATGACAAGATCTCATGAAAAGATGCGGATCTTGTGGGGGAATAGAACACAAATAGGCCAGGAGCACTTTTTCATAGTATAGAAAACATGTAATAGATTTACTCTGTGGTCTTAAGGGCTTTGAAGTACTGTGTTAGTGTGGGACAAATATAAATTTTAAAAACAAAAGTAATATTGCTCCTTACTTTTCAGGAAAGGATGTTGGCCCATTTATGTATCGTTCCATAATCTACTACTGCCTCAGGAGGATAAGGAAATTTGCCATGTCCCTGTCAACCCTTACCAATAGTAATTGATATACCACACACTCAGTGACAACTTAATTGGGTACGTATGTAGATTTGCTCATTAATCCAAATATCTAACCAGCCAATCATGTGGCAGCGACTCATTGCACAACAGCATGCAGACATAGTCAAGAGGTCAGTTGTTGTTCAAACAAATCAAACCAAACATCAGAATAGGGAAGAATTGTGATCTAAGCTTCTTTGACTGTTGGTGAGAGAAAGGGTGGTTTGAATATCTCAGAAACTGCTGCTGTCCCGAATTTTCAGGCACAGCCGTCTCTAGACCTAACAGAGAATGGTGCAAAAACCTAATTAAGACATTCAGTTAGTGCCAGTTTTAGAAACATAGAAATATAGAAAACCTACAGCACAATACAGGCCCTTCGGCCCACAAAGCTGTGCCAAACATGTCCTCACCTTAGAAATTATCTAGTGTTACCCATAGCCCTCTATTTTTCTGAGCTCCATGTACCTGTCCAGGAGTCTCTTAAAAGACCCTATCGTATCCACCTCCACCACTGTCGCCGGCAGCCCATTCCACACACTCACCACTCTCTGTGTAAAAAACTTACCCCTGACATCTCCTCTGTACCTACTTCCAAGCACCTTAAAACTGTGCCCTCTCATGTTAGCCATTTCAGCCCTGGGAAAAAGCCTCTGACTATCCACACGATCAATGCCTCTCATCATCTTATACACCTCTATCAGGTCACCTCTCACCCTCCGTCGCTCCAAGGAAAAAAGGCCGAGTTCACTCAACCTATTCTCATAAGGCACGCTCCCCAATCCAGGCAACATCCTTGTAAATCTCCTCTGCACCCTTTCTATGGTTTCCACATCCTTCCTGTAGTGAGGCGACCAGAACTGAGCACAGTACTCCAAGTGGGGCCCGACCAGGGTCTGATATAGCTGCAACATTACCTCTCAGCTCCTAAACTCAGTCCCACGATTGATGAAGGCCAATACACCGTATGCTTTTTTAATCACAGAGTCAACCTGCACAGCAGCTTTGGGTGTCCTATGGATTCAGATCCCCAGATCCCTCTGATCCTCCGCACTGCCAAGAGTCTTACCATTAATGCTATATTCTGCCGTCATAATTGACCTACCAAAATGAACCACCTCACACTTATCTGGGTTGAACTCCAACTGCCACTTCTCAGCCCAGTTTTACATCCTATCAATGTTCCGCTGTAACCGCTGACAGCCCTCCACACTATCCACAACACTCCAAACCTGTGTGTCATCAGCAAATTTACTAACCCATCCCTCCACTTCCTCATCCAGGTCATTTATAAAAACCACAAAGAGTAGGGGTCCCAGAACAGGGGCACACCACTGGTCACCTACCTCCATGCAGAATATGACCCATCTACAACCACTCTTTGCCTTCTGTGGGCAAGCCAATTCTGGATCCACAAAGCAATGTCCCCTTGGATCCCATGCCTCCTAACTTTCTCAATAAGCCTTGCATAGGGTACCTTATCAAATGCCTTGCTGAAATCCATATACACTACATCTACTGCTCTACCTTCATCAATGTGTTTAGTCACCTCCTCAAAAAATTCAATCAGGCTTGTAAGGCACGACCTGTCTTTGACAAAGCCATGCTGACTATTCCTAATCATATTATGCCTCTCCAAATGTTCATAAATCCTGCCATACACTCCTTGGACATTCTCCCTTCACCCATTGGCAGGACATACAGCAGCCTGAAAACCCATACCACTAGGCTCAAGGACAGCTTCTACTGCACTGTTGTAAGTCCACTGAATGGTACCCCAGTACACTAAAATAGATTCTTGGCCTCACAATCTCTCATTATGATCTTGCACCTTATTTTCTGTCTGTGCTGCACTTTCTCCATAGCTGTTGCACTTTATTCTGCACTCTGTTCTAGTTTTAACTCATATTACCTTAATGCTCTGTGTGGTCACTTGATCTTTATGAACAGCATGCAAGACAAGCTTTTCACTGTATTTCAGTACTTGTAGCAATAATTAACCAATTTCAATTCTTAACCATTTTAAGGGGTTTTACACATTTACCTTTTTGAGACCCTGTACTGTGAGCAGCTTCAAGTTCCAGGGCATCAACATCACAGAGGACCTACCCTGGGACCAACATTTTGATATTCAAAGTTCAAAGTAAATTCATTCTCAAAGCACACATACGTCACCACATACAACCCTGAGATTCATTTCCTCGTGGGACTCACAGTAAATAGAAGAAACACAATAGAATCAATGAAAGACCAGACTCAACAGGACGGACAAACAACCAAGGTGCAATTACAGAAAAGAAAGAAAAAAAAGCAGTAAGTATCAAGAACACGAGATGAAGAGTTCTTGAAGGTGAGCCTCAGGGTTGTGGGAACCGTTCAGTGATGGGGCGAGTGAAGTTATCCTCTCTGGTTCAAGAGCCTTGTGGTTGAGGGGTTCCCGAACCTGGCCTTGGAGGTCCTGAGGCTCCTCTACCTCCTTCCTTCAACAGGAGAGAGAACAGCGCATGGCCTGGATGGTGAGGGTCCTCGAAGATGGATGCTGCTTTCCTGTGACAGCGCTCTGGGTAAATGTGCTCAATGGTGGGGAGGGCTTTACCCATGATGGACTGGGCCGTATCCACTACTTTTTGGAGGCATTTCCACTCGGGGCATTGGTGTTTCCATACCAGGTCGTGATGCAACCGGTCTTGATTACTCTTGGTAATCACACACACTGGCAGCTATACCTCATTAGGAGTTTGAAGAGATTTGGTATGTCACCAGAGACTAGCAGATTTCTACTGATGAGCCATGGAGAGCATTCTGACTGGTTGCATCACCGTCTGGTCTGGAGTCTCCAACGCACAGGATCGAAAAAAAAAATCTGCACAGCCAGCTCTAACACAGGCACAAGCCTTCCCACCATTGAGAAAAGGAAGTGCCTAAAGAAGGCGGCATTCACCTTGAAGGACCTGGACCATCCTGGACATGTCCTCTTCTCGTTATTATCCTCAGAGAGGCGACAAAGGAGCGCACTTAACATTTTAGGAACAGCTTCTGCCTCTCCGCCATATTACTGAATGGTCTACGCACCCATAAACACCACCTCCCTGTTTTGCTCCTTTTCACACTGTGTTTATTTATTTCTAATATATTTCTTATTGTAACTTAGAACAATTTTCTACATATTGCACTGTCACAAAACAACAAATTTCATGACGTATGTCAGTGATAATAAGCTTGATTCTGATTCTACCAGCTTCTTTCATTGCCACTTTGCTAATGTACCCTCTCGTGCATTGTGAATCTTGTGAAATTTGTACAAAGGTTGGCACAAGCCTTTTGGAAACTGAAATGTGTTCGTGATTTTTTTTGAAGTTTTTCATCTTGAATCCGTATGCCCTGTTTTTGGAATCATTGCACATTTGCATTTCAAATTACTTCTTGATCTTAAAAGTGCTGTCGATTCCTTCCTTTCTTTTTCCAACAGAAAAGTCAGAGCTCTGACTTTTTATTCAGTCCCTTAATATTAATCTTGTTGGTCCTCTATGAACTGCATCTAGTTACTTGGCACCTCTTTCAAAGCAGGAGATTCAATTCAGGGCACATTACTCCATTGAGGTGTGATCTTATTAAGTATGAGTTGATCTCTTTATTTTATCCTGCACAGTGTTTCAGTTGCTTTCTTTAGCAGCAGAAATATTGAATTGGAAACTATAGGAACTCTCTAATGTTAATTGCTCACCTAACCTGGTTTCCAGCAGTGCTGGGGATTCAAAGAGTCAGTCTATATATGGCCATATAGTCCATTGGCAACATCAGACATTTGTATATTAGACATTGGGCAACACTAAATTTATATGGGGGCATGGAGAGTAATATTAATAGGACAGGCCTTGATAGAAAGGTGGCAATATCAGCGATTTTTTGAGGAATGGTAGCACTGCAGAAGCTAAGCATAATGCTGGAGATGAAAGTGAATTTGTTGAGAGCTCCTTTGAAAAAGATTTAATTGATCTTGAAGTAAACCAGTGCAAAAGCTTAGCCTAAGAGGAGCAACATGTCTTCATAGCCGACAAGGGAAATACATGAATGAGCAAGAGCTTTAGCGGTGGAGACCTGCTTCATTTTATAAAGCACAGACCATGGATGGAATGGAATTGTTTTGAGATACACCTACCTTTTAACAATATGTTTGTGACAGATCAGTAATAATCTTCCACCACTGAGGTCACATTTGGAGCAGTGTATGTTCTTTTCACTCAACACTCTTCGGTCGATCATAACAGTGGCCCTCCACTGGTCGGTTTTGTTAATAGATGTTGCATCCCGGCTGTCTCTGTGATACATAAGCCAGGGCAGTACAATATGTAGAGCAAACCATTGCCCATTTAGCAAAATCTCCCCGTCCACACAGACGATGAACTTAAAGGAATGGCAGAGTCCAATACAGTTTGGCACCAGTGGTGTTTCAAGAGATACCAGTCATCCTTGAATTCAATGTCAGACTTAGGGACTCCAGCTCCAGATTTTCCTCGGGGTTTACTCCCGAACGCTTCCCCATGAGCGGAGGTTTGAGGTCAGAGTTCTCCTTCTCCTATCAGCTGCCAACTATGGCTGACGAACGCCATCAGCCCAAAGTGACTGGTTTTAAGGCACCAGTAACCTGCCTTTGCTCCTTCTTCTTAAGTGGAAATGGTTTCAGCGGCTAAGGCACACGTGATGGCCAGGAATTGGACTTGGTTGTCAGAGGTTATTTGAGTCGTTTGCCATTGGAGCGTTTAATAGATGGTGGGAGCTTATCCCCACTACCAAACCTCCCACCCCCCCTTCCCATCTTCACTCTGATAATATAGGTTTGTCCCATTTTGAACAATCAAGTGAAGTCTAATTTTCCAATGCAATAGCGCTACACTGTTGGAGGAAACATCTTTTGGATGGTGTATTTATTTGAACCTTATTGACCTTTTAAAATGGATGCAAAAGATGCCAAAATAATAGTGGAATTCCCCTTGTAAGGTGACAACTATATGGTTCTCAGTCATGAGAAGATGGAAGTCAATTCACTGAAGAAATTATGCTGCACACCCAAATCAGGATGGTGAATTACTTGATAGTCTGGCATTAGATGATGTTGTTCCAACAGCAGTTTGCTTGTTCTCTTCAGCGTTACTTGTCCTGTGGCAGCTGCAGCTGCCAAGTAACCTTGAGTGAATGATGCACTGTTGCTGCAAAAGAACAGTTAAGGGTTGTATATTGAGCTCAGTGGCAAGGCATTGATCGGGAAGACTGCTCTGTCCTGATAACATATCACACGTGCACGTAAAGAGTGCAAAGATTGATTACATGCTGCTCTTTGTTCTTCAGCTATTCTCCAGCACTTTGCCCAATCTGCCATTCTTCATCTGAATGTGTTGCCTGAAAGACTGGCCAGAAGCCCAAAAAATGTATCTTCCAGAAGCGTTTGGATACTGGTCAGCAATCTGAAATCTGGATGGAGTTTCCTCACCCTCTCTATTTCAAAATGTTCGAGCTGGGAGCTGATGTGCATGACTTTTAAACAGTGTCAAAGAATTGCATTTATTCATTAACCTATTGAAGGAACTAAACGATTTAATTTCCGTTTCCTGTGGCCCAGCAGGAGGCAGTATCAGTCACTGGACTGAAGAAAGAAACCAGAAAAAAAGGAGAAAAAGTTAAAAAAAAAGGAAATGAGAAAAAAGAAACCTCAGCTAACTTACATATTGCAATGTTCTACAACAACAGTATGATCATGGTTAAATCTTCTGCTTTTTGATGATGTTGATTGAATGATAAATATTGTCTGGGGCACCTGGGAAATCATCCCTGCTCTTCTTTGGAACACGCTGTGCTGAATCACGGTGCCATTTATAAAGAAGGTGGATGATTCAAATGCTGAGTAAACTGAGGGCAGCTCACTGCACAGACCATAGGGATGCAGGTTTGATTGCTGCCTGGCTGTGTAGGCTGAGAGCAATGGAGCTGAATTAACACGAGTTACAGTCATTAATCTAAAGGGCTTCGACTGTGCATTTTAATTCCGCTTTTCCACACTGCAGGAGAAATAACACCCCAGCTGAGAAGCACGAGCTAGCAGTCATCAATGTCTACTGCTAAATAAAGGTATAAATGAGACAAAAAAAAACATTATTAATTCAAAGCAGAGGTTCGATTCAAGACATGGGAGATGAACAAATGCATGACTGAAATGGATGAAATTGCTTTTTCTGGCTCTACAGTGGCTTTTTGATGAATAATCACCGCAGCAGGTGTGAGAAAGAAATTGCAAGGTGACAGACATGGAATAGGTAGGACCCGTGTTGGAGACCCATTTAAGTCTACTTTACTCAATTGGCAGTAAGAAACAGGAAGGGCAGGAAGAGTCCGCAGCCCTGTTCTCAGGCGTGAGGAAGTTGGAATTATATATTTGAACGACGAATTTGTAATTGAAACCCAGTACATCTCATGGACACCAGTACACAGTGCCTGGGTTTCCAATAGCGGCTTCCTGCATCAGTACTTTGACAACATCGTACTGGATTTCTGGAGCAAACACTGTATTTAATATCCTCCAGGAACGTGGAGTGCTGAATTCTCTAAAGGTTTTCTTGCTTAAGCTAATACATCAACATTCCTTGCTGGACTTGATCTTTTCAGACAGCCACTCAGGATGATTTACTTCCACTGAAGTTTTGCGAGTTATGAGGTGGCTGATGAGGCCGATGTATGATCAGCAGGTGGGGAGGGAGTGCGTGACAGTATCAAGGGTGTGGGTAGCGTGGGAGGCTTTTGATGTTGGATTTCTGAATACTTCTAGAAGGTACAACTGGTTCCTTAGTGCCATTCTGGATGATCTTTCTTCATTCACTATGGCATTGAACCAAGGGATACCTTGAGCTACTAAGGATGTTGCTATTTTCTTAAAGGAATCTTTGAGAACATCTTTGCAGCATCCCCTCCATCGTCCTAGTAATTCCCTGCTGTGATGGACCACAGAGCGAAATGCCTGTTTCAGAGAGATTGTTGTTCTGCTTATGAACAAGGTGCCCGGCCCACTATCCCCATGGAGTCAGTGAAGTGTAATTATAACCTCAGCGGGAATGCTGAGCTGTAATAGGATGTTGACACAGATTCTCTACACTGGCAGTGTAATTGCAACATTGGGCAGAGAGAGCATTGGTAATATTGCTCTGGTGTTTTAAGGTGCTTACAATAAGTAGACTATCCTGCTGAGGCACACACAAGGGTGGCAATCACTGCTGCCTAGAAATCCTGAGCTTTGTAATAGATTTAAGATATTGACTATTGAACATCCTTTTGATGTTCAATTCCGTTGAAAGATTCTCTTAAATCCCACTTAGCTAAGAGTCGCCGGCTTTGGTAATCCCTTCTGTTTCCTTGTTGTGTGGTGATGATCAAAAACAGTATTTCCCTTGACAGACTCCATACTGCAATTTGGGAAACAAAATTCAATCACTGGAGGAGGCAGTAGCCTCTCACCCTAGCAGGGTGGATGAAGATTCAGTCGCAGTCACTGCAAAGAGGCACATTGGTCACAATTAAGCATCTCTGAAGTCCTCCTGCCATGTCCACATTTCCCCAGATATGAGGAGTATGGCTGTGCATCGGTGTCTGAAATTCCTCTTTCAAACATTCGAACTTCATCAAGAGATTGTCTGCTCCAGAGGTCTTGTTGTTTTCAACCTGTTGTTGGTCAGGGGTGGGGGCAGTTCTGAACTGAATGGTCATGTGGAATGGAGCAAACCAGAGAGTCTTGGTTGAAGAATTCTTTAAACTGGTTCCTTCCATGGGTGCTGACTACACCCATGGAAGGAACCAGGGCCAGAGGGCACAGCCTGAGAATAGAGGCGCATCCATCCCTTTAGAACAGGCATTTCTTCAACCAGAGGGTGGTTGACCTGTGGAATTCATTGCCACAGGCAGCTGTAGAGGTGAAATCACTGGGTATATTTAAAGCAGAGGTTGATAAGTTCTTGATTAATCAGCGTGCAAAGTTTACAGGAAGAAGGCAGGAGAATGGGTTGAGAAGGCTATTAAATCATCAATGGTGGAATGGCAGAGCAGACTCGATGGGCCGAACGATCTAATTCTGCTCCTATGTCTTATGGTCTCATTGACAAGGTGCTGGTCTCCTATATTCTTTTGTCCACTCTTTGTTTTTAAATACTTACTTCACAAACAAAGCTAAATTCTGTTTTTGCTGCATTTAATGTAATAGTAAGAGCCTACACTACTAAATGTAGGCAGGTAGAATGTTCAAGTGACCTGACAGGAACTTCTAAGGTATTGACGTTTGATAGCAAAACAGGGAATTTGATCATTCTTCTGCATGACTAACTTTAATTGGCTATATCTTTGCCTGTAGATTTTCAATGAACACAGTCATAACTTTTCACTGTGTAACCATTTCCCATTTCCTGTTCCACATACTAAACCACTATTTATTCACAGTTATAGCAGCATTTCAGAAGCATTTAGACAGACACATGAACAGACAGGGAGTAGAGGGATATAAAACTTCTGCGGGCAGATGGGATTAGTTTAGATCAGCATCATGGTCACTGTGGGCCAAAGAGACCTGTTCTGTTCTAAAATCCACCAAGTCAAATTCATTAAAAAAAAATAGAAAAATAGAAATGGGGAGTAACATTCAGCTCCTTGCACCTTCTCTACCTCAACATTCCAAAAACACTTTGGTTAGGGCCAGCAGACTGCGTGCATCCTATGTTGGCGCCAGAAGCAAATGGACACTTGCAGACTGCCCCCAGCGAATATTCAAACTGTGTTGGTTGTTGATACAAATGGGTGCATTTCACTGTATGTTTTGATGTACATATGGGAAATAAATCTAATCTTTAGATCAACATTTTATTTCAGTTTCACTCTGGTGCACTTGACCTCATTTTCCTTGATTCAATTAACATCCAAACATGAAAGAGGTGGCTGAAGAGATTGTGGAGGCATTAGTAATGATCTTTCAAGAATTAATAGATTCTGGAATGGTTCCAGGGGACTGGAAAATTGCAAATGTTACTCCACTCTTTAAGTGAGGGAGACAGAAGAAAGGAAATTATAAGCCAGTTAGCCTGACTTCAGTGGTTGGGAAGATATTGGGAGTCCATTATTAAGGATGAGGTTTCGGGGTACTTGGAGACACATGATAAAGTAGGCCAATTTCAGCACAGTTTCCTTAAGGGGAAATCAAATCAAATTCTTTGAGGAAATAACAGGCAGCCTAGACAAAGGAAAGTCAGTGAACATTGTTTTCTTGGATTTTCAAAAGGCTTTTGACAAGATGCCACACATGAGGCTGCTTAACAAGATGAGAATCCATGGTATTACAGTAAAGATAGAAGTTTGCATGGATAGAAGATTGGCCAATTAGCAGGAGGCAAAGAGTTGGAATAAAGGGGGCCTCTTCTGGTCGGCTGCCAGCAACAAGTGGTCAGTGTTGAACTGCTTCTTCTCACATTATGTATCAACGATCAATGATGGAATTGACAGCTTTGTGGCCAGGTTTACAGATGATACAAAGATAGCTGGAGGGGCAGATAGTGTTGAGGAAGCAAGGAGGCTGCAGAAAGACTTGAACAGATTGGAAGAATGGGCAAAGAAGTGGCAGATGGAATATAGTGTAGAGAAGTGTATGGTCATGCACTTTGATAGAAGAAATAAAGGTGTAGACTATTTTCTAAACAGGGAGAAAATTCAAAATCAGAGGTGCAAAGGAACTTGGGAGTCCTCGTGTAGGATTCCCAGAAATTTAACTTGCAGTTTGAGTTGGTGATAAAGAAGTCAAATGCAACGTTAGCATTCATTTTGAGAGGACTAGAATATGAGTGCAAGGATGATGCTAAGGCTTTAAAAGTACTGTGAGCAGTTTTGGACCCCTTATCTAAGAAATGATGTGCTGGCATTGGAAATGGTCCAGAAGAGGTCCACTAATATGATACCAAGAATGAAAGGGTTAACATATAAGGAGTGTTTGGTGGCCCTGGGGTTTAGAAGAATGAGGGGATCTCATTGAAACCTCTCAAAGATTGAAAGGCCTTGATAGAGTGGATGTGGAGATGATGACACATAGTGGATGAGTGTAGGACCAAAGGACACAGCCTCAGAATAGAGGGATATCCACCTAGAAGAGAGATGAGAAGGATCTTCTTTCGCCTGAGGCTGGTAAATCTGTGGAATTCATTGCCACGGATTGCTGTGGAGGCCAAGTCATTGAGCTCCTTTGTCTTACAGTCTATTATTTGTCTCTCAAAATTCTGAAGATTCCCAATGAACGAGACCCCGCAGCCTTCTTGGATAGAGAATTCTAAAGAACTGCTACTGTACAGGCAAAGAAGTTTCTTCTCACCTTAATTCGGAATGACTGATTCCTTACTCTGGGGCTGCAACCCTGACATTCTAGCCAGACCATGGAAATACTGTCCTATCAACCCCTCAGAAAATGTATGCTTCAATATGATCAGTTCTCATTCTTCTGTATGAGAGTACAGGCCAGGTCTCCTTCCTTTTATACTTGTCTGTAGAAATGTTTTGTTTCTTTTTAATGTGTATCTCTATTTGGTACTATGTTCTCTTTCCTTGGTATTTCCTTATTCTGAAAATATGTCCATCCATACTGCATAATGATCTTTGGTCTAATACTGTCTTTAAATTCTAATTAGCTAAAACTGGATCATTTTACTTTTTGGAATTTTGTATTTAAAGGGATATATACTTGTGAACTCTGGCTATTCTTGCCCAAATTGCTGCCCTGCGGATTCATCTGTTATTTTCCTATACACTGAATATGCCTCTACTACTTAACTTAAACGCTTATCTAACATCCTTAGATATTCACTCACTAGAACACAGTCCAATTCACATGAAACCTGTCCCAATGAAATAGCTCCCTCCTTCCCCAGTGATAGCCCAATGATGTGAAACCATTTTTATCTACACCAATCACTGAACTACATATTGAACTCTGATCTTAATATCCTCATACCAATTTGAATGCACCTCAGATAGTAATTTAGAGATTATTTATCCAGAGGTTTGCCAAGTTTTAGAGTGCTATTTATTCCTTAATATAGACATCATTCTAAATAAGGGATTAGGCTACTTTATTAGATCTTTGGACATATAACAAAATGTCCTCCTTAATTCTGTAACCTCTTCCATTCGTGTATCCCTCTGAACATCCATGAACCTAAATTCTGGCCTCAGGTGCATCTTACATTTTTATACCCTCATTACTCATGATTGCACTTCCAGGTTTCTGCACTCCCTCACTTGTTGGGATCCCACATCCTGTGCATCAAATCTTACTGGTGCCTGCTTCCTGCACAGTCTCAATTCTACTGCATCATGCACTTCCTAGAAACTCACCCTGGTTCTGTAGCCAGCACTCTCTTGAAATCTACTGGACTCTCTGGAAAATTTATTATTGTGTAACATCCTTTTTTTAAAAAAAAGTGCTGTGGTATTGAAATAAGATCCAATAGTTTGGAAAATTTGCTAGTCTGGCACCACCAACATTCCGAGAGTGTTGGACTAACTGGGTTTTACTGTAGTTATTTTTGTTTGAATAACAATCTTGTGAAGTACCTTGGAATGTTTTAAGACCTTAAAGGTATTGTTCATGACAAGAATATCTAGTACAAGTAGGGATCCCCTTAAAATTACAAAGGAACAATCTCCATCCTTTATTTGGCTTTATTATAGCTTTTACTTAAGTGGTACACCTAGTTATATAACAATAGTTGTCATTACTTGGCAGCATCCCACAATTTGACATTTTAAATATCAAATTAACAAGCTGAGCTAAATCCTTTCCCTACTGCACTTCATATAGTGATGCAGCCTGCACTTCCATCATATTTTTTCCCCTAGCATACTTCTGCTTACCGTTCTCAATATTAAATGCCATTTAACATTCATCGACCTTGTTACTAAGTGGTTGTCAATCTGGAATCATCCTGCTTTTCTGTAAATGTGTGTTATCTGAAAAAAAAGGAGTGGTTGTTTTCAATTATTTGTTAGGGTTGTGGCAGTGAGGGGTGGGGGAGAAGAGAAGGGAATGTGTTTGTGGAAACAAAACAGAAGGCGAGTCCATAAAAATTGTAAATTGAAAAGCAGAATCCATAGCAACAAGAGCTCTCTGGAAAAATGGAAGAAGTGTTTATGATCTTTGAAGTTGTTGTAATGAATATTGAGTCCCGGAGACTACAAAGTGAATAATTTAAAGCATTGAGCCTCATTGGAAATGGGGAAGCTTTAAGTGAAGAGATTAAAATGTGAATATTATAGAGAAATAAAATGGTAAGGAATAGCAGACTCACAAGATGATCACCCAGTCTGTGCTTTCTCTTCCCAGACAACACACAATAAAGTAGCACAGTGAATGGAATGGTGAAAGTGAAATTGCAGAGGATGTTTACAATAGTGGAAGAGTCTATGACCAGAGGGCACAAGCTCAGAATAGAAGTATGTCCATCAAGAATATTCTTTACAGCCCTGGCTCTCTGAGTCTACGAGTTCACTGCGGAAGTCAAAGGGCCAAAATCAGCAAATCCAAGAGTCTGCTGGGGATTGGAGGCAGTCCGTTCTGGGGTTAGAAGACTGTCAGTGTGTGTGCATGGGTAGGTGGGTGGGAGGGAAGAACAGGGCTTGCTTTGCTACTGTGTTCTGTTGTTGTTCCTCATGTTCTGCTGAACATTGTGGGCAGGCTATGTTGGCACTGGAATGTGTGGCGACACCTGTGGGCTGCCCCCAGCACATCCTTAGGTTGTGTTAGTTATTAATGCAAATGACATGTTTCATTGTATGTTTCAATGTACATGATGAATAAATTAATCTGAATCTGAACGGAGATGAGGAAGAATTTCTTTAGCCAGAGGGTGGGGTTCATTGCCATAGACAATGTGAAAACCAATTCATTGGGTATATTTAATGTGGAGGTTGATAAGTTCTTGTTTAGTAAGGGCACCAAGTGTTACCAGGAATAGGGCTGACCAGGAAAATAAATCAGCTATGATCGAATGATGGAGCAGACTTGATAGCTGAAGGGACTAGTTCTGATACTACGTCTTATGGTCTTATTTTTCCCATTTGGAATGCGTTTGGAACAGTGGAAGGAGATAAAGCTCCAGTGTCACATACTGAGGGGTGGACCAGATATCTGCAAAGGAAATAGAATCTTCAGAATGCTTAAAGATGTTGTCTGATATGATTTTGCTGGAGGTGGTACAAATGACAAAGAATGATATATGGTCAATATTTTAGTGGAATGCTGTAACAAAGGAAACCTGATGTTTATCTGGGGAGGAAAGAAAAAAATGACCACAGGAATTAGAACTGTAAATATAAATGAGCAACAGGGACTAAGACATTGGGAAGCACTGGTGTAGGAGGTGAGGTTGTTTGAGAAGTGACTGGCATTAAGAAACTGGCAGAATTGAGCAGATTCTTTTTGTTATGAAACACAGCTATTGACAATTAGATGCAAGTGACTATTAATTGATAACCTACCACGATGGAGATAGAGTAAGTAAGAGAGTTGGAGATGGACAATGTAAAGATTTGGGAAGCACAGAAACTGAGAAATAAAAAAAAAATCAGATTTTCCAGTTTGGGATGCTAGAAAGATCAAAATACTCATCAATGGACTTGAGGAAGAGAGGGAGCCCTTTCTGGTTCAATAAGAAAGACTTGTATGTGGAGTCAAAGCGAATTTGTTCAATGTAGAACAGGTTTGACAGTGACAGAGGAAGGTGCTCAATGAGGAGTAATTCAACTCCAGTTTGAAGGGAACCTTAACTTAGTAAGGAATGGCAGTGTGTGAGGAGCTGGAAGATAACACATTAATGTCAAATGGTCATGAATCTATTACACTGCTGTACAGAATCCAAGGGGTCACAGATGCAGTGAAAAGACAGTCAGCAAAAGGCAAAATAATGGGTCCACCAGTGTAATCTTTTTAATAGGTCTTAAGAGAAAGGATAGAAGAGGAATGTTGAGGGGAATTAGAAGGCTGTGAGATTGAAGGCTGTCAGGAGATATGCCACTAGTAACCATCTGTAAGACAATGGTAGAACATTCATTAGTGGCGTCATGATCCATGGGTAAGGAAGAGATCTCAAATCTCTGTCATTCAGTTTTCTCAAGTTAAGGAACTGTTCATGTCAGTGACAACAGTGTTAGAGACTGAAAGGCAAGACTGGAGTTAGACCTGAGTGAAGAAAATGCTGCAATTTGGTGGAAGCTAGATTGAGTGAGCTGGAAAAAAAATCTGAGGATATTTTCCTCACATTGGCAGCTTACATTGATGAGATCTGGAGGGAGTATGGATAAATTGTTGGAGAGAGTAGTCCAGGTACAGAAAGGATTCCAGAGGTGGATAAAGGGTTTGCAGTACCAGGTGATGTGGAGCGAATGGACAGAGAACCTCCAGAACAAATACTCACAGAAGCAAAAAGTGTTAGAAGAACACAATATTATGCTAAGCTTGAAACTGACTGAGTTGGGACAAAAGAATATGAAGCTGAGAACTATGTGGAGATCTGAATGTGTGGGATCAGAATGAGTAAGATTAGACAGAATATTGGAGAATGAGCGGAAGGGGACAAGTTAGAGGAAAATGAAGAATAAGAATGAAAGGTGTGCTGTTAAGCAATTTTTAAAAGTAAAATATGTAGGTTTTCATTACACCTTTCAGAATTGGTAATACATTACCCACCCTATTCTTGCTGTTTACCAAAGTCAAACCAAGTTTAAAGTAATTGGGTGCAGCAATGCAACAGAATGCCATTGTGAATACAGGGTCCAACAATCCTTCACGATACGGGATTTCCAAGATCTTAAAATTAGTTGCCCTATATTATTTTGATATGGGTTGCCAAATTTCCCATAAAACCAACAAAGGTCATAGGCCAGATCCCATTGTCAACAAGCAAACTCCAACTCCTTAAAAGCAGCCAGTAATTTCATTGTGTATTTATGAAGATGCTATGCTGAAGAGAAGTGGGACTGGATTTCTCTGTTGACTGTTTCATGTTCAGGACCTATCTGAAGCTTGCTTAGACTCAGGAACCAGGAAGCCTCTGAGCATATCTGGCCAAAGTCCATATCCAGTTCCAGACATAAGAGTAGTATACTGGTTGGCACAGATAGAATCACAACCACACACAAACCATTGGTGATTTATTGTGTGTCAATATATCCACTTAAATGATGCAAGAGGACTGTGTCAACTATCTTCTCATTTATCACTGTAACACATGTACTGGCAGATGTACACCTGATATTGTGTAACATTTGGGGTGAAATATTGCTGGGTGCAGATGTATCATTATGTAATATTGGGATAGAGCACCAGCTACAATTTCAAAGAACTCTTAAAATAATGGTATTGTCAAAATGGGCAATCATTTTTTTAATGTTATCATCTCTGCTCTGTCCACTCTCCCAGGTACTACTCCTGTTAGAGAGATGCACTTGAAGGATTCCCAGCTAAAGCTGATGCTTTGAAATGTATTGATGGCAGGGAGGAATTGAGTCAAACATCATTTACTGAGGGGGTGATGGATAACTTTGCCTCCCAAGAAAAACGTGAACATCTAATTAAAAAAAAATACACTTAAGGTTTCATAGATCTTTCGGAATGGTCTGCACTCCTACCTTTAGAGTTTACCTCAATGTAACAGTACACACTTCAGGCAACATTTTTGAAAACGATAACCAGATTTCAGAAATGGTACCTACCAGGTTCTGGATTACATTTTTCCCCTTCTTTCGCCCATTTAATATCATTTCACATAGACACAGACATACTTTATTGATCCCGAGGGAAATTGAGTTTCGTTACAGCTGCACCAACCAAGAATAGAGCATAAATACAGAAATACAAAAACCACAAACTATCAAACAACAATATGCAAACTATACCAGATGGAAATAAGTCCAGGACCAACCTACTGGCTCAGGGTGTCTGACCCTCCACGGGAGGAGCTGCAAAGTTCGATGGTCACAGGCAGGAACAGCCTCCTGACGCCCAGTGTCGTATCTCGGTGGAATATGGCCGGAGTCCAACAGCAAAAAGTTCAATATCCGGGCTACAAACACATTCCTCGATCGTAATATGACCAGGATTGCACCATCCATTGTTGACCAGAACAGCAAGCCCCCAACTCCTTTACGCTTACCGTTCTCAGTGCACTTCCAGTCAGCCCGAACGGTGCTGACTCATAATGATTATGGTTGCACCATATGTCTTGTCCCACTGTGCCTGATTGTTCCTGGAATCTTCTGTTAATTATGGGGTTTGTGGTTGCCTTATGCTCTTGTGTTGCTTAGAGCCGGAACAGAGTATCGGCCACTGTATGGTCCCGATTGCTATGCATGCTGCTGAAGGATAAGATCCTGTTCACCATCAGCTCTTGGGTTCTTGCAGCCTCCATCTTCCTCCCACCCCACTTTCCCTGAACACCCCAACCCTTCTCTCTTCTCAGATACTACCAACTCTCTTTCCCCCCTGATCCCAGATCTCATCCATGCTAGTTTTCACAATTCCCACCGACCTCCCCTCTCTGAGGCAGAACATTCTGTTCTCAGTAAGGACCTCAGCTTTGTCCTCCTGCGCCTGCATCTCAGTCTGTTCTGCACCCGTCATGACACTGAGCTCTTCTTCCATCACTTCTGTCTTCCATTTCTTCTGGCAAGGACTCTCTAGCCCGCACTGATGACCCTTTCTCCTGTATTCAGCCCTCCTCCCCTTCTTGGACATTCCACTCTGGTCTTCTGCGTGCTCTGGATCTTTTTATCTCTAACTGCCAATGAGACATCAATTGTCTCGATTTTAACACTCCTCCTCTCCAATTCAAACCCCACTCCCTCTGAACACAGTGGTCTCCATTCTCTCTGCACTAATCCTAAACTCACCATCACACCCATAGATAAGAGGGGTGCTGTAATAGTCTGGCAAACTGATTGCTACCTTGCTGAGGCCAGATGGCAGTTCTCAGACACCTCCTTTGACTTACCCCTTGAACAGGACCCCACTAAGGTGCATTAGGCCATTGTCTCCTGTACCATCAACTCTGGGAATTTCCCATCCACTGCCACCAACCCCATAGTTCCCTTACCCTGCACTTCCCATTATTACCTCCTACCCAAGATCTTCAAACCCGACTGGCCAGGCTCCCGCCCACTGAACTTGTGTCTGCATACCTCAACTCTATTTTATCCCCCTTGGTTGAGTCCCTTCCTACCTATATCCATCACATGCTCTCAATCTCTTCAATGACTTTAAGTTCCCTGGCCCAGATCATCTCTTTTTCCCCTATGGATGTCAAGTCCCTATACATTTCCATCACCCATCAGGAAGGCCTTAAAGCTCATGTCTTCTTCCTGGACAACAGACTCAACCAGTTCCCCTCCAACACCACTGTCCACCATTTGGCAAAACTGGTCGTCACCCTCAACAATTTCTCCTTCGACTCCTCCAACTTTCTTCAAACCCAAGGTGTAGCCATGGGCATTTGCATGGATCCAACAATGCCTGCCTTTTTGCCAGCTACGTGGAACAGTCTCTGCTCCAAGCCTGTACTGGCATCACTCCCCAACTCTTCCTACACTTCACTGCTTCCTGCACTCATGCTGAGCTTGTTGATTTCATCAACTTTGCCTCCAACCTCTATCCTGCTCTCAAATTTACCTGGTCCATTTCTGATACCTCTCTCTCCTTTCTCGATCTCGCTGTTTCATCTCTGGTGACAGTCTATCTACTGACTCTCACCAGTATTTTAACTATACCTCTTCCCACCCGTCACTTGTAAAAATGTCCGTTCCCTTTTCTCAGTTCCTACGTCTCCATTGCATCTGCTCTCAGGATGAGGCATTTATTCCAGAACAACTGAGATGTCCTCCTTCTTCAAAGAAAATGGCTTCTCTTCCTCCACCATCAATGCTGCTCTCACTGGTATCTCTTCCATTTTACTTACATCTGTCCTCACCACATCCTCTCACCATCACAGAAGGGATAGGGTTCCTCTTGTCCTCACCTACCACCCCACGAGCCTCTGCCACCCAGTACATAATTCTCCTTAAATTCTGCCATCTCCAATGGGAACCCACCACCAAGCACATCTTTCCCTCCTCCCTTCTTTCTGTAAGGATCGCTCCTTAATGTGACTCCCTTGTGCCACACCTGCCCCTACACATCCTCCCTACCATTTAGTGCCTCAAACAGTCCTTCCAACTGAGGCAACACTTTACCTGTGAGTCTACTGGGGTCATCTACTGTGTCTGGTGCTCTTGGTGTGGCTTCCTGCATATCGGTGAGACCCAACACAGATTGGGAGATTGCTTTGCCCAGCACCTATGTTCTGCCCACCAGAAAAGGCATGATCGCCCAGAAGCCCCCAATTTCAATTCTACTTCCCATTCTCATTCTCACTGTACGGCCTCCTCTACTGCCAGGATGAAGCCACACTTAGGTTGGAGGAGCAGCACCTTATATTCTGTCTAGGTAACCTCCAACCTGATGGCATGATCATCGATACCAGTAATTGCCCCCCCTTCACCATTCCCTATTCTTGTTACCCTCTCCTCTCACCTGCTCATCACCTCCCTCTGGTGCTCCTCCTCCTTCCCATTCTCCATGGTCTTCTGTCCTCTCATCAGATTCCCCCTTCTTCAACCCCTTTTCTCTTTCTCCAATCAGCTTCCCAGCTTTTTACTTCACCCTCCCCCCTCCCAGTTTCACCTATCACTTACTACCTTGTACTTCTTCCTCCCCCCTCCCCACAACCTTCTGAATTCTTCTCCCTTCTGTTCCAGTCCTGATTAAGGGTCTTGGCCTGAAACATTGCCCTTTTACTCTTTTCCACAGATGCTGCCTGGCCTGTTGAGTTCCTCTGGCATTTTGTGTGTTTAACTCTCAGTCTATGTCAATATTTGTCCCCTGGGACTGTGCCAATATTTAACAATCATCTATTTCGGTACTGTGCCAGTGCTTACATGGGGATCATGGGTGCACGCCAATACCTAACCACACTCTTCACAGAGATTATGTCAAGTTTGACACAAGAAAACTGGGAGTGGGGCTGTTGTTGTAGGGATTTGTTGTGGGAACTTGCTCTACGGATCACCTCTTAGAATATACCAATATTTGCAAGGTGCAATCCACACATGGAAGTCCAGAATCCCACTGGAATGACATACATTGGTGTGCAAAATGGTGACCCAGTGGGCCCTGCTGGTAATCACTTCATGGGAAGTAGTGCTTAGCCCTTAAAAACAGGTGAGGTCTAATGTTTGAAGTGTGCTCTGTAGTGATCTCAACCGAGCAACCTCAGTAAAACAAAAATAACATACTCCTGCACTTCACCTAATTATCTAAGCTAGAGACATGTATGTATACAAGTGGATGGATGTTGTTTGAGGCCATAATAAAGACTAACCAGGACATTTTCCCATAGGCAACTATTACCTGAATGTTGTCTATGCTCTCAGCTGTGCAAGCATCCAGATTGTGCAAGCATCAGCACGAACATCAGCCTCAAGAGAATGTAATAAAAGAGGAGAGATGGAAGTGCAGAAAGAACAAAAAAAAACCAAGTTTTTTTTAACTTAAGAAAATGTAGTTTTAATGCATTCATTTTCAGAAAGTGACTTGAGGATCTTAAGAAGTTCAAAATGGCAAGCCTCCTTTACATGCTTTCCCCTCTGCTGGATTAAGCATGATGTTTCAGTGCAGCTGGCTGCTTTTTTTTTTGGTTTGCCTATTGATATATACAGGAGTCCCAGAGAGAGAGGGAGAGAAGAGCAGCAAAGCCAATGGGGTTTTACCCTGCCGTATGAATAAAACAAATCACACAGCAAATTGCACTGCCACGTGACTTGGTACTGAACCGCACTGCAGCTGCTCCAGCCTCTGTAGGATCCATTCTGTCACAGTGTTACTTTCAAAACTCTCATTATTGTCAGAGACTGTATGCTTTCCCCCTCCTCGCCAGGGGCATATTACTTTTCAGAGATATACAGTTTGTTAAACAAAAGAATTCACTAACTTGCAGAGATGTGATCTCTTCATTTTCAATGATTTTGTCTCTGTCTAGTATAAATCTTTTCCAGATTTTTTTGCTTGTACTGATCCTTTGCGTCTGATGAATTTTTTCTTGGCTCACAGTAGCACTCCCACTTCAGAAACATCTCAGTTTTCTCTGCTGGTGTCATTTGTACTCATCTGAAGGGGTGTCCTCTGACACATTGCTACACAGACCCTCATCCAGTACAGCTTTTGTGTCACAAATGAGTTTAAACAATGCCCATTTTCTGTTGTTACCAAAGTCTAGCACATTTCACCACCATCAGTCTGAACTCAGGGCCCATCATTTAGTTAAATGGATCACTGTCAGCTCTCTGAAGGAGATAACTGGTCTCACAATCTCTGTTCATTCCCTAAATCCTGAAATTTATACCCCCTTCAATTATTGATCTAACTCACTTTGGAATTGATTGAATCTGTATCCACCACTTTTAAAGGCACTGCATTCCAAAATGGAAAAATTGATTTTATCAACAACGGTATTAAGTGGTTCTTAGCAATAATTCAGTCACTAATACCTAGTTTTTGCTCAGCAAGGGCCCCTTGACTCTTCCTAGTCTTAGATTAAGCGTTGATAAAAGAACTAAAATGCAGAGATGAGGTGGGACTTTGTCATCAGGGTCACATTTAATCTAATTATTTCTGTTCTAGGATAATAATACTGACATTGGTCAGGACAGCATCACCCAAGCCATGAATAAGTTCTATACATATTGGCTCTCAATGAGACCAAATAATTGAAATCAAGCCATGGGCTTTGTGCTTGATACTGCACTGGACAGTACAGTTAAAACCTGGCTTGCCAGAGAAGGAGAGGCTGCAATTTGTCAAATGTCTGTTTTCAATGTCATTATGTATGATTACTTATAAATTAATACTATGGAATATCTAACAGTTACCAGCCACCTTTATTAATAGCAGCACATTATGAAATTCAATCTCAGATCATGTTTTTATTCTACTCATAAACACAAGAGACTCTGCAGATGCTGGAAAATCCAGAGTAACACATATAAAATGCTGGAGGAACTCAGCAGGTCAGGTAGCGCTTATGCAAAGGAATAAAGAGTGGGTGTTTCAGGCTGAGACCTTTCATCAGGACTGAAATATTAACTCTTTATTTCTTCCTGACCTGCTGAGTTCCTCCAACATTTTGCATATGCTATTATTCTCCTGTTGTTCTATTTCCACACTGCATATACTAGCTGCAGCAATCTTTTAAATGTTACCTACATGTTATAAGTGGGGACTTGTAATCCAATTTCCATGCATCCAGTGATCACCTAGCAGTGATGAAGGCCTGCATCCATTGCTTCGCATATAACAAACCTTAGACCCTTTGTGTGATGCATTCGTAGAACAGGAGGGAGCTACCCAGGTGGCCATGCTCAAACTACGCCAGTTGGGTGACATATGCCCAAGCGGCCTGAGCAGGGCGTCCATCTGGTCAGGTCACTCCATATTGGACAGCCTGTTCAATTGACCTGTTGATGGCAATGAGGTCCCTGCTAGATCATCCTTGGCATTTATCTGCATCAATTTTGCACTAACAATAATGAAGAAATCATGGCATTAAGGATATTCCATGTTGCCAATGCTACTTTTATTGAGACTTTAAGCATTAAATATAATGACAAGAGACAACATCAGGTTAAGGGATGAAGCGCAGGGAGGAAGAATAAATCATAAACCTAGCTAAGAGTTACAAATGAAAATTACTTGCAATCATGTCACAAGCAAAACAAAAATCAAAGAGAAAGAGCAACACAGCATTCTAATGTACATTACACTGCATCAGCTATTTGTGCCCACACGTTCTGCTCAAAATAAGCTACTGATTGCTAAGCAGACGGGGCAAGTACCTTAGAAAGGACTCTTGTCGGCACCATGTATCAGATTTATATATGGTCCAATCTTGAGCAGACACAGGATTCTAACACGTTGCAGTTTGGCTAATATTTTAAGACATGAATAAGATTAACTCAGGTGCTTCCAAGGCTAATTAATTTTTGAGGTGGGACGAGGGGAGCTCCATATGCAACAAAATCCTAAGCCTGCTATTATAAACAGGCTCAACATAAAGTTACCGAAGAAAGTAATTCCCCTTTGTTGAACATAACAAATAAAATTTCTAAAAAGCATCAAAAAAACAATGCAGTATGTACGGTTCGCAAATTAGAATCCTTTACAAGTTACACAGGCAATTCCACTTCAAGACTCAATCTATCCTGACCTAGAATATTTGTTTGAGTTTTTTCTTGAATTACCTTCCATTGTGCTGCCACGTACAGCTGTCAGCAAACAAACTGTGAAACCGAATTTTGTTTGGGATTGCCTTAGCTTCCAATGTTTTATCCAAGTTTAGACTTTTCAAAGAAATAACAGGAATAAAAAGAAATCACCAAATGAAAGGTCTATTCTGTAATTCATAAAGAATTTAAAGGAGAAAGAACGAATTTCAGGGCAAAGCAGGGAATACGTTTCCAGTTCATTTTACAGACTAAGGTCAGCATCCAATCATGATTAGTATCTCCCCCTAACACTGCCAACTGTTCATTTGAAGTTGTCGGGGACAAGTGCAATGAGATTCCAAATGCCTGAGAGGAGGAAATGGAAAGTAGCAAGTCTCTCTTTTACTGGATCAGTTGGGGACTGGGAGACAGTATGACAGAGAAAAGGCAGAGGGGAAATTACGATGTTGTCTTCTTCACATGTGGATTCTTCAGCGTCTGTAACCAAATTCATCAGCGTCATCAGCTCGAAAGTCACCATAACGCCAGAGGTTCAGCTGTGAAGAGAAGAGGTTATCAGTGAAAAAAGTAATAAATATAGACAAGCAAAACAGGGGAAGTGTTTCAACAATGACGCACTATGCACATTGCTAGAAGGAGCAGTAGCTAGGGGAAGCAAACAGGAAAAACAGATAAAGCTGAAAGGAGAGAGAGCACATGCGGGAGGCAACGAAAGAGGGGGAGGGAGAGTGAGAAAGGAGGCGGGAGAGTGAGGGGGAGATGGGAGGGGGTGAGGAAGGCAGAGAGAAAGAGATGGAGGAGAGGTGGAAGGGGGAGGGGGTGGGGAGATGGGTGACGAGAAGAGGAGAGGCAGGGAGAGTGGGATAGTGGGAGAGGGGGAGGGAGATAGGGAGATGGGGAGAGGGAGAGAGAGGTAGGGGAGAGGTGGAAGGGGAGGGGTGGGGGAAGATGGGGAGGGGGAGAGGTGGAAGAGGGGGAGTGGGGTTGGGGTGAAATGGAGAGGGGAGGGGAGAGAGGGAGGGAGAAAGGGAGGGAGAGGGGGAGGGAGAGGGAGAGGGGGAGGGAGAGGGGGAGGGAGAGGGGGAGGGAGAAAGGAGTGGGGAGAGTGAGAGTGAAAGAAAGAGGGAGATGGGAAAGGGGAGAGGGTGAGAGATGGGAGAGGGTGGGAGGTGGGAGAGGGAAGAAGGTGAGAGAGGGAAGAGGGTGGGAGATGGGAGAGGATGGGAGAGGGTGGGAGAGGGAAGAGGGTGGGAGAGGGAAGAGGGTGGGAGAGGGAAGAAGGTGGGAGAGGGAAGAGGGTGGGAGAGGGAAGAGGGTGAGAGATGGGAGAGGGTGAGAGATGGGAGAGGGTGGGAGATGGGAGAGGGTGGGAGATGGAAGAGGGTGGGAGATGGAAGAGGGTGGGAGATGGGAGCACAAGAAGTAGTGGGGTAAGGAGAGAGCAAAGAAGGGAGCCATTGGAGAGAAGTGGAGGGGGGAGAGAGGAAGATGGGAAGCAGATGTGAAGGGGGAGAGAAGGGGTTGGTAGGAGAGAAGGAGGGAGAGGGGAAGTTGAGGTGAGAGGGGAGGGAGAGGGTGGGGAGAGGATGGCAGGAGGCGGGGAAGGGAGAGGAGAGGTGATGGGAGAGGTAAGGGTGAGGGGAGAGAGGAGGGGAAAGGGAAGGGGAGAGGAGAGGGGAAGGGGAAAGGGGAGAGGAGGAAAAGGGGAAAGGAGGGGGAGGGGGAGAGGAAGGGGAGAGGAGGGGGAGGGGGAAGGGGAAGAGGAGGGGGAAGGGGAGGGGGAAGAGGAGGGGGAAGAGGAGGGGGAAGGGGAGAGGGGAAGGGGAGGGGGAAGGGGAGAGGGGAAGGGGAGGGGGAAGGGGAGGGGGGAAGGGGAAGGGGAGAGGGGGGAAGGGGAGAGGGGGGAAGGGGGAAGGGGAGAGGAGGGGAAGGGGAGAGGAGGGAAGGGGAGAGGAGGGAAGGGGGTGGGATAGGATAGGAGGTCACAGGGAGTTGTACAGAGAGTGTGTTCAGGGAGGGAAAGTTTTGGGTCAGAGCGGGAGAGGAAAAGAAGGAACGGATGACTTAGGGTTGTTTGGTGTGGAAATTGTAATCATAAAGGGCAGCATTCTATCATTTGTAAGTGTAACACGTGTAGCATGGGACTGTTGCTGATCGTAACTAGCAGGTTATGTGAACTCAGGAAGGACAAAGAAGCTGATTTGAATGAAAAGTAAACAGGTAATAAAAGTAAATAGATATTTGGAATGTACGGGTATTGTGGAATAGGGAAGAGGTTGTTGTTGAGTGACTCACCGAGCTGGCTTGTTACCTTGCAGACGTTTCATTACCCAGCTAGGCAACGTCATCAGTGCAACTTGGAATCAAATGTTGGTGGTCTCCATTGTTTGTCTTTTATGTGTCCTGTGATTAGTCTGTGTGTGTGTGTGTGTGTGTGTGTGTGTGTGTGTGTGTGTGTATGTGCCATTTCTATTGGCTACCGATTATGTAATCCACGACTGGTGCAACACACACACACACAAACAGACTAATCACAGGACACATAAAAGACGAACAATGGAGATCAGCAACATTTCATTTGAAGTTGCACTGATGAAGTTGCCTAGCTGGGTAACAACTGCAAGCTAACAAACTAGCTCAGTGACCACTTAAACAACAACATCCTCAACTCGAGCTACAAATCTTTTCCAACATCTTAAAAGTGAAGAGGTCAAGAAGACATTATGAGTTTCAAGGAGGGATACAAGTAACTCAAGTTTCTTACAGGTACCGTTTATCGGCTTACCTATGGTTTCAAAAAAGCTGTAGCGAAGATGTATGTGTTTGATGTTATTTTGGTTCAATGTAAACAAGAATGACCTACTTCCATCAGCGGAGAGATGGTAATGAGGAACATGAATTGAAATTAATGAGTTGAGTACAATGAGAACTCTCAATGGCTGGAATTCTTAGTCTGAAATTGTGGTGCTGGTAGAAACCCTCACCAGATTTTAAATACATCTTTAAGTTCTCCCAAAGAGTTTCCTTAGACTACAGACCAAGTTCTGGGTGAGGGATTAAACTGAAGTCCATTTTTGGGTAGCATGAACATGACAGAATGAACACTCTCCTTCTCTGCCGTTAGCTCGTATGTTTTGAAGGTCGGATAAATATGCAACCTGAAAATTAATCCACTGAATCGATGGAGGGTGGAGTGGGAGGATATATGTTACTCCGTACTGCACTTACCCTGGCAGATTTGGCAGCTTCTTGGGCATTCAGATATTCTGTAACCTGTGCAAGAGAAAATAAACATTAGGTTAAACTGTAGGAAATGCGACATTGTCAATGATCCCTCCAACTGTCCAAAAACCCCTTTGACCCGCTGCAATCAGCCTGAAAATACTATAGCATTAGAACAAGTACTGTTAAGACGGCAAACAGCTTCGTCCCCCAGGCTGTAAGACCACCGAACTCCCTGGCACCACCCAGGTCTCATCGCAAATGAAGCACCAGAAGTGTTACACTGTTTACTTTTTATCCTTATTATTTATTAATTTACTGGTGCTAATAATATTTATGTGTTATATATTTGAGCTTTATGTACCATGTTGTGTACCTTGGCACAGAGGAACATTGTTTTATTTGGCGGTAAGGATGAATGACAATAAATTGAACTTGAATTTGATTTTAAAAAAAGCAGAATTTTGAAGATGATGTAAATCAAACAAAAACACTTTAAACATTCAAGCGGCAGCTTTGGACAGGAAAGCTTTTAATACTTCCAGTCATAGGTATCACTAAACTGGTAAAAATTGGTGATAAAATAAGATTTAAAGTGCAAACAGAGGTAGAGGAGCTGGGAATAAGGGTAAATAATGACAGAAGAGATTAATTGACAAAACAGTGATGGTCCAAGGCAACATGGGACAGAACTAAACAATAGTTTAGGATGAGCAGTAGATGGGAGAATAGAATCATTGTCTGAAACCATTGGTCAAATTCAGAATGATATGTTCAAAGTTTAAAAGAAGAGATTCTATTCCTTAAGTTTAAACTTGTTTCATTGGAACAGTGTCAGAGGTCAAGGACAGAAACTCGTGTCTGCATGCTGACTAATTAGGTGACTGCTTTGTAGAGTTCTTCACTAACTTACACCACCTGCCTCTACAGATGTTACTCACCCAGTGAGTTCTTTGGCATTCTACTTTAATTGCTGCCTGGCCTGGCAAAGTTCATTTGGATGATGGGGTAACTTTTGTCCAGTTAGCATTAACCACAACTTTTTACCAATCATTGTTATTCCTTCTATCAGTTAATCTCCTGCACTCTGCACATCCATGTGCCTTTTCTCTCCTATGTCTGCATCCAATTCTTCTCTACATTCTAAATCTGTTGATATACTTTAACACATAAACCTTTACTAGAAAGGTGTGTTGCCTATTCTACCACAAACAGGAGCCCAGGGGAACTCAAGAGGTAGAATAGGTCTTACACAAGCAAATATATACTCAGCACCCACTTTATTTGATACAGGAGTGGAACCCAGTGTGGCCTTCTACTGCTGTCACCCATCCAGTTCAAGGTTCGATCTGTCATACATTCAGAGATGCTTTGCTGCACAGCACTGCTATAATGGTTGGTTATTTGACTGACTGTCACCTTCTTGTCAGCTTGAACCAGTTTGGCCATTCTCCTCTGGATTTTTTCATTTACATGGTGTTTCACCCGACAGAACTGCTGCTCATCGATGTTTTTTTTCATTTTTCACATCATTCTCTATAAACTCTAGTGAGTGTTTTGCGTGAAAATCCCAGGAGGTCAGCAATTACTGAGATACACAAACCACCTAGTCCGGTGACAACAATCACTCCATGGTCAAAGTCACTTAGATCACATTTCCTTTCCATTCTGATGTTTAGTCTGAACAACTGAATCTTTTGACCATACCTGCATGCTTTTATACACCAAGTTGCACCATGTTTGGCTGATTAGATATTTGCATTTGTGGGCAGGTGTATGGGTGTACATAAAAGTGGCCACTGAGTTATGCAACTTACCTTTCTGACAAGCGACTTTTCGTCAGAAGCTGATATATGAGGAAAGATCATCCATCTGAAACATTAACTTTTTCTCTCTCTACTGAAGTTGTTTGACCATTGAAATATATGGAAATCCCTTTCAGAACTTCAGAATGTGTGAAAGAACATTATAGGCAATAACTTTTCTTTTGTGCAGGACAGTGCAGAACCAACTTTTCATATTATGATGTGATTAATGGATAATTAATTGTTTTGGTTTTCATGCCACAAAAACCCTATGGACAAATACACTACCCATAGGGTCACCATGAGTCAACAACAGCTTGATGGCACTCAACAACATCAATTGTTTTGTAGGATTTTTTAAGAGATGGTTATTGTTCCGGATGCTGGGAAATCTCCTCTTTGAATTAATAGCATAGGATCTTCTGTGTGCACCCCAGAGAGAGCATTAATTGCAGTATTTGTGTCTGTTTTTTTTTCTCTTGCTCGCTGTTTTTCAAATGAGTGGCTTGCTAGGTCACTTCAGAGCTGACCTAAATGCAAGCTCAAACAGAAAGCAAAAAAAAGTCAGGCTCCATTAAGTACATTTATGAAGCAGTTAAATTTTATAGCAACACTCCAGATGTTGTGATAATTTTTCCTCTTATTCCAACCATATCTATAGACTTCAATTTCACAACTTCTGGTGAGATTTGAGGTCTCTAATTCTATGCTATTGTTATTACAAAGGAAAAGGAACGAGGTAAATCAAAGGTCTTAAGGTGGATAAGGCACCTGAACCAGATGGGCTACATCCCAGAGTCCTGAGAGAGGTTGCTAAAGAGATAACGGATGCATTGGTCATGATCTTTCAAGAATCACTTGAATGGGCATAAACATAGCAGATGAAACACAGTGCTGATAAATGTTATGATAATGCATTTTGGTAAAAGGAACAATAGTGCAGATTATCTAAATGGGAAGAGAATTCAAACATCAAAGGAGCAGAGGGACTTAAGAGTCCTCATACAAGACTCCCAGAAGATTAATTTACAGGTTGAGTCTGTGGTAAAGAAGGCAAACATACTGTTGGCATTTATTTCAAGGGGAATAGAATATAAAAGTGAAGAGATTAATGCTGATGCCTTAAAAGACACTAGTCAGGCTGCACTTGAAAATATTGTCAACAGTTGGGTTCCATACTCAGAAAGGATGTGTTGTCATTGGAGAAAGTTCAGAGGAGATTCATCAGGATGATCCCAGGAATAAAAGAATTAACATATGAGGAACGTTTCACAAACAAGAGAAAATCTGCAGATGCTGGAAATCCAAGCAACACACACAAAATTCGAGACAAACTTCAGCAGACCAGGGAGCATCCACGGAAAAGAGTGCAGTCGACAGTCCTGTCGAAGAGTTTCGGCCTGAAATGTCAATCGTACTCTTTTTCATAGATGCTGCCTGGCCTGCTGAGTTCCTCAACATTTTGTGTCTGTTGTTATAAGGGACGTTTGGCAGCTTTCGGCCGACGGGAAATTAGAAGAATGTGGGTGGGGGGGGCGGGCAGGGGATCTCATTGAAACCTACTGAATGTTGAAAGGACCAGATAAGGTGGCTGTGGATGTTTCCTTCGGCGGGGGTATCACCAACTAGTGGGCACAGCCTCAAAATTGAGGGGTGACCTTTTAGAACAGAAATAAGGAGGAATTCTCTTAGCCAGAGAGTCGTGAATCTGTGGAATACCCTGCCACAGAATGTGGTGGAGGTGAAGCCTGTGGGTATATTTAAAGCAGAAGTTGATAGTTTCCTGATTCGTCAGGGCATCAAAGGATACGGCGAGAAGGCAGGTGTATAAGTTTGAGTAGGATCTGGGATCAGCCATGATACAATGGTGAAACAGACTTGATGGGCTGAATGGCTTAATTCTGCTCCTATGTCTTATGGTGTTATGAATTTGGGTATGAAATTTAATTAGACTGAGATGTGCTTGTCATTGGCCTAGTCTATGTCTAGGATAACTGTTAACCCTCCCATCTCTGGAAACCTAAGCACAAAACTGGACATAATTCAGAAGTAAACTGAACAAATGAGATATTAAACTACTTGGGTTCTTTAGAGTACACATAGAAAATCCCATGCCATTAATGCAAAACAGAAAGGAGGTATTTTCCAGCATCCATGCCAATATTCATAACTAGCCACAATCACATTTCTGTCTCAATGATCATTCTGTGTGGGGAATGCTTCCTACTGTCCTGCACTACAAACAAAAGTAATTGGCTATAATATGCTATGGCACATTCTGAAGTTATGAAAGGTGTTACAAAAATGAGAGGTTTTCATTTATTTAAGTGGTTGAACAGCCTGGCAACACAAATGTGCAATCAGAGCTGATGCACAAAGAGTAGTTGTTAAGATGAGGCACTGCAAAACTGGTCTCCAAGCAAAGAGACAAGAACTTCTGTAAGGCTTTGCTCTCTCAAGTGCAATTGGATTCAATATTTGAACATAAATTTTAAAAGGCTGGTATTACTAACTGTGATTATATTTGAAATAAGGAAATGTGTTTGCTTAGTGACCAACACTGGAAATCAAATATGTTATATTTGATATTCTATGAGGAAGGATCTTGGATACAGAAAATCAGGCATTAGAATGACAAAAAAATTATGTTTAGTCACAACTATATTGTAAATTAATACAAATACTAAGTGGGTAGATGAAGAGAGGCAAGACTGTTTAAGATCTCTGCAGATACTATGGAAGGCAAGTTGGTAAGGAGGGAACATAAGGAATGCTGGTTTGGAAGAGATTTCCAAAAGCTGCTGTTCCTTTATATGTACAGAGAGGTTTTGGAAAACTAAACAATGTGACACCTATGTTCAAAAACTGTTTAAGAATATGCCAACAACTACAAGCTGATAAATTTAATCTCAGTAGTGGAGAGAATCTTTTAGAAATAACAATCAGGGATAAAGAAGTAGAAAAGAATACACAATGATTTATTGGAATTGTTCAAGGCCTGCAAGATTTCAGTTGCAAGGTTTGACTGGAGAATCTAGGGTTATTCTTGGAGCAAAATATGACAGATTATTTGACAGAGGTGTTCAAGATAATGCCAAGTTCAGATAGGGTAGAGAAGCTGTTTATATTAGTGGATAGCTCAAGGGCTAAAGGGCAGAGATTTAAAATAATGTGAAAAAGATAGCACAGAAAAAATACATTATAGAGTCAACAAAGGAGGCAGGATATTTTAAATCCTGTTTTATGTCAGCTAGTAATCTCTCAGTGAAGAATCCTCTGGGAAAGAATGATGACAGTATAATAGAGGTTGATAACAATGTATAAAAGCCAGAAACTAGAACCTTAAAATTAAATAAAGCCAATTATATAGGTATAAGGTGAAGCTGACTAGGGCAGATTGCCGAATTAGATTACAAGGTAAAGTAGTAGATAAGCAAACATTTAAAATCTGTACTTCGTAACTCCCAATAAGCAAACATTCTATTCAACATATACCTCCAAAGAAATATAATCCAGCTGTGGCTAACGAAAGCAATTAAGAAAGTTGCCCAAAAAAACATAAACAAAAAGATAGCAGGAATTTAAAAATCAATACCAGTTTATAAATGTGATTTGGTGGGGGAGTTAATGTAATATTAGAGTGAACTAGCAAATATAATAAACTTCCTACAGGTATGCAAAACTCTTGTTCACAATTGTAATTACCTTGTTGCAAAGCCCACAACAGACCACATCCCTAAAAATCAGTGTCAAGACAGTAAATCTGAGCCACTGCCCCAACACATTTCTCAACCTTCCTCACTGCAATGCTGTTCCTCACCTTCAACCAGCTTCTCACAAGGGTGGAGCTAATTTACATGACAACCCACATTATGTCCACTGCAGAACTAAGTTCACCTCAACCTTAGATTTATGCTGCAGATGATGATTTCTCTGGGCACATTCAGATGCTGAGCGATTTGTACACTGAAGAAGATGAAAGAACAAGCCTGACTGTCAATTTCCAGGAAACAGAAGCCCTCTATCAAACTGCCCCTGCTGTACAACACTGTAATCATCTCCACCTCCCTCTCCCACTGGCAGTAAGACACTGGAAAATGTGGACCACTTTACAATTTTGGGAACTCCCCTCAAAAGAGGCACACATCAGTGATGAAAACCATTATTATCTTTAGTGTGCCAGCATAGGCTTTAACTGTTTGAGGAAAAGTGTGTTTGAAGATCAGGATCTCCAAGTCAGCACATTGAAGACTCAGTGTCACAGAGCAGCTATAATCTCTGCCCTTCTGAGACAATGAACGTTCCATAGCAGACAGGTTAAAGCAGTGAAGAGGGACCACCAATGATATATATACAAAACACGTCAGCTTTATCGGGTACGATAAAGAACAGCTCAGCACTGCAGCCTTAATTAAATTCAACCAATTTCAGTGAGCAGGTTACACCACATGTTCAATACTGCATTCCTAAACTGATACAAAATTCAAAACCTGTAGGATTTCTGCAGCAACTGGAAATCAGAGTGCTCAGCAGCAACTATGGAGGGGGAATAAACAGCTGAAGTTTCAGGCCATCTGCCTCCTTCCTTTCCAGTCCTGATGAAAGTTCTTGGCCCGAAACATCGACTGTATATTCCTCTCCATAGATGCTGCCTGACCTGCTGAGTTCCTACAATCTTCCAAGATAAACAAGGAAGCAATTCAAGCACGTTCTTAACGACTTATTTGCAAACATGTGAACATCAACTCATGGGAACTCTTCACATTGCCTGTACAAAACAATGGAATCGAGCATCTCTGATGCATTCTTAGAGGTCATGGAGATGTTCACAGTTAATAGTGGAAGAAAGAGATCATCTTGCAAGCCACCCATCCACCCTCCCTATCAAGGTTCTTCTGCTCCATCTCCCACCAAAGGATTTTCAGAAATGGAGTAGAAAAGTCACCTTGTCTCTCAATGTGCCCCTGAAGAAAAGGGATCAGGCTGGTAAAATCACCCTCAGTGTTCAAAGCAAGAATGGGAAATTGGGAAACAGAGCAAAGTTAGCAAGCATTCTTCACAAACATGAGAAAGTCTGCAGAAATCCAAAGCAACACACACAAAATGCTGAAGGAACTCGGCAGGTCAGGCAGCAACCATGGAAATTGATGTTCTGGGCTGAGACCCTCCTTCAGGACTGAGAATGAAGGGGAAGATGCCAGAATAAAAAGGTGGGGAAAGGGGAAAGAGACTAACTGAAAGGTGATAGGTGAAGCCAGATGGGTCGGAAAGGTTAAGGGATGAAGAAGAAAGAATGTGATAGGAGAGGAAGGTGGACCACAGGGGAGAGAGAAGGAGGAGAGGACCCGGGGGAAGTAATAGTTAGGTGAGAAGAAGTAAAAGGTTATAATGGGAAATACTCAAAGGGGAGGGGCGAATTTGTTTACCGGAAGGAGAAATCAATATTCATGCCATCAGGTTGGAAGGCACTCAGATGGAATATAAGGTGTTGCTCCTCTACCCAGAGAAGGCCTCAGCTTGGGGCAAGAGAATGCCATGAACCGACACGCCGGAACGGGAATGACAATCGGAATTACAGTGTTGCCATCAATAAGCTGAAAATGCATGGATCTCCTGAATGGACAGAGGCAATTAACAATGCACAACAGACTGAAATGAATATTAGACCATTGCTGCCACTTATGAAATTGCAATCCAATGAGGAACTTTTGAGAGAGTAAAGGAATGACAGCAAATCACAGTGAAAAAGTCTTAGACATTTGTATAGCAAAATAAAACTTGCTAATATTTTATATTAGACTACAAAATAAAGATTGGAATTAATATGTTGGGGTAGAAGGTGAAACATTTTAGCAATATTTTAACTTAACAAGCATTATATTTTGTACATTTACTTGAGAAAACTGGATTCCACACGTATGAATTTTTTTTAAGGACCAAAGAATTTTGCTTGGAACTAATTATAGCACAGGATGCTCTGAAAAGCTTATTTCTTCCATGCACCAGTTTCCAGAGTACTTTACTATGAATACTTGCAATATTCAAAGTTCACTGAATTTTGGTTCCAAAAGAGAAAGGTGTAAAGCCTGTGGAGACACACTGTATCGATTACAGAAACACTTAAGATTTCCTTGTTCAGCCATTTCCACAACGCTGATATTTTTGCCAGCTTTATAAATGCAAAATATGGGCCAATGTTTCCATACATTAGTTTTGCATCAAACAGGCCTCCATTACAGTATCTAATCATTATAGGATCCTTAAAACACATAATCACTCACTGTACTCTTTACTACTACTGAGATGTGTTCTGTTTACGTTACTGTTTCCTACAACTCCATCTTTACCTCTTCAAATTATTCTTGTTTCTCTATTCTTTATCCTTCCTATATATAACAACCTGAACTATTCTAAGTGAAGTATCAATGAATTACAGAGGAAAGACTAACTCTCAATTGTAGCTCAGTAATGACCTTTTAATGTTTCTCAATATCTCATTTAGTACTCATTAAAACATTGTTGTGAAGTTAATTTGGATCTCTTCTTCTCTGCACAGTATTTGCTTTCCTGGGTTAGAACACTACATCAGACATCCCACCCTGCAAAAGCTCATTTCAGGGAGGTAACACCATCAATTTGCAGGAGACTCCCGGAACATCTGGGAGAGGTGGGATGTCTTCAAGAGAGTAGCTCCTTAGCAGCTTGCCAGTTAGTTTAAATAACGTTAGCTATGCTAATGAACAAATGACACCTCAACTCACCTCAACGTGCCTTCTACAGTCTTAACCTACCATGGGCAATAGAAAAGTCACTGCTGCAAACTGTGCAGCGAGCAACACTGTCATTATTTTTGACCCCTATTAGGCAGGGGTACACTTTAGTGTAGTCTGGGGTGACATAGGTTTTATATTTTCTTTTTTTGGAACACTCTGCCATGGCGCTCTCTCTCTCTCACGCACTCTCTCTCTCTCTCTCTCGTGCACTCTCTCTCTCTCGTTCCATCTCAAAAAAATCAATTTCTGGGATATTGTATATAATTTGCAGGCATCAGGGAGCCACTATCAATATGCGGGAGACTCCTGGAACTTCCAGGAGAGGTGGGATTTCTGCTACATCCATTTAATCCTTTTATTTCACTGTGATGTCCAGGTTAAGTCATTGGCACAACCAAGAAAAAATTGCTTGAAGATGCTTCAATATATGTGCATTGTCCTAAATTGGTCAAAAAATATAAATCAGCTTAAGAATATCTTCTTGGCAGGGACTTATGTTTAAGGTCAACCTCACTGTGGCTTTAGGGGTTAGGAACTTGCAGTGTGCCCAAAGGAGTGTTTAAAACAATAATGAAGGTTGCACAATGAACAGATAATTACAACAATTGTTTCCATACAATGCTGAAACATTTAACAAGGCTGAAAATAAAGTAAGAAATTCTATTGTAGACATATTAAGAAGTTCATGTGCTAGATTGCATACAATTCTTCCTTCTTTATTCATCTTCTGTGACATGGCACTATTGGGTGAGGCCAGCATTACCCATTCCTAAATGCTTTTTAAGAAGGTGATGTGCTATTATCTCTCCAGTAAAAGTATTCTCACAGTGCTACCAAGTAGAAAGTTTAGGATTAAATCAGCTCCAGCAAAACATTAGTGACCTATGTCCAAGTCAAGCCAGAATGTGATTTAAAAGGTAACAAGGAGGTGGAGGTGCCACATCTTTATGATAATAGAGGTTAAGAGTATGGTGGGGCTGTTGAAGCAGCCTAGGCAAGTAATTTTAGTGTGCATCGCATGCAGTATGCACTGTAACCACTATGCCCTGGGGGTAGATAGAGCAGCACATGGAATATCAATTACTCAATCATACTCCTGACTTGCCATTTGTGAAAAGACTGTGTGATGCCAGGTGGTTGCAAGATAGGCCAGCTCAGGGAAGGTGTCAGACTTTTGGATCATTGGGGTCTCTTCAAAGTTTAAAGTACACTTTATTATCAGAGTATGTATACTTTATACAACATTGAGATTCGTCTCCTTACAGACAGCCTTGAAACAAAGAACCCCAATAGAAACCATTAAAAAGAAAAGACCTTTAAACGCCCATAAGACTATAAGGCATAGGAGCAGAATTAGGCCATCTGGCCCAGCGAGTCCACTCCGCCAGTCAATCATGGCTGATCCTTTTTTTTCTCCTCCTCAACCACAGTTCCCGGCCTTCTCCCATTTTGATGCCATGTCCAATCAAGAACCTATCAATCTCTGCCTTAAATACACCCAACAACCTGGCCTCCACAGCTGCACATGTCAACAAATTCCACAAATTCACCACCCTCTGGCTATAGAAATTTCTCTGCATCTCTGTTTTGAAAGGGCATTCCTCTATCTTGAGGCTGTGCCCACTTGTCCTAGACTCTCCCACCATGGGAAACATCCTTTCCACATCTACTCTGTCTAGGCCTTTCAACATTCGAAAGGTTTCAATAAGATCCCTCCTCATCCTTCTGAATTCCAGCGAGTACAGACCCACAGCCATCAAATGTTCCTCATATGATAACCCTTTCATTCCTGGAATCATCCTTGTGAAGCTCCTCTGGACCCTCTCCAATGGCGACACATCTTTTCTAACAACACACCCAAAATGCTGGTGGAACACAGCAGGCCAGGCAGCATCTATTGGAAGAGGTACAGTCAATGTTTCGGGCCAAGATGGGGGTGTAGTGGACATCGAAGAAGTCTATCAAAGCTTGTGGCAGGATTTGGATCAACTGGAAAAATGGGCTAAAATGGCAAACAGAATGTAACACAGACAAGTATGAGGTGTTGCACTTTGGTAGGGTCAGTCAGAGTAGATCTTACACAGTGAACAGGAGGGCACTGAGCAGTGCAGTACAGCAAAGGGATCTGGGCATACAGGTCCGAAATTCATTGAAACTGGAATCACAGGTAGATCGGGTCATAAGAAAAGCTTTTGGCACATTGGGGTATATATGTAGTAAATGCAAACAGGCTTTTTATACTGGATAGGTGGGACTACACCTAGAGGTTATGGGTTAAGGATGAGAGGTGAAAAAGTTTAAGGGGAAAATAAGGGGAAACTTCCTCACTCGAGGGTTGTGAGTGTGGAATGAGCTGCCAGAGCAAGTGGCGCATATGAGCTTGATTTCAATGTTTAAGAGAAGATTGGATAGGTACACGGCTGGCAGGGGGATGAAGAGCTATGATCTGGGCGCAGGTTGATGGGACCGGACAGTTTAAATGGTTCGGTACAGACCAGATGGGCCAAAGGGTCTGTTTTAGTGTTGCACTTTTCTCTGACTTTGTGACTCATAAGGCTCTTGTTAAAACAGTACTTATGTTGTTGATGTAGGTGAGTTTCTGGTCAAAAGTATTCTTCTCCTTGCCCTTCTTAAAAGGATGCGATGGTGGAGAATTCATTAGATTCACTCTTCAGTGAAATGGCCAATGATTCGCTGTGGCACAAGTATCAGTCCTGAATATTGTCTACCATCTGCTACATGAACCATTTCATTTGTTGCAAAGTTGCAAACAGAGTTGAACAATATTCAATCAGCAGTAAACGTCCCCACTTCTGAGCTGATGATGGAAGAAAGGTCACTGATGTGGCAGCTGAAGACAGAACTTGACCCTGAAGAACCCTTGCAACAATGCCCTGGGGCTGGGATAATATCAAGATCCTTGATGACCATAATCATCTTCCTTCATGTGAGATATGACAAGAAATGTTATCTCTCTTGATACCTATTCACTTTTGTTGTACCAGGCTTCCCTGATGCCACACTTGATCAAATGCTGCCAGGTATCTATTCTTCCCTCAGCTGTGGAAATCAGCTCTTGTGATCCACGTAAAACCAAAACTGGGCAAAACTCCTCAATACTGAAATCACACAGATAAGCTGGGTTCAAAACTATATCGTCTTCTTCAACCCTATTCTTCCAGCTATTTACCAGCTTCTCAGATCTGGCACTGGTACTTTATATATTTTATACTGAGATCTCTCTCTCTGGCTATCCATGCCATAGGATGATGATGGTTCCTTTCAGTCAGTTAGTGGGGTTTGACATCTGCGTCCTGGAGTGACTGTACAGGCCGATCCTTGACGGGCACTGCTTGCCACATACTTGGCAGGTGAGGCCTGGAGGGGCAGCGGGGTCAGAAGCTTTGTTGTGGCGCTTCTGTTGCCTCGTTCAGCTTGTTCTCAGCAGCGTCCACACCTTTTCTGATGGCGTCCCTCCACTGTGAGCGATCTTGAGCCAGATCCTCCCATGTTGATGGGGCAATGTCAGCTTTCTTGAGGCTCCTGTGCAGAACATCCCTGTATCGCAGTCACTGGCCTCCTCGTTTTTGGGTACTACTGGACAGTTGGCCGTACAAGATGTCCTTAGGCAGTCTTCCGTCAGGCATTCTGACAACATGTCCTGCGCAGCGCAGTTGGGCTGACATCCCCAAGGTTGAAACTGCTGGCGTTCCGGCTCGAGAGAGGACCTCGGTATTGGAGACCTTGTCTCACCAGGTGATCTTCATGAGAGAACGTAGGTGACACTACTGCAGTTGGTCAAGCTGGCGTAAATGTCTCTGATGTGGCACCATGTCTCACATCCATATAACAAGGTTGATATGACAACGGCCTTGTATACCTTGCACTTGATGGCCAAAATGATGTTCTGTGGCCAAACTCGATCTTTCAGCTGACCAAAGGCAAAGCAGGCTTTTCTAGTTCTTCATGCAATCTCTACATCCAGAGAAGCTGAGGTTGTTATTATGCTGCCCAGGTAGCAAAACTTGTTGACAGCATTGAGACGTGTCATCAATGAGGACAGTTGGTATATTGAGATACGTCTCCACCAAAGAAAGTGTAAGGCCCTCCTTCCTTTTGCTAGCCTGCAGGTCACCCTTGGGCAAGGTGCAACACCTGCTTAGCCCTCCCCCCCGATCAGAGTCACGTGAAGCCATGGCAGCAGGTGGTGATGGTCATATGAGCAGCTGGTACATATCACAAATTTTGGTTATTTGACCACCTCTTCTCTGAAGAGTATTGGTAAAAGCTGGGGTCACACATCTTGTAAAGTTACTGCTCAGAAGGCAATGGCAAACCAATTCTGAAGAAAAATTTGTGAAGAACAATCATGATCATGGAGACCATGATTGCCCACATCATATAACATGGCACATAATAATGATAATGATTATATATTTACCCACTTCCCTTAGGAAGTTTTAATATTAAAGATGCTATTCTTTAAAGCTGTATTGTATCTTCTTAGGAGTTGTGCTGTATTCAATGTGAATCCTTTAAAGAGGTTCCTCGTTGAAAGCTCATTACAGTCTTTTGAAATGGTCCTCTTACACGGAGTCTAAAAGACTGCTTTTGGAGTAGCAGACTATTCTCATAGTAAAGATCAAACTCCAAAGGTAGTATCATAAAGAGGCAGGGTGTGCTAATTATTCCAACCTACCCAGTTGCTTTAATCGAAATTTATAAATCAAAATTCTAAGCAGTGACTGCTGTGTAACATGAAATGCTGCAATACACCCTAGAGTCCTGCAGGCCTGCAGGGAGCAAGCAGTACGCTATTATCCTAACTCCTCTTTATACACCAATCTCCATAGAAACCATCCGCTCTTTCTGGGGTTCACAGAAGTAAAGCCTACTCATTGTGTATAATTGTTCACATTCTCTACACTTCTACTCCCAGTGGTAAGCATGTGAAACATGGTGATACACAGGATAACGGAAACATATATACCTGGAGCAAATTTAAACTGCAGAAACACGTTGCTAGGTTTGGGTGAAACCAGATGGGAGAGTGTATAGTGGATAGTTTTGGATGTGGTGTAGAGTAGGAATCAGGTAAATGGCAAAAAGGTGTAGTAATGAGTACTTTTCAAAGATCAGGATTGAATTAATAAGCAATTGCATTAGCAATCCAAATCAAGAATAAGAAAAACAGGGGAAGTAGAAACTCATCTTTCTTAAATCTTAACTCTCTTTCCCTCTCCACATATTGCACATGATCTGCTGAGCATTCTAATATTCTGTGTTTTATTTGAAAAAGGTGAGAGGGCAGGGAAATAATTAGTGCTACGGTACCATAGTGGTTAATGCAGTGCTATCACAAATCAGGGTGTCAGATTTCGGAGCTCAGGTCCAACGTCACCTGTAAGGAGTCTGTAATGTCTGGTTTCCTCTCATAGTCCAGACATACCAACTAGTTGGTTAATTGGTCATTGTAAATTGTCCCCTGATTAGGCTAGGGTTAAATTGTGGTGGGGTTGCTGGGCAGCATGACTTGAAAAACCTATTCCGTGCATTGTATCTCAATAAATAAATAACTGATTATTGCATGTAATAGCTTTTATTTATTTATATTTCTTCTGTTCTTGTCCCTGAATGACCATCCAGGGCAAAATGTACAACATAAATTGGTTCCTTTAAATCAGATCATTGACTAGACTAAAGCTATGAAGAACAAACTGAAAAACTTGATTACTATTTAAATCATAAATTATGAAAGGGAAGTAAGGATTAGGACTACAGCACATGGATACTACTGATAACCACAAATGAAGTAGGTACCTGCAGTTTAAGGAACTTCAGCTCAGAATTGATGAACTGGAGTCAGAGCTTTGGATAATTTGATGCATCGGGGAAGATGAGGTTAACTAGACAGATTCTTCCAGGAAGTTACCATACCCATTCGGTTAAGTACCGTGGATTTGTTTAGTGGTCAGGGACAAGGCAGCGTGAATATGGCTTAGACAGGTACGGGGATTCTGATGAAGCTTTCGTCCTTGCATTTGAGGCTCTTATGGCTTTTATAGACAAGAGCAAATTCTCCAGAGAGTTTGAACAAATTGACTGAAAACTATAGCACAGTGCTAGCACACAAACTGGGAGATTAAGAGGGCAGTAGGGGACAAAATAGTAAGGGGAAATAGACATTGTTCTCTGCAGCCACACAGATGAGTTCCAAAGCACTGTTTCCTGGCTAGTCCTTTTCTTTATACGCGTGCCTCGGGATGAAGAGGAACTAAACTCAGAAAGGAGAAAGACTCACCTCTGTTCCAATTAGCCATCAATATGTACAAGTGGAGCTTGGAAAAGTGGGTCTGCTGAGGAACCAAGAGCAACTTGAGTCTAAATCAAGAAGTATAACTATAGGTATGATCCATGTGCCTGAACCACATGTAAATTAGCAGAGTGTCATTAAGATTATTGATTGGAGTGAGAGAGAAAGAGTTCAACTCATGGGGCATTGGTGCTGGGGAAGAGAGCTGTTCTACAGGGCTAGGCTTCCCCTGAATTCAGCAAGGACCAGTGTCCTGAACATAAAATAATTTGGCCTCAAACTAAGTAAAGAGTTGAGGGTGGCCTTATCATAGTCATAGTCATACTTTATTGATCCCGGGGGAAGAGGGGAAATTTAGCATGTCAAAGAGAAAGGGTGTGGCAGAAGTTCAGGAACAAGAAGGGACTATGCATACCGATAGAGATGTACCTGAAACTGGAGCCAAGGTAAGGAAAAATGGTTACAAATGAAATTAAAGTCTCTTTATGTGAATGCACACAACATTCATAACAAGAAGGCCCGGACTAGAAGGGCTGAGATGGCCTGTTTCCGTGCTGTAATTGTTATATGGTTATATGGTTAAGAAGTTGAAAATGGTGTCATTTAAAATGTTGAGATACATGAATCTCAGGAATAAATAATTTTAAATCTAATGTTTTGTAATGGTAAAGGGTTAATAAATGATCTTGTAGTTTGAGATTCACGAGGATGATAGAACCTTCTATCAAAGTTAAACTGGTTTAGTTCAATCTGAAAATAGGGCCTGAAATATAAGCAATGTAAACTATAAATATATGAAGTAGAGTGGGATCTACATTGAGAAAAGCAATGGCTAATAACATTTAAAGCATTAATATGTGGTTTGCAACTAATATATATCCCTTTTAAAACACAAGTAACAAGATAATATTAGATCAAAGGGAAAAGCTTATCATGTACAGTACGCCTGAGGATTGAAAAAAATGTGGAAATCAGTAAAGGAGGATATTTATAAAGGAAAACAGAATATGAAAATAATCTGGTGAGAAACATGAAAACAGACTAAAAGCTTCCAGAGATATGTAAAAAGGAAAAGATTAGTAAAAATTAGCCCTTTACGGACTAGAACAAGAGAATGTGTATCAGGGAATTAAAAAATGGCAGAAAAATTAAACAAATGTTATGTGTCCATCCTCGGCCTACAGGGACGAGGTCCAGCACCTGGCCGCGTGGTGTGCTGACAACAACCTGGCCCTTAACACCAGAAGACCAAGGAGATCATTGTGGACTTCAGGCATGTTAGGAGCCACCCTCACATCCCCATCTACATCAACGGTGCTCTAGTGGAGCATGTATCAAGCCTCAAACTTCATGGTATCCATATTTCCAAGGATCTCACCTGGTCTCTGAACTCCTCCATCCTGATCAAAAAGGCATAACAACGCTTTTATTTCCTGCGGAGCATCAGGAAAGCTCACCTCTGTCCCAGGATACTGACGGACTTTTACCGCTGTACCATACTCACCAACTGCATCTCAGTGTGGTATGGCAATTGTCCCGTATTGGACTGCAAAGCACTCCAGTGTGTGGTGAAAACTGCCCAGCAGATTATCGGCACACAATTGCCCACCATTGAGAACATCTACCATAAACGCTGCCTGGACAGGGAGAAAAGCATTATCAAGGATGCATCTCACCTTAACCATGGACTTTTTACTCTCCTCCCATCTGGTAGGCGCTACAGGAACCTCCGCTCCCGCACCAGCAGGCATAGGAAGAGCTTCTTCCCTGAGGCTGTGACCCTGTTGAACCTCACATCACAGCGCTGATATTGTACTGTCTCAGTACTTTCATATTTGTGTGCTATAGCACTTACTTTTTATTCACTGTTATTTTGTAAATAACACTATCCTTTGCATTTCTGCTCAGATGCCAACTGCATTTCATTGGCTTTGTATCTGTACTCGGTACAATGACAATAAAGTTGAAGCTAATCTAATCTAATCTAATCTTTTAAAATGACAATACTTAAAACTGTCTGGAAATTGTCAATAGGTCAAGAGAGAATGAGGCGTTGAAAGAAATTAGGGGCAACAGAAATTTCTGATGATTAAACATAAAGGAAAAGATGAGTAGCTGTGTTAATACAGGATGAGATTGGTGTCATTATATAAAATTATTCAGTCCAGGCTGCCTATAGCCCTTCTAACAGTGGCTGCACTGCAGGACATAACATAAACTAAGAAATAATGAGGCTTACAAAACAAAAGGAATTCAATAATCGTGGATGAATTTATATACATAGGTTGCACAAAGCAAACTGGCAATGGTACTCTTCAGTTGGCTTCATGGAGCACATTCAGGACAGTAAACTGTGGAACCAATTAAGGAACAGGTTGTTTTATATTTGGTCATGTGTGATGTGACTGAATTAATGAGATGATATTGTGCAGAGTGATCATAACATAATACTATTTCACATTCTGCTGATTCTTAACCTTAATTCAAGGCAAAGAATTACCAATGGATAAAAACAAACTTGACTGAAGTTAGTTGGGAAACAGGCTCAAAGATAAAACAACAGATAAGCATTGACAGGTACTTAAGGGATCATTTCATTCTTCTTATTACAAAAAAGGAGAATTAATTATAAAAATAAGCAGGAAAAATATTAAAAACATGAAGACTTTTTAGAAGCTTTGAAAAACAAAATAGTTGCTTAACAACATTTTGGTTCTTTAAATAGCAGAGACTCTGACGTTTTGCATCTGGCTTCATGGAAGAATTTTCTGTAACCTTTTCAATAATGTGGAAGATAACGAGCAAAAAGGGAGGATAGATCTTAAAATAATTATTATCAATAATTGAAAAAGTATTAAGCAAACTTCAGGGACCAAAGACTGAGAAGTCCCTCTGATTGCATATTAGGATTTTCAGGTAAGTGTCTGCAGATATGTGTTGATTATGATCTTTGAAATTTCCCTAGATGCTGGAAAAATCCAAGGAGATTGGAAAATCATAAATGTAACAACACTTTTCAAGAAATGTGAGAGGCAGAAAGCAGGAAACTCTAGGCTAGCTACCAACTATTAGCACTGAAATGTAGCAGGTTGTCATCTAGAAAATCAGGGTACAATTATGCAGCATGAACACAGTTTTATGTAAATACAATGGTGTTTGAAAAAATTATTTGAACTCTTTGAAGACGTAACTGGCAGAGTGAAAAAAGGGGAATCAACAGCACTAGAGTATTTGAAAGCCATGAATATATTTCAAAAAGTGCCACTAAAAAGGTTACTACACTCTCAATGTCAGTAAGATGAAAGAGCTGATTTTGGAATTCAGCAAGGGTAAGACAAAGGAGCACATACCAATCCTCTTCGAGGGATCAGAAGTGGAGAGAATGAGCACCTTCAAGTTCCTGGGTGTCAAGATCTCTGAGGATCTAACCTGGTCCCAACATATTGATGCAGTTATAAAGAAGGCAAGACAGCAGCTATACTTTATTAGGAGTTTGAAGAGATTTGGCATGTCAACAAAGACACTCAAAAACTTCTATAGTTGTACCATGGAGAGTATACTGACAGGCTGCATCACTGCACAAGACCGAAAAAAGCTACAGAAGTTTGTAAATCTAGTCAGCTCCACCTTGGGCACTAGCCCGGGACGTCTTTAGGGAGTGGTGTCTCAGAAAGTCAGCGTCCATCATTAAGGACCTCCAGCACCCAGGGCATGCCCTTTTCTCACTGTTACCATCAGGTAGGAGATACAGAAGCCTGAAAGCACACACTCAGTGATTCAGGAACAGTTTCTTCCCCTCTGCCATCCGATTCCTAAATGGACATTGAAGCTTTGGACATTACCTCACTTTTTAAAAAATATATAGTACTTCTGTTTTTTTTGCACATTTAAAAAAATCTATTCAATATACATAATTGATTTACTTGTTTATTTATTATTATGTTTTATTTTATTTATTATTTTTTCTCTCTCTCTGCTAGATTATGTATTGCATTGAACTGCTGCTGCAAAGTTAACAAATTTCACATCACATGCCGGTGATAATAAACCTGATTCTGATTCTGAAGAGCAGAGTTCAGAAGTTAGGTAATCTATTAGTACAAACTGAAAATGATTGAATAACAGGAAATACAATGTGAATAAGCAGGTCATTTTCAAGCTGGTAAACTGCAACTAGTGCCACAGAGATCAGTGTTGTGCCATTTAAGAACTTGAATGAAGGGGCAAAGTACATTATACGTAACACGGCTGACAATACAAAAGCAGACAGGAAAGCTAGTAGTAAGGATACTGAGTCTGCAAGATAGTGCAGATCAGTAACTGGGCAAAGATTTGGCAAATGGAATATACATGGGGAAAAGTGAGATTATCCACCTGCAGGGAAAACAGAAAAGTAAAATTGTTTCATTGGAACAAGATTACAGAATGCTGCTGAACAGAATGATCTGGGTCTCTACAGAGACATTCAGAGGAAGTTAGCACACAGGTACAACAAGTGCTTATGAAAGCAAATCAGAAGAATGATTGAATATGAAGTATGGAAGTTTTGCTGAGTGAACTCACAACTAGACCTCAGTGCAGTTTTGATTCCCCTGCTGAAGAAGATAGAGCTGCACTACAAACAGTTCAGAACAGGTTCTCTTGGCTGATTCCTCAGTTGGAGCTTACGGAACATGGCAGGATAGACGGTGAAGGGTATGTTTTCCTCATGGGAGAATGCAGAACCAGAGAGTGATGAGGGCTTGCTTTGCCACTCTCAGAGGATCATGAATCTTTGGAAATCTCTACTCTAGAGATCTGAGGCTGATTCACTGGAAGTATGTAAAGCTGAGAAAGACAGATTTCTGGAACATAGGGGAATTGAGGCTTATAAGGATTGGGAAGAATGTGAAATTGAGGCCAAGATCAAAGCAGCCATGATATTACTGAATAGTGGCAAAAGGCTCAGGGGTCTGTATGACTTACATCTGCTCCTCTTTCATATACTAGCATAAATGAAGGCTCAGTCCAAATGGGCTGATTCCCTCTGCACTAAGTTCTGTTCTCTTCAAGTTTGATTTCTCATCTGTGCTAAGTTAGCTATCTCATTTAGGGCAACGCAAAGGATAAAGTAATTCATTTGGAGTTCAAAACTAGAAGCAAAATGGTGTAGAAAATGAGATAGTGAAGAAGTCATGATACTGCAACACAGGAGCGTGGGGGAAGGACCAAACATAGTTGCATTGCTCTTCACAAACAGCTTGTAGATGCTTGGTGATTATTCTCAATTGGCACACGGATAAAGTAAATCACAGTTCATACAAGTCAGAGGGCCACGTTCAAGCTCCAATCAGTGATCTGAGTACAAAAATCTAGGCTAACACGCTAGTAGAACACTGAGAAGTGCAGTCTTTCAGATGAAATATTAATTTAAAGCCCAGTCTGCAGGTGGATGTAAAAAATATACTGGCATTAGGGAGTTGAGCCTGCTTCAAGTCGTCACTTTTTTTCGGCCATAATTGCTGGTACAGTACACAGTAAAAATGAGACAATGTTTTTCAGGACCATGGTGCTACATGAAACAATACAAAAACTACACTGAGCTACGTGAAAACAAAACAAAAACTACAGTAGACTACAGACTTACCAGGACTGCATAAAGTCATGACCAATATGCATCTCTTAGTCAAGATCTGTAAGATAATTATCTGACCATTGTCAAACTACTATGAGAGGGAGTTTACTATATTTAAATTGGCTGTTGTGTCTCCTACATTAGAATTGCAAACTCACCATGGAAATACTTTACTGAGTGTTAACTACTTTGGTTCGTCTGTAAATTATAAAATATGATTCACAAATCAAAACCTTTCTTGTTCTGAGGCAGAGTATCACCATTATTTATGAATTATAGCTCAGCAACTGCAAGCAAGGAAGAGAGACTAAATTAACCAAAAAGGGCATGCTCTTCATGAAAAGGATGTTGAGAACATATTTAAAATGCCATGCAAAAATAAATTACGTCCTACACATCTGATAAGCTGTCTACAAAATGACTTTGTCTTTTTTCTTTTTCTACAACTCCATTCCAAATTGATCATTCCTTGTTAACAAATGCTAACATCAATGTTTTAAGTTCATTTTCTTATAAAGACCAGAGTCTGAGGAGCTCACCCTGATATATTGTGGCACTGATGCAAGATGCATTTCAGTTTAATGTAAAATGTTGTATAGTCTTTAAAACGGCACATACTCTATAAAGAGCATTTTTCTATTTTATTGGGATTTACAGAGAAGAAGGTCAGCACATTCCTTTCAAAAAATGCACAACCAAAAATATGAATTTGGAACGTGAAAGCGATTGCACATCACACTAGAGCAGACAGACTGAGGCAAATTCCAAAGAGCATCCTTTATACTAATACAAACTGACTGTTAATAGCAATTTTTGTTCCCCAAACAGGCACTAAAGGATGCTCTCCACAAGATTTACTGTTTGCAATAACCTGGCTTACCTTACACCCATTTCTAATTACTCAGCACAGCAGTGATAAACACAAATATTTCTGTTCCTTCATTGACTGGATGTTAAAGGCAACCTACTACCATAACTCACCCAGAGCATGGAACTTCAACCAATCTCAGGCAGCATCAGATTCTATGGTACTCATATAATATCCCTCATAGTGCAGAAACTGACTTCCTGCTTCAATAGCAAGCGAGGGCAAGGTTCAGTAGACAATGGATTTGTGCTGAGTGGTGATGAAAATTGTAAACAGAATTAACAAGACCTATAAAGGAGCATTGCCATGCATTCTGAACATTTTAAAACCTAATCAGACTGGACAAATCACGCCCTACTGAAGCGTGCAATTGGATTTGGGGTGGCAGGGTCCCGCTTTGGCAGGAGACGCATACTAAAGGCTCAGAGCTGTGAAGGTTTGTTTAGTTTGCTTTGTAATCCATAACGTTTTACTTAAAATGTATTTTTTGTCATGCTTGAATTGAAGATTTATCACATTATCCTTGGGTATCACAAAAGCAATTCATGTATGACAGAAAAGATTTCCAGGATAAGATGCATTTGGCTCTGCCACCATCACTATTCCTGCAGCCACCTCACCCACACTTAAACATTTCATGCCAGAGGACTATTCTTCAGACTGAAACGTTAATTGTTTTTCTTTCCACAACTGCTGACAGACTTGCTGAGTGTTTCTACCATTTTCTGTTTTGATTTCAGACTGCCAGCACCTGCTGTTATCCTGATTTTCATGAGAATGGTGGAGCTCAAGCTTTTTGGAGTAATTTATGTTTTAATTTTCCTTCTCCACAGGCAACAACCAAATCATGAAGAGCCAAGATTAGGCAACTGCCCTAGATTAAACTGATGTATGTTCCTCGGCATGACATAGCACAATGGAGCGTCACCAAAGAAAAATTACATCTGCACCATCTGAATTTCTATTAAATTGCTGAGTGGACTTAATGTGCAATACAGAACTGCTTTAGCCAGAGTGCCACTTTGCTTTATTGGTTCATAATCACTGCCTTACTTAGATCCGTTTGCTCACATCAAATACTAATAAGAAAAGTTTACTAGTTTAAAGGTTGTTGCTTGCTGCTTCTACCGCCTTGGTTGATGAACCCTGCTCATGGACTGTTTGTCCCACTCCTATAAAGGAAGAGGACATGCAGCATCTACGCCAGGACCACCAGACTCAAGAACTTACCCAAAGTCATCACAGAGTAATCAACACCTCCACCCACCACAACCCCTACCACCATCATTTCCTCTCAGATTCATCGTATGTACAGATACTCCCATACCTAGCATCATTTTATGTACGTAGTCAGTCCAAGTATATAAGTTAATTTTATGTATTTATGTTTATTGGGGTTTTTTTTTAATGCTTGTTGCTTTTTTAATGCTGCAACAGATCTGGATTAAGTCATTTTCTTCCCCTTTACACTCGTGTAACGATGAATGACAATACACAATCTGAATCTTGAAATACTTTTTGTCCACTTCTATTAATTGTAATAAGCTGGGTTCAAGAAGGTGATCAAAAGCCACAAAGTGCTGTACAATGACTCCCACTAAAAATGCATAAGTACATATTCTCCAGAAGTGATGACTGGTTACATTCACCATCTTAATTAAAATCAAGTACCAGCACTGAAGGAATTACACAGGAGCAACAGTATTATCTTCATGGGAATAATGGGAAAAGCTTTCTTTCTCCTCATACCTCCCAACACTCCTTTGAAGATCAAGGCTTTTGGCTCAATGGCAAGTTTTGAACTCCAACTTGTTGGGTTGGACTGTATAATTGTTATTTTCCTTATAGTTTAATTTTATTATGCTTGTTGTATCTTTATATAACTACCTAAATATACTTACAATTGTTCAGTGTGTTTTTTAGTGGTTGCAGTTGTGGGGATCACATTATTTGAATAGAGGCTATCTTCAGAATCAGAATCAGGTTTATTATCACTGGCATGGGTCATGAAATTCGTCAACTTAGCAGCTACACATAATATAGAAGAAAATAAATAAATAGATCAATTACAGTGTATATATAATGAATAGATTAAAAATCATGCAAAAACAGAAATAATATATATTTTAAAAGTGAAGTAGTGTTCACGGGTTCAATGTTCATTTAGGAATCATCTTATTGGCTAACTTAAGTAATGGAGTTTGGATGGAATGTCTTCAGCAATCTGGCATAAGAGGATCAGACCATGTTGGTTCTTTCTAAGGTTTAAAGTACATTTATTATCAAAGTATGTATGCTTTATACAACCTTGAGATTTGTCTCCTTCCAAGCACCCATGAAACAAAGAAACTCAATATAACCCATTAAAAACAAAAGATCATCAAACACACAATATGCAGAGAGAGAGAGAGACAGAAACAAATCGAGCTAACAAATAAGCAAGCAAACAGCATTTACAACTGAAGTTCACAACACCAGGCATCATTGTAGCCGATTCAGAAGGCCTCAGTCCAGTAGAGTCCCTGCAGTGCTGTGAGTTAAACCGGCCTGTCTCTTGCCTCAAATCCCAACACTCGACCGTTTCAACCTGGCCCGCATTTAAGTCGATCAAACTTCAGATCATTCCACGCCATGTGAAGTTGCCTCCAAGTCTGCTCCAGCAACCCAGCCTGGATATGCTGCAACTGTCCTGCTCCAGCGAGACTCCAGTTACACCACAAAAATGCCAGATTGTACTTGCGATTCTCCTCAACTTCGACAGGAAGCCACAGGCCACCATTTGTAGCGATTGTTTACCAGAAAAAGTGTGAATAACAAAGCATTTAGTTGCTTTTCTTGTTTTATTGACCAGCAAGTAGCACCATCTTAAACCGAAAGTCTCTTTGTCTTTGTATCCTTTGCTCTTCTCCCTTTGTCATTAGGTAATTTGCCTTTTGCTCTTTCTCTCTTTCCTTTTTCTGTTATTTCATTCTTGGAATGCTTAATAGAAGTTTTATGCCTCATTCTTAACTTCAGAAGAAATTCTGATCAAAAACACCACAACCCAACAAAATCTCTCCCAATCAGGAAGCTAGAACTTCAACATTGCATTCCAAGTTGACTGTTCAACAAAATTGGGATGTGAGAATAATCTTAATTAACAGAGCATCAGATGCAAACTGGTTTTGGGTTGAACCTGCGGTCTTATTTTTTTAAAAGGCCATAGCATATGCTGGTTGATATCCTAAACTTATCTGAGTGGTAAACGGCTTACAACTGTTACACCAAAGAGATTCACAGCCCACCTGTAGTACCTGCCTCTTGCATTATGCAGTAACAGAACGGTGTTAACCAATCATGACAAGATACAACAAATTACAAGTAAATCACAACCTCAATCATGAAGCAAATAAACCCTCTACTAATAGAAATCCCCCCCCCCCACAAAAAAATTGCTCCCTTTCCTTCTCCCAATAAATATTGGTTTCTGAGACTGGGTACTAGTATTCACACTTTTACTATCAGAGTCAACGGACTTTTGTCTTGAATTTACAGGTAACTTTCTCCCTATATTTCTCAGTGACATTGACTGTGTTGAAAGTGTATCTTCAGCACTTTTTGAGAGCTAACCCTGACATGAAGGGCTGACCAACCACTCCAGCTCCCTCATAATGATGATAATAATGGCATAAACAGACTTTCTCCAGACATTCATCTCAAATCATTTAGTATCACAATTATAACCATATAACCATATAACAATTACAGCAGGGAAACATCTCGGCCCTTCTAGTCTGTGCCGAACTCTTACTCTTACCTAGTCCCACCGACCTGCACTCAGCCCATAACCCTCCATTCCATTCCTGTCCATATAGCTATCCAATTTAACTTTAAATGACAACATCGAACCTGCCTCAACCACTTCTGCTGGAAGCTCGTTCCACACAGCTATCACTCTCTGAGTAAAGAAGTTCCCCCTCACGTTACCCCTAAGCTTTTGCCCTTTAACTCTCAACTCATGTCCTCTTGTTTGAATCTCCCCCACTCTCAATGGAAAAAGCCTATCCCCGTCAACTCTATCTAATCCCCTCATAATTTTAAATACCTCTATCAAGTCCCCCCTCAACCTTCTACGCTCCAAGGAATAAAGACCCAACTTGTTCAACCTTTCTCTGTAGCTTAGGAGATGAAACCCAGGTAACATTCTAGTAAATATCCTCTGTACTCTCAGAGAAGATTAGTGAGGAGGAATGAATGAAAAAGGGAACAGCAAAGGGAGCAATCTCTGCAGAAAGCAGAGGGGGGGTTAAAGATGTTTAGCGATAGGATCTCTTTGGAGATGGTGGAAGTTGCAGTGGATAATGTATTGGATGCGGAGGCTGATGGGGTGGTAGGTAAGGACAAGAGGAACACCACTATTAAGGCAGTGGAAGATGGGGTGAGCGCAGATGTACATGAAATGCGGGTGAGGGCAGCATCAATAGTGGAGGGAGGGAAATCCCTTCTTTAAAGGATAAGTATATTTCTTTAACAACAGGAATTCTGCAGATGCTGGAAATTCAAACAACACACATCAAAGTTGCTGGTGAATGCAGCAGGCCAGGCAGCATCTCTAGGAAGAGGTGCAGTCGACGTTTCAGGCCGAGACCCTTCGTCAGGACCCTTGAGTCCTGACGAAGGGTCTCGGCCTGAAACGTCGACTGCACCTCTTTCTAGAGATGCTGCCTGGCCTGCTGCGTTCACCAGCAACTTTGAAGGATATTTCTTTGATGCCTTGCAATGGAATGGTGTCAAAATGGTTGTTATGATGCATCTAATGTGGTAGTGTAGTGGGTAGTGCTTGGGCTCTCACTTTTAGCTTCCACCAGAAATGGAGACAGAGAGATTAAGAAAGGGGAGGAAGGTGTCAGAAATGGACCAAGTGAATTTAAGGGCAAGGTGGAAATTGGTGGCAAAGTTGATTAAATTGATGAGCTCAGCATGGGTGCATAAATTAGGGCCAATGCAGTCATCAATGTGGCGGAGGAAGAGTTGGGGAGCATTACTGGGGATGGCTTGGAACATGGACTGTTCTACGTAGCTAAAGAAAAGGCAGGCATAGCTGGGGCTCAAGCGAGTGCCCATGTTAGAAGAAAAATGAGAGGAACTGAAGAAAAAAATGTTCAAGATGAGGATCAGTTCTGCCAGATGGAAGAGGTAGTGGTGGTGGGGATTGGTTGGTCCTTTTGGCAAGAAAGAAGCAGAGAGTTTTGAGTCCTTCTTGTTGGGGGAATAGAAGTGCATAGGGACTGAAGAGTATGTACTTCCAGTTTGGTGCCCGGCAAGCCCTGTATCCACCCACTGTTCCTTTTCGTACTACTATGGTGCGGGGAGCAGGGATTTAGATTCTTAGACCTGTTTTGGGGTAAGGATGAATTGTACAAAAGGGACGGGTTGCACCTTAACAGACGGGGGACCAGCATTCTGGCAGGCAGGTTTGCCACTGCTACACGAATGTCTTTAAACTAAGTAGTGGGGGGGAGGGGATGAACTGGAAATATAAGAATGGAGTTAAAGGGAAAGAGAGAGTAAGAAAATTAAGAAAGACAACAGAATTAACGGGGCAGAAAGCTCAGGAAGGGATCGGAGAGTATGGCCAAGTGCAATAGGAATCGATGTGAAAGGTGAGGGGAGTAATGGATTAAAAGTATTATATATGAATGCACGAAGTATAAGAAATAAAGTGCATGAGCTTGAGGCTCAGTTGGAAATTGGCAAGTATCATGTTGTAGGAATAACAGAGACATGGCTGCAAGAGGACCAGGGCTGGGAAATGAATATTCAAGGGTACGCGTCCTATCGAGAGGACAGACAGGTGGGCTACAGGCCCCCAAACAGTAGCCTGGATATAGGGTGCAACTTGAATCTAATTGAAATTGACATGTCGCAAAGGTAATGCTATGGTTGTTATGGGGGATTTCAACATGCAGGTAGACTGGGAAAATCAGGTTGGTACTGGACCCCAAGAAAGGGAGTTTGTGGAATGCCTCAGAGATCGATTCTTAGAGCAGCTTGTACTGGAGCCTACCAGGGAGAAGACAATTCTGGATTTAGTGTTGTGTAATGAGCCAGATTTGATAAGGGAACTCGAGGTAAAGGAGTCATTAGGAGGTAGTGTCCATAATATGATAAATTTTAATCTACAATTTGAGAGGGAGAAGGGAAAATTGGAAGTGTCAGTATTAAAGTTGAACAAAGGGGACTATGGACACATGAGGGAGGAGCTGGCCAAAGTTGACTGGAAAGATACCCTAGCAGGGATGACAGTGGAACAACAATGGCAGATATTTCTGGGAATAATACAGAAGATGCAGGATCAGTTCATTCCAAAGAGGAAGAAAGATTCTAAGCGGAGTAAGGGGCGACCATGGCTGACAAGGGAAGTCAAGGACAGTATAAAAATAAAAGAGAAGAAGCATAACATAGCAAAGATGAGTGGGAACCCAGAGGATTGGGAAACTTTTAAAGAACAACAGAAGATAACTAAAAAGGCAATAAGGGGAGAAAAGATGAGGTACGAAGGTAAGTTAGCCAAGAATATAAAGAGGATAGTGAAAGCTTCTTTAGGTATGTGAAGAGGAAAAAATTAGTTAAGACCAAAGTTGGACCCTTGAAGACAGAAACGGGTGAATTTATTATGAGGAACAAAGAAATGGCAGATGAGTTGAACAGGTACTTTGGATCTGTCTTCATAAGGAAGACACAATCTCTCATATGTCATAGTGGCCAGAGGACCTAGGGTAACGGAGGAACTGAAGGAAATTCACATTAGGCAGAAAATAGTGTTGGATAGACTGATGGGACCGAAGGCTGATAAATCCCCAGGACCTGATGGTCTGCATCCCAGGGTACTTAAGGAGGTGACTCTAGAAATCGTGGCCGCATTGGTAATCATTTTCCAATGTTCTATAGATTCAGGATCAGTTCCTGTGGATTGGAGGGTAGCTAATGTTATCCCGCTTTTTAAGAAAGGAGGGAGAGAGAAAACAGGGAATTATAGACCAGTTAGCCTGACATCAGTGGTGGGGAAGATGCTGGAGTCAATTATAGAAGATGAGATAGCGGCACATTTGGACAGCAGTAACAGGATCGGTCTGAGTCAGCATAGATTTACGAAGGGGAAATCATGCTTGACTAATCATTTGAAATTTTTTGAGGATGTAACTATGAAAATGGACAAGGGAGAGCCAGTGGATGTAGTGTACCTGGACTTTCAGAAAGCCTTTGATAAGATCCCACATAGGAGATTAGTGGGCAAAATTGGAGCACATGGTATTGGGGGTAGGGTACTGACATGGATAGAAAATTGGTTGGCAGACGGGAAACAAACAGTAGGGATTAACGGGTCTGTTTCAGAATGGCAGGCAGTGACTAGTGGGGTACCACAAGGCTCGGTGTTGGGACCGCAGCTATTTACAATATACATAATGATTTAGATGAAGGGTTTAAAAGTAACATTAGCAAATTTGCCGATGACACAAAGCTGGGTGGAAGTGTGAAATGTGAGGAGGATGTTATGAGAATGCAGGGTGACTTGGACAGGCTGGGTGAGTGGGCAGATGCATGGCAGATGCAGTTTAATGTGGATAAATGTGAGGTTATCCACTTTGGTGGCAAGAACAGGAAGGCAGATTACTATCTGAATGGTGTCAAGTTAGGAAAAGGGGAAGTACAACGAGATCTAGGTGTCCTTGTTCATCAGTCACTAAAAGTAATCATGCAGGTACAGCAGGTAGTGAAGAAAGTTAAAGGCATGTTGGCCTTCATAACAAGGGGAGTTGAGTATAGGAGCAAAGAGGTCCTTCTGCAGTTGTACAAGGCCCTGGTGCGAGCCCACCTGGAGTATTGTGTGCAGTTATGGTCTCCAAATTTGAGGAAGGACATTCTTGCTATTGAGGGAGTGCAGCGTAGGTTCACCAGGTTAATTCCCGGGATGGCAGGACTGTCATATGTTGAAAGATTGGAGCAACTGGGCTTGTATACACTGGAATTTAGAAGGATGAGAGGGGATCTGATTGAAACATATAAGATCATTAAGGGATTGGACACGCTAGAGGCAGGAAACATGTTCCCAATGTTGGGGGAGTCCAGAACCAGAGGCCACAGTTTAAGAATAAAGGGTAGGCCATTTAGAACAGAGTTGAGGAAAAACTTTTTCACCCAGAGAGTTGTGATCTGTGGAATGCTCTGCCTCAGAAGGTAGTGGAGGCCAATTCTCTGGATGCTTTCAAGAAAGAGTTAGGTAGAGCTCTTAGAGATAGTGGAGTCAAGGGATATAGGGAAAAGGCAGGAACTGGATACTGATTGTGGATGATCAGCCATGATCACAGTGAATGGCGGTGCTGGCTCGAAGGGCCGAATGGCCTACTCCTGCATCTATTGTCTATATGTGGAACACATAAAGTAAGTTTCAAACATTTAATTTTGTACAATGACATAGAATCTTAAAAATTTACAATATTATTCAGCCCATTGTGTCAATGCTGGCCAAAAATAAGATGTTATTCTGGCTTGCTCCAGAAGTATTCAGGTTATGGCACATCAAGTGTTCATCCAAATACTTTTAAAATGTGATGACAACTTCTGCATCTACTACCCTTGTGACCCGCCACAAGGTGAGAAATTTTTTCTCAAGTCTTCTCTAATGCTTCTTCCAATTACCTAAGAGACACCTCTTTCAGCTGAAGTTGAACCACACTGTTCACCTGTAATGATTTATTTTATATACAGAATTAATCCTCAACAGATTTTGTTCAAATACATCACCAACACAGTCAATGTTAAATTCAATTAAGTTAGGCAGTCATATAACCTTCACTTGCCAAATCCATGCAGTCCACTCTGGATCAACCTGAACACTATTATACTGTTCCTCAGAATTGATTTGGTTTACATGTACACCACTTACACTCAGTCAACTAATTTGCAGGTACTCAGCTGATTGCTTTTCCCTTTTTAAAAATATATCAGTTTTGCAGTCTTCCAGTTCATCGGCACAATGCCAGTAGTTAGAGGATTGCAAAATAAAGATCAAAGCCTCTGATATCTTTTCCCTCCTTTGCTTAAGAGACTGCAATAGATTTCATCTGAGTTTGGGGACTGATCCACTGTTAAAGATGTTGAAATCATTACAATCATGGGCATCACTTCACACTATTCCTCCTTAAATAGTAGTGTTTATGTTATCCCCACTCTCTTGCATCTTTCAATTCATTCAGATGAACTGAAGAAAGCTCAAAGCAGTGAATTCGAAATACTCTAGAACAATTTTCACATTGCATTAAAAATAACAAGTGCTTTGGTTCAAGTTAACAAAATGTACAATCAGTTCTACTTCAGCGCTGAATGTGTAATTCTTGGGGTAGTGCAACTGATTTCATTGTCTCTGAGCATGGTAGGATTTTAAAACCTCAGCCAGATTTAAACCTGTGGTTAGATGATAATTGGAGTGGGATTGGGTGGAACATTTATGCAGTTGAAAAAAAATCTTATATACCATTTGAATGTGGATCTCTTTGCTGGAAACTCCAGTAAGGTCATCATGTAAGGGGCGGGATTTGTCTCAACACTGGCACTATGACCGTCTGGACATATAGAACACAATGTCAAAGAACACCCATCTAAACTCCAAATATGGCCAATCACCCTTAGGTAGAAATTTGGTCAAAACCACACACAATCAAAAATAGCACATTCATTCTTTCAGGTCTAACACACTCCAGGTAATGAGTTGACAAGGAGGTTCTATAAAAAGTGAATGTTTTCAAAAAACTATGAATGTGTTACTACAAGGTAGATTTGCATGCCTGGGGAGTAACAAGACTTGCACTTGCCCATTTACAGTTAGTCCTTTTGAAGAAAATGGGGGAATGGAGCAGTATGTTGCAAACCAACCAATTTCTTCTTCAATATCCGAGATGTCATTGACGCACTAACCAACATATAGAAATAAAAGGAAACAGTGCAGGGAAATGTGCTTTAAACAAGATTGGAATGAGATATCTCTTGGGCACCTGCTCCCTCTTCGAACATCAGTGAAACTACCTGACAGATAGTTGCACTTCGCTATTTTTCACAAATCACTTCAAATCAAAGCTGAGAATATAAAATAAAAAAAAAGGATACCCTGACTTTCCTTCACAAGTGTTTTCTGGCTGCCATGGCTCTACAACTGCATAATAAGCAGTTCCTCTTTACTCATGGGGGAAGCAGGTGCACAGAGAATTAGTTAAGAGATTTTAGATATGTTATTCTACGAAACACCAGGTGTTTCTGTGTCAGACCACTCTTCATGTTCAGAAGAGAATAATAATAATTATTGGTCAGCACAGATATCCTGGGCCATAGTGTGGCTCCTGTCCTGTTTTATGTTCTAATTAAATCACAAACTTGCGTTCCTGTATGAATAACTTGCTAACTTGATTCGACCTTTCCAATCTGGCCCAGTGCTCAAGTCAGTCTAACTTGGTAAGTTGCTTGATAACTACATTCCATTTCAAAACTAACATAAGCTATATCTGTGCAAAAATAGCATACAATATTTATTAATGCTTTCCCAGTCCACAAATGCTGTTGCCAGAAACAAAAACTTGAGCTTGTGGACTTTTAGTTGGACAGATTATTTGCAAACTAAAATAGCTTTTACTGCCGTTCACATATTCACTGGGTCACAGGGCATATATGTTGCCTTTTATCAGTGCCTTTTTAGGTCTCAGCTATGAAAGATCAAACACTTGTAGGACTGGGCAATGATTAGCATGGCTAATTCTCCCATCCAGATCTTAGCCAGTTTTAAGGAAAGTGGCGGAAAAATATAAAATGTAGTCTTAATAAGAGACTACATGGAAAGTTTTTTAATGATTGAGGAGGTAAGGATTAATTTGGCCCACTGTATCTGCATGGACATTATTTAAAAAAATAATGTTTGAACTAGTTTCCTGGGCTAAAAATGGAGAGTGTGATGGGACAGAAGAAGGGAAACGGAACTGAAGATAGACAAAAGCAAGAGTAAAATGATTCAGTGTAGGGTGCTAAATTTAACTTATCTATGATAACTCTTACTCCAGTTCAAATATCCCAGTCACAATAGTTCCGATTTACTTATAAATAATTGTTGGTCTCTTCCATAATATAGGGAAGAGAAGCCAGAAGAAATGTAGCCTTTTGTCAGCCAACACCTTAGGAAAATTGGGTGATAGAAGAGGCGAATCCGTGACATATCTGCCAACAGATGAATAAAATTTATTAAGGATAGCTTATTTTCCATTATTCTGAAGCTCATAATTGATATTGACAATGAGAATTCTTAGTCTATGAATGTGAAGTAAGACTGAAAAAAAAACTAGTTTATGCAAAACTGTATCAGCTATAATTGTACTGAAAAGTGGAGCCGACCTGAAGGGTTCGTTCGCTTACTCCTGTCTTATAAGGCCATAAGACAAAGGAGTAGGATTAAGGCATTTGGTCCATCACGTCTGCTCCGCTATTTAATCACGGCTGATCCTTTTTTTCTCCTCCTCATCCCATTCCCCAGCCTTCTCCCTATAACCTTTGATGCTGTGTTCAATAAAGAACCTATCAAGCTCTGCCTTAAGTGCAACCTAGCCTCCACAGCAGCCTGTGGTAATGAATTCCACGAATTCACCACTCTCTGGCTAAAGAAATTTCTCCGCACCTTTGTTTTAAATGGATGCCCCTCTATCCTGAGGCTGTGTCTTCTTGTCGTAGACTCTCCCACCATGGAAAACATCATTTCCACATCTACTCTGCCTAGGCTGTACCATATAGCCTACTGTATAATATAGGACCACTTTATGATGTAGTAATACATCGTATTAAGCATGCGCTATTAGGTGCATATTGAGCTGTACGCGTGTGTTCAGTTCAGTTTTAATTAGTAAAGAACCCTGTTGATTTAGCTCCCGTCTCCTGTGTTTTATTTATAGCTTTGTTGTGTAAACCGGTCACATACACAACATAGGCCTTCCAACATTCGAGAAGTTTCAATGAGATCTGCCCTCATTCTTCTAAATTCCAGTGAGTACAGACCCAGAGCTATCAAACGTTTCTCGTATAACCCTTTCATTCCTGGAATAATGCTTGTGAACCTCCTCTGAAATCTCTCCTGTGCCAGCACATCTCTTCTTAGATGAGGAGCCAAGAACTGTTCACAATACCCAAGGTGAGGCCTCACCAGTGCCTTATAACGCCTCAGCATCACATCCCTGCTCGTCTTCTAGTCCTCTTCAAATGAGTGCTAACGTTGCATTTGCCTTCCTCACCACCGACTCCACCTACGTTAACCTTTACCGTGTTCTGTACAAGGACTCCAAAGCCCTTTGCATCTCAAATTTTTGGATCTTCTCCCTGTTTAGAAAATAGTCTGCACATTTATTTTTATATACTAAAATGCACAGCCATGCATTTTTCAACATTGCATATCATTTGTCACTTTCTTGCCCATTCTCCAAATCTTTCTAAGTCCTTCTGCATCTTCCTGTTTCCTCAACACAACCTGCCCCTCCACCAATCTTCGTATCATCTGCAAACTTGATAACAAAGCCATCTATGCCATCATCTAGATCATTGATATACAGCATAAAAAGAAGTGGTCCCCACACCGACCCCTGCGGAACACCACTAGTCACTGGCAGCCAACCAGAAAAGGATCCTTTTATTCCCACTCACTGCCTTATACCAATCAGCCAATACTCTAACCATGACAGTAACTTTCCAGTAATGCCATGGGCTTTCAACTTGGTAAGCAGCCTCATATGCGGCGCTTTGTCAAAGGCCTTCTGCAAGCCCAAATATACAACATCCGCTGCATTCCCTTTATCTATCCTACTTGTAATCTCCTCAAAGAATTCCAACAGTCAGGCAGGATTTTCCCTGAAGGAAACCATGTTGACCTTGTACTATCTTGTCCTGTGTCACCGACTACTCCATTACCACATCCTTAACAATTGATTTCAGCATCTTCCCAACCACAGAGGTCAGGCTAATTTCCTTTCTATTGCCTTCCTCCTTTCTTGAAGACTGGAGTGATATTTGCAATTTTCCAGTCCTCTGGCACCATGCTACAGTCCAATGATTTTTGAGAGTTCATTACTAATGCCTCTACAACCTCTACTGCTACCTTTTTCAGAAGCCAAGGGTACAGTTCATCTGGTCCGGGTGACTTATGTATCTTTTGGTCTTCCAGCTTTTTAAGCACCTTCTCCCTCGTAATAGTAACTGCACTCATTTCTCTTCCCTCGCACCCTTCAATTTCTGACACACTGCTAGTGTCTTCCACAGTGGAGACTGATGGAAAATACTCATTTAGTTCATCTGCCATCTCCTTGTCCCCCAATTATTTATCTAGCTTCATTTTCTAATGGTCCTATATCTACTCTCATCTCTCTTATTTTATTATCAAACTTGAAAAAGCTTTTACTATCCACTTTGATATTGTTAGCTAGCTTGCTTTCATATTTCATCTTTTCCATCCTAATGATTCTTCTAGTTGCCCTCTGTAGGGTTTTGAAAGCTTCCCAATCCTTTGTCTTCCCACTAATTTTTATGTTGTTGTATGCCCTCTTTTTTGCTTTTACATTAGCTTTGACTTTCCTTGTCAGCGACGGTTGTACTATTTTGCCAATTGAGTATTTCTTCATTTTTGGAATACATCTATCCTGCACCTTCCTCATTTTTGCCAAAACTCACACCATTGCTGCTCTGCTGTTATTCCTGCTGGCAGCTTCTTCCAATTTACTTTGGCAACTCCTCTCTCAAACCACTGTAATTCCTTTACTCTAATGAAATACTGCTATGTCAAGCCTTCAGTTTCTCCCTATCAAATTTCAAGTTGAACTCAATCATATTGTATCACTGCCTCCTCGGGGTTCTTTTACCTTAAACTCCCTAATCACTTCAGGTTCATTACATAACACCCAATCCAGTCCCTTAGTAGGCTGAATGACAAACTGCTATAAAAAGCCACCTTGTAGGTATTCAACAAACTCACCTTCTTAAGATCTATTGCCAATATGATTTTCCCAATTGGCCTGCATGTTGAAATCTCCCATGACTATCTTAACAGTGCCTTTTGATATGCCTTTTCTATTTCCCATTTCAATCTGTGGTCCAATCACAACTACTGTCAGGAGGCCTGTATATAACTGCCATCAGGGTCCTTTTGTTCCTATGCACTGAAGCAAATACCAAGGGAGGTACTGGACTAGAGAGTGATTTAAAAAAAATAAATCTGGCAGTCCTATTCATGCATGCAAGCTGACAAATGGGAAGGTCCTTGTAGAAAAAGTAAAACTAACTTGCTCAGCTGTACCTTGTATGTTTCCCTATGACTGGAACTGGGCCATTTTGCATTGGCTATCGTCCAGTGATTGTGCACTGGTGTAATCCCTCACCAATGAGACTGGTTCAGTCAATTAAGTAAATGTTATTACATCAGTGTTTCACCTACATTCCCTTATGCACCTGTGTGTCTACAATTTAAGGGGCTAATATAAAAGAAATTGCAACTGTAAGTGAGGCATGGCTTAGTATAAGCTGAGAATCACGTTGACTATTTAAAAGTAAAGTAGAAGATAGGGAACTAATTCAAATATAAATTCATGATCTTTTGTTATGCAAAAATACAGCTCCAGACTTCAATGACTTCCTTTATAGTCCTCTGAAATGGTATTTGAACATATTAACAAGAGAATAGAAAGGACAAATCAGGAGTGTTATTCAGAGATATAAAAAATCCTATTTTACTTCAATAAGGCAAGTGCTATAAGAAATCAGCTTCCACTCCTTATTTCTTGCCTCTTTCCCCTGAATGTTTGATGAGATAATTTATTTATTTAGGAATACAGCATGGAACCAGCCTTCTCGGCCCAGCCAGCTGTGCAGCCCAGCGAATCACCAACTTAGCCCTCCTGTAACCACAGGACAATTTTACAATGACCAATGAACCTGGTTCATCTTTGGAATGTGGGATGAAACTGGAGCACCGGGAAGAAACCCATGCACACATGGGAAGGAACGTACAAACTTGCTTAGAGAAGACGGTGATATTGAACTCCGATGTCCTGAACTGTAACAGCTCACGCTAGCCACAATGTTATCTTGACACCCTATATGTGGTAGGAGTGTAACTTGGGCTGCAACTGGGTTGTGGGTGTTTGATGGATTTGTGTAGAAAGAATATTAATCTTATATACAACTGATCATGTATCGAGAGTGCAAAATTAACTTGATTCCATATAATACTGCATCCACCCTGAAAATGTGAGATGAGATAGCCTAGACTTTTACACAGAATCTAACGAAGCTGTACTTTCTGGAGACCAATTCATGGTGGAATATAAAAGACGAGTGCTTTGTTTCATTACATTCCTGCACATGACTTCCTTTTGTTTTCCTCTTGGTTATTAACATACATTGAATTTTATGCCTGTGTATGATTCCACTCAGCAACCATCTACGACCCTCGATGGAAGAAATCACAATGCTATTTGATGACAGAAGACATGACAGGCACTCACGTCTGATGCACTGTAGATGAAGTAACTGTACACTATCATGGTGTTTCAATCTGAACTTGTGCACAAGCCTCTTCCTCTTCAGCAGACCTTTAGTACACAAGCTGACTAGCATCAACTCAGAGCTAGCTGAAGAGACACATCTGGGATTCGCAGTCTCTGGCACAAGTGGGACAGCGAGGTGCTTCCCAAATGCTCATTTTCTTTATATCAATAGCCCTGGTATTCTCACAAGTCAAGGTCAAAGTCAATTTATTATCAAAGTACATATACAGTGCCTATAAAAAGTATTCACCCCCCCCCCCGTTAGCTTTCATGTTTTATTGTCAGAATCACGTTAGATTTAATTTGGCTTTTCAACTGGTCAACAGAAAAAGACTCTTTCGTGTCAAAGTGAAAACAGATCTCTACAAAGTGATCTAAATTAATTACAAATATAAAACACAAAATAATCGATTGCATAAGTATTTACCCCCTTCAAGTCAGAATTTAGCAGATGCACCTTTGGCAGCAATTACTGCCTTGATTCTGTGTGGATAGGTCTCTATCAGCTTTGAACTCTGCAATTTTTCTCTATTCTTTACAAAACCACTCAGGCTCCGTCAGATTGAATGGGGAATGTGAGTGAACAGTCCATTTCAAGTCCAGCCATAAATTCTCAATTGAGAACAGGGCTCTGACTTGGCCACTTCAGAACATAAACTTTGTTTTTTCTAAGCCAGTCCGGTGTAGATTTGGCTTTTTGCTCGGGGTCGTTGTCTTACTGGAAAACAAATCCTCTCCCAAGTCGCAGCTCTTTTGCAGACTGCATCAAGTTTTCCTCCAAGACTTCCCTGTATCTTGTGGCATTCATTTTACCCTCATCTTCACAAGCCTTCCAAGGCCAGCTGCAGTGAAACATTCCCATGGCATGATGCAGCCACCACCATGCTTCATGGCAGGGATGATGTCTTTTTAATGATGTGTGGTGTTTGGTTTACGCCAAACAGTGTCTAGTCTGATGACCAAAATGCTCAGTTTTGGTTTATCAGACAACAGAACCTTCTTCCAGCTGACTTCAGAGTCTCTCACATGCCTTCCAGCAAAACCTAGCCAAGATTTCATATGTTTTTTTTCCAACAGTGGATTTCTCTTTGCCACTCTCCCATAAAGCTGTGACCGGCGAAGCTCCCGAGCAACAGTTCTTGTATGTGCAGTCTCTCCCATCTCAGTCATCAAAGCTTGCAAGTCCTCTAGAGTTGTCAGAAGTTTATTGATGGCCTCCTTCACTAGTCCCCTTCTTGCACAGTTACTCAGTTTTTGAGGATGACCTCCTCTTGGCAGACTTACAACTGTGTCATATTCTTTCCATTTCTTGATGATTGACTTAACTGTACTCCAAGAGATATTCAGTGACTTGGAAATATTCTTGTATCCATCTCCTGACTTGTGCTTTTCGATAATCTTATCATGGAATTGCTTGGAGTGTTCTTTTGTCTTCATAGAGTAGTTTTTGCCAGAATACTGACTCACCAGCTGTGGAACCTTCTAGATTTGGTGTATTTTTACTACAGTCAATTGAAACATCTTCACAACACGCTGGAGGAACTCAGCAGGTCGGGCAGCATCCGTGGAAACGATCAGTCGACGTTTCAGGCCAGAACCCTTCGTCAGGACTGTAGGGGGAAGGGGCAGAGGCCCTATAAAGAAGGTGGGGGGAGGGTGGGAAGGAGAAAGCTGGTAGGTTTCAGGTGAAAAACCAGTAAGGGGAAAGACAAAGGGGTGGGGGAGGGGAAATAGGGAGGCGATAGGCAGGTAAGGTGAAGAAAGAATAGGGGAAAACACAATGGGTAGTACAAGGAGGCGGAACCATGAGGGAGGTGATAGGCAGCTGGGGGAGGGGGCAGAGTGACATAGGGATAGGGGAAGGGAGGGGAATGGAATTAACGGAAGTTGGAGAATTCTATGTTCATACCAAGGGGCTGGAGACTACCTAAATGGTATATGAGGTGTTGCTCCTCCAACCTGAGTTTAGCCTCATCATGGCAGTAGAGGAGGCCATGTATGGACATATCTGAATGGGAGTGGGAAGCAGAGTTGAAGTGGGGGGCTACCGGGAGATCCTGTCTGTTTTGGCAGATGGAGCGGAGGTGCTCGACGAAGCGGTCCCCCAATCTGCGTCGGGTTTCACATCTTGAAACCCTTGAAATTGAAACACCTTGACTGCAGACAGGTCTCCAAAAGCAATCTCTGTTTCACAAATTATGTGACTTCTAAAACCAATTGGTTGCACCAGCGATGATTTAGTGTGTCATATTAAAAGGGAGTGAATACTTGTGCAATCAATTATTTTGTGTTTTATATTTGTAATTAATTTAGATCACTTTTCAGATATCTGTTTTCACTTTGAAATGAAAGGATCTTCTTCTGTTGTTCAGTGTCAAAAAAGTCAATTAAATTCTCTGTGATTCAATGTTGTAAAGCAATAAAACATGAAAAATTCCACAGGGGGTGAATACTCTTTATAGGCACTGCATGCCAATATACCACCTTGAGGAATAAAGACTTCACATCTCTTGCAGGGCCTCTTTAGTCAAAGGGCCTTGGCCCAAAATGTCAACTCTTTATTCCTCTTCATAGATGCTGCCTGACTTGATGATCACTGCTATGTTCTTGCAGCAGCTCTCACCCTAAATGTGCTCAATGATGGGGAGGGCTTTTCCCATGATGGACTGGGCTGAATCCACAACTTTCTGTAGACTTTCCTGATCCTGGGCATTGGTGTTTCCATACCAGGCTGTGATGCAGCTAGTCAGTGTACTCTCCATTATGCATCTATAGAATTTGGTGAGGATGTGACATTTTTTCAAGACGCCTCTTACAGCAAACTTTGAAGTATTCTCTCTGTCCCCCTAAGTGCTCTCTCTTGCTGAATGGAGTTCGCAGTTGTGTATTAGTTTTGGGAGTGTGGAGTCATGTGAGTGAAATGGCTGATGCATCAGAGCTAGCTGACAGTAATTAGAGCCTTGAGGTTGGGAATGTTGGCTGAGAGAAGATGCTGACATTTGCTCATTTATCGTGCTAATAGATTGAAAAGATTTTGCAGAGACAGCACTGTTGTCCTTCTCCAGTGCATTGAAGTGCCTGCTAAATATATATTTAAAAATTATTTTCTCATATGCTTCACTGAACAATAACTTGGAGATTGGTTTCCAAATGTGCACACACATACATATAATCTGCATACTAAATCCTATTCTCTGACCATAGGTGGACCAGTTGATTAGAATCATGGCTTGTAGTAGCCAGAAGAGCAACAGATCTAAGAAAGACTCTGCAAAGGCCCTATTTATTGACAGAGATGAGGGGTTTTATAAGGTGAGAAAAAAACAAATGTAGTGTTTGGTGTTGTTACTTGTATTTTTCTGTGAGTTGTCATATGGTGAAGATTAAATCCAAAATGCAACATTAATCAAAATAATAAAGTAAACATTAGGTCTCTGCGAAGTGCAAAAAGCTTAAATATTCACAGGGTTAACTACTGTTAAGTCTCCTAGTTTATTACTTCCAAATGACTGAGAAACACTCACTCTCTTAGATTATTGAGAAACTCACTTAAAACCATTGACATTAATATAAAATGACCTCCAATTCCACATCTGTAGTTTCTGAAGTGTAAAGTAAAAGGCTTTAAGTCCCCTTCAAAAATCTTTCCTGTCATTGATCAAAGGCTGAACATTAACTTTGGTGTTTAGGCAGCTGTGAGAAATTTTTGAATTGACTCATCATTAAGGATCTGAATGCTCTTGTACTGTCATAGTTTGGTGTAGGAGGTTAACAATAAGCCCAGGCACCCAGATAGCTGTCAAACTTTGCATTGTGGTCTGAAGGAGACATAGAAGGTGGTATCCTCGAAAGCGAGGAATAGAGTGTTTTGGGAAGGACTTCCTGACTTTATGTTTGACACAGCTGAAGCCATGGTCTTTAATGGAACGAAGGAAATCAGCAAAATGTTGATAATAAAATAAAGAACTAACAGACAGTAATGGTAGATGTTTTCTTCACACCACCCTTCTTCACCCCTCACCTCATACCCGCCTTTTTGCCCCTTGTTCTGATACAACTCCTGCAAGCATCTGTCTCAAAACGGGCCAGAGATCTGACCTGCCACCATCTATGCAACTTGTTGTTGTTCTGTTTGAAGGCAAGATTACAGAGAAATTTACAAGGATATTGCTGGGATTTCAGTTATAGGAAAGGTTGAATAGGTTAGGACTTTATTCCTAGACTTTAGGAGAATGAGGGAAGATTTGATAGAGGTATATATGATTACGGGGGGTATAGATAGGGTCTATACCTATCTGCAATCAGGCTTTTTCCACTGAGGTTGGTCTAAAACCAGGGGTCATGGGATAGGGGTGAAAGGTGAAATGTTTAAGGAAGATATGAGGGTGAACTGCTTCACTCAGAGGATGGTGAGAATGTGGAATGAACTGCCAGCGGAAGTGGTGGATGCAGGTTCGATTTTACCATTTAAAAAAAGTTTGAATAGTTCATGGATGGGAGGGGTATGGAGGGCTATGGCCTGGTGTTGGTGCAGGTCAATGGGACTAGGCAGAATAATAGTTATGCATGGACGAGGTGGGCCAAGGGCCTGTTTTTGTGCTGAGTGTTCTATGACTATCCACCAAGTTGATCTCTTTGATGGAGTCTATCCACCCAGCTTTTCCCCTGCTTCCTGTTCATTGACAATTACTCCCTTCCCTGAATTGGTTTTGAGAATTATTATCCAGGGAGCAGGAAGCGCAGAATCAAATATCGCTGTGATGACTGTACGTTCTAGTATAAATTGTTTGGCGACAATAAGGTATGAAGTAAAGTATAAAAAAAAGTATAAAGTTATGTGAATGACACCATATTAATACAAGCCTATAAAGAACGACTGAAATACTGAATTGAATTGACTTTATTTCTTACATCCTTCACATACACAAGGAATAAAAATCTTTATGTTACGTCTCCATCTAAATGTGCAATCATAGTAATTTATAATAACTTACAATAAATAGAAGTCAATAGAAATACACTCAAATCAGCATGAATTAATCATTCTGATGGCCTGATGAAAGAAGCTGTCCTGGAGCCTGTTGTTCCTGGCTTTTATGCTGCAGTACCATTTCCTGGACGGTAGCAGCTGGAATAGCTTGTGGTTGGGATGACTTAGGTCCCCAAACATCCTTCGGGCCCTTTTTTCACACCTGTCCTTGTAAGTGTCCTGATTCATGGTAAGTTCACAACTACAGATGTGCTGGCTGGGCTGTCTGCACGAATCTCATCCTGAGATTAGAGAGGTACAGTTCCCATACCAAGCAGTGATGCAGCCAGTCAGAATGTTCTCAATTGTGTCCCTGTAGAAAGTTCTTAGGATTTGGGGGGGCCATACCAAACTTCCTCAACTATCTGAGGTGAAAGAGGCGCTGTGCTGCCTCCTCCACCACACAGCTGGTGTGTACTGTCAGATCGCTGGCGGGTCCTCGGTGATGTGGACGCCGAGGAACTTAAAGCTGTTTACCCTCTCAATCCCAGATCCATTGATGGCAATAGGGTTTAGCCTGTCTCCATTCCTCCTGTAATCCACAACCAGCTCCTTTGTTTTTGTGACATTGAGGGAGAGGTTGTTTTCTTGACACCACTATGTCAGAGAGATGACTTCTTCCTTATAGGCCACCTCGTTATTGTTTGAGATTAGGCCAATCGATGTAGTGTCGTCAGCAAATTTAATTAGCAGATTAGAGCTGTGGGTGGCGACACAGTCATGGGTATACAGGGAGTAAAGGAAGGGACTTAGTAGATAGCCCTGGGGAGCACCTGTGTTGAGAGTCAGAGGGGTGGAGGTGAGGGAGCCCACTGTTACCACCTGCCGGTGACCTGACAGAAAGTCCAGGATCCAGCTGCACAAGGTAGGCTCAAGGCCGAGGTCTCTGAGCTTCCTGTCGAGCCTGGATGGAATTATGGTGTTGAATGCTGAACTGTAGTCCAAGAACAGCATTCTCACATAAGCATCCTTCTTCTCCAGATGTGTAAGGACGGTATGGGGAGTAGTGGCTATTGCGTTGTCTGTCGATCGGTTGTGTTGGTAGGTGAATTGTAGGGGTCCAGTTTGAGTGGTAGCATGCTGTAGATGTAGTCCTTGACCAGCCTCTCAATGTATTTGCTTATTACTACCTCTTATTCAGAAATTTAGAAATCAATGGTATGCTTGTCCTGTAACCTCTAAATAGGCCTGCAAATACCACACACTTACATTTCCTTTGCAAAGCCTAGAACACTTCTTTCTAAACCTGAAGTCAAACAATCTCATGAGTAAAAATCAAGGCAATTTAAATCTCTTACCTGTGTGGAATATATACTTTCTACAGGATTTTACCTGTTTGCACAGAATATTCTGGCTCTTTTTTCACTAGAGTGCTGCACCATTCAGTACTTGCTTTTGCATTTACTCAAGAGGGTAAACCGCTAATACCGTGCTCGTTATAGTTAGATGAAAGGTTCATCTGGGAGAAATCTGAACCACTCATGCTTAAAGAATCAAAATGCTTGTTCAGAACTAAAACAGGTAAGAGTTTGCTTCTCTCTGTTTTGATCAGATTAAACCTGTTGCTGATGCATTTAGGAACTATTTTGTGCTTAATTACAGTGTGAGTAATATATTTCCATTGGACTGCTGCTCCTGATGACTTATCATAGTTTGTGCATATTACACTGTGCAAACTGGCGCCATGTCTGACTGAAGTCACTGCTTTTCACAGTAAATGATTTCAATCAAAGTCTTTTGAGAAGGTTGAGAAGCACATGTTCCATGAATGCACGTTCCTTTCATTTCTGATTAAATACAAACTGTCTATAGCTGTCCCTAAGTCAAGTCACCATCACAAACCAATTTCAGATTTTCAGCTTCTCTGGTGTTAAATAATGTAAGAAAAATGATCAATGCTCCAAGTATGACAGGTGGATTGAATTTGAAACTGCCATTTTATGAGAGGTCCTGGAAACTGCTTTTGGATAATGAAAATGTCTCTTCTCTTTGGATGGATAAAGGTCAGAGTGCGCAGAGCAAAGATCTACTCGTGCTATCACAAGATTTGCAATTTAGCTCATAAGATCCACACTGTAGCTGTTGGGAGAGGAATTCTTCTGAAGTTGGGATTTGAAGGTATTTGTTGGGGCAATTCGTTCAGAATTTAATCATGCTGCAGCTCCTGTAGAAGTATTCAACAGAGAGAACCATATTGTGTATGCAACTCAGGTTACAATTGAACTACAGGCTTTACAAAAAGCAGTGTAGGGAAACCCTAAATAAAATTTACCACATCTACATTTTATGGCTTTTCTAAACCTCTGCATCCTCTCCATCTCTTGTTTTCAGCAAAATCTTACAAATCTCCTGAGACCGTTACTGCATTATCTTCAGTGCAAGTTTCTATATTCACTCCAAAAACAAAGTAATTAGTCAGGAGACAGCTGAAAGGAGTGGACATATGTCTAACATCAATAATGGGCAGGCTTTCGGAGTCACAACATGCGATTACATTAAAATTCATTCTAAGAGACTTGGATAAGAACAACTTTAATGTCACTCATTGTTATAAATTCCAGAGGACACAAGACTAGGCTGCCCTAACTTGTCTCATAGGATAACCCACCCACTCTAGATATTAGTCTTCTGAACCTCTTCTAATGTGTTTGCAGTTTCTTTAATGAAACACTTTGCTACTTTTCTGTCTTAGCAATAAAACAATATTATTCTGGAGCTTTCCTAATTACGTGCACATCAATGTTCTGCAAATCATACATTAAAGCACCTGGCTTCTTCTGGAACTCATAATTCTGCAATTCCTCAACATTAAGAGCATTTACTTTTTTATATTTCTTGCCAAGACAATTACATATTTTTCCACATTGCATTTCAACAGAAAGGTTTTTGCTCACTCACTTAACAGTACCGCGATGCAGCATCCATAATCAAAGACCCATGCTATCTTCTCGCTGCTGCCATTGCGAAGGTGGTGTAAGAGCCTGGGTCTCACATCACCAGGTTCATGGACATTTATTACCCCTCAAATATCAGGCTCTTGAACAAAAGGCAATAACTATACTCACCCATTCATTGAGATGTTCCCACAATCTCACTTTATGTACTCTTTATAATTTCACTCACCACAATACTGAATTGATTCCACAATCTCCAAATTATGACCTCAGAACTATATAATTTATTTATTATTTTGTTTTTGTCTTTGTATTTGCTCTTGGTCTTTTGCATATTGGTTGTTTGTCTGACTTAGGGTGTAGTTTTTCAATGATTCTATTGTGTTTCTTTGTACCTACTGTGAATGTCAGCAAGATAATAAATAATAAATTTACTTTGAACGTTTGAACTATGAAGCCTCCTAAACACGCATCTCTAACTCTGCCAAGGACAGTTCCAAGCCCAGCTGAGAAAGGAGGGTTGGCACGGGGCCAGCAATACCATCCTATAAAAACCCAGTGCTACAGAAATGCCAAGAGAAGCTCTCGAGCCCTCATCCCTGGGAGAAGGATACACCAAGAAGATGGGCTACACCTGGAGACACCATGAAAGAAAAACATGCACCAACCATTGCTCTGAGCAGTAAATTTTTACATGGCCCGAAAACTGTGTGGCACTTTAATTTTCTTTTGGTAATATGCTTTGACCCCTACAGCACACCAATCTTTACAACCAGAAAAGCTCCTGTTAGCCAACTAATCTTTTATCTACCCCAGCCCATCATCTCCTACATCATAAGCTTCTTTAACAACTTTTGGTGTGGCACCTTATCAAATGGCTTCTGGAAAATCTAGGTATATCTAAGCATGTTCCCCCTTTATCTACAATGGAATACATATTGTAAGACCGCCTGTAAATTGATCAAAATGATTACCCTTTAATAAATTATGTTGGCTTTCCCTGTTTACATTTTTTTCTTGGGCTGGGTGTTCTCACATTTTCTTAATGACAAACATTAAGCAAATTGATCTACAGTTTTTTACTTACTGTTTCCTTACCTTTTCAAATAAATGAGCTATGTTTATTGCTTTCTAATTAAAGTTCAAAGTGTATCTATTATCAAAACATGTATAACCACGTACAACTTGAGATTCATCTTCTTGCAGTCAACCTCAAAACGGAGAAACACAATAGAGTCCACAATAATCCACACACCACAAAATCTGTCAAACGTCCAATGTGCAAAAAGGAACAAATTATACAAAAAAAATTTAAAAAGTAAAGAAATAATGTATTGAATATGAACTGCAGATTTCTCGACAGTGAATCCAAAGCCATGGAGCCAGACCGGCACTGCACCCAGTCCAACAGAACCTACTCAAAATATAGGAACATTTTCGACAATTAAAACCACTACATCAACCATGTCAATATCTGCTTCTTTTAAGACCTTAGGATGAAGCCCATCAGGACCTGATAATCTCACTGTTTGCAGCTCCATGAAGCAAATTCGCTCAGTACCACTTCCTAGGTGATTACAAATTTCTGGGATCCTTGCCCCAGTTTCCTGATTTACAGCAATTTCTGGAATGTTACCTGTGAAGGAACATCTTAATGCATCTTGCAGCTCCTTATTTTCCATTATTATTTCAAAGAGGTTTTTAAGTTTCCTTTTTAAAAATGCAAACAAAACGTGTCACACGAACATCAACCAAACACTAATCCAAGTTTGAATTAGTGCAATTTCAAAGAAATATGTCAAAATAGGGAACAATCTCAATGCACTATTTGAGCAATTCCCTTCTTGGTAGGCCATTATCCTTCTGAGAGGATCTACCTGATCACTCACAATTCCACACCAGCATTCCTTAGCACCACTTGCCTTATTTTTCTCTGTGATTTACATTTTAATTTAATTCCTATGGTTAATTAATTTTAATGACTGTAATTAATTAAAAATCAACCAATCTGTGATCTCATCATGCTGAGAATTAATCAGAATATGGCACCAAGAAAGCTGTAAAGTTCAAGGAGAAAGGAATTTATTTTTGTATGCAATATAGATACTATGTCATTAAGACAGGTTAAAGGCATCTTCCAAAGACTAGCATGAAACAGCCTAACAGTTTGCTTTCCTAGACCTGAGTATCTGAGTATCTAGGATAAAAGTTGACATTCTTTGGAGATGAGCAAGAAAATAAATATATTTGCACATTTCACCCAGGAGCATTGAGCAGAAGACATTTTGATTAATTCAGCTCTTCTTAATCCACAAAGTCATGCATTTGGGAGCACTTACTGCTCCCCAGCCAACCAGTTAATTCAGCACGTATGAGAAACAGAACCACATACAGTCCTGTGCAGAAGTCTTATATATGGTTAGGGTGCCTAAGACTTTTGCAGAGTACTGTATTTGTCAATGTGGAGCAGGCAGTAAAATCTGTAAATCTGGCGGGAGCAAAGGATTTTGGGAATGGTGAGTGTGAAGTGTTGCAGGAGGGGTGAGGACAGGTGACAGAGAAGGAGTGCTGGGGCAGGGTTTTGTGGTGTAGGTGCAGACACCAGGCATGGGCACTTGATTCCAAACAACTGGTTTATCGTTCATTACAGAAGGTCTCTCTGGTGCTTCCCACTCCCTCCCTTCTCCCTTCCCCTTTTCCCAACCATGATTCCCCACTCTCTGTCCTCTTCCCACTCTCAGTCCACAAGAGACCCATATCAAAAACAGGTCTTCCTATTTTTTTGTGGCAGCAGGACAGAGCAATATATGCAGAGGGCCTTAGATTGTTTAAGGGAATGGGCAAAGAAGTGGCAAATGAAATACAATGTTGGGAAGTGTATGGTCATGCACTTTGGTGGAAGAAAGAAATGGGCAGACTATTATTTAGATGAGGAAAGAATTCAAAATGCACAGATGCAAAGGGACTTGGGAGTCCTTGTGCAGGATACCCTAAAGGTTAACCTCAAGGTTAAGCCGATGGTGAAGAAGGTAAATGCAATGTTTGCATTTATTTTTAGAAGTATAGAATATAAAAGCAGGGATGTGATGTTGAGGCTCTATAAGGCACTCGTGAGACCACACTTGTACTGTGTGCAGTTTTGGGCTCTTTACTTTAGAAAGGATGTAGTGACATTGGAGAGGGTTCAGAGAAGATTCACGAGAATGATTCCAGGAATGAAAGGGTTACCGTATGAGGAACGTCTGGCACCTCTTGGACTGTATTCCCTGGAGTTCAGGAGAATGAGGGGGGATCTCATAGCAACATTCTGAATGTTAAAAGGCCTGAACAGATTAGATATGGCAAAGTTATTTCCCATGGTAGGGGAGTCCAGGACAAGAGGGCTTGACTTCATGATTGAAGGACGTCCATTTAGAACAGAGATGTGGAGAAATTACTTTAGTCAGAGGGTGGTAAATCTGTGGAATTTGTTGCCATGAGCGGCTCTGGAGGCCAAGTCATTGGGTGCATTTAAGGCACAGATAGATAGGTTCTTAATTAGCCAGGGCATCAAAGGGTCTGGGGAGAAGGCAGGGGAGTGGGGATGACTGGAATAATTGGATCAGCCCATGATTGAATGGTGGAGCAGACTCGATGGGCTGAATGGCCTACTTCTGCTCCTATATCTTATGATCTTATATAGCATTACTACAATACTGTGCAAAGGTCTATGGAACCATAGCCATATAGATATGTGCTTAAGACTTTTGCACAGTACTGTAAGAGTCTTATCTTCTGTGGTTAATATTTTCCTTAATTGCCTTACCAAAGCCTGGAGTTTTAATGATTAAAAATATTTAAAAATTAGCTTTAATCGTTACATGCACATTGAAACATTAGAATCAGATTTAGTATCACTGGCAAATGTCATGAAACTTGATATATATATATATAAAATTGTGAAAAAAAGTTGAGTAGTGTTTATGGGTTCATTGTCCATTCAGGAATCTGATGGCGGAGAAGAAGCTGTTCCTGAAACATTGGTTGTGTGTCTTCAGGCTCCTGTACCTCCTCTTTGATGGCAACAATGAGAGGAGAGTATGTGTTGGGTGACGGAGGTCCTTAATGATGGATGCCACCTTCTTAAGACATCAACTTTTAAAGATGTTCTCGATGCTGGGAGACTAGTACCTGTGATGAGGCTGGCTGAGTTTACAGCTTTCTGTAGCTTTTTCTGATCCTGTTCAGTGCTCCCCAAAGAAACCAGACGATGATGGGACCAGTTAGAAATTTGCGAAGTCTTTGGTGACATACCAAGTCTCCTCAAACTCCTGATGAAATATTTGCATCAAAGACCAACACCGTCCTGAGGAGGTGCTGGGACAGTCTTCAAGTGTCGCCAGGCTTCCAGCACCAACACAGCATGCCCACAACTTACTAACTCTAATGGTACGTCTTTGGAATGTGGGAGGAAACCCATGCGGTCATGAGGAGAACGTACAAACTCCTTACAAATGCTGGCGAGAAGTGGGCCTGAATCGCTGCCACTGTAAAGCACTGCACTAGTGGCTATGCTACAGTGCTGCCCTCTTCAGGTTAAAGACTTCTCCAAGTTGCTTAGATCTATACTTGAACATAAGCTCCTTCACATTTGTGAATGCAAGCTCTTTTGAGCTTACAATATTCTTCTAGATTTTTAAAATTCACATAAAGCATTCATGAGGAATAACTATTAAAATAACACTATATTTTAGCAGAGCACAGATTTTTTTTCTTAAATAATCACAGGCTCATTCTCTATAATCAAATTTAAAGAGGAAATTATATTACTCACAAACCAGCACACTTAGAATTAGTCTGCTACTAATTCCAAAGCTTGGCTAAACAAAGATGGCAAATCACAGCCAAAATATCTTGCATCATCATAGACTTTAAAGCAGTAAAATATTCTGAAGTCGTTCAATGTAGAAATTAGTACACAAAAATTAACCACAAAGATAAAGGAGGTATTTAAATGGATCAAAGAGAAGTATAATTTAAAAGACTTTTGAAAGCAGGAATTAGAAATCAAGGCAAAATGTGTTTGGAAGATCTCTAAGCAATAACTATGTAAAGACTGAAGTGTCAGCTGCTAAAATGTCAACTTGGCTCTATTGGTTGAACCCTTGTTTGAGTCAGTAGCTTGTCAGTTCAAAATCCACTATGCACATCACCTGCATTAACATATTGATGCAATGTCAAGGGAGTGCTCGATGTCTGAGGTACAATCTCTTGATTGTGAAGCTGTTCAAGTGCCCTGGCCAACGTTCTCATGAACTTAAAATTACTTGTTTTCAACTAACACACAGCACACAATAAGTAGGCTTTTGCTTTACAGACAGAAAATAACCCAATAGATTAAGAATTAGTCAACTATTCTAACGCACAGCAGCAGCACATAACAGCCAAAATACCTTGTATTATCATTGACTTTGAAGCTGTAAAATTAACCTCCTGTACCTAATAAAATGATACTGAGCATGTTTGTGGTGTTTTTCAGTTGTAGCCCATCCACTTCCAAGATTTGAAGTGCAGTGCACCCGGAGATGGTCCTCTGCACACCACTGTTGTATTTGTGGTTATTTGAGTTACCGTCAAATTTCTATCAGCTTGAACCAGTTTGGCCATTCTCTTCTGACCTCTCATTAACAAGGTACTTTCACTCACAGAACTGCCACTCACTAGATTTTGTTTTTCACACCATTTTCTGTAAACTCAAGATACTGTTGAGTGTGAGAATCCCAGGGATCAGCAGTCTCTGAGATACACAAACCCACCCCGTCTGGCACCAATAATCATTCCACGATTATAGTCACATAGATCACATTTCTTTCCCATTCTGTAGTTTGGTCTCAACAATAATTGAACCTTTTGACCATATCTTCATGAGTTGTAGCCACATGACTGGCTGATTAGATGTTTGCACTAACAAGCAGATGTACAGGTGTACCTAATAACGTGGCTACATAGTGTATATTGGCCAAGGTTACACTGGAATTTGGATATGCTTATATTCAGAGTGAACAGCTAATCTGCATCTGTAGCCCAAATTCATGCATAAAATATCACTGATTGAGGATTACTGAAGTGTAGTTGGCATTGATGGAATCATTCTCTGCAAAATTCTGTATCTTTTGGAGAGAAGGAATAAATACTCAAGAGTTGTATGTGCTTACTTATATGGCCGGACAAATAGTTAAACAGTTAACTATGATGGTGATTAACAGTGTAGAATGGAATGCCAATTATAGTTTATTACAGTAGAAAGTATTAGATGGTACTTTAAAAAGTTATCAATTACAATTTTAAGCAGAAACACATTTTCCCCATTATTGTTACTGCACCAGCACTCTGCTCATTGAATATTTAATTAAAACAAGCAATAATTAGCTAATTTTGGAACAAGATGTATGCCAGTCTTTTGGATTCTGAGCTGTGCAACACTAATTAGGTGGCTCTGCATTCTGCACGAATTCAGAAAGCTCAGCACAATTCACCCCCTCCTCACTAAGGTCAGAAAATACACGTTTAACTTCTAATACATTTTTGGTGCAGTATATTTGACCTACTTTATGTATGCTGTTTATATTTTCAGCTTTATTTGTTGGATTTACTTATTGATGTTGAACATCATAATCAACCATAGCAAATCTCTGCTCATTATGAAATCTCAGGAAGCTGTGGCTGCTATTAACAGATTTATTACTCTGATCTGCTTGGCTTTTCCTCTTTCCTACCTCCCTATTCTTCTCCCCTATTATTACCTAACACTGGTATCAATCATCTTCAGCGGTAAAACACACTCTCCATTACCGCCATATTTCACCCTATAATAAGAGTTCTTTCACAATTTTATGTTATCGAAACATCGGAGATTACAACATAGTAATGTCAGCCAGGTCTTTCTGCAATCAATTTCTCTTTATGAGAATCTGCCAGGTCTGCGAATAAATAATGTACTTTGCAAATCACAACTACAACCGATTATTTTAAACCTCACTCACTTTAGGCAATCTTGCAAAAATAACCATCACACTATAACCTCTATGCAAAGCCCCACGGTCATGGCTGCCTGTTAGCCCGATCCAGTTGGATTGTCTTTGAAATTTATTCAGTACAAAAAGTGACACACAGACTCTCAGAAACTCTCAGTTTGGCAAAATGCAATAAGACAAAGCCATACTCTGTTCCAGCGGTACTATATACTACCTCAAACATGCGGTTACAGTCTGGGCTCAGCACGACCCGACTCCCTCACCAGCTCAGCGGTTTGTCAGCGTTTACAGAGACTAGATTAGTAGTATACCAGCTGGTACGTCCGGACACCCGGGGGACATAGGGACTCCCTGGCCATGGCGGCTGCCACGCTACGTGAAGCGGAAGCGTGGCGCCGAGGCTGTGGAGGCCCCGCCTATACTTGGCCTCAGGCTGCGGGTGTCTCTGTGTGCCAGGGCCAGGCTTCGGCTCCCTCCGGGCCGGACAGCAGCCTCTCCAGTGTCCGGGCCTCCAAAAAGGAGTGGGACAGCACCACCAATGACTTGAGAGTTCGCTGGGCCGACCCAGAAGAGCTGGTGTGGCACCGCGAAGCTCGGGTATCCTCCCACATTATCCTCATTAATGAAGTTTTATTTGCTGTCATTTTAATTTTTAATTTTTCATATTTGTATCAAGTAAACCCATGTAGCAGGGCCTTAAATTGGCCTAAGGGTGTGGTCGACTCTTCCCTTGCGAATCGCCCCAGGTCCAGCTGACCGGTTGGTAGCACCTGGTAAGGGTCCCTTACTCGAGATTACGAGCAATGGCCAACGGCGGACCAGCAGTAGACTGGTGGGGAAGGCGGAAGAGCTACGACCTTGGAAGACAATGGTTCCTTTGCAAGCAGATGATCTACCAAGAAGAGAGGCGGTGATCTCTTTAAACTCACCCGGCAGAAGGCAAAGGCAAACCACTGCTGTAACCTGCCAAGTACATGATTTCCCAATATGTTAGTCTCAATAAGGATCAAAACAATGAAGTTAACGGAGCCACGTATAACAGTAGTGGAGTCACGTCCGGCAACAGTAGGTCATCATCAAGGTCGTCATCAAGCGCAAACCTCATGTCAGGATAGCTACATGGAATATTAGATCTCTTCTTATACCAAGTAAACTAGAAAATGTGGTTATGGAAATGAAAAGACTGAAGATAAACATACTCGGACTATGTGAAACGAGATGGACAGACAGGGGATGGCTCAAAAGGGATGACAGGTACCAGCTGATCTATTCAGGAGGAAGTGAATGTAAGCACGGAGTTGGAATTTTGATAGACAAGGAAACAGTGAGAACTATCAAAGGCAGTGTATCCATTAACAAAAAAGTGATGATGATTAAAATCTCGGCTAAACCATTTCACATTAATGTCATACAGGTCTATATGCCAACTACGGACTATGACGATGATGAAGTTGACATGGTCTACAGAGAAGTTGAAAAGCTAATGAAAGAGCCTAAAAACAATGAAGTAACTGTGATTCTTGGTGATTTTAATGCTAAAGTTAGCAGCGCAGGAGAAGTTTTGACTGTAGAACCCTTCCGGCTTGGGGAAAGAAACGACTGAGGAGAAAGACTGGTTGAATTTGCAAAGACTAACAAATTAATGATTGCGAGCACCTGGTAGTCTGCCAAAACGGAGACTGTACACGTGGACCAGTCCTGATGGTTCAGTAAAAAACCAAATTGACTATATTTTAGTACCCAATAGGTTCAGGAATGGAGTGAAGCAGGTGAAAACGTACCCTGGTGCTGACTGTTATACAGACCACAACCCTGTGGTATTGGACATGAGTGCGCGTTTGAAGAAGATGAGAAAGGCCAAACCATCAAATAAGACAGACTTTGATTTACTCATTACGGATGAAGCAAAAAAGATCGAATATTTGGTCAAAATGGAGAATAGATTTTCAGTCTTAGATAACGAGGGTAGCCACATGGCAGTAGAGAACATCTGGGAAGAGTTTAAACAACAGTGACAGAAGTTGCAGAAAAGACTTTGGGTTTTCGGAGAAAGAGCAAAAGACATAAAACCCTTGGTTCACCGATGAGTTGAGAAAGTTAACTGAAGGAAAAAGAAAAGTAAAACATCGGGATAATGAATGATACAAAGCCCTACATCACTTGAGTCAAAGAAAATGCAAGGAAGCAAAAGAGAATTGGATGAATGAACAGTGTGAAGAAATTGGGCAGTATGAATGAAGTTATGATTATAGAGGCCTTCACCAAAAGTTAAAGGATATGACGAAATTAAAGAGGACCGTGCCAACAGCTGGGTGTATCGAAGACGGTAGTGGTAATCCATGCTATGAAAAAGAAGAGATCATGGACAGATGGGTTGCATACATCTCGGAATTATTTGAAGATAGCAGGAATGAGGATTTACCAGAATGAAATCAAATGACTAATCAACCTAAAATATTGATGTCAGAGATGGAAAGTGCGATTCAGAGTCTAAAAGTCAGAAAGGTGGCCGGTGAAGATAAGATTTCCACTGAAATTCTGAAATCACTTGGTCCGAAGGGAAAAACGAACCTTTTAGCGATATTAAACAACAGTTATATGACAGGAAATCTTCCAGAGGACTTTCTCAAATCGGTATTTATCGCCTTACCAAAAAAGCCAAGGACGATAAAATGTAACGAACACAGGATGATAAGCATAATGTCTCACTGCATCAAGCTACTGTTGAAAATAGTGTTCAGCAAAATGAAACGTACAATCAACGAAGAGATTGGAGAAACGCAGCTTGGTTTTCGTAATGGCTCAGGAACAAGGGAAGGAATATTTGCAATGAGAAACATCATGGAGAGGTGCATTGAGGCACAAAAGACCATCTACTTATGCTTTATTGACTATGAAAAGGCTTTTGATAAAGTAAGACACGAGAAAGTAATAGAGGTGCTGAACAAGTACGATCTGGGATGGGAGAATGTGCAGATAATAAGGAACTTGTATTGGAAACAGAAAGCAGCGGTCAGGGTAGAAAATGAGCTATCACCATGGGCATGTATTAAACGAGGCATAAGGCAAGGCTGTGTTGGATCGCTGGATTTGTTCAACCTCTATGGAGAATAGATCTTTTGGGAATACGACCATCAGGAGACAGTTATTCCAATCAGAGGCCGGAAGGTGGATAACATCAGGTATGTGGACGACACCGCATCGTTAGCTGACAGCGAATGCGAACTGCAAATTATGCTGAATAAAGTAAATGAGAAAAGCCTTGACTACAGACTTAAATTCAACCCTAAGAAAACAAAATTGATGGTGGTAAGCAAAACAAACACTAAAGACTCATTCATGGTGGTATCGTTACAAATGAATGGACAAGACATTGAACAGGTGTGAAAGTTTGAATATCTTGGCAGTTGTCTGACAGAGGACAGGAGATGTGAAGTTGAGATCAGAAGGAGAATAGGCATGGCTAAGACCCAGTTCATGAAGCTAAAAGATCTACTATGCAATCAGAAGGTAGACATCCAAGGTAGAATCCGCTTCCTCGAGTGTTACGTATGGTCAGTGCTGAGTATGGATCAGAAACATGGACACTGAAGAAGGATGACATGAAATAAATTAATGCTTTTGAAATGTGGTGCTATTGACGAAAGTTGAAGATCAGCTGGGTAGAGAAAGTTTCAAATGAGAGGGTTTTGTCTGAAGTTGATAGACCATGGATATTGCTGGAGAAGATTAAGAAGTTAAAAGTTGCTTATTGTGGACACATTACTCAGAGAGATAACATCTTGTCGGACTTGCTATATGGCAAGATGGAGGGAAAGAAAGGAAGAGGAAGGCAAAGAACGTGGCTGGATAACAACACACATAAAAGTTGCTGGTGAACGCAGCAGGCCAGGCAGCATCTCTAGGAAGAGGTGCAGTCGACGTTTCAGGCCGAGACCCTTCGTCAGGACTAACTGAAGGAAGAGTGAGTAAGGGATTTGAAAGTTGGAGGGGGAGGGGGAGATCCAAAATGATAGGAGAAGACAGGAGGGGGAGGGATGGAGCCAAGAGCTGGACAGGTGATAGGCAAAAGGGATACGAGAGGATCATGGGACAGGAGGTCCGGGAAGAAAGACAGGGGTGGGGGGGACCCAGAGGATGGGCAAGGGGTATATTCAGAGGGACAGAGGGAGAAAAAGGAGAGTGAGAGAAAGAATGTGTGTATAAAAATAAATAACAGATGGGGTACGAAGGGGAGGTGGGGCATTAGCGGAAGTTAGAGAAGTTGATGTTCATGCCATCAGGTTGGAGGCTACCCAGACGGAATAAAAGGTGTTGTTCCTCCAACCTGAGTGTGGCTTCATCTTTACAGTAGAGGAGGCCGTGGAGAGACATGTCAGAATGGGAATGGGATGTGGATTTAAAATGTGTGGCCACTGGGAGATCCCGCTTTCTCTGGCGGACAGAGCGTAGATGTTCAGCAAAGCGGTCTCCCAGTCTGCGTCGGGTCTCACCAATATATAAAAGGCCACATCGGGAGCACCAGACGCAGTATATCACCCCAGCCGACTCACAGGTGAAGTGTTGCCTCACCTGGAAGGACTGTTTGGGGCCCTGAATGGTGGTAAGGGAGGAAGTGTAAGGGCATGTGTAGCACTTGTTCCGCTTACACGGATAAGTGCCAGGAGGGAGATCAGTGGGGAGAGATGGGGGGGACGAATGGACAAGGGAGTTGCGTAGGCAGTGATCCCTGCGGAATGCGGGGGGGGGGAGGGAAAGATGTGCTTAGTGGTGGGATCCCGTTGGAGGTGGCGGAAGTTACGGAGAATAATATGTTGGACCCGGAGGCTGGTGGGGTGGTAGGTGAGGACCAGGGGAACCCTATTCCTAGTGGGGTGGCAGGAGGATGGAGTGAGAGCAGATGTACGTGAAATGGGGGAGATGCGTTTAAGAGCAGAGTTGATAGTGGAGGAAGGAAAGCCCCTTTCTTTAAAAAAGGAAGACATCTCCCTCGTCCTAGAATGAAAAGCCTCATCCTGAGAGCAGATGCGGCAGAGACGGAGGAATTGCGAGAAGGGGATGGCGCGCTGCGATGACACCGGTGCCAAGCTGTATTGGCCCTAGCGCCCTTCCCTTGGACAACATCAGTGGCGTGGAGAGGAGAGACTTGCAGCATGGGCAACTGCTGGTCTTCCATACAACCTTGCCCAGGCCTGCACCCTGGAAATCTCCCAAAGTGCAAATCCATGGTCTCACGAGACTAACGGATGCCCTTTATATCAATGCATAGGATTACATATGTGAGGAATAGCGGAATATGCAGGCAGGCTGGGAAAAGGTCATCAGAATCTGGCAATACTTGCATAGGAGAGGGACTAAAGCAGTTGGTCCAAGTCGGCCTATTGTACTAGTATAGCTGTAATTCTGCACCACTAATGAAAGATGCTAATAAACTGAACACTCCACAGTTCATAAAAACAAGTCTGGAATGCAAACACATACTATATAAAAAATGTTCTCCTGGCTGCTGAATGGTTAAGCTCATTTATACTGTGGTGCTGAAGCAACTGTATAACATTTTGCATGTGCAATCTTGTTTTGTCTGTTACTATGCTAAAATGCTATGGGCTCATGTGGCCCCAGGCAGGAATCAGAATACAAGAATCATGGCAAGTTTTCATTGTTGTTCAAGGCAGCCACTGAAACTGTTTCTGGGAGACAGTGCTTGACAACTCTCAAAGCACTGGCTTTGGGCTAGATAACACTGCTGGGATAACTCCAATAGAATTCTTACTTTTTGAAAGGAATCCTATTGAGTAAGAGCTTTATTAGGCAGGAAAGATCATCTAACTCAACAAAACATATTCTGTATTGTGTAGAAATTGTCAATATTTACAGCATAATTTAAAAATACAGAACACAGGACAATACAGCACAGGCACAGTCTGTGTCGAACACCATGCCAGTTCCCTTCTGCCTGTACATGATCTATATCCCTCCGTTCTCTGCATATTCATGTGCCTCTCTAACAACCTCCAATACCAATATTGTATCTGCTTTCACTACTACCCTTGGAAGCCTGATCCAGGCACCCCTCTCACCTTAAATGCATGTCCTCTGGTACTTGACATCCAAGGAGAAAAATAATGACTGTTTACTCTGTCCATGTTTTGCATATTTATTTATTTAGAGACACAGCATGGAGCAGGCCCTTCTGGCGCATTGAGCCATGCCACCCAGTAACCCACTGATTTAACCCTTAGCCTAATCACAAGACAATTTATAATGACCGGTTAACCTACAGTACCTCTTTAGACTGAGAGGGGAAACTGGATACCCGGAGGAAACCCACGCGGATACAGGAAGAATATACAAACCAAACATTTTTTCAAAGGACAATCAAATTGAACTCCGAACTCCAATGCCACGAGCTGCAATAGTGTCACACTAGACCTCTATTTGGTCTCTCCTCAGCCTCCGACACTCTAACAAAACAGCCCAACTTGTCCACCTTCTCACAGCTCATACCCTCTAATCCAGGCAACATCCTGATAAAACACTTCTGCACCCTTTCCAAAGACTCCACGTGCTTCCAGATACAATAGCAGTATTTAAGAAACTGTTAGACACATGAATATCCAGGGATAGAGGGATACTTTGTATGTTTTCCAATTCCCTTATTGAGTTACCATTGAATGTGCTTCCCCCATCCTTTCACACAATGCATCCGAGCTGCTCTAAAATTGCAAACACATGACAGGCGCAATTCCCAATTACTACAGAGACTCATACATCAAGCTAGTTGGCAGTAAACAAATTTAAAGGACCAAGCCATTAGGAAGCAGAGGATAGACATTACAAAACATTCCCTTGCAGGTAACTGCTGACACATAACATTTTGCTTTAATTCAACTGGTATGTTCCCATCAGCTGTCACCTGTTCCCCCACTGCTGCAATACTATAAAGAAAGTCTCCTCTCACAAGATTTGGTTTTGGGTCAGTGCTAAGAATCAAGGCTGAATCAGGATAGAGATCCAAAAGGAACAAGGTAAAGATGCTTAAAATCAGAAAAAAAAACATAAAATGCTGGAAGTGTATTAATACATCAGGTTGTGCCTGCAAAACAGAATCAATATTCCAGGTTGATGAAAATATTGGTGAAAGTCACGAAGCTGAAATGTTTACTTTGTTTCTGTCTCCACATATGCTGTCTGACCTGCTGAATGCTTTCCAATATTTTCTCTCTTTATGTATCAATATGCCTCACCTGCTTAAAAAAGACATTCACTATAAGCACCTTACTTGGCCTATGTACATCCTAAAGAACTTTGCAGCTAATGAAATAATTTTGAAGTCTAGCCATTGCTGTAATATACAGTAGAAAGTTGTTGTAATGCTATTGTGCCCACTCCTCCAACCTGAAAATTCATGATCATATAACTTGTATTCCAGATTCACTCCTTTCTCTTAAACTCCAAAGAGTTTAACGTCCTGTATTCTTGCTGTATTTATTGTTATAAAGTGTATCAGTAGTGCTTTACATCGCTTGAAGGAGCACATCACTTACCACCTTCTGCAAGTGTTTCTCTTTACGTACATCCACCATCACAAGCCCCTCCTTGACTAGTCCGAGACCTACATCGTCCTTTGTATCGGAAAACTGCAGCGTGACGTATGAGCAAGTGGGTCCCCCAAATTCAACGTTCAGCAGGCACTGAGTGTTTTGAATGTCTCTGACGACACTGTCAATTGCATCCGCTCTAGCATCTTCCTGAAGGATAAAAGACCATATTTGTTTATTAGCAGTAGGTTGTAACTGGTCAGGGAACTCATCAGGAGTAATTGTTTTCCAGTCTTCGCGATGGAGAGAGGAATCTGGTTCCAAATTCTAGCATTAAATACCCTTATGGTATTTGTGCCTAGTCGGTATGAGATGACTGCTAGAGATCAGATAGGTTGTAATAAGGACCCTTACAAGATCAATGTTCCTACCAGATAGTTAAAGATGGTTAATAGCCAGAGAAGGGTCATTGATGTGTTGCACTGTGAAATTCCCAAAGATTTATAAATGCTTCTTTCTTATCCTCAACTACAAACATTTGTACATGATGTACTTTGCACTCAATGGCAAAATCCACATGTATATTAATCATATCTAGTTCCACCTTTCTTGTCGCATTTTCCACTGTCAATTGTGGTTTAGTCTGCAACCTCCAAATCAGTAAGATATATTTTCAAGAGCCGCTCCAGAAATTTGAGCATCAGATTTTACACTGATATTCAGCTACAGTGCTGAGGATGTTTGAGATGTTAAGCTGAGATCTGAACTGTTCCCTCATGTGAATGTAAAAGATCTCTGATACTTAAAGACAAACAAGAGAGTTAGTCCTAGTGTTTCGGACAATGGGCTAGATCATGGCAAGAAAACAGCTGGCACATCCTGAAAAATTAATAGCCAGTTCTAGTGCAAAATTTCTGAAATTCTGCAGCAACTCACTGTGGAGTGGAGATACTGTCAACATGGAAGTCACCAACTATTATTAAACCACCTGAACTCATTTTTTCTTTAATTTACTGGAATTATTTGTATTTAAACTAATCAACAGTAAGTTAGGGTGCTTTGGAATAAATCTATTTCTTAAAGTAATCCCACCATTTTTAAATACCACTTATTGTCAGAGACACATGTATATGGAACAGTGAAAAGGTCAAGGTGATCAAGAGAAGGAGCCTCAACTTGCATTGCCTAAGGTGTACTTGTCTCTTGTGGTCCACAGCAGAGCCATGGAGAGATTATTGGGAGCCAAATAAATGCAAAAAGTTGATATTGCAAAAGAACTAGAGCAGGGATGGGTGGGGGGAGGGGAAGACATTGAAGTATGGGCCAAGTTCAACCCAATACCACCCATAATTTTCACTTATTCTACATTTTTGAAATGGGATGTATGATCAGAATCATGTTGCTGCTCCCATGAGCAGTATGGAAATTTCCTACATTGCAATAGTGACTGCATTTCCTTGTCTGGAACAAAAGGATCTCAAAAGTCAGCACAGAAATGAAAGTCCTTTCTTTTCCAATTAACAGTTTGCAAACATTCCTGCTACTTCACACTGTTCTCCAAGGGAAGTACTGTACGTGAAAATTCTAAGTAATTCATGGCCTGAACCATCAGTTTACCTCAGCTGCCACTGTTCCTACAATTGTGGATGCAGGTCCCAATTTGCAAATGGAACAGATCTGAAAAGGTCCTGCACTTTTGATAGATGAGGATGGGATGTTAAGTCAAGGTTTTATCGATTAGCTGACATTGACATAGTCCCCAGAGACTGCCACTGAGACATGTTATTTGGACAGTGTTGAAAGAGGGTGAACAGTGGTAGGATCGGTCTATCACAATACCCACAGGAACTACTTACAACTAAATAGCTTTAGAGTTAGAAAATGACATTGAAATAACAAGTCTGACTCATGCTCTGTTTTCCAAAAACAAGAAACTGCAGCTATTGAGTATTTGAAATAAAAGCAAAGAAACCTGAAAATACTCATTCTCAGCAGTTCAGACGTTTATGGTAAGTTCAAAGTAAATTTATTACCAAAGTCCATATTGCCTCCACTACCCAAAAATTCATTTTCTTGCAGGCATCCACAGTAGAATCAAAGAAACACAACAAAGACAGACAAACAACAGTAATGGATTCCAGTTAATTGGACCATCAGTTTAACAGGACAGCCCCTTATTTGGGACAACTCTTAAAGAACAAAAAACTAATCAAGAAAATAGCTGGGATAAAGTCAATTCAATTCAATTTGATTTCCTTCATTTATTTGGGATACTATGCCATTTAATTGGAACTGGAGACTTTTACTGAACAGTTTCTAACTAGCATCAGTCGTGTACACTTGTGTGGTCATTAGAAACTCCACTGTGCTTAGAAACGACACCGTGCTTAGAGTGAACAGTTTTTAAATGCTATCAGTTGTATGTGCTTGTGTTATCCAAAAGATGCCAATTCAAAAAGCAGTGATGTTTGATCATTTTTTGCCAGGTAATTTATTATTGGATTACGACACTACTTCAGGCAGGAAGGTATGAAGGCAGTTCATTATCTGCTCTAAGTTTCTGTGCTGATTATGTTCATTTACAATCAATCTGAAGAACATGGCAACACACACTAGATGAATTCCTCCATCAATAATTATTAGGAACTAATACACAGCATTATAGTCAAGTAGTGGTATTAGTAGTGTTCTATTTTGTTTTGTATTTCATTTAAATACATAATTTGTTATTCAATTAAACAGTAGTTTGTTAACTATTTTAACTTTGGCTAAATGGGGCAGCCACTTAGGCCATAAATGTACTGATCACAATGTGCCCCAATTAACTAGAATCCACGGTACTTGCATCTGTACCCCAAATATACCCCTTCAGTTTTAGTATTGAGGTGTGGCTCTGTCAATATACAACTAACTAAAAGATTAAGAGACAACACAGACCTGTCCTGAACTGGTTCAAACTAGTTTTGGTCTGTTCAAATCAGAGTTTAAGGTAAAGTAATCCTTTGGAGATAGTGATCCTAATATGATAGAATTCACCCTGCTGTTTGAGATAGAGAACCTATCAGAGTAAAGGGAACTACAGAGGCATGAGAAAGGAATTGGCCAAAGTTGATTGCAAGGGAGAACTAGCAGAGATGATGAAAATAGCAATGGCTGGAGTTCCTGTGAGAAAATTGGATGGATAGATTCATCCCAAAGTAGTTGTAGTTTTCTAAAGGGAGGAAGACACAACTGTGGTTGATAAGGGAAGTCAAAGACTGCATTAAAACAAAAGAGAGTGTATATAATGTCGCAAAGAATAGTGGGAAACTGGAGGATTGGGAAGCTTTTAAAAACCAACAGAAGGCAACTAAAAAAGCAATGAAGAGTTAAAAGATGAAAAATGAAGGTAAGCTAGCTCATAATTTATAAGAGGATACCAAAAGATTTTTCAGATATATAAAAACTGAAAGAGAGACGGAAATGGATATTGGACTGCTAGAAAATTATGCTGGAGAGATAATAATGGGGGATAAAGAAATGATGGCCAAATCAGTAAGTATTTTGCGTCAGTCTTCACTGTGGAAGACACTATCAGAACGCCAGACATTTGAGAGCATCAAGAGGCAGAAGTGAGTGTAATCACTATCACTAAGGAGAATATGCTTGGGAATTTGTAATGTCTGAAGGTAGATAAGTTACCAGGACCAGATGGACTGCACCTCTTAGTTTTGAAAGAGGTAGCTGAGGAGATTGTGGAGGCATCAGTAGTGATCTTTCAAGAATCACCAGATTCTGGAATAGTTCTGGAGGACTGGAAAATTGCAAATGTCACTCAAGACAGGAAATTATAGGCCTGACATCAGTGGTTGGTAAGATGTTGGACTGCATTATTAAGAATGAGGTTTGGGGTACTTAAAGGCACAAGATATAATTGGCCGAAGTCAGTACTTAAAGGGAAATCCAGTAGAATTTGAAATCTGTTGATGTTGTTTACTTTGATTTTCAGCCCAGGGTATTACAAGAAAAATGTTAGCATGGATCGAAGATTGGCTAACTAAAAGGAGGCAAAGAATCGGAATAAAGGAGGCCTATTTTGGTTGGCTGCTAGTGAGAAGTGGTGTTCCGTAGGGGTTGGTATTGGGACTACTTCTTTTCACGTTAAATGTCAATGATTTGGACTTGGATGATAGAATTGATAGCTTTGATGCCAGGTTTGCGCATTATACGACAAAAAGTAGAGGGGCAATTAATGGTGAGGAAGCAGGGAGTTTGTAGAAGGACAGATCAGGAGAATGAGCAAAAAGGTGGCAGACCGAATACAGTGTAGGGAAATATATGGTAGAAGGAATAAAAATGTAGACTTATTTTCTAAATGGAGCAAATTCAGAAAACAGAGGTGCAAAAGAACTTGGGTGTCCTTATGCATGATTCCCTAAATTTTAACTTGCAGTTTGATTTGTTGGTAAGTAAGGTCATAAGATATAGGAGCACAATTAGGCCATTCAGCCCATCATGTCTGCTCCTCCATTCCATCATGGCTGATTCATGTAGGTATTCATTTTGAGAGGACTAAAATATAAAAGTAAGGATATAAAGTAATGTCAATGCTTTATGAGGCATTGGTGATATCACATTTAGAGTCCTTAATTTGATAAAGTGTCTTGAGGGGTTGGAGTGAGGACGGGGTGGGGGGGGTGGTTTGATTCATTACTGAGAAGGCAGAGACAGAGAAATAGAAGTTTCAGTGTTGGAGCACTGCAAAAATTCTGATGGCCCCATCAAAAGCTCTTTTCAGACAGTGAGCGGGAAAAAAAACAACTTGATTTGCACCAAGCCATTAAATTGTGTTCATACTTCAAAAGTATTGCACAGATTTTCTAAAGCACTTGTAAATGGTAAATTAATTCTTTCACTGGAACAAAATGTTTCACTTTCTGGAAACAAATCTCAAAATTCAACTTTAAAAAAATGTTGGAAACACTCCACAGGGAGGCAATATATTTGTATAGTGTAGCCTGTAGGGTATATCCCACAGCCTTGCAATTACAACACATTACAAATGTGTTGGTGTTAAACAAATGTGCTAACAGTTGTCTCTGTTAACACACATGGTCTCATCAGAGATTTCTTTTCACTCTACTCATCCCTCCCTCCCTGTCCTACTGAAAACTAACTTGCTTTTTCAGTTCTGACAAAGGATCCTGAATTTTATATCTCCTTCCACAGATGCTGCCTGTCCTTCAGAAAACAGTATTTTCTGTTTTTATTTTGGATTCCCAGCATTTGAATTTCATTCTGAATTCAGCCACTTTCTTGCGAAAGGTAATAGCACCAACTTTATACAAAATTAATGGCCATAGATCAGGTTTTAGTTAATTCTATACTTCACAGCTGATCACATCCCTAAAAGTGTGACACCAGTGGACAGGGTGGTGAAGAATCCATTTGTCATGCTTGCCTTCATCAGGCAGGGCAATGAGTTGGAGAAACTGAGCAGGTTGGGCAGCACCTTATGGAGGGAAACAGGTGGTCAAGGTTTCGGGCTGAGGTCTTTGTATGTAAACACAAATTAATTTGCAGATGCTGGGGTCAAAGCAACACTCACAACATGCTGGAGGAACTCAGCAGGTCGGGTAGCATCCATGGAAAAGATCGGTCGACGTTTCGGGCCGGAACCCTTCGTCAGGACACGTCGTGAGTCCTGATGAAGGGTTCCGGCCTGAAACGTCGACCGATCTTTTCCACGGATGCTGCCCGACCTGCCTTTGTATGTGTTGCTTCAGATTTCCACGTTTGTGTCTCCAATGAGTACGGGATGTGGAATGTCATGTCACAATTGTACAAGTCATTGGTATGTACTCCAACACTTGGGAGTAGTGTGTGCAGTTTTGGTCACTCACCTATACGAAGAATGTTACTAAGCTGGAAGGAATGCAGAGAAAATTCATGAGGATGTTACTGAGACTGGAGGAGTAATTTATAAGGGCAGGCTGGATTAGCTGGGACCTTCTTCCCTTGAGCAAAGGAGGATGAGAAGTGACCTTAGAGAAGTATATAAGCTCATGAAGACATTTTCCCCCTCAGAATAGGAGAGTCTAAAACTAAAGGACTTAGATTTAAGTTAGAGGGGAAAGGACTTAAGGGGCAACTTTTCCATGCAGAGGGTGGATGGTATATGAGATGAAGCTGTAGAGGCAGGTACAGTTACAATGATTAAAAGGTAATTGGACAGGTCCATGGATAGAAAAGGGCTAAAGGGATATTGGCTAAATGCAGGCAAATGGGACTAGCTCAAATGCACAACTTAGATGGCATGGACAAGTTAGCCTGTTTGTGTGTGAATGACTGTCTAATATGTGGATACCACCCAGAATGTCATCCGTAGAGGAATGGACATTCAGTTTCCCCTCTCTAAATGACTTAAAGAGAAAGCTACGACAGTGTGAATGAGGGTGAACATTATAAGAGCACAGTGTAACATTCAGCTGAGGTGAATCTCATTATCAAATAACCTGCAATCATTATCTAGATTCCTACATTTAAAATGGCAAACTGGATCAGAGGGCTGGCTGGCACCCAGCTGGGAAGCATTGGCAAGTCAGTGCTTATAAAAGATGGTGGAAAAGCAAAATGTCTCAAATTGAAACTGAGATTCTCAGAAATATTTTTAACACCCACCAATTCAGTGAGAACGCCTTTAACTCTCAACACTGTGCCGTGTATATGTGGGAAGAAGTTGAGGAAAGAAGCCCTAAATTCAATAAGTTAGAAGCATTTCTACAGACTGTAAGATGTGGCTCCTAATTCAATTTCTGCAACCCAATCTTTCCCAAGAAGAAAGGGAGGGGAGAAAAGAAATGCCTTAAACCAAATGAACCTACTTTAATTAACTATTTACTGTTATGACTTCAATTAAATATATAAATTAGTAAGTCCCTCAGGAGGTACACATTCATTATACTTGCAAATTATAAAAGAGAGTCTAATGGAATCAACTGAAGGTTGCTAGGGAACCAAATGCTCTTTAGCACAATGAGCATGCTGTAGGACAGTTGATAAGTGTCGCTTTGAAGATGCAATGATATTCCCCAGTAGCTAGAAGCCTAATAATTTACAACACAATTTCAAAATACTGACTTCCAAATATGGCATTCAAAAACACTCTTCCCTCATCACCATATTGTTGAAAACATGACCATTCACGCTATGCCCTCCATATAGTCCTTTTTTTCTTGTGTCCTAGAGTAGAATTGGAATTTATTTTCCTTTCACAATCTGGAGATTTTTATAGCCCGATGTGTGACAGTATCTAATTACCAACAGCAAAAAATGGTGAAAGTAAAGGCCAGCGTTGATAAGGGAAAGTAAGCCGGTGGATTTGAAAGTAAAATGTTTCCTCACTGCTATTTATACTTCACAGGAATGCAGCATTTTGAAAGAACCTGGCTTCTCTGCTCTAAGATAATAGGATGGGCAATAATTGCTGACCTTTATCAGTGGTGGTCACATTCCATAAATGAATTAAAAAAGAGAAAGTCCTTTTTTAAACAAAAAAAATTAATAATGTTGATTTGATAATGGAACCAGTATCTAGTTCCAATTAACTGCCCACTTCCAGTGATTCCTCGTTGGATTACGTCAAGAGATGTTAGCACAAGAAGCTCTGTTCTCCCATCAGAATCAAACAGAAGATTAAAGCTTCCTCTACCCTACTTTCTAGAATTAATCAAGATTTGGTGCACAACAGAAGAAATGAATACTGGAAGACAATGGAAGAAATGGCTATTGTTAAAAAAAACAAAAGTATCTTGCAGTATTGAACACATCTTTGAAAAAAAGAGAAGAGGAAAATTTTCAAGGCTGTTGTCACTGGGGAGGAAATCTTTAGTCTGCAGGAATATATGGGTGGTCGCCATTTGGGCAGAAAATGGCAAATGAAATTAAATCTAGCACAGTGGGAAGTAATGAATTTGCAGAGATTCCAACGAGCAAGGGAATTACACAAAGAAAGGAGGATATTGATTGATGTGGACAATTTGAGACCTGAACCTCACAGATCCTTAAAGGTGAAAGGCAGGTCAATGAAATTATTGAAAGGGCAAACAGGATGATTTGTTTTAGCAAAGGGTAGAATATCATTCTGGAAACATATACTCAGTGGCACCTGTATTAGGTACACCTCTTGAGCTGCTCATTAAAGCAAATATCTCATCAGCTAATCATGTGGCAGCAACTCAGTGTATATTCTGTGCTTTTCACCCAATTTTTCTCTTTTTTTGAGAGGAGGTGGAGGATTTGGTGGGGGATCAATGGTCCTGTTCCATATTTGTTCGTTTTTTATTGTGTGGGGGAGAGGGATTTAGAGGGAGGATTGATGATCATGTCGCCATTCTTTTCCTTCTTGGTTTTGTGGCTATCTGGAGAAGAAGAATTTCAGAGTTGTATACTTTCATAATAAATGAACCTTTGAACCTTAAGAGCATGCAGGCATAGTCAAGGGGTTCAATTGCTGTTCAGACCAAACAGTAGAATTGAGAAGAAATGTGATCTAAGTGACTTTGACCATGGAATGATTGTTGATACCAGACGAGGTGGTTTCAAGCACAACGGTATCTAGAATTTACAGGGAATGGTCTGAAAACAAAAAAAAAAAATCCAATGAGCAGCTGCTCTATGGGAAAAAATTTGCTGGTTAAGAGAATAGCCAGATTGATTCAAACTGACAGGAAGGTGACAGCAACTCAAATAACCATGCATGACAATAGTGGTGTGCATAAGAGCTTCTCTGAATGCACAAGCTGAACCCTGAAGTGGATGGTCTACAACAGCAGAAGACCACACCAGAACCCACTCTGGTACGTAATAAAGTGGCCACTGAGTGTATATAAGAATAGACCATAGTTGAATACTGAATACAGTTCTGGTCATCGTATTGTAGGAAAGATACACTTGGAGCAGAGAGGGTACAGAGAAGTTTGATCGGACAGCAAAATCGTAGTTTTGAGGAAAGGTTGGGTGAGTCAGGGCTATTTTCAAATGGTAAAGGTTGAGGTATGGCTTAGTTGAGGTGTATAAAATTATGGGGCTTAGAAAAAGTCAACAGAAAGGACCTAGACCCAGAGCAGAGAGTCAAAAACCCCTTACCCTAAAAGACAGATTTATAATAGTTCATAGAAGGATTAGTGCGGAGGTGGGGAAAAACCCATTTCACCCAGAGACAGCCCAAAAGGATGATGGAGGTTGGAACAATCATCACACTTAATCAGAACTAGGATGCGTACTTGAGGAGCTATGATCTTCAGACTTATGGGCCTTATATATAAAGGTAAGTTTCAAGTGAGTAGCTCCTTTGTCAACTAGTACAGATACAGTAGGCCAAATGGCCTTCATCTAGGTCTTAAATTTCCTCTGATCCTATTAGTGATTTAATTAATGTGTTTCTGGTTGAGTGAAAGATGTTGAATATGACACAGGTAAATACAGTTTTCTCCCACTGTACGTGGAAAGTTCATTGGAACCTTTGCCTAAGGTGTAACTAAATATTCATCATTTGAACAAAAACTCGCAACGAAAATCTAAAGAAATGTAGCGGCTAGAAGTCTAAAACAGAAATAGAAAATGTTGGAAACACTCAACAAGGGTTTTTCAATCTGAAACTTTAACTGTTTCTCTTTCAACAGATCGTACCTGACCTTCTCAATATTCTCAGCATTTTGTTTTAATTTCAACTCCAACAACAATCTTTAAAACTTTTCTTTGCCTATGTTGAAGATAATGGGTATTAATACTAATCATGAGTGTTGAGAGCAATACGAAGTTATAGTTAAGAATATCAGATAACCAGCTTATTTTACAACACTAAAGGATATTTAAATTTATATTCTTTACAGAATAACAGTACTAACATTGATGAATTATACAGATCAACCAGTAATTATTATGTAACGTCAGGCTGTGGATTTAACTCTGCATGGACAGCTCCAAACCCAGCTGCGAAAGGAGGAGGGTTGGGCATGGGGTGAGTGATCCCATCCTGTAAAAATACAGCTTTGCAGCAATGCCAACAGAAGCTCCAAGGGCCCCTTGGGAGAGGAAGGATCTTCGAAAGACACCTTGAAAGACTAAAGGACTGGCCCAGAACAGAGAACTCTGGCAAGCTACTGTTGGTGGCCTATGTCCTAGTAGAGCTGATGGGCTTAAGAAGAAGGTGGCTGTGATTTATTCTACACCTCTATCGTGGGATTATAGCAATCGTAAAATGTACACATCATGAAATATGAAAATATAAATCTTGTACATGTTGAAAAGAGTTATTCTTTTGCAGTTTTACTTACATCCTGTGGCACCTGAATATATGCAAATGAATATTCTGTGGCCTGAGGTGGCAGGACCCTTGTGCTGAACGCAGGCGGCAAAACACCTAGACGTGTAGATGCCACATTCTCTCTCTGCAGGAAAGAACAACAATTAGCACATTTCACACTGAAGTGAATACAACAACAGCTTGTTTATATAGCACCTTCAATATAGTGTTCACAGGAGCTTTATTAGACAAAATTTGACACTGGGATGCACATTAGGACGCAAATTTGGGCGATGAGGTTGATTTTACTCAGTATCTTGAAAAGAGAATTGAAGAAACAGAGTTCTGAGGAGGAAGTTCTATAGCTTTGTGATTGAGCAGCAAAAAGTTATAGCCACCAATAACACTGTGAGAGAAATCAAGGATGCACAAGAAACTAGAATCAGAATACGCAGAGGGTTCTCAGTACTCTTTTGGATTAAATGCTATTTGGCATTTTTCTGCCCGATTGGCCATATCATCCATTATCTTCCTGCATTCTAAAGATTTCCCCCTTGGTAACGAAGAGATTTTTACCTCATAGAAAGGGCCAATTGAGAGATAGATTTGCCTGTATGGACGGGGAAATATTTCTTTTCTACATAAGCAGATCTGTTCTTGGATGGAGCCAATATAGGTCAGCAACTCTGGGATGATGTTTAAACATGATTTGGTCTAATGTTGGGCAGGGAGAAGTTTATTAAGGAGGTTGGTTGTAAGCCCATTCGAGACAACGTTTAACAGTTTTAAGAGTAGTGTATACATTTAAATGTTGTAACAACTTTTAAACGTAACTGAGGTATTATTTATCAACAGTCTTTCAACAGTAATGCCTTTAAGATCATAAAACACATATTTCTAGATGCTCCAAACCTTCCGTCCCTCCTCCCATCATCTTTCCTCTTTAAGGGCGAGTATTTAACTGGATCATGGTGTAAGCCCTCCAAGAGGGCCAGGTGCTATATAAATGTTGGCCCCTCAAAGAGGACTGACTGGTGCATGCAATCTTGACTTCCCCTTTCTGAAGTCCACAATCAATTCCTTATTCTTGCTGATATTGAGTGTGAAGTTGCTGTTGCAACACCACTCAACCTGTTGGCCTATCTCATTCTCGTATGCGTCCTCATTACCATCTGAGATTTTACCAATAACTGTGGTGTCATCTGCAAATTTATAAATGGCATTTGAGCCGTGCTTAGCCACACAGTAGTGAATACAGAATAGAGCAGTGGGCTAAACACACAACTCTGAAGTACACCTGTGTTTGTTTTATTCAGTGATAGTGTGGATTAGGCCCTTCTTGCCCTTTGAACTGCACTGCCGCAGCAAACCCACGCATTAGGGTTGAGAGAGTAGAATTAGGTGAGTGCGTGGAACGGGCTGTCGGTGACGGTGGTGGAGGCAGATACAGCAGGGTCTCTTAAGAGACTCGTGGATAGGTACATGGAGCTTAGAAAAATAGAGGGCTATGGGTAACCCTAGGTAATTTCTAAAGTAAGTACATGCTTGGCACAGCATTGTGGGCCGAAGGGCCTGTATTGTGCTGTTGGTTTTCTATCTTTCTAAACCCCATGAACCCCAATTGAACCCTAACCTAGTCATAGTACAATTTACAATGACCAATTAACCGACCCAATATGCCTTTGGACTGTGGGAGGAAATCAGAGCACCTGGGAAAAACTCTCACATTCCATGGGGAGCAGGTACAGACACTCTTTACAGACAGTGCTAGAACTGAACGCTGATGCTCCCAAGCTGTAGTAGTGTTGCGCTAAACGTTACATTACAGTGTCGATTGTCAGTGAGGAGAGGGTGTTATAAATGATATAATCAGGAAACGGAAATCAGGCTGCATTCAACCACTGATCAAATATCAAGATACTGTTAGAACATTTTAATCTGAGTTAGCGTTAAAAGGATTTTTAGCTTAGTTAGAACCACTGAATAAATTAGAAGTATCCCAAATAGAGAACGAACAAAGAAGTTTCAGAAAACTATTTGAAGTGAGATTGCCTTTGGATTAAATTCTGTATTAAAACTGACGTTTGTGGTTCAAAGACAGTTTCTGCAAAACCACAAATTTTGGGAAATTGAAAGGAGGATTGAGGTTCAGACGCTCTCTTCCTGAGATCAGCAACTATACCATGAGCTCTCCTGCAGTCTCTGCAGCATCAAAGACATTGCCTTTGAATACCACCTACTAATCTAATCATTAGAAATCTGAGGCTAGAACTCCTGTTTTTTGGCATTTCATTTTTATTCATTTCAGAGATTAATTTTGTTTCCTGTCAGTGTCCATTAAAATTCTGTTAGTGAAGTCAGTAAGATGCATAAACGTACATATTTTACAAACACAACAAAGTTGAAGTAACAACTCATGTACATTCAAATTAATATTGGATTATTAAAATAAGACTAATTGATGTTTGTCTTATAAAATGCTTACTTAAAATGAAAAATTAATGATAATTGTTTGTATAACACTCCAGGATTAATAATAAAATCCTCTACCCTATTAACAGAAGCAATTAGGGCTGTTCCTTACCACCACGTCTAACAAATGGAAGGGGTCTTTTAGGTACATTGCTCTAAAATCATGGTAGCTGCAATTCAAACCATGAACTTCAAATTATAGCTTCTGTGGCCACATGAATGCAAAATTTGTTAATATCCTGAAAGGTGGTCCTCAAGCTGTTGCTATAGAGAGGAGATTGTACACTTGAAATTTTTTTCTGCTGGTCGTTAAAGTATTCCTTCCTTCCGTTCCCCCCTCCCAACATTTAATCACAGAATACAAAAAAAATTACTGAAGATTATATCTTCAAGTATCTCAGGGCTTTCATCAAGGGCAATGTTTTTGATAATAATTAATCACCTTGCTAGAAAGACATTACAAATCATTTTCAAAAACCTCTTGGAAGTACTTGCTGTCGAGCTGGTGAGCATGTGGCAGAGCTGTCGCCGCAGGGGCTCTCCTGCAAAACAATTTACCAAGAGATCCATCTGGTGATTCACTGTGGCTTCAGTCTGCACAACTGCCTGAACAAAATGCTGCTCTCCTCTTTGTGCTTCCTTTGCAGTTTAGTTAATGCTGATGTTAGTGACACCTGTACTGCTCCAGAATTTGAAATTGCATTTCTTTCATTTTATTTTGAAACACTATATCGTGCTTGAAACCTGACAGATTAATTTGCCAGTTAACAACAGAAATAACTCTATGGCATTTACTAATTAGGTTATCAAAATCAAGATTTCTTCATCAAAATCTTTGCTTTTCTTTCACCTATCGGACACTTAATTCCTTTTGTACACTATTCCCACTCTCTGATTTTTCCCCGCTGCTGTCACGCTACTGGCCAGCTCAAATGGGACTGCTCAGTGATTTGAAAGTCATATTTTGCTGTTGCTCCTTTTCACACCCTCAGGCAACGTTTTTTTTTTGCCATTTCTGTAGCATTTGCTGTTTTTTATGAGGCTGAGTTTCTAGCTTGACGCTTATCCCAGCACGGATGGAAAGTGTATGGCTGCCTGTAAGGAGACAAATCTCAAGATTGTATAATGTATACATGCTTTGATAATAAATATGAATCATACAGTCATGGAGAAGTACAGCACAGAAACAGGCCCCTCAGCCCAACTAGTACATGCTGAAAACATTTAAACTGCTTACTTCCATCAACCTGTACCAGACCATAGCCCTTCATACCCTACCATCTATGTGCCTATCCAAACTTCCCTTAAGTGTTGAAATTGAGCTCACAAGCACTACTTGTGTCGGTGGTTCATTCCACACTCTCAAGATCCTCTGAGTGAAGACGCTTTTCCTCATTTCCCCTTAAACTTTTCACCTTTCGCCCTTAACCCATGACCTCTGATTGTAGTCTCACCCAATCTCAGTGGAAAAAGCCTGCTTACATTTACCCTGTCTAAACCCTTCATAATTTTGTATACCTCTATCAAATCTCCTCTCAATCTTCTGTATTCCAAGGAATACAGTCCTAAGCTATCAAAAACTTTCCTTATAACTCAGGTCCTCCAGACCAGGCACCAACCTTGTAAATTTTCTCTGTACTTTGAACTTTGATCGTAAAAAAAGAGCATGAACCAACAGAAAATCAGGTCCTAAAGCTTTTGATACATCAATGGCCAAGATGTATCACACTCAACTTCCTTTCATTTTCATGCCTCAAAATTGTGCCTTCTGAAATTCAGCAATGTTCAAAAGCTAAGAGATGTTTGGACAATGTGAACAAAATGCAAACTTAGTAAGCATGTAAGCAAAACAGTAATTAGGAAAAAGATTCAGTTTAAAAGAAAGCCTCTCATGGACTGTCAGTATGAAGGAAACATTATTCAGCATTACTGCTAATTACAATCTAATTCTTTGCCCATTCCTGGCTTTGCTTCTCTCAGTTTCTCAGCAGGTGAGATACAAATTGATGAAGGCAAGTGATACAAGTTGAAACCAGCACTTATTGCAAGGAATGGGAGCAGGTTAACAGCAATTCATGGCTGAGGAAGAACTCAATTGTCTCCCAAATCTCATTTAAATGCCATAAGCAAAATATATTTAAAGACCCATTAAATTTATCACATAAAAGAAAAGTGGGCTGCCACTTCAACACATGGTGCCCAGCTTCAAACTAACAAAAAACAGAAATGAGTAAGCTTAAAAAGAACTCCATCTAGTCACATTTCGACTTCTGAACCTGGATGAGTGACAGCCCCTTCCATTTGACGTAAATTCAGAAAGCTGTGTGCAGAGACCCCAGAGCTGAAGAGGGTTTCCTTTGCTGCAACATGGATCCACTTGAGAGCTGTAGAGAAGATTTGTCAGAGCAGAGGCAATCTGTGCATCGGGCACTGATGCAAGACTCCCAACAGCTGCTACAGAGCAACCTGAAGACATATCACTAATTGCTTGCCTTAAGAAAACCATTTTTTTTTGGGCAGAGGACTAAGTGCATGGGGCAGGAGATTACTGCCAAGAGTCTTGAAAGCATTCAATCTTTGCCGTGTGGAACAGATGGCAACTGGATCAAATGCCTGGGTATCCCTAGCACCTGAGTCTGGAGCCAGCTGCAGTAAAAATGGTGTGCCAGCTAGCAAATCAGGCTGAATAGATAGTGATAGCAAACAGTAGCTTGTATTTACATAGTGACTTCCATGAACCCAAAACACAGTAAAGTTTGTGAAGTGTTAATGTTCTAATGTGGAAAATGTGGCAGTTATTTTGCACATAGGGTTTCACAAATGACCAAATATCTGTTCTGGACTGGGGCTTCAGATTCAATGTTGCCAGCATAATTTCTGACTTCTCTATCTTTCTGATATTTTTTACTTCTTGCAATTATGAGGCATAAGTGAAAGGAAAATCTCAGAGGTTTCAGTTTAACACAAATTGAAAGGTAGCTTCTCTAAAAGTGCAGCCCGTCCTCAGTTTCTATTCTGCAGCATCAGCTGGATTCCACACTTACCATGTGTGCTTAGTTCTTATTTATTCCACTACTATTGCTATAGGTTTTCTTTAAGTGGCACCTTTTCCTGTCAATAGACTAAAATATCAGTGCAAAGAATTGTACAATTTCAGATCTTTGAGAATCAGCTTTGCTCCAATACTTCGAAGAGGAACACAACTGAGAGCTTCCTAAACTCTGTTCAAAATGTATTAAATCTCTTCATCAACTTTAGCATTTGCACAATGGTTGGGGAATAGTATACACAAGTAGAATTATAACAAATGTTCTTGTGCAATCTTCCCCAAGACCTTGATATGGTCTATTTATTGTGGTTGTGGAAATATTAAAGTATTATTATTTAGGATATTCTTATATTATTTTTATGTTTGCAATTTATCCCATTGTAAAGCACTTAGACCTACATGGTTTGTATGAAAAGTGGTCTATAAATAAGTTATTACAATTATTACAGTATACACCACAGAAGATAGCTATCCAGCCCATTGTGCCTATTCTATATTTAAGATAATCTATATTTATACAGAATTTCTATATTTAACAAAACTATATTTAAGATGCAAGGCTCCATAATTTGTTACCACATTGCATATTTCAACAAAATTCCTTGATAGTTTCTCTACAATTTTCATGCCATTTCCTCATCATCCTTGTGACTTTGACTAATAATAGCAAATTTGGAAACAATTAGAGACAACATTGAAACATAAAGGCACAGTCATTCAGAATGAAAGTGCATATCAGCTACAAATGACAGGAGGAAGACGAAATCACAGATTTGCTGATGATACAAAGATTGGAGGTGTAGTAGACAGTGAGGAAGGTTTTCAGAGCCTGCAGAGGGACTTGGACCAGCTGGAAAAATAGGCTGAAAAATGGCAGATGGAGTTTAATACAGACAAGTGTGAGGTATTGCACATTGGAAGGACAAACTAAGGTAGAACATACAGGGTTAATGGTAAGGCACTGAGGAGTGCAGTGGAACAGAGGGATCTGGGAATACAGATACAAAATTCCCTAAAAGTAGCATCACAGGTAGATAGGGTTGTAAAGAGAGCGTTTGGTACATTGGCCTTTATTAATCAAAGTATTGAGTATAAGAGCTGGAACGTTATGATGAGGTTGTATAAGGCATTGGTGAGGCCGAATTTGGAGTATTGTATTCAGTTTTGGTCACCAAATTACCGGAAGGATATAAATAAGGTTGAAAGAGTGCAGAGAATGTTTACAAGGATGTTGCCGGGACTTGAGAAACTCAGTTACAGAGAAAGGTTGAATAGGTTAGGACTTTATTCCCTGGAGTGTAGGAGAATGAGGGGAGATTTGATAGAGGTATATAAAATTATGATGGGTATAGATAGAGTGAATGCAAGCAGGCTTTTTCCACTGAGGCAAGGGGAGAAAAAAACCAGAGGACATGGGTTAAGGGTGAGGGGGGAAAAGTTTAAAGGGAACATTAGGAGGGGCTTCTTCACACAGAGAGTGGTGGGAGTACGGAATGAGCTGCCAGACGAGGTGGTAAATGCAGGTTCTTTTTTAACATTTAAGAATAAATTGGACAGATACGTGGATGGGAGGTGTATGGAGGGATATGGTCCGTGTGCAGGTCAGTGGGACTAGGCAGAAAATGGTTTGGCATAGCCAAGAAGGGCCAAAAGGCCTGTTTCCGTGCTGTGGTTTCTATGGTTCTATGCTGGTGAAAGGACACAGCTCCAATCAGCTCTAAGTCACAACTCTGTTGCTGCATGTTTAGTGTATCATGTGGAAAGATTTATAAGCCATCTGCAAGGTTTTGAATGTTTTAGAGTGGTAGAGGGGGGAAAAATCAATATACTGTGCATACAGATCTCTGAGAATAACTTTTGGTTTCTTTCTTCACTCAAGCTGGCTTATGAGAGATTAAGTGCAGAGACAGAGCTATTTTCTTTTTGCCCAGGCATTGTGTGAAAAATTAATTTTGGAGATAACAGTAAGGCCTTATTTGTTGTCATCTCTAGTTCACATGGTATGGTAGAGATGGACCTATTTGAACTGCTACAGTCCTTGAGCTGAAGGCACTCCAACAGTGACAGAAATGCCGACAAGTTTACTTATTTATTATTATTTCTTCTATGTTATGTATTGCATTGAATTGCTGCTGCTAAAGTTAAGAAATTTCACAACATATGCCAGTGATAATAAACCTGATTCTGATTCTGAGGTTCAAATTAAGATGATTCTATGTTCCCAAGGCAGTACTCTTAGACCATAAGACAAAGGAGCAGAAGTCGGCCATTCCGCCCATCGAGTCTGCTCCACCATTCCATCATGAGCTGATCCATTCTCCCATTTAGTCCCACTCCCCCACCTTCTCACCATAACCTTTGATGCCCTGGCTACTCAGATACCTATTCTTGAACAATTCCGTGGTGGAGATTATAGGAAAGAAAGCCCTGTCAAAAGAGGCACTTTTGACAAAATTATAATGGTCCATTTTGTGGTCACGAAGAGTATAACCACAGCAGAGCTCTAGCTGCATGATAAGTGATCACAGAATGGACTTTTACAATTTTGCCAAGAAATGCCTCCGTCGACAGGTCTTTCTTATTTATGTTCAATATATACCACTCAATATATTTGATGCTGAAAAGGTGAAATCTTTCAGGATTGTTGCTGCTGAAGAAAACCTGTCTACAAGTTAGAATCTGATCTCATTTCTAATTTAAGCCTTGTAACATGATGGATGGACTTAAAGGATCAGGTCATGAGACATTCATCAAAGATTGCATATACTCTAGTCTACACTTACTGGATAACACATGATATTGATGATATTGATTTAATAGATGCTTGTAAAATAGTGACCACTTCCCCCATTCCCCCACAGTACTGCTCAAGTTATGAATAGGCTGTGATGTTACTGCAGTCAGTTGTCAAAACCTTCAAAAGGCGATGCCTGAAGAAGGCTGCATCCACCATTAAGAATTTTCTTCACTCAGGACATGCTCTCTTTCTACTGTTACCATTAAGGAGGTGGTACAGAAGCCTGAAGACACACAATCAGTGATTTAGGAACAGCTTCTTCCCCTTCGTCATCAGATATCTGAATGAACCCATGAATACTGCCTCACTATTCTTTCTCCCTTCTTTTGCACAACTTACTTAATTTTTAAATATATACATTGTAATTTATAGTTTATTTTATTATGTATAGCTTTGTACTGCTGCCACAAAACAATGCATTTCATCACATACTGTATGCCAGTGTTATTAAACCTGAATTCTGATTTTGATTAAAAGAAAAATGGCCAGGCTTTCCTTCGAGATGGATCATTATCTGATTCTTACCAGGTTATGAAAATTATCTTGTACTTGCCAATCCTAAACTGAATATTGTCAAGACTCTGCTATAGCTTGCAAGGGCATCAGAATATAGTTTAGTTGTATGCGTATCATTCAGCAGCACAGATGTCCTGGGATAATGATGGCAATCCTCGAACTGCCATGACTGTTCTCATTTATGTTAGGTTAAAGTCCAGCCACTGGAAAAATTTCCCTAGACTCCCTACTGGCATATTTATGCCAGTACATTGTTGATGCCATTATTTGTTCAAATGCTGTCTGTCAACTCTTCTCCATCTGCCCTGTTTCCATGAGAACATGCCCTTCAGTTCCATTTTACCTAAAGAGCATACATTATCTGAATTCTTCATGTGTAAAGCTTTAGGAAATAGCACTGTATAACATTAAATTATTTCTGAGTATGCTGTTTATATTATGGCTGATCAATGATAACTAAAAATCTTAGCAAGTCATATCTACTTGTCACTTGTGACAGAAGTCAAGAAGAAAAATGGATTTCTGCTAAAATGAGGCTCTTAGTATTTCACTGTGTTTAGAAATTTCAAGTCAATTTTCTCAAAAATGTATTGCTTGGTGCAAAATAGAATGGAGGTACTTATCTCCCCTTATAAAACAATGGAAAGAGCAAGGGGAAATAGGCATTCTCCATGTCAAATCATTAGGAGGAAACAAACTGTCATGGAGAAACATTCCACATGATGCTCGTAGTGCAAGATGAACCACCCCTCCCCGCCTTACAATCTCAGTGCTGCCTAAAATTCCTGGGAGTGCTGTAAATGTCAGGTTTCTAGCAGACAATACGCTTGTTCCAGTAATTACTTAAAGCAATTTAAAAAAGGAATGAGCTAACATGTTTGCTATTCCCAGAGATGGTTGCTTCTAACTGCAGAGACTGCATATAATTTGAACTCGGTGAAATACACTGACTGAACATGAATATTCAATCAGTTTTCTACAAAAAGCTGCTGAAATGCAATGTGTTCTTGCCTCTTTGGAAGGGACTGACTAACACAGTATTATATATGACTGGGTTAAGGCTACATTCAATCGATAGGAAAATCCTTTTAAGTTCAACGGTGCCTATTAAGAGAATCACAGATGAAAAATGCAAACATTGAATTTAAAATTTAAAGTTAAGGAACAATAATGGAAGATGCAACATGGACATTAAATATCATATTACAATTATTCTCATTACATTATAAAAGAAATAAAAAGCCAGTAACAGCAGCAGGATCAAGAGAATTTCTATTTCCCCTTTCTCTTTTGTGATTTATTCTGGATATTTTTTCTTGCAGTGAGCATTTCACACTGATTGAGATTTTTTAAGGTTTGTCAGCTCAGATGTTGAGGAATTGTTTCTGCTTGTGGGGTGAATGAAAGATGAGACTTCAAATAAAATGGTAAACAGAAAAGTGCTGAACAAAAACACTAACAGACTTCAGCTACTTACATTGCCATAGTCAACGTAGAAGATGTGGACTTTGGCAGGTGATTCAACCTTTTCCACCCGGGCTCTGTACCTGTTTTGAAAACATAACAGCAAGATTAGCGAGATGCACAATTAGTTGATCTGGGAACAGTTTACAGCAAGGCTAGCTGCTGTGAACTGGCCTCTGCATTCAGTCCCTGCTGACATGCATGACATAAGTGCAGGAGACACAAGGGTGGTTACTGTTTAAATGATGTTATCTGGCATTGATGAAGCTGCTTTTATAATGTTGCTACGATTTTCCATTAACCAAGCTTCTCAGCAGCTCTTTCCAATTTACATTTTTTCTTGTCTGAAATTATATTTTCATAATATTCATATGTAATGAGATGACTCAGGGATTCACAGTTGTGTCTGTCATCTTGCACCACAGACAAAGGAAGGGACTTCAAATGACAGATATGTTGGTTGGGTTAGCAATTGTTTGATATCAGGGGCAGGGCATGGATATGCTGGATTAGGTTGCAAAAACTTAAGGCACCTTTTAGTAGAGAAGCTAACAAACTTGGGAACTTAATAGGTCTGCAGGATACTAAGATATGTTAGAATCTGAGCTCAATATATTTTACAGCGTCAGTGATCGGGATTCAATTCCCGCCACTCTATGTAACTGTACAGAATGTGTCTTGCTCTCCCTGTGATTATATGGGTTTCCCCCTAGATTCCAAAGATACATGGATTAATAAAGGTTAGTAAGTTGTGGACACGCTATGATGTCACTGGAAACATGGCAATACCTGCAAGCTGCCCCCAGCATCTATTTGGACTGTATTGGTCATTGATGCCAACAACACATTTCTCCGTATGTTTTGATGCTTTGATGTACATGTGACAAATAAAGCTAATCTTCAATCTTTAATCATAAACAGTCTCTGATATTCAATATCTTTCAAAGAACAGTCCTTCCAGAAGAAATCTGCTGAGCCAACTGCCAATACTTTTCTTGCCATTTCATAGGCAAGTCTTATTCTGCACCCACCCTTGACCACAAAGAAATTATACTGTGCAAGGCACTGTCACAAGTAGGACCTTACAAATTGTAGCAATGTAGCAAGTTAACACAGAAAAAGATCTACAGTTGTATGTCTGTCAGCAGGGATGATGAGTAATTCTTTATATTGTAATCAGGGGTTCCCAACCTTTTTAAAGCCATGGACCCTTACCAATACGCAAGGAGTCCATGGACCCCAGGTTGGGAACCCATGCTCATCTACGGAATGATTGCATGAAGGAGTTCTGGTATTTCTTTTTCATGCTATTTTACCTAATTTTGTTCATTGCTTGTTCCTCCTTATTGGTATAGATGTTGTGCAAAGACTAAGGATCAGTGAGATATGTGGTGCAGTACCACCATCATGAAATACTGGCTAAATTCCAATGCCTTAATCTAATTCTCAATTCTCAATTCTCAGAAGAGAGGCTCAGCAACGAATGCAGACAAGCTATTTGTTCTCAATTGACATCTGTGTATAATGGCGATTAAGGATTCAGGCAAGTCAGTTCAGCTTGTTTCCTCTACTGATATTCACAAAGATATGACTGCCTCAGTTAACTCAGGAAGATTTGGGTCGAAACTGGGAGCTTACAAGTCTGTACAGCTCAGCTGCACACAACTAAGTACTATTTGTGAGAGCATTATTTATATGTTGAGATCATTTCGTTATTTACACATATGTTAGTCATAGGCAGAATCCTGAATCCTTATTTCAATGCAGTCGACACAGGCTTCACAGCAGCACAGCACACCTACATAACAATGAATTGTGCTATTCTGAATAATAGCCTGGCTTTTCCATTTCCTCCTTTTATTTATGCAAAAAAAAAACAATAAACAAAGCAACCCTGCCTCTAATGCTTGATTTTTACAACTGCATGAAAGCTAAAACTAAGACTTAAAAAGACTAGATTTCAATTTTCCAGCAGTTGGGTGAAAATTTCTCTTAAGTCCAGTGCGGGACTCAATGCTGTTTCTGAGCAGAAGTGTCACATTGCTTCTAGCAGAGGACACTCTCCTCTCTATTCTGGACATGTCCTTGTCCCATATTCCATACCAAGAGAAAACTTCCTATCACACTACCTAGAGGAGCAAGTAACTCAACTTGACACTGAGTGAGTCAAATTCCCCCCCATGCACCACCAGGGAGGCAACTGCCCTGCGGGAGGATCACTGCCCCACAGCCCATCTCAGGGGCAAACACTCTTATGCCGCATCACGAGCTGGAACCTCTACGATATTCCACTTTGAGATGGAAATTCTCCCATATTCCTCTGTAATAGTAAAGCTATCCAATTTTATTCGAGTGGTTAGTCATCAAATGTTCTTCATAGAGGTTTCTGCAGTTGTACCTATGAAAATACTATATTTTTGAGGACAATTACTTGTTTTCTTAATAATGATCTTCCAGTTTGAAGAAAATGCTGAGAAGTGTTTTTTGAACAAATGGCTTTTTGATCAATCAAGCAGTTAAAGCAAGCATTGTAGTTGGCACTGCAGTCAATGCTTTGTATCTTTGCAGTGATGCAAAAGACAACAAACACACAAATAATACACACAAAATTCTGGTGGAACGCAGCAGGCCAGAGAGCATCCATAGGAAGAGGTACAGTCGACGTTTCGGGTCAAGACCCTTCGTCAGGACTAACGGAAAACAGAGATAGTAAGAGATTTGAAAGTGGGAGGGGGAGGGGGAGACCTGAAATGATAGGAGAAGACAGGAGAGGGAGGGATGGAGCTAAGAGCTGCAAAGTTGATTGGCAAAAGGGATACAAGGCTGGAGAAGGGGGGAGTATCATGGGACAGAAGGCCTTGGAAGAAAGAAAGGGGGAGGAGAGCACCAGAGGAAGAGGGAAAACAGGCAAGGAGTTATTGTGAGAGGAAAAGAGAGAATGAATGAATGAATAAATAAATAAATAAGGGATGGGGTAAGAAGGGGAGGAGGGGCATTAATGGAAGTTAGAGAAGTCAATGTTCATGCCATCAGGTTGAAGGCTACCCAGACGGAAGATAAGGTGTTGTTCCTCCAACCTGAGTGTGGCTTCATCTTGACAGTAGAGGAGGCCATGGATTGACATATCGGAATCGGAATTAAAATGTGGGGCCACTGGGAGATCCTGCTTCCTCTGACGGACGGAACGCAAGAGTTCAGCGAAGCGGTCTCCCAATCTGCGTCGGGTCTCACCAATATATAGAAGGCCACACCGGGAGCACCGGATAGAGTGTATCACACCAGCAGACTCACAGGTGAAGTGTCGCCTCACCTGGAAGGACTGTCTGCAGATCTTTTTGTGTTGGCGTTTTTAAACACACATATAAATGCTTAAGTGAACTATGTTTCTCCTCTTTCCTCATGTTAAATCCATTAGTAATATTGATGTCAAAGCACCTTGCCAAAGAAGTATTTGCAGAAAATCAGAAGTTGTTCAGGAATTTGGGGGTTGAACACCATTTCCTGTGGAAAGTAACTGACTTCATCCAGTTTCCTGGCTCCAAGGAGTCTTCTTAAAGGATCAACAGATTCTGCTAGAGGTGAGGCATAAATATAGTGGACAGCAGCACCTTTTTCCTAGGGCGAAATACAAGGGGACAATCATTTAGGGTGAGTGGAGAAAATGCCAGAGGTGGGTTCTTTGCACAGAGGGTGGGGGGGGGGGGTGGACTGGGAACATGTGAATGAGGTGCCAGAGGATGATAGGAGAGCTCTGTTCATGATCATTCAACAATTACTTGATTCTGACATGGTCCTGGAGGACTGGAAAATTGCAAATGTCACTCCACTCTTTAAGAAAGGAGGAAATCGAAAGAAAGGAAATTATAGACCAGTTAGCTGAACCACAATGGTTGGGAAAGTGTTGGAGTCCATTATTAAGAATGAAGTTTCGGAGTACTTGGAGAGTAATACTAAAATAAGTCAAAGTCAGCATGTTTTCTCTGAAAGCAAGGAAGTAACAAGCAGGGTGAACAACGAAGAGGCGGGGATGCAATTTACATAGATTTTCAGAAGGCATTTGATAGGGTGCCTCACATGAGGCTGCTTAACAAGGTAAAATCCTATGGTGTTACAGGAAAGATACTGGCATGGATACAGGAATGGCTGACAGGCAGGAGGTGAAAGGAATAATAGTGCGGACTATTATCTAAATGAGGAGAAAATTCAAACATTTTCAGCGGTGCAAAAAGTCTCCCAGAAGGTTAATTCATAGTCCATGGTAAAGAAGGCAAATGCAATGTTGGCATTCATTTCGAGAGGAATAGAACATAAAAACAAGGAGATAACGCTGAAGCTTTATAAGACACTAGTCAGGCTGCACTTGGAGTACTGTCAACAGTTTTAGGCCCCTTATCTCAGAAAAGATGTATTGTCATTGGAGAGAATCCAGAGGAGGTTCACGAGAATGACTCCAGGAATGAAACGGTTAACATATGAGGAGTGTCTGGCAGCTGTGGGCCAATACTCCTTGACTTCCTAACCAGACAACCACAGTCTGTGCAGATTGGTGATAACATATCCTCCTTGCTGATTATCAGCACTGGTGCACCTCAGGGGTGTGTGCTTAGCCCACTGCTCTACACATGACTGAGTGGCTAGGCATAGCTCAAATACCATCTACAAATTTGCTGATGATACAACCATTGTTGGTAGAATCTCAGGTGGTGACAAGAGGGCGCACAGGAGTGAGATATGCCAACTAGTGGAATGTTGCCGCAGCAACAACCTGGCACTCAATGTCAGTAAGACAAAAGAGCTGATTGTGGACTTCAGGAAGGGCAAGATGAAGGAACACATACCAATCCTCACAGAGGGATCAGAAGTGGAGAGAGTGACCAGCTTCAAGTTCCTTGGTGTCAAGATCTCTGAGGATTTAACCTGGTCCCAACATATCAATGTAGTCATAAAAAAGGAAAGACAGCGGCTATACTTTATCAGAAGTTTGAGGAGATTTGGCATGTCAAAAATATACTCAAAAAATTCTACAGTTGTACCATGGAGAGCATTCTGACAAGCTGCATCACTGTCTGGTATGGATGGGCTACTGCACTGGACTGAAAGAAGCTGCAGAAGGTTGTAAATCTAGTCAGCTCCATCTTGGGCACTAGCCTACAAAGTACCCAGGACATCTTTAGGGAGCTGTCTCAGAGAAAGGCAGTGTCCATTATTAAGGACCTCCAGCACCCAGGGCATGCCCTTTTCTCACTGTTACCATCAGGTAGGAGGTACAGAAGCCTGAAGGCACACACTCAGTGATTCAGGACAGCTTCTTCCCCTCTGCCATCCGATTCCTAAATGGACATTAAAGCTTTGGACACTACCTCACTTTTTAAAAAATATACAGTATTTCTGTTTTTGCACATTTAAAAAAATCTATTCAATACACACAATTGATTTACTTGTTTATTTATTATTATGTTTATTTTATTTATAACTATTTTTTCTCTCTCTCTCTGCTAGATTATGTCTTCCATTGAACTGCTGCTGCTAAGTTAACAAATTTCACATCACATGCCGGTGATAATAAACCTGATTCTGATTCTGAAATGTAAAAGAATGCATGGGGATCTCATTGAAATCTACCGAATGTTGAAAGAACTAGATAAGGTGGAGGTGGAGAGGATGTTTCCTCTGGTGAGGGTATCCAGAACTTGAGGGTACAGCCTCAAAATTGAGGGGTGGCCTTTTAGTACAGAAGTAAGGAGGATTTTATTTTAGCCAGAGAGTAATCTGTGGAATGCTCTACCTCAGACTGTGGTGGATGCCAAGTCAGTGGGTATATTCAAAGTGGAAAATGATAGTTTCCTGATTGGTCGGGGCCTCAAGGAATATGTTGAGAGGGAAGTGTATGGGGTTGAATTGGATCCATGATGAAATGGTGAAGTGTACTCAATAGGACGAATGGTGTAATTCTGCTCCTATGTCTTACAGAGAGGTTGATAGGAGAGGATGAGGATTTTAGGAAAGGCTGATATAATAGGAACGCTTAAATGACTGTCAGTTCAGCATATGGATGTAAGAAAAAAAATGGGCTGTGGGCTGTGTAGGAAAGAAGAGCTAGATTGACTGAGGAGCAGATTGAAACGTTGGCACAACATTATGGGTTGAAAGACCCGTACTGTGCTGTACTGTTCTATGCCCTACGAACAGTCAAATGAAACCATGCCTTAATTTCTGGTGCCAAAGTCCCATACAAAATACTGATTCAAAATTGAGAGGCTAACTGTAAACCAGGTTTATTTTGCATTCACTTCCACTTTAAAAAATTTAAAGTGATACTGAATTCATTGCATCCAATTACACTGAATCCACAACTGCCAGCATACGTTTCTGTATGGATTTTATTAAACTGAGGAAAATTGTGAGCATTTCACATTAGTATGCCGCTGACCACGGGGAGCATCACTTCTACATTTCACTGTGTACTCAGTCAGTATCTACTCATTCTCCAGCACTTGGTATATCACTGCTCAGCAGCCACAATTGGCCTGCTGCAACGCTCAGTGGTAGCATCTGAATTAATATATCTCAGTAATTCAGAAGAAACTGGGAATCAAAACTTATGTATATTATTTAATTGACAATTCAGGTGGCAAAATAAGAACCAAGTCTATGGCAGGATTACCATAGCAGAAGAGGGAAACAGATTTAATCTGGACAAATTCTTAGGGAATAGTGGAAACCAAACACATTCAGCAACTTGTTCATGCCATTCCCACATGTGAGATGTTGCAGAATTACATTAGGGCACTCTGGGTAATTCAGTATCTGTCAGACAGTCGTGTTGTATCTTGAGTCTGATTGGGACTGAAATGATGACTCTAACACTTGCTGTCACTCAACAAAAGAGCCAAAACAAACATCAATTTCTCAGTCTCTACAAGAGAATTGTAAGACTTTCAGAGGAGTGGAATGATACTAAAAAAGATATTGAACCTGAAGCAAAGCCAAACACTTACAAATATCAACAACTTTCTGGGTTTAGCCCTGTTTGTTGTCAATCCTTTTCATGTGTACTGCATGTTGGCTAACTGTGTACTTAGTGTTACTGCAGAAAAAAAACTAAAGACAATCAAGCTTTTGACCCAGTTCATTTTAAATCTCGTAGACAACTGCCATTAAACGTGTCCAGTGCAGTAATTTGTCCGACATGACAATTGCATATATAGTGTCAGAAATGTTTATGGTCAGTTGCTTATTATTCTTTTTACTCCGGTTCTTACCGTTAACTAGGTAAATCTAGTGTGGGGGGTGGGCAGGAGGGGTGCGAGGAAAATGTTGGGTATATCCGCAAGGAAATAGCAAAGCCAGATCCTGATCTTCTAAAACAACAGGAATACTGCAGATGCTGGAAATTCAAGCAACACACATCAAAGTTGCTGGTGAACGCAGCAGGTCAGGCAGCATCTCTAGGAAGGAGTACAGTCGACGGTCCTGACAAAGGGTCTCGGCCTGAAACGTCGACTGTACCTCTTCCTAGAGATGCTGCCTGGCCTGCTGCGTTCACCAGCAACTTTGATGTGTGTTCCTGATCTCCTATACAAGTATCTTTAAAAGTAACTGCATCAAAATTTGGAAACACTGATGGTAAATGACCAAACAAGTCTTAATTTGCATTCATTTCAAACTCAGTTTCAGAAATGTGCCAAACTCCCTGAATTCAATTTCAAATGTAAAACATCAACATTGCTATTACAGTAGGTAATTTGTAACCTTGGAATGTAGCTTCATTGGGGAGAGAATAAATACTGAATCAGTAATAATTATTATGCTTAGTGCACTATTGCCAAGGTTTCCCCAAAGATGCATGGCCCTTGGCTTAGCCAAAGTGCTTGGAGCTCAGGTCCTGAAAAGTGCGACAGAATTATTGGTCTTTCTTCTACATGAAGAAGTCCATGTATAAGGCAAAGTATTAAGATCGTAGAGAGGTCACTAGGGGTTCCGCGAGAGATTGTGACTAAAAGAAATAAATATAGTTTTTTTTTTACTTTGCATAGCGCATGATGCTAGCATTCACAATCATAGGCAGTGACCGAGAAGGCCCGTTAGCAATCTCATTAGAGGTCTGTCAGCCCACAATGGCAGTGCACAGTAGGACCGTGTTTATTTGGCTGAGTCCATTCAACAGGGATAGACTAGTGCAGAATCTACACTATTAAGGATCCTGTGCTTATTTCTCTATTCTGCCTTCAGAATATGATCATCTAAAGTGAATCACCTCACACTTTTCTAGGTTGAATTTTAATTAGTTTTTATTTAATTTACTCATTTTCCAAGATCTGGTCATCCTTCATGTGTCCAGCATTTGTTAACCAGCTTTAACTGCCTTCGGGAAGGTGGTGGTGAAGCATCTTTTTGAACCACTGCAATCTTTCTATGAAAGTAATCCCAGAGGATTGTCAGGTACAGTGATAGGTTTTGAAGTCCGGTGCTACTTGGAGGGTAACCTGCAGGTGGTCCCCTCCATGTATCTACTGCCCTCATCTCTCTTGGTAGTAGAGATTATTGATTGGGAAGTATTGTGAGTATCTGCAGCATACTTTATAGATAGTATACACTGGTGGGGTGAATTAATGTTTAGGGTGGCTGATGCAGTACCAATCAAGTAGGCTACTTCATCTTGAATGGTATTCCAGCTGGCAAGTTTACTCATCCAAGCAAGAGGAGAGTATGCAATAATTACTTTGATTTATGCTTTATACTCTTGGGTGTCAGGAGGTAACACACTTCCAAAGAATACCCACTAACTAATAATTAGATTTTCATCTAATGCTTGCTGCTTCCAAGATGTGCCAGTGAACCACAGCGATGTTCTGCAGGCTACGTACAATACTTCTAAATATATCTCTCGAATTAACCTCCCTGCAATCTGCAGCATGTCGTTCCCCTTTAAGCAACGTACTTTTGAATCGACATGAACTACAGATTTCATGATCTTTTGAAGGACTCAGTGGAGCTAACTCTCAAACAAGCAGGTATGGCACCTTTAAGCAGACGATGTTTCATCGTCCCAGCCAGAAGCAAGGTGGGAGAGGCAGGTGTTGAATCTAAACAAGGGTGCAATACAGAGGGATGAGGCCCCCTCTACCCAGCATCTTGTTAGTAACCGTTCTATTTACCAAGATGGTTCTCCTCTGCGGTCCTGACTGCAGTTTACATACCATCACTGGCCAACTATAATCAGGCCTTTGAGATGCTACATGATGCTGTTACCAAACAAGAAACAGTCCCCCTCTGCACATTTCAGAAATCCCTGCTTAATTACTATCAGCATATAACCTGTAGCACCTGAGGTTCCAATACATTAGACCAGGGGTCCCCAACCTTTTCTGCACCGCGGACTGGTTTAATGTTGACAATATTCTTGTGGACCAGCCAACCGGTTGGGGCGGGGGGGGGGGCAACCCGCAATCGCCTCTGATCTGGGCCGACATTTACATGCCAGGCAGCACCTAATTAATTAGCTTGCTTATTTTGGCTTGTTTCTTAAAGATGTGCTGGGTGCGTTCTGGCTACTGCTGTACTGCTGCATTCTTCATGGCCCGGAGGTTGGGGACCACTGAATTATAAGTTACTTATAAGTCAATAGCATCATAACATTTTAAGTAATGTTTGGATATTAAACACACAGCGCATATTTTCCCCATATGAACATATAAAATCATTGCAACACATCAATATCGCTGAATCAGTGGGAGCCCTGGACTTGTTTCCCTGCAACAAGACGGTGCCATCGAGGGGTGATGGGGGACGTCGATACTCGAAGGAGGTTCCTTATGTCCAGTCTATTCCACAATTTAGTTTTTGCTGCATTCATTGCAGAAAACTCCGCTTCACAGCGATATGATGTTGGAAATGGAAGCAATGTTTTCAGTGCTTTCATGGCTATCTCAGGATATTCAGCCTTGACTTTGATCCAGAATGTCAGCAGAGATGTTATGTCAAACATATTTTTCAGCCCACCGTCATTTGCAAGCTTGAGGAGTTGATCTTTTTCCCGCGCTGACATGGAAGATTCACCGGAAACATTCACAAATGGGTCACGGACCCATTCCTTTGCACGTTTTGGGTCATTTGCGTCTTGGGTCACTAATGCGTGCGTTAAAGTTCAACAGTGGGAGTCACAGGGAATGAGGAAAGGTGCAGCTGACTCATATCGTTTCATATTGCCAAATCGTATCGTTTCCTCGCGGCCCAGTACTGGTCCACGGCCCAGTGGTTGGGGACCACTGCATTAGACCACTGCTATTCTAAGATAAGGAATGCCTACCATTCCGTGCCAAGACTTCAATTCAGGAAGTCTGATCACTTGGCAGTCCTCCTATCTGTATACATACAGAGGCTAAAGAGTAAGGCTCCAGATTTTAGGACAACTAAGAGGTGGTCACTGGAGGCAGAGGAGTAGCTATGGGACTTCTTTGAGTCAGTGGACAGTGCGGTATTCAAGGACTCATCTGTGGTTCTAAACAAATGCACCACCATTGACACTGACTTTATAAAAGGTCATAAATGAATGCGTCCCCACAAAATCATTCAGAGTATTCCCCAACCAGAAGCCTTGGATGAACCATGAGGTCCGCAATCCATTGAGGGCCAGATCAGAAGCATTCAAGTCTAGCGACAAAGAAAGTTACAAGAGGATTAGATATGATCTCCGGAAACCACCTCACGGGTGACATTGCAATTCCAGACAAAGTGAATCAACGTAGGATGCTCAAAAGCTGCAGCAGGGCTTCAATACAATCACCTCCTACAAACTGAAATCAAAGGATATAGGTGACAAGTTTTTGCTCCCAGATAGGCTCAATGGCTTTTATGCTCTCTTTGACCATCAAAACATGGAGGCATCTTCATGAACTCCCACAGCCTCCAGTGACCCTGTGATTTCAGACCTTGAGGCCAATGTGAGAGCATCCTTCATGAGAGTAAACCCACAGAAAGCATACTGCCCAGACAGGATACCTGGCCAAGAACTAAAGACTAGAGATGATCAACTGGCTGCAGCAACACCAATATCTTAACCTCTCGCTTCAGCATCTACAAGCAGGCTTCAATTATACCAGAGCTTAAAAGGAACATGGGAACCTCCCTCAATGACTAGTGTACAGTAGCACCTACATCCACTGTAATGAAGTGCTTTGAGGCGAGGAAAAATATTAACTCCTGCCTGAGAAGAGAATTGGATCTGTTCCAATTTGCCTACCATCACAACAGGTCACAGGAGATGTAATCTCATTGGCTCTTCAATCAACACTAGAACACTGGACAGTGAAGATGCATACAACAGGATGCTCCTTATCAATTACAGCTTACCATTCAATACTATCATCCCTTCAAAATCAATCAATAAGCTTCAAGCCCTTGGCCTCAATACCTCCTCGACAAATGGATCCTTGATTTCCTCACAGACCCCAGTCAGTTCAGATCAGCAGCAAAATGTTCTCCACAATTTCCATCACCACAAGGCTTAGCCCCCTGCTTTATTTGCTTTACACTTATGCCTGTGAGTCTGAGCACAGCTCCAATACCATATTTAAGTTTGCTGATGACACCACTGTCATAGGCTGAATCAAAGGGGGTGATGAATCAGCATTGAAAATCTGGCTGAGTGGTGCCACAGCAACAACCTCTCATGCCATCAAAACCAAGGAGCTGATTGACTTCAGGAGGGGGAAATCGGGAGGTCCATGAGCCAGTCCTCATCAGAGAATCAGAGGTGGAGAGGGTCAGCAGCTTGAAATTCCTCTTCATCTCATGTTCTTGATATTTATTGCTTATTTATGATTATCATTTATTCTCAGCTCAAGCTGGTAAAACCTGAGGTATGAGCACAGCCAAGTACACTCATTTCTCAATCGCTAGGAATTTTAGGATTATTCTAGTGGTATTTGGCATCGTGCGTAAAAGTTACATAAACATCACTATGTTGGTCTAAATGTTTAATAGTATTGTGTAGTAGCTTTGGAATGATACCAGTTGTAGATATTACTATTGGGACAATGTATGCCCTGTTCATGTTCCATAGTTTCTCAGCTTCACTGGTGTTTTTCACATTGATTTCTGTATGTTACGTGTGTTTGGAATGTCTATATCTATTAAGTAAGTTGTTCTTGCTTGTTTATCCTGTAATATTATATCCGGACAATTATTATGGATTGTTTTATCAGTAATAATGGATCAGTCGTAATATATTTTGTAGGACTCTAAAACTGGATCAGGCTTGTATTTATAGTAAAGTATGGTGGCTTTTATGAATTTGTATTTAAAGCAAGGCTTTGGATAATGATTGCAACACACACAAAATGCTGGAGGAACTCGGCATCTATAGAAAAAAGTGCAGTTGATGTTTCAGGCTGAAACCCTTCAGCAGGACTGAAGAAAGTAAAGCTGAGGAGTAGATTTAAAAGGGAGGGGGGCAAAGAGAAACACAAGGTGACAGGTGAAACCTGAAGGGGGAGGAATGAAGTAAAGAGCTGGGAAGTTGATTGATTGGTGAAAGAGACAGAAGGCCATGGAAGAAAGGAAAGGGGGGAGGAGCACTGGAGGTAGGTGATGGGTGGGCAAGGAGATAGGTGAGAGAGGGAAGAGGGGATGGAAAATGGGGAGGGAGAGTGGAGTCATTCCCAGAAGTTTGAGAAATCGATGTTCATGCCATCAGGTTGGAAGCTACCCAAATAGAATATAAGGTGTTATTCCTCCAACCCAAGTGTGGCCTCATCACGACAATGAAGGAAACCATGGATAGACATACCGGAACAGGAATACGAAGTGGAATTAAAATGTGTGGCCACTGGGAGAGTCCGCTTTTTCTGGCAGATGGAGCGTAGGTGCTTGGCGAAGTGGTTTCCCAATCTACATGGGGTCTCACCAATATACAGGAGGCCACACAGGGAGCACTGGACACAGTATATGACCCCAACAGACTCACAGGAGAAGTGCCGTCTCACCTGGAAGGACTGTTTAGGGCTCTAAATGGTAGTAAAGGAGGAGGTGTAGGGGCAGGTGTACCACTTGTTCTGCTTGCAAGGATAAATGCCAGGAGATTTCCTATCCCCTTTTCCCTCTCTCACCTTATCTCTTTGCCTGCCCATCACCTCCCTCTGGTGCTCTTCCACCCTTTTCTTTCTTCTATAGCTTGCTGTCTCTTTCACCAATTTCCCAGCTCTTTACTTCATCCCTCCTCTTTCAGGTTTCACTTCTCCCTCCCCCACCTTTTAAACCTACTCCTCAGCCTTTTTCCCCAATCCCGCTGAAGGGTTTCAGCCTGAAGCATCAACTGTACTTTTTTCTATAGATGCTGCCTGACCTGATGAGTTCTTCCAGCATTTTGTGAGTGTTGCTTGGATTTCCAGCATCTGCAGATTTTTTCTTGTTTGTTTTTTGGTTAATGATCTCTGCCACTTGATTGTGCCTGTGTAAGTAATCAGATTGAGTTAAAATGATCCCAAAATACATTGCACTGCTTCTGGGTTCCCTTGGCAGTTTCTGCATTGATTGTCTTGAATTTGTTACTCTTTGATGATATATTTTTGATCTTTCTGTGTGTTAACCACCTGGTCCTGTATTTCCACAAGGAGCCCCTCTGTTTCTGGGAAGAGGTCTCCAACTCTGAGGCAGGCATCCAAAGCTTCCTTGTCGAGATCCAGTCTTATCAGATCATGGGGATGTCCTCCATGGAGGGTCACGTCTTCCATTAACTTTTTCTTCTGTAGTGATGATTTCTTCATTTTTCTGGGTTGTGCTTTTATTTATGTTTAGTAGAGTGCTGAATCCCGTTTTCACTGAGGAAAATATATCCTTATTAGTTTTATCTGACTGTTGGGTAAATATTTTGTGTCTGTTATTCCTCTTCCTCCTCCTGTCCTAGATAATAATAATCTAAGTGCATTCAAGTGTGCATAGTGTTTTATAAAATTTGTCATTTCAGTTCTTATTTTCCTTTGTAAATTTTTCCAGATTGGTTTCAGATCAGATATTATGCCAAAAGAATATGTTAATATGGGTATAGTGAAAGCATTTATTGACTTTGTCATATTTTTACTATTCAGCTCTGTTTGGCAGATTTTCTCAAGCATTACGGTAAATTCTATCACAAACTTTCTCCTCATCGCAGTGTGATCTATTTTATTTACCTGTTGATATCCCAGATACTTATATGTTTCATATCCATCCATCGGCTGTATAGTATCGTGCTGTTTTAATTTCTACTAGCTATATCACACTTTTCTTTATGTTCAGTGTTCTGCACTTAACTAATCCAAGGGTCATGTTTATACTTTAGAAAATAGTTCTACTATTTAAATTAATTGCTTTAGCTTTACTGTTGAAGGGGTGTACAATTTTAAATCGTCCATGCATAGAAAGGCATGTCAAGATATAACTTGTTTGGTTGTCTCTGATTTGAACTCTGATTCATCCAATTCAGTAAATTAGAGAGCAGGTTTAAAGCTGGACAAAATCACAATGAGCTTTGAGAGTCGCCCTGAAAAATATTATTTTATTTTTTCTTTATTTTTGAATTTGCAGTTTATTGTCTTTTGCACACTGGTTGTCTGCCTTGTTGGTGCAGTCTTTCATTGATTCTATTATTGTTATTGGATTTATTGAGTGTGCCCACAAGAAAATTAATCTCAGGGTTATGTACGGTGACATGTATGTAGTTTGATAATAAATTTACTTTGAACTAACTTCCTAGGGCATTGATGGTGAGAAACATGGTGACAGTACGGGCAGAGTGGTTAGTTCTATGATGCTGTACACAGTCATTGCTAGGCAGCTCTGTGATGCAAATACTATTTGCTACATATCAGCTGGTTCCTAAGGTTGTCATAGCCGGAAGTGATGGTGGGGATAAGCTTCCCCTACCTATAAAGTGCTCCAAATGGTGTGCGTCTCTAACAGCCTCTGACAACCACGTCCAACTCCTGGCCTTCACGTGTGGCTCAGCTACTAGGCCCGGCAGAACTGTTTCTACTGACAAGAGAAGGGGCAAAGTTGGACCACTGGCGCCTCAAAACCAGCTGCTTCAGGCAGGTGGGGCTCGTCAGCTTTGGATGGCAGCCGCATAGGAGAAGGAAATCTCTGAAGGAAACCCTGAAGAAGAAATCTGGAGCCAGTTTGATGTTGTTTACAACTTCACTCTAGCTACCTCTGCAACAACACTGGTGCCAAGCTGTATCAGCGCTTGCCCTTCCCTTGGGCTACGTCAGTGACGTGGAGAGGGGGAACTCGCTGCATGGGCAACAGCTGGTTCTTCAAATCTTCCCGACAAGGCTTGAACCCTGGAGAGGACACAGTTCACCAGAGGCGCAAACCCATGATCCCCTGGGATCGACAGCTGCCTACTACAATACACTGGCTTAGACATGAATGGTGTCTGACTCTTGCTATGTGCAGGCGAGGGCTGCTTCATTTGCTAAGGATTGGAAAATAAAATTGAAATTGAATAATCATCAGAAATTATCCCCACCTCTGACCTCATGATGAAAGGAAGTCTCAGTAAATTAACTGAAGAAGACTGATCACAGTCTGAGGAACTTGTGTAGTTCCAGCCTTGGGCCAGGATGACTGACTTCCGTCAAGCAGAAAACCTTTTTTCTTTTGTTTGAGGTTTGACTCCAATCACTAGAGTGCTATCCTTTTCATGGCTATTGAGTTCAGTTTTACTAGGGCTCTTTCATGCCTGACTCAGTCAAATGTGCCTTGATTTCAAGGGCTGTCACTCTCACTTCAGCTTTCAGAAACATTAACAAGATGATTTAGAAGAAAATTACAATGTGAATCAATCTCATATGGAATGCACTGCCAGAAAGAGCAGTGAAAACTCGTAACTTTTATGGAAGCAATCGTCACGGACAGTATCAGGGAAAAGTTTGGATAAGTACTTTAAAGGAAAGGGGAAAGTCTGATTAAATTAAATGCTTTCAAAAAGCATGCACAGGCATGCTGGGCAGAAGATCTATGTTAGGTGCAGAATAGAAGAAAACAGGAGCAAGGAGAGGCCACCTGGCCCTCGAACCTGGCGCACCACTCAATATCCCTCAGGCCTCAACTCCTCTTTTATGCCAGTTCGCCAGTGCTGTCAATTTCCCAGATGTGTTGACCAGTCACCAATGTCCACTCAGATCTCTTCCATAATGAAGCAGCAGAGAAAAATATTAGACAGTGTCAACAAAATATAAACCTTGTTAGTAACAAAACATGGAACAAGGAAAAAGCACTTGCTTTAACAGACAGCAAACTTTCCTAATTAATCACCCAAGGGTGGTGAATAACCAGAGCTAAAGCTTTCAGAAGAAAACTTGATCATTGGAAATATCCAGGGTAAATATTGAATTATCAGCAAACCTTGGGCAGCTTACTTAAGATCTGTCATTGAAAATAACTAGAATTTATAATTACAGAAGTAGTAGCATGACATTTAGAAAATCACATTTCACCTTATTCAGCATGATTTAATGAAACAAAAGTCACATTTGACAAATTTATTGTAGTTTTTGTGAAGATGGACGGTGATTGCACAGGATAGAAACATGGCATTGGAACAAGACCGGAACATGGCATTGGGAATGGTATGTAAGTAGATTAGAGAATTGGATAACTCACAGAAGACACTCAGAATAAACCAGTTATTTTAAAATATGGAATAGACAAATTTACACAATTTAGACAAAGTTGACTGAAAATAGCTATAAACAAATAAATGAGACTTAGGGCAATAGAAGGTATTCAAGAATTGGAACTGCTAAATCTAGAGGTCCAAAAGCAAAAATGGGAAGCTTACTTCAATTTTCTGCTTAATGCAGTAGAAAATCTGGGAGAGCAAAGAAAACATAAGGGTAAGTTTAGAAGAAAGGGAAATGTGGGTAAAGGTCTTAAAAATATTTTGCTACTGTCTTCATGAGAGAAGTGGATGATACAATATTGTAGATAAAATTAAGGACGGCAAAATGTTGCATAAGATAATCAATGGATAAGATGGAGCCTTTGAAAATGTTTAAATCACCAGAACAGAGAAATACGCACTAGGCTACAAGAGGAAACAAGGTAGGAAACTGCAGAAGCTCTGACTACAATATTCCACTGGCTACTGGAATGGTGCTAGAAGATTGGTGGGCTACCAACATTATAGCATTCTTTATAAAGAGAGGGAAAGATAAAATAATTTCAAGTCAGATAGTTTAACTCCTAAGGTAAGCAATCCATCCTGAGGGCCTGTTAAATAATCATGTAGAAAAGCACACATCAATCAGGATTAGTGACCATGGACTTGTTAAGGAAGATTATGTTAGACTGGATGGATGTTTTAGTAACAAGAAAGGTTGATGAGAGCAGTGCATTTGATATAGTTTAATAAAGCTCAGCAAGCTTCTGACAAGGTCCCAGATAGTAGGTGTGCCAAAAAAGGATGTGGATATGTCAAATTGGATCCAAAGCTAGTTTAGTGGTGCAAAGGATAAAAACTGATGGGTGACAAGAAAGCTGGTCTTAATTCTTGGTTCCTTAGATTTTGTAACACATATTAATGATTTAGCGCTAAACACATGGTGGCATAAAAAATGTTGTCTGCAAATGCAAAAAAATAGGCATTCAATTGACAATCAGGAGGAAAGTTTCAGAATCCAAGATACAGATGGTCTGATTAGTTGGACAGAAAAATGGCAAGTATAATTTAAACCACAAAACTATGGGAATATACAATAAATAGAAGGATTTTCAGTGGTTTTGAGAAATAGGAAGAGTATGAAGTGTAAGTCACATTTTGAGAGCCAGAAAGACAACCTGGTGAGTAAAAAGGCACATGAACTGCTTTCATTTATTAGATATGCTATAGAATGATACAGCATGGACATTATGCTAGAACTAAAATCAAAACTTAAGTATTATGTACAGTTCTAATCAACTAAATATAGAAAATTTATGTTTATTCTGGAGATTAACATTGCAAGGACTGGAAAATAGCAGCCATGCAGAAATATTACATACACGAATGTTTTTTGGGCCAGAGACAAAAACTAATAGGCAGATAGCTGAGGGAAATTAAATTATGAGTAAATATGGAGAAAAGAACTATTTCCCAAATTATAGAGGTCAAACACCACGGGGCATAGAATCATTGTACTGTAATTGGATCAGAGGACAGATGATTGTAATTACCATGTAATCTGTATGTTCTACTGCCAGCTCAAAATGGGAGGAGGTTCAGAGGTGAAAACTCTGATTGAGAAGTCCTAATATATGAAGTTGGATAGCACGTAAGTCATCAAAGGCCATGGGATGAAATACCATGACAAACCTTCAAGAACGAAAAAGAAAACTCTAAAATCAACAGATTACATTGATGACATTACACACACATTCAATTGAAAAACTGTTTCAAGACATTATGCTGATCTTTGCAAAGGAAATTTGTGCCAAGCCTGGAAGCATCTGAAGGCTGGTCTTACAAGCAGTTCCTTGCAATGTAAATGACCGTATTATGCCATTGTGTTAAGAGGAAAATTCTAGTAAATACCAATTGCTACTGTAAAAGGAGGACATGGCTAAACCATCACTTAGCTCACTGCAGGTTGAGAGCCAGGAAGTTGGAACAAAATTAATTCCAATTGGGAAAGTTGTCCAATTAATCATGTCTAATGAGAAGAATGCTAACTTCTAACTGGTACTTTACAGTACAAGAACAGGAACAGATTACTTATATACGCTCGGACACTTAGCCTATAAGCCTGCTCTACAATTTAATAAAATCATGGGAATCTGTTTGTAACATTAAATCTACATTTTACCTACATTTACATCTACATCTACATAGTCAAAACCGTCCACTGTTGGTCCGACCAATCGGTCTCCATGCTACAGGACTGCTTTGATGACGTCAATTGGAATGTCTTCCATGATGATGATGCCTCGGGAGTTCATGGAAGGGGTCACGAGTTTCTTCCGGAAGTGCCTTGAGTATGTTATCTCCCAGAAATCGGTCAGGGTCTATCCAAACCAGAAACCCTGGATCAAGAGTTCCGTATGAGCAGCACTTAGTGCGCGACACAGAGCTTACGTTGCCGGTGACCAACAGGAACTCCAGAAATGCAGCTACGATCCGTGTAATGTCATCAAGGCAGTGAAACAATAATAAAGGGACAAGATCCAGACACAACTGTCCACCAACAACACACGTAGCTTATGGCAAGGCCTGCACAGCATCACAGACTTCAAAGATAAATGCAGTGGCACTTCTAGCATTGCTGTCTCTCTCCCAGATGAGCTATATCTTTTTTTACGCTCAATTTGACGCTGCCAACACTGAGCCCCTGAGGCGATCCCCTGAAGAGACCTGCAGCTTGGTCATCTCTGAAGCTGAAGTACGCAAGTGTTTCCAACGAGTGGACAGTTGCGAGGCTGCAGGACCGGATAGTATCCCAGGGCGGGTACTCAGAGTGTGCGCGCACAACTAGCAGGTGTGTTTACAGACATTTTTAATCTCTCTCTCTCTCAGTGTAGAGTGCCTTCCTGCTTCGTTACACCCACTATTGTCCCTGTACCTACAAAGACCAAGGTAACATGTCTGAACAACTGGCATCCTGTCACACTCACCTCAATAATAAGCAAATGCTTTGAGAGACTGGTTAAGGATTACATCTGCAGCTTGCTACCACCCACATTGGACTCCCTACAATTTGCCAACCGTCACAACCAATCTACAGATGATGCAATAACCACTGCTCTACATACCGTCCTTACACATCTGGAGAAGAAGGATGCTTATGTGAGAATGCTGTTCTCCGACTACAGTTCACCATTCAACACCATAATTCCCTCCAGGCTTGACAGGGAGCTCAGAGACCTCAGCCTTGACCCTGCCTTGTGCAGCTGGATCCTAGACTTCCTGTCAGGTCACCGGCAGGTGGTAAGAGTGGGCTCCCTCACCTCTGCCCCTCTGACCTTCAACACAGATGACCCTCGGGGCTGTTCCCTAAACCCCCTCCTTTACTGTGTCGCCACCCACAGCTGCAATCTGCAAATTAAATTTGCTGACGACACTACACTGATTGGCCTAATCTCAAATGATAATGAAGCAGCCCACAGAGAAGAAGTCATCACCCTGACACAGTGGTGTCAAGAAAAACCACCTCTCCTTCAATGTCGCAAAAACAAAGGAGCTGGTTGTGGATTACAGGAGGAATGGAAACAGGCTTAGCCCTATTGACATCAATGGATCTGGGGCTGAGATGGTAAACAGCTTTAAGTTCCTCAGCATCCACATCACCGAGGACCTCACGTGGTCTGTACACACCAGCTGTCTGGTGAAAAAGGCACAACAGCACCTCTTTCACCTCAGACTGTTCAAGAAGTCTGGTATGGGTCCCCAGATCCTAAGAACTTTTTACAGGGGCACAACTGAGAGCATCCTGACTGGCTGTATTCCTGCCTGGTACAGGAACTGTACTTCCCTTAATCGCAGGGCTCTGCAGAGAGAGGTGCAGACAGCCCAGCGCATCTGTAGATGTGAGCTTCCCACTATTCAGGACATTTTCAATGACAGGTGTGTAAAAAGGGCCCGAGGATCACTGGGGACCCAAGTCATCCCAACCACAAATTGTTCCAGTTGCTACAATCTGGGAAATGGTACCACAGCATAAAAGCCAGGACCAACAGGCTCCAGGACAGCTTCTTTCACCAGGCCATCAGACTGATTAATTCATGCTGATACAATTGTATTTCAATGTTATATTGATTGTTCTGTTGTACATACTATTTATTAAAAATTACTATAAATTGCACATTGCACATTTAGACGGAAACGTAATGTAAAGATTTTTACTCCTCATGTACATGAAGGATGTAGGTAATAATAAAGTCAAAGCAAATACCCCTTGCTTATACCGAATATCTACCACTGTATTAAAATATTCAAAGACAACCTTTATATCACCCCTTGAGAAAGGGAGTTCAAATAACTCATGATCCTCTTAAAAAATGGTCTCATCTTTGTCTTAAATGGGTGTCCCCTTCCTTTTAAATAGTGACCCCTATTTCTAGATTCTTCCACAAGGGAAAGCATTCCTTCCATTTTCACCCTATTAAGACTCTTCAGTGTCACATCTTCCAATTAAGTCACTTCTTCCTCTTCTGAACTCTAGCAAGAACTACTCAGGTTTGTTCAACCATTCCTCACAAGCCACCCAATCCAGGCATCAGTCCAGCCTGGTAAGCCTTTTCTAAATTGTTTTGTTAAAAGCTGAAAACTGTATATAGTTAATGTGCTTTGTTCTACACAACTAACCTTCTGATACAGATGATAATCATAAGCTGGAGAAAGTCTGCAGATGCTGAAAATCCAAGCACACACACAAAATGCTGGAGGAACTCAGTAGTCCAGGCAGCATCGATACATTTCCGTAGATGCTGCTTGACTTGCTGAGCTCCCCCAGCATTTTGCATGTGTTGATACACATGATGATATTTTAGTTGATAATGTGATTTAGGAAAACCCATAGCAGCCAGGGGCAGATATGAGATGGGTCCCAAAGAAAAAATTATAAAAACTGTTCAAATAATCTTTCTTGATAATGATTGGTGAGGGAATAATATTGGCAAGGATAAGGATATACATCTCTTGAATCTTCTTCAAGTGAGACTATTGGTTCTAAAAACTCCCATGCAAGGCTGGCATTACAGTATTCCTCTAGTATTTTACTGTGGTGCTTATCTAAATCAACAGTCTTCAGTGACACGGGCATTCACAGTACAATGAGAGACAAGGATGCTACTATTAAGTCAAAATGATATCTTTTAATTTGCAGCTATTAATTTTAACCATGCACCCTCTGAGATGGATAAGAAATGATAATTGAACATTTCCTATTAAATGCAAAACCTTTTCAATTTGGTCAGCAAATCTAAACAATATTAGCTGTTGGATGGGGAAATTAATCAAAGTTTGTAGTTTGGATAACAGAAGAGTTCCTGTTCTTTGAAACTTGTAAAGTTGACTTAAACAAACAGCATTAATGTAATAACTATTCCACCCCAGCTCTGGCTAGTCCATCTAAATTCACCCATCTACCACTGCCTGCAACTTCAAGACAACTTAATTACAGGTGATCTCACTTTATAGGCAGGGATTAGTTCTGCGTTCCTAGAAAACGCACAGCCATATTATCTGCTTATGTCAAAAAACTTGAGTTGAAAAAGTTAATATTGCATTTATTTACTTTTGCTTGTGTAAATTCTGTGAGAGTGAATTTTATCCCATAACTCAAATTTTTTGGGTAGTGATTTGTGAATCCTGTAAGGGCAGATTTCAGTCACCTTAATAAATGTGGGGTTTGCCTGTGTTGAATTAAAGAAAAATATGCAGGATATATTCATTCAGTCAATAATCTGAAGAAAAGTCAGAGTGGAAGTGGGGTGAACTTTCCAACATTTTTGTTCTCTTACACTGCTGCAGGGTTGCTTAGTGTAATCTGGAAATATTGATGACCTAAGGGCTCAGTATTGAATTTAGCAATTTAGTAACCATTTCTTTTTTTGTTCTTTTTCCACAGATGTAGTTGCACCTTTGTGTTTCAAATTGCTTCAGTTTACTCACCAACCTCCAGCTGTTGCTTTTTATAACAACCATAATCTAAACAAGTTTAGTCTGTACCTTTCATTAACATTTCTTCTATTCTCTGTACCCTATTCCCTCTGTGCAATTCCACTGTCAATTTTTGGTTCTATTGAAATCCATGACCAGAAAATGCTCAAGTTTTTTCTCTCGCCCATGGTGCTGCCTGCTGAATGCTTCCAGTATTCTCTGCTTCAGAGTTCCGGCATCTGTAGCCTTTTTTTTCTGCTTCATTTAGTATTGAGCTAATATGTTGGCTAGGTTTACAAGCTCAAATCTTGATGCCAAACGCAAAACCACAGTCTAAAGAGGCTTGAGTGGTAACTGAACAGAGCTAAAATCTTGTCAGGTTTCATCTTCAATCTACACGGTATTAAAAAATCTCCACTATGGAGTGACTGTACATTTTGTGAAGAACTCAGTGTCCACTAAGTGAAGGAGGGAAATTTTTCAAAGCTTCCCATTCCAATTGCCTTTCCATGAGCAGAATTGAGGTGAGGAGAACTCAGCCATCAATGCTTAATTATTAAGGTGAAGCCATAATGAGCAATTCAAAGTGAAACCAACAGGAGGGCTAGTATTCTAACTGAAGAGTATTCTGTTAAGAGTCAGTACCCTTGGAAGAGCACACTGGCCGTGAGCTATCAAATATTGAAAAGCCTAGATAGAGTGGACGTGGAGAGAATGTTCCCTATAGTGGGGGACTGTAGGACAGAGGGCACATACTCAGAATGCAAGGACATACCTTTAGAACAGAAGTGAGTAAGAATTTCTTTATCCAGAGGGTGGTGAATCTGTGGAATTCACTGCCTTAGACGACTAGAGAGGCCAAGTCATTAGGTATATTGTCTTTTGACAGGCAATCCAATTATACCAATGGAGCAGTGCTTTTAAGGCAGTCGAAACTAAAATCTCATCACAGGCTCTTTTCTCATATCATTATAGTCTTTTCTGTACAAACATCAATCTTTTTCCTTCCCCTTTTCCTGAAGGCCATTGGGTCAGTGACTCCAGACTTTAAACCATTCATGTGTTTGAAGACTGGACAATAATTGTTGGCAACTTAACTAAAATCTAACTACATTCTGCTTTCAATATAGTGCTTTGGATTGAAAATGAAGAGTTAAAGCCAAAAGGCAAATCTCAAAAACTCCACCCCAATCATTTAAAGTTAGTGACTGAATGTGGAAACTTCAACCTGCTATCATCTGGTGCCAGACTTAACATTTTCTATACAAGCTATTAAGCAAGCCTGATGAGCACATTATTGATATTCCCAATGCTTCAGTTTTCAGACTGAAAAATTACATTACGTACAATCTTTTTAAAAATGCAAATATTAAACTGCAGCTGATCGTACGAATTTGTGAAGAGTTGGGATCCCTGTAATATAACGTGTGTTTGTAAGAGTACCAAGGGTATTGGCAGAACAGAGGGGAGAAACACTTTAGGGCTTTTGCCCATAATCTCCAGAAAAATACAGATTGGACATGGTTTGGTGTTTTCTTTTGCTACAATACCAGCCCTGGGAGAAGGACCAATAGTGTGGTTTTGAAATGCCAGTAGACAGCAGAGAAATCAGGAAACTGAGGTGTCTGTTAAAATAGACAAAATTTGGCAATACAACATTGATTACTTGACAGCAAGCAAAATTCCTTTCTGGCACTGCTAAAGTGAAAATGATCCCAACTGTAGAGATTTTGTGTCTTTCTGCTTCCATAAAAATGTGAACCTTGTGTTCAGTGACATCATGAAATTATAATCATAGATTAGTAGCAGGAACATAAAGACAATCAGCCAAGCCACCTTGAAACGATGGGACTAAAATAAATTTGGAAGAATCAGATGGTTTAAAGATTTACCTTTCTCTCTCTAAGGGTTATCCTCACTTCATATCTGGTACTGCTGCAGAGTACACAGTAAAGGTGACTTCCACAGTTATCCAACAACTGTCTTACATCACTACCAGATCTCAGAGTGTGAGATGAATGGACCACAGCTTTTCCTCAAATCATAACCCTCTTGTTCTCAACATGGTGACAAGGAATAACGAATAACCCAATAATATATTACTACCTCAATTAAATCGATATAATAAGATGCATGCCCTCCACTGAAAAATATTCAGAAAAAATATTCACTGAGTTTAGTGCTTCAGTTAGGTATTTTAAAATGATAAAAGATATCCAGATAACCAACTTCTTGAACCTGAACAATCTGAGTAGATATCAAGCTCAATTTTTTGTCCTTTTGCTCTTAACAGCTATTAGTCTCCTTTCAAAGACGTAGCCATCTATGGTTCTATTAACTCACTATTTTTTAACACTGAGTTTTCTTGGCTTAACTGTGGTGACTGCATATTCAAAGAAAAACATTTGAAATGTTTGGGAGATGTTTAGTAGATATGATAACATGCTAAACGTTTAGCGTGTCCACCTGATATCCATGAAGAAAGATATTATGCACTTGCCGATAAGATGTTGCTCTTGAATCAAGTATTGTTTGTTTTTGAATACTACAGTCTGTCAGAGTAAACTGGCTAGTTCGCTCTTTTTCTACATAGAAGTAATATTAATGCAATTTTCCCTTTACCATTCTCCATCGATGAACTTGGCAATGCAGAAGTCTCCTCGACGGGGTGAGTAGGAGCCCTCTACAGGTGGATGAGCTGCTATCTCGCTCCTCATGCTCTCCATTAATTTCTCCAGCTGAGTACCTGCAAAGAAGAACAGAGTAAAGGCTAACTAAATATAAATATTTACTCCGATATCTTAATTAACAACTTGCCATAAACTTAGAGCATTCCAGGAAGAGAAAGGTGTTGGTGAAAAATACCCAGTGAATAAAACACCATTTAAAAAAAAACTAAATGGCAACCCTCGTATCAAGACAAAAAAAAATGGATTTCTGACTAAAACATTTCTCATCAAAAGTTATATTGTAACACATTATTTTGAAAAATCAGATGTATTGTGCATGTGTGTGTTTTATTTTGAAGTCAAAATCAACGAGGAAGAAAATTATAGGTAATCTAAATCATTTTGAAGATTGGATTGCTGATGCTTTAACTTTAAATCCAGCTGATTATGATTTCAAAATAAATGCATGCAAAACCTCAAAGGCTGAAGGCATAATTTGCTGTTTATGGCAAGAAGAAAACTAGAATTCCATCTGCTTCCTAGAACTGGGAACAGTGACTGGCTAACACAAACAATTCAAAACCAGCTTCAGTTTTGCTCAGAAGCTTCATCAGGGTCCACTTACAATGCAGTTCAAGTGAGATATTGTGCTAGGGCTGGCAGCCCCTGTGTGAGTCACCAGCCAGTTCTGGGGTCGAGGGATACCAAATATAATAAACTGTTGACATTAGTTAATGGGGCACTGCTTTTCCTTCTCCATCATTCTGAATAAGCTCTCAACTGGCTCAAGTAAGACCTCTCCACTAACTACACGAATGGTTGTGTTTTAGAACTGTTTGGGTATGGCCACCTGCACTTACGTCAATGGCAGGCTGGACTTAGTGGCCAAAGGCCTGTTTCCTGCTGTTTCTCTTTCTGATTCTGAATTTACAAACTAACTGCACCACATAAAAATGACAGATAGAAAAATAAAGTAGCTGAAGTATCCCAAAGCTCCTTTTCCTGGAAACTAGAAATGACACAGCCCATGCTGGCCAGAGTGAAAAAGGCTGGGTGTTGGGGTCTGAGGTGAGGGTTGTGCTGGTTCAGCTTGCAGCTCTGCTCTGTGCTAAACTAAGGGCCTGTGGACGGATTTTCCTTGCGGACTTCAGTTCAGAAAGCTATTTGCTTGTGTTCCTCGTGTTTGTGTATTTGCTTGTGTTTATTGTTTGCACAATTTGTTTTTATTTCTGTGCATTGGGTGTTTGTCGGTGTTTTTTTAAACAATGGGTTCTTTTGGATTTATTTGTTTCGTAGCTGCCTGTTAGGAGATGAATCTCAAGGTTGTACATATTTTGATAATAATAAATTTGAACTGTTCAAATTGCCCCCTTTCATTGCTCTTTCCTAAGGGCACTTCAATAACTTTCTCTTTGGCATCCTCTTTGGAAAATTAATGTCAAATCTGCTTCCATCATCTTTTCTGATGGCATATTTAAGATGATAACTATATTTTCTCTTACATTATCTCATTTCTTTTGTCCATTATGTTAAAGTTAAGAAGCTTCTATCAAAGATTTTTTCAAAATCTTCAACATGATTTTGACATAATTTTAAACCTCCCCTTGATCTTCCTGTTCTTATGAAAATAAAATTCCTGGCTTCCCTTTTCACACTTCTTTTTCCCTGCTTTTCGCAAAAAGGTCACTTCTGGATCTTCTCCCGTGGAAAGATTTAGTCCTTCTTAAAGCACTTTTCTGACTATTTAGGAAGTTCATTTTGATCACCATTGTGCCCAATATCTTGATGGACAAAATAAAGCCAGTTTGTGATTTCCTTTATCCAGTTAGAAGCCTCAAACTCCAATTTCATCTTTCTTCATTGAAGGATACACAGCCTCTCTCTAATACCCCAACCACCAATCTAGATGGGCTCAATTGTGAATCAAACCAGTAAACAACATATCAATACATTTTAGTAGTCCAGTTTCCTTTTTTAAAAAAAAATTATCTGCTGGGAGAGCCTCTGTTTTATAAATTACATTTTAAATCCAAAGAACATTCTGTTATCTTCAATTATGATGTTGTTCTCTTTGGAAGTTTGAGTGACAACTGTTGTTGCGTCAAATACAATGAAGATATGTACAAAGCTAAACAAAAATAAGAATAGACACCTGCTTCTACTTCAAGACAAGGGCTTCATTTCCTGTGTATATGGGAGTATAAATTTCAAACTGCAGCTGATCTGCAACCTGTTAATGTGCTCCTTAACTTTGCTTTCCACAAATGCACTTAAAGTAAAGGATTACAGATGCTTTCTCCTACACAACAGATCCAGCTAACCTATGCAAAATAGCAGGGCTGGGTCACCGGGCTCACTTGAAATGAAAAATAAATAGATGGGCCACAACTTTCCAAGTGTGAGCCTCTGAGGAAGAAAGTTAATTCAAAGATCTATTTCAGAGACCAGAGCATAAAGTCTAGCTGGACAACTGCACTTCAGTCCAGAAGGACATAACAGCCATTTTCAGATGATACATTAAAGGACAGGTTGACTTCCACTTCCACGTAGACATAAAAGATCCCATGGATACTAGTTTAAGAAGAGCAAGTGACCTAAGCCAATTAAATAACTAAGCCCAGAACATGCTTGCTGTTATTTTCAAATTATGATAGTGACCAACATTTTTAAACCATTTAATTGGCTATAAGGCTATTTGGAACAATCTATTGTTGCAAAAGGCATCATAAGCGCAAATCTTTCTTTGAGAGCATGCATACAAAACTGAGAGGTCTTTTGTTCATCCAAATTCTGGCCCACAAACTCCTAGTGCTATACAGCATTAGGAGCTTGTAGCAACATAGAATCATTTCTGCACAAGTTACTCTGTACTATAAAATACCCATCTCAATACAGCTGGTTTAATTCAAGGAATGGCAGATTTCCTTATGGTTTCTTTGCTTATAGCATGATCAGGAACTATGGAATTATGGCTTTCAGCACCTACCCCTTGCCATGAACCTAATACCAATGTCACAAAATAGCCAGAGGACTTCACATGTAAAACAAATACATTCCTTTCAGCCAGGTCACTGCATGGCCTTCAAAAACAGCAATAGAACAAAGTGGTCCAAAGTCTTGTCCCTTAATAAGAATAGCAATCCTTATCTATTGTTAGCCTATGGACAGCTGACTACATCACCACTGGCAATACAAGCAGCTAATGTTCAGTCCAATGTACCAAGTAATGCTTCAGTAATAGGTTATTAACGATGCTCTAGCATACATGCTCACTCATTTCACTTCAGACTACTGGTGCTATTTCCTATCTTGAATAAGTAATCTTCTAGTTTGAACAAAGTTTTCAATGGGTAACCTGTACTAAAGACATCACGTCTTGCTGTGACATTCCAAAACAATTTTGGAAATACAGTGGATTCTAGTTAATTGGAACAGATCAGGAACAGTACACTTTGTCCCAATTAAGCAGCTGCCCCACTTAGCTGAAGTTTCATTGAAATAGTTTTTAAAAAATTAATAAGACAAACTACTGCTCAACTGAGTAACAAATGACGTATTTAAATGAAATACTGAACAAATTAGAACACTACCAATCATCCTTCAGTACTATAGAACTGTGTAATATTTATTGTCAGAGAATTTATCCAGTGTGCGCTGCCGTGACGGTAAATGAACAAATTCAGCAGAGGCACCTACTGCAGATAATGGACTGCCTTCATACAATGCTTTTCGATTATTGCATCCTCCTAACCCTCATTTTCATTGTAACATTCACGATGATGGTCAATAACTTCAAATTCTTCATAGGTCCTAACTTGTTGAAGTAGTGAAATCTTTTCATTTTCACTCCTGGCTGTTTCAGGCATCTACAATCCTGAATACTTGAAATTGAAGTGAGCAACACATTCTGAATTGTCTTACTGCTTATTTCAGCCAACTATCAGTGACAAAAATCACTGCTTCTTGAACACAAGCAAATGTAACTGATGCTTTTTAAAAACCATTTGCTCTAAGCACACATAAGTGTTTAACAGCCACACAAGTGCACACAATTGGCACTAGTTTGAAACTGTTTGGCAATAGTCTCCTCTCCCAATTAAGCATCATAGTATCCCAAATAAACAAAGGGAATCCTGACTATTTTCTTGATTAGTTTCTGATCTTTAAGAATTGCCCCAAATAACTGGAAGTCCTGACTAATTGGCAGCTTAATTATCTAGATTCCAGTGTATTGTCAATCTTATTGGGAATGTGACTGGTGAATCACATACAACAAGATCCTTATACCAACATGAAAGCGACAACATAATCTATTACAGTGATGTTGATTTATAAATATCAGCTAGGGTATTAGAGACCTCTTGTCCTTTGAATCTGGCATATCAGTGGGAAAGTGATGGCCCTGTGCTTAATGTATCCAAACAACCCTTGGAGAGTGCAACACAGCCATTGCACTACACTGGGGCCATCTGTTTACTTTGTGTATTTCACCCAAAGTAGTGAGACATTAGTTTCTAGAATTTGGTACCTTCTTTATGCTATGGCTGGTTAATAATAAAGTTAGGAATAAAAACAGAAGGGCTTGAAAGTGGCTACCCAGGTCTATAGGGTGGTTAAGAAGGCTTATGGAATGCTTGTTACTATTAAGTTGAGCCATTGAGTTCAAAAGTCAAGAGGTTATGTTGCAACTTTCTAATACCCTGGGTAAGCTACATCTGGAGTATTTCATACAGTTCTGGCTGCCCCTCTATAGGAAGGATGTTGAGGCTTTGGAGAGGGTGCAGAAGAGATTTACCAGGATGCTGCCTGGTTTAGAGGGCATGTGCCATCATGAGAGGCTGGATAAAGTTGGATTGTTTTCTATGGAGTGGTGGAAGTTGAGGTGATAGAGGTTTAAAAAGTTTCCCAGGGTTGAAATATATAATACCAGAGAGCTGCATTGAAGCTGAGAGGGGGTGTGACGGGCAAGGGTCTTACTCAGAGTGGTGGATGCCTGGATTTCGCTACCTGGTATCGTGGTAGAGACAAATATATTAAAGACTTTTAAGAGACATTTAGATAGGCACATGGAAGTAAGCAGATGGGATCAGTGCCTGGGTGTTTTTGATTTGCTTTTTAGTTGCTTCGGCACAACATTGTGGGCTGAATGGCTGTTCCAGAGCTGTACTGCTCTGTGTCCATGTCTATTTTTTAAAGAGGGACTGTTCTGACTATCACTCACACATTTTAAACTATTATCTGCAGAGCAATGACTCACTCTTATTTAGTTTTAAACCCATATTTATTGTTTAACACTTTGAATATTGTGGCCTTGAATCACTGTTAAGAGCGTTTTAGATACTTGCCTGAAGATAAATCTTAAATTAGATCAACAAAATCTGTTAACTTCAGCAATTGCAGTACATAGGAAATTGTGGAATAAGAATTTATATTTTTATAAGGCCCCTGAGAAGCCCATGGAACACGAATTACTCATACATTCCTGTTAAACAGCTACAACACGGGTGCGCTTTTCAGAACTGACAATTTTTGTTGAATACAGGTGCTGCAGGGAAGAAATTGAGCTACTGATCCAGCAGAGAAAAAGACTTAACATATGTAGGCTGAAAAAAAAATATTTTGAAGTTGTTTTGATGTTTCTTTCTAACTGTTTTGAAAGATCTACCATGCAGCTTGACGAATGCAGTTAGGTCCAGCTGTATATTCAGCATCTGAAAGGGCTTCCTTTCGTTTCATCCTTTGTCAGAAAGTTATCTTGAACACTGAAAGTTTTAAGTTTTTAAATGATTACAGGAAACGAGAAAAGTCATGCAGATGAACCCTGCTGATTTCTTTTTCCAGAGTAGTTCCGTTTGAAAGGTAATGGACAGGACACTTCCTATAGATGTTATTACTATGGAATTCCAGAAAAACATTTTATAAAGTGCCACAAAAGAGAATGGAAGCTTTAACTTAAAACAAAGCAATGCTAGATGCATCAAAAACAGGGTGGCACGATAGCGTAACCATTAGTGCAATGATATTATAGGACCAGTGACCTGGTATATTCTCACAATGTTTGTAGGGAGTTGGACTGCGTGGATTTCCTCTCGGCACTCTGGTCTCCTCCCACATTCCAAAGACGTATGTGGCAATAGGTTAATTAGTCACATGGGTGCAATTGAGCGGCACGAACTCATGGGCCAGAAAGATCTGTTACCGTGCTGTATCGCTAAACAAAATAAAAAAAATTAAAAAGAGGATTCACCTCTCTTTCACATCTTCAGGCAACATCCATGGGATCATAAGTGAACATATAGAACCCGATATATACTGCATCCCTTTGAGGTGACATAATGAGCCAACAACTGCCAATTCACAAGGGCTGCTGTACGTACCAAGAAGGCAGTAACAATCTTTGCCACCAGTGCTTGTTTTTGAGGGACACAATAAATAATAGTAGGGAGGCCATCATAAAGGCAGTACAGGAAAGACAGATCACATGCAGAAGTTCCCTGGCTATTTTGTAACACTGGGATTGGGCTCATTGTAAGAAGTTGAAGGTAAGAGGCATTGTTCCATGATTCTGAGTCACCATCTAGGTGAAAAGCCATCAGAGCTGAATGCCACCCTGTGAACTGAATGAGCAAATGGAAACAGTCGGGCACAGGTAGATCTTTCAGAAGAGAAGAATTCAGGCTACCGTGATGTCAGAAGCTTCTAAAGTTCTATGATAACAAGTTCTATTAACTGAAGGCAAATGACTGACCTGCTAAGGACATCAATTGAAGAGAGAGGATGAGGGTAATAGACAAGTACTAACTGCAACGATGGTGAGTGGTGTCCCAAAGGGATCTCTGCGAAATTTCAAGATTCATCATAGTTAGGCACAGCATGAATGATGGGATAGAGAATCACATACACAAGTTCACCAACAGCACCACGATAGACAGTACTGGAAAGAAGGAAACAATGTGGATGAAAGTACAAAATTACAAATACATATTAATTGGTTAAGTGAATCTACAAGACTAGGGAAAATGGTGTAATCTCTGGAATTTATAATACTTACATTTTCAAGACACTGAGGGAATTCATAGGGTAGCAAGAATCTCTGCTGACTGGGGAATCTAGGATGTATTCTGATAAGAAGTTAGAACAATTAGAAGCAAAGTGTGATGGGTGTTTCTAACATTTTTTTTCTCAAAAATAAAGTTAGTAATGCAAGCCTAAAATTTTTCTAATTAAAAGTCGAACGGTTTTGAGGCAAAGACAGGCTTATGAAAAAGATCACAAAGTCAGTTGACCTGTCATTGAATAGCAGAAAACGCTGAGAGGTTAAATAGTCTTCTCTTTTACCTCTGTGCTTGAAATGAGTGAAGAGGTAAATATCACCAACATTTCATTCTATAGTTGATGGGTTTCTGCCTCTCAGGTTAAATAAATCAGTGTGCATCCTCTCTCAACAATATGTACAGTACTAGAGAAACAAATTTCATTTGGAGAGGCTGTTGTTTGTACATGATTTAAATAAAACTCCCAATCCATGAGTGTTTACATTTGGCACAGCTGATCCAATAAGGCAAAAATTTTTGTTCTTGTCTAACTTTATGAAAGAACAAAAGAACTCAAAGTATACCAAAATCTGGCTGATTAAAATAAACAGAAACCATTAGTGAAAATGAACTGAATTGTTACAGTCTTGACCATTAAAGTTATTTTCATTTGTGGAACTATAAGACAATAATGATAATATTAGATCAGTAATAAAGCTCCTTCTACACTGCTCCATCAAATACACTTAGGAGGGATACAGTATGGGACAGTGCAAATTGAAAATGCCTCCAGTTTATGAATGAACCTTTCTCAGATGTCCATCCTTTGTACATCATGACCCCCAATGAGGTAGACTCAGAGCCTTTCACCTCTATCGTCACTACCAACATCCTCAAAGGAATGTACCTCATGCTTTGATCAGACATTTCAAAGCCTTAGACTTAACAATGACTATATTCATTGGTGGGTAGGAGAATAACAAGTGATCTTATGGAGAAACTGCATAAGATCTTGAAGGGCGTAGACAAGGTGAATGTGCACAGTCTTTCTTTCCTCAGAGTTGGTGACAGGAGTTGGAGATGGAAAGGGAGAGATTTAAATAAGAGCCTAAGAGACGACTTTTTCATCCAGAGGGTGGTCAGCGTATGGAAAGAGATGCCAGAGGAAGAACAACATTTAAAAGGAACTACATGGATGGGCAAGGTTTAGGGGGATATGAGCCAAATGCAGGCAAACAGAAGTAGCTTAGAAGGCATCTTGGTTGGCATGGACCAGAGGGCTGTTTCTGTGCTGAAAGATTCACTAATGTTTTCAACAATTTCAGATGAAAACCGCTGATACAACTTTCTGGCATTGCAGCTGAAGGTAAGAATCTGCTTCAACTACAACACTTCGGGGGCAATAACTTCTGTGTCCTTTTATTAACCTGCTGTCTTTTAATCTTCCCCACTTCTCATATTTGTCCAACCTCTCCATTTTGTTGTGTCCTCTGATCACTACTTCCCTCAACTTCCTAACTGGAAGACCACAGTCTGTGCGGATTGCTGATAACATATCCTCCTTGCTGATGATCAACACTGGCACACCTCAGGGGTGTGTGCTTAGCCCACTGCTCTACTCTGTATATGCACATGGCTGTGTGGCTAGGCATAGCTCAAATACCATCTATAAATTTGATGACAATACAACCATTGTTGGTAGAATCTAGGTGGTGACTAGAGGGCATACAGGAATGAGGTATGTCAATTAGTGGAGTGGTGCTGCAGCAACAATCTGGCACTCAATTTCAGTAAGATGACAGACCTGATTGTGGACTTCAGGAAGGGTAACACGAAGAAACGCATACCAATCCTCATAGACGGATCAGAAGTGGAGAGAATGAGCAGCTTCGAATTCCTGAGTGTCAGATC